>NC_091047.1:625000-1250000 GCF_963966145.1 Tenebrio molitor
GCAATTCGGAAGCAAAAGGAAACAAAACGAGATGCGAGATCATGAAAAGTCATCATGCGTCGATGGAAAGAAACGCAAGAAAAATACGAGATGCACGGATAAGGCGCACGCGGCGGTTTCCGGTTCTAGTTTCGTGAACTTTGACAAAAATTGCCACCGAGCCGATTCCGCCGATAATTGCGGCGACTACGCCGTTTTAAACGGACGAGTTCGAGTTCCATTTGTGGGATTGAAAATGTCGCATCTGGACGAGTATTCGATCGGATTTTTCGACGGGGACGATCAAACGACCAACCGACAACTCGCCGAAGACATCGAGTTATGGAAAACGCGATAGCGCGAACAGCACGGGTCCACGAGGGGAGCCCTGCGGCGTCCTGCATGAAATTTCGAGAATCAAAACGATTAATTGGGACATCAGATGGCGACCGGGCCCGGACCCGCTAATATGGAAATCGTATTGATGAGGTCGCAATTCATCCTCTCCGCTCGTGGAATTCCAACAACAATGGATCTTTTTCATATCAAAACGTGCGATTTTATTTGCAACGGATTAGTCGGTCCGCTTAAAAATATGGAAGTCGTCGACGTTCCCAGAAGGTTCTCGGACCGGTACAAAGGATGCGAATAACGAGATTATTAAAATTATTGCAAAATGGTCTATCACATTCGTTATGGACGTTTGTTAAATTATGGTCGTGTAGTCCCAACGACTTCCTCATTTTCAGATTGCGTTTAAAAACGAAATTAACTAACCATTTAATGGTTCTTAATTAAGTACTTCCACCGGCTTAAAATACCATATTTACGACCAAGACACCATTTATGCTGTTACGATAAGCACAATAATTATGTTCGAGGGAATGCGCAAAAAATTCAAATGAAATTTATTCGACGAGATTTACACCGCTCCTATTTTATGCACGTGCTTTTCGAATTAAAAGCGCCAGGTCAACTTGCAGAATATGAAAAATGGGACATCTAGCTTAAAATTTGCTTTGTGGTTCAAAAAGCTGCACGGTTTTCACGGGATAATGCAATACGATTGTTTTTGGTGGATGTGACAGACCGTAGATGTCATGTTGGACGTTGATGCGGTCTTTCCCAGGGCTTTAAAAATAAAAATTGGCCGTGCTCGATGGCACACGAAAAAAATATTCCACGAAGTGACGGGACAAGGAAGAAAATAGTTTCGGGGTCATCGTGTTCGAGGAGGTAACACACCATAAATGCGCCGGAATTCCGTCACATTTCGTGTAAGAAATGGTAGAAAAATAGCAATCATTAACGTTGCATTTGTTTCCGATTTTTTTTCCAAAAAACTGTTTACAGCTGACTGTATCGGCGAATCACTTTTAGCGGAGAGAAAGCCAGAAAAATGTACAAAAACGAGACTCGGTGAATTGCATTTTTTTTTCTTGTTTTATTTATCTCACGCTGTTGTTTTAATTAGTGTCCAGGAATGGAGGCAATAAAATGGGTTTAGAAAAACATAAATACCTTATGTTGGATGTTAATGAAGAACTGTCAGCGCTGCTAATTAACACACAACGTGCGGATGATGGTTAATAAAATGAATTTGGTTGTAAATAAAGCCGCCGTTCGAGTAAATCGACAGAGATGGGTCTTCCGTGGGGTTGAGGTCGTAAATTGTGGAAAAAAGATGCAAGAGTGGCGAATCGGGGCCGGTGTCGAGGTGTCGAAACGGACGAAGAAGAAATCCACGGTGGAAACGTCGCGATTGCATGGGACATGAATGAAATATGAGCCGAAAAATTCGATTACAATGGAAGAGATTAAAATGGAAATTGATTATTGGCATTATCACGAATCGTAAATAACTCGGAAACGTATTAAGCGACCGAATACCAATTAAAATTTCGACACGCCTTTTCCACTTATTAAAATACAATTCGAATCGGGTAAATTGATAAACCGATTTGCAACATCGGATTTTTCCCCCAAGATCGAACCGACGATTTTCCGACAGGGAAAACGGCCAAGGGTCGCCACCTCGCCGATGGTTGTGCCGTAACGTTAAATAATTCATCGGCAATTGATCAATAAATCAAATTACAATTCATAAAAAATATACAAAGGTGATTGATAAGACATGGCTTACCTATTGTTAAAAGTATATGGTTCATAATTGGAAAAGAAACATGGCAAACCCTCCCGAAAAGCACTCACACATCGAGTCGCACGACGCACATTATGTTAAATTGTGTTTGCTGAACATATTATTTAGAAATACGCCACAATTATGTTAGAAATGTAACGAAAACACATCATAAAGTCGGGTTCTTACACCAACATTCCATTGCCATTTTGTCACTCAGCTTCTCTCGCCGATCGCGGCGACACCTGACGGCGACCTACACAAACGGCAACATTACAGGGAACGACCTCGGCAAAATGCTAAACGACCTTAAGGTGGGCTCACACCGCACCGATGTTCCTCTCAAGACGACCGACGAGCAATTGGATTAAAATCAGTGGAAAACGTATCTTAAGTTTTTTTTATTAAACTCCTGTATATAAATGAAGAACCGAGACAGATGAGATTGCATAATGAGTATGTACTTCTTTGTCCAGAATGTTAACAAAACCTTGTTTTCGATTTATAACCAAAATCAACGAAATACAAATGACAATAAAGGAGAATTCTTAAAATACAGAAACACTTGTCATACTTTAAAATACAAAAATTAAAAAAGTGAACTTATTATTATACATCCTTCTGGACTGCATCATACAAATCGGGAATCTCGATCTCGTAGGATTGACCGTTGTATTTTTTAATATTCATTTTGTAGGTATTTCCGTCGATCACGTGTTTTTTCAACAGTACGTCGATATTTTCAACTCGTGGCAAACCTGCAATCATTCATCAAGGCAAGAACTCGACACCCTCGGGATATACTGACCGACTAGCTTACAGGGAACTCCCAAAACGGGAGTTTCCTTTTCTTCGCCGGACAATTTTCGTAACTCTTCCAAATTTAAAAATGCCAAGTTGCCGAAATCTATAAACTGAACTTCGTATCGGCCGTTCATCAAACGAAGCACTACGCATCTCGACCAGCAGTCCTGATATATCCCGAAACACACTTCGCCGACGATCGGCTCGTACGGTCGGTCGTCTTCCAATTCTGTCTTGCAAATGACGTCTATGTGATTTCCTAGTTCTTCCTCGGACCCGATGGTAACGTTTTCCGCGTCGCGGTAGGTCTGCAACATGTACTCGCCGGCACCCAATTCAGGTTTAAAATGTTTCATGCTTGACAGCAAAACTCTGTCCGAATGTTGACTTGGCGGTTTTACTTTTTGAGATGGCGGTTTTAGTTTTTGAGATAGCAGTTCGTCGCCCAGTTGCAAATCAAAATCGCCATTCAGTACCTCGAATAAGAAAAGGAATCAATTAATTATTACGCATTTAATTTTAAAGTACTGAACTCACCACAGTAGCCTTGGTTCTGGAAGTGATAAGATCTTGAATAAGTTTCCCGGATTGATCGTTCAATTCTTTGAGTTTTGGCGTGAGAATATAGGTGGTGGGTTCTTGACTCAGCGACTCAGTAATATGATTGACTGACGTCAACGGTACAGTAACTGTTTCGCAGTAATCAAGTAACTCAATATTTACCGAATTGCCTTGAACATTGGAGACGATTCCTCTTTGTAATTTGTCTTTTACAGTGCACAATACCAACTGTTGTTTGTCAACCTCCTCGACGGGTTTAGCTGGAATTACACGTTAACGCCGACACCAATAGCATCGCTTCAAAACGAACCTGTCACGCCCCCTATAGACTTTTCGATTTGTCTCAACTTATCGTAACACTCTTTGGTTCTAAGAGCTAATTTCCCCTCAACTTCGGATATCACCATCACTCTTTGACCGTGTTCGAGTTCGCATAACTGTTTCGGTTTCCCAAAATATACATTTACCGTCGAAGTTGTATCGACTTTTGGGGAAACAGAGCCGTTAACGTCTGTGATAATACGGTCAACATAATATGAACCGTTTTCATGCTAAAAATAATTTTAAAAAAATAAACTGGATACGGGACCGAAAAATTAAAAAAATTACCCGTTTTTTAATTTTGATTCTGAGATTTTCATACACTGTAGGTGTATACTCTAAAGTGTTGAATAAAATTTTCACTGCCTGCGCTGGGATTTTATTTAAATCTTCAGACGCTTCTTTAAGATCTTGTACTTGCGCGGTGTTTCCATAGTCGACGAAAAACACTCTCAGAGGCTTGAATTTTATAATTCTGCACCGGCACCTGTTTTTTTTTTTCAATTAGATTACGAATAAATTACGCAAGGTGAAAAGAAAATGACTTGAAATAGTTATTTGGTTACTAGTCCAGAAAATGACATTTTGCGAGTGTGAGTGGTATTGCGTAGCCAAGGCGCCTAGCCGCGGCGGAACACGAGCACTCGCAAAACATTTTCTGGACGTGTAATCCACAAAATTTTTCATGCCGACAAATTTAAATCATTTTTAAAAAGTAAATAATTATTATTAATTAATTCAACCAAAGTAATTTCCATGTCAAACTTTATTGACATTTAAGAATCAATGCTGCCAGCCCATTCTCTAACGAATTTTTAACCAAAGTCACTTTTGTAAGTACTAGGCCGTTCCCGGCGGATTTTGAATCATGCAAAACCGTCGATAACGGCCGGCGGCATGAAAAGATTATTTACCATAAACCATCGTCTTGTGCCAGATAAAGTTTGTTGTATACATATTTTGAGACAACTGGCTGTTTTGCCACACATTCTTTAATTTTAGCGGCGATTTCTAGCAAATCATCGGCGTGGTCGGCGTCCTGAACCCAATAGTTATTCTGTTTTTCTACAAATGAAACTAAAACCTAAAAGCAAGTCATAAAAAATGTTCAAGAAAAATTTTAACTTATTACATTGTGTTCTGTTTTGTCCAGTGTAATTGGCTCCAACCTTTTTATCTCTTCTTTATTATCGGCGCCATCTAAATTGCGTTTTTGATTAGAGTCAGTTGCTGAATTTGGCAGCTGAACGTGATTGAAACTGTTGGGCTTTCTCAGTTCCAACGGTACATTTGGATTAGGAGATGTTTTTGATTCGAATGACGTATTTGGACTATATAATTTCTGTACAAAACTGTTACTTTTTTCGGAAGGGGGATAGTCAGGAGAATGACTTCTAGGTATTGAATTATCTTCTCCGCTAAACGAATTCCTTTGTCTGGTAGAATCCACTAAATTATTTTTTTTTAAGTCTTGGCTTAAACTGTTGTCAAACGAACAGACGACCGAAGCGGGACTTTTTTTCTTGGTGAATCCCCTAAACTGATGATCATGGATATCCAAGTTTTCATTTTGCACAGTTACAGACTGCTTCAAGTTAGGAGTAATAGAAGATACAGGAGTAGTCTCTACTAAATGATTCTTAAAATTACTGGTGGGAGTACTCATTCTTGTATCATTTTGACCCCCAGTGAGCATCTTTTTACACCTGCAATTATCATTTACAAAATGATTTGAAAAATTAGTCGATAATTACTTGTTTATGCTCTCCAATATATCATTTTCCTTGAATGTGATTTTATTTTCAAGCATGTAAGTTTGTGCTGACTGCAACATATACATATCGAATTCCTTACTGAACTGACTAAAAACGATAGAAGTATAATGAAACGTTCAAGCGATCGTTACAAAACCGTACTTGTCGTCAATCAACAGTTTGCCATATTGGCTCTTTTTGTACAACCGGAACCCCATTTCTTTTAACTCGTCGATTGGAATTACAATTTGTCCAGTCTTTTCGCACACGTAAACTCTTACATCGTGTCCGTAAATATTTACGTAACCCTTGTCTTCACTGAAAAGGTAAAAAACGCCAAAATTCAGATAAAAGTTGAGGGCAAAAAAGTTAGGTTATGTATTCCAGATCATCGATAACTTGATTCATAATAATTTGGAGCTCACCTGTAATTGGACTTTTGGGCCATGGTTTTTGTAAAAATTTTGACGCAATTAATCGAAAAATGAAAGTTAAAAAAAAACCTGCTTTTTATCGCTAATGCCGTCGATGCACATGCAAAACCCAATCGAAACGCGCTATTTTGAACTGGCAAACGCACGCACAGGACGCACGTGTAAGAGCGAATAACGTGGAGACGGAACTACCAATCAAAATGAACAAATTCACCGCGAAATTTAAAAATGTCCGACCTGAGATTATAACTTTTGAAGCAATTGTTTCCAAAACAATAAATTTTCAAATATTGATTTAAGGTAAACACCGTTCACGTTGTTTTGGCATAATGGGAGGCCATGCACTAGACATTGACGCTATTTATAACCTCAAACTTAGAAAAACACAACTTAATTGAACAGACAACTTTAATTAAATTAAATGCAAAATGTCCATGGCCTCCCATTATGCCAAAACAACGTGAATGCATTTTCTAATAAATTCAAATTCTCCATCCCTTGGTTTTGTATTTTTTTTTTTTGTAATTTGCCATTTAAAAGGAATGTAGGGGTAAAATTAAAAAATGTAATACGAAACTTTCATATATTTATTCTCGCTTCAGATCACAGTTGTCCTTAATTTTTTGATAAACTGACGGTATTTCTACTTGGCACTTGCCCTCATCGATGCACTTCACGTCGACGTTGTATATTTCTCCCTCAATGATTATATTTTTGAGTAAATCTTCAACGTTCTGATCCTTTGGCAAACCTAAAAAAAAATTCGGTTAAATCGTTTCAAATTGACGAATTGATCACTCACCGATTAATTTACACGGAAGCGCTAACGGCGGTACTTGTCTACTTTGTTCATCCAGTTTTCGCAAGTTTTCCTTCTTGATAATTTCGACGTTCCCAAAGTCAAGCAACAGTACTTCGTACTCCGAATTTAAAATCCGAGATACGACACACCTGTACCACTGGTCTGGAAAATAAATTTGTGTATCTTTCTTTCAAAACGACAAATAACTCACCGACGTAAAAACACAAGCAAACTTCTTTCACGGTAGGACTGTACGGTTCGTCATCTTCAATTTCTGATCTCAACACGTAATCTATGTGATTTTGCAACTCCTCGCTCGGAACCAAAGCGAAGTCGCTGCTTGATCTGTAACAACCGCACAAGTACGGTTTTATACCGAATTCGGGCTTGTACGGTTTTATGTCTTGGAGTAGGACTCTTTTGCCGACTTCTTCTTTAAGTTGTTCTGACAACAGTTGAGTTCCGTCGAATAAATCTATTTCATCGTCAAATCCCAATTCCTACAAGCCCCAACGGCAAATCGCCGATTAAAATGGCAACGGTTTACTGGAAAACATACTAACCAATCGAAACTTTTTCCTTTTTTCTATGTGCTCTCCTATGACCGCTTTTGCGGCCTCATCATACTCTAGTTCTTGAAAACCTGCCAGTTTGCCTCCTACGCAATAGGTGACCGGTTCACGACTCAGTTCTTCACTGATCGTCTTCAACATCTTCAACTCGACCTTGGAGCTCTCCAAATAATCCAAAAGTTCGATTTCTGCTCCAGTTTGGTGGACTTTAGTGACGATCGCTCTGTCGAACTTGTCTTTATTCCTCTGGCACAAGACCAACTGATTGACTTTCACATTTTGGACGGGACCGGCAGTTTTGACGTAATTCTCGATAGCCTTTTCTATTTCTTTCATCTTTTCGAAGCATTCCCTAGTCCTCAGATACAACAGGCCATTTTTCTCCCGCATGATCACCACACTCTGCCGGTCTTGTGGCGAGGAAAAATACGGTGGCCTCGTGAAATAACTTTGAGTTTTGTTAGCTGGCTTCAGGGGACTCTTCAATATGTTGACAAAGAAGGTACCGTCCTTGTTCCGCATGAAACGTTTCATTCGAATTTCATCTTCTAAACGAGGCTCGTATTCGGACACCTTGAAGGTGATGCGGACCGCCAAACACGGAATCTTGGCCATTTCGTCGGACACTTCCTTTATCTCGTTTACTTCGGCCACGTTTCCATAATCCAAGAAAAATACCGTCAACGGAGTGAACTTCGTGATCTTGCATCTAAACCTACGTCATCAATTAAAATCTAAACTGATTTTTTGATTTTTTCGTTTTTACCAACAACCCTCGTCTTGCGCCATGTACACCTTATCCATCTCCCACGGTTTTGAGGCCACCTTCTGAAATGTCGCCTCCTCGTTGATTTTCACGTGAACGCTGTTCAACAGCTCGTCGTTGACTTTATCTCTCACCCAAATACAGTTAGGTTTGTCTATTTGAGTGACCACGACGTCGTGTTCCTCTGCATCCATGTCGTATGAAAATTTGCCTTTCGGCGGACGCACTTCCGGTGGACCTTCTCTTGACTTCTCCGGACTATTTTTCTTGTTTGGCTTCGGTTTGCCGCTGTTGAAATTCTTCTTAATACTACCGCTACTAGTGCTACTGCTGCTGCTCCAATCACCACTTTCAACGATTTGATTCTTTTGTTCGGCGAGGCGATTTTTCAAGTCATGTTTTCTACTTTGCGAAGACTTTTCATTGGGATTTTGTCTTTTCTCGATTTTTAGATTGGTGTTTTTGGTTTCCTTCAAAAACGACAGCTGTTGGGGTGACATGATGGGCGATTTTCGGGGCAGACCGGTTGACGGTGGTGTAACCTCAGGAGTGTTTTTCACTTGAATTAAAATTTCATCATCAGACCTTTTTTCTATTGATCTGTTTTTCAAAAAACTGGGTTGGGGAGTTGCAGTTCTGTTTCCGGACAAAACAGTTTTACAACTACAAGTTAAACATTTTTAAGACAAGAAACATCACTTGCAAAACATACTTCTCAATGCTCCTTATAATCTGTTCTTGACTAAATGAAATTTTATTGTTCAACATGTAAGACTTGGCTGATTCCAACATGTAATTGATAAAGTCACCATCAAAGTCTCTAAAATATGATTGGTACAATTACTTCAACATAACTTCCTTCGGTCATTGTTTACTTTAGACTCCAGTCGCTGCGTGAGGGGACATTAGGTGGGGATGTGCAGCAAGGCTATTACGTTCGACCGTTCTGTGGTTGGACCAGGTCCATTTATTCGTACATAAGAATGTTTGCTATTGGTTGGATATTTGAACCGCGCAAGTTTCCCCCACCAAATGTCCCTTCAGCCGCCAACAGAACTTTACCTACTTGTGGAATTTTCGCGTTTTTTCTTGCTAGACAGCCTCAGAGCGTCCTCCTGCATCGTTTCCCACCAGTCAAACCTTGTGCAAATGAATTTTCCTTGCCCTTTAGTTATACTACACATTGATGCGACCTTGAAACACAACAAGAGAAAAAGAGGGGCATTTGCAGAAGGTTTGAGTGGTGGGAAACGATGTAGGAGGACGCCCTACGTGTGTCTGGCCAGAAAAAACGTGAAAATTACACAAGTAGCTAAAGTAAACAATTACCCTTACTTCTTACTCTGTCAATAATGAAAGATGTGCAACAAGTGTTATCACTGGGACCTTAGAATTTTTTATTTAAACAGAATCCATACTTTAATAAAGTAGGTCAACAGTTCATTTCAGAATATTTTATACAAATAAATTTAGATAACTTTTAAAGAAGATGGATATTTAATTTGCCAGTTTAATGTAATTTAGACAAACAAATAAGGCATAAAAAATGACAAATTGATTGGCCAAATGCAGCTGCATCAACAGCAATTTCTTAAAGATTCTCATGAAACAATCTTCGAATCATACTTTTCTTTTGCGGAAAGTTTCGCATATTGACTCTTTTGATAGATGCCCACGCCAGTTTGTTTCAACTCGGACAATGGAAATGCCGCTTCGTTATTTTTTCCAACTGAAATCGTCGTAATTTCGCGACCGTGGATGTCCACAAATTTATTGTCATCTTGCATTCTAAAACAAAAAAAAAATCGTAAACTCCTACTAATCGTGTTACATTCGCACGTTTATTTTAAAGGCACGATGAAATGAAGTTATAATAAAAAATTCAATACGAAAATGATGAACTTGAAAACGTTCACGCGCAATTAAAAAAAAATGTACCGCACCGACCTTATATTAAAGTCGTTCATCTTACTTGCACGTCAAAAAACCACTCCACAAAATCAACAAACAGTTTGTATTTTAGTCAATAACGCAATTACAAAACAGACACTTTTTGAATTGCAACATTAGGGTTATGTTGAAAGAAAATTTCGCCGGACGCCCCCTCTACAGGAAAGTCACGTCATTAAGTATTAAATGTCAATAGATTAACATGGCGCCAAATTCAAATATAAATAGTGCTGCAGTTGGTAGATTTTTAATCAAATTGTGTACACGTTGTGCTTTTGTAAAATTTCAGGTCACGTAAATATAAATAAAATGTTTTAAATTACGCCTTGCTGGTCACTTTCGGCGAATATATGCGTGAAGGTTATTGTTCGCTTGGCCCAAATTTGTTGCTATTTTCATTGTCGTTTAACTTTGATAATAATAAAATCGACTAAGACAACCGCGTGGTAGATGTCTGACTTAAAAATATTGTTCTTGGGGTTATTTTTAAAGCTGCATGACGCATAAGTGTTTCTCACGAAACCTCCGTCAGTTCAACTTTCTGACGTACGCCGTGTTTTGAAAAAAATTGTTTGGTTCCTGTTAAGAGAAATTGTAAAATAACTACTTTTTGTAAATTCCGCCCAAAAAAGAAGCACAAATAGAAGAGATTTTATTTGACAGCGACTTAAATTTATCCTGTAATTCCCAATGTTATGTTATGTATTATTTTATTTGTTCGGTAATGTAACATTTTTGTTTCGTCGTTATGTATCTTTTATACAACACGAAGGACTGTGACGTTAAAAGCGTCATCGTTCTAAATACCGCAGTACGAACAATCAATTGAAGAATCCCAATCACTTCCTGCGGCAAAATGGTCAGATGATGAAAGGCATCCATCCAATAAATCGCGGAGTTAAAAATAAAGAGAGCACTTCGCACAAACCGATAAACATGACACAATGACATTTTGCTTGCATGTGACATCGATCTAATTAAAGCAAAAATGTCTACCAGTAAAAAAAGAAAAGATCGAGAATAATTTGGAAAATCTCAGTAGATTTAGAAGCCATCACTTAGAGAACAATTCTCGGAGGGTCGAGACGAACTGGAAGTCCCAACCACTTGTTTGGTGTCGTAACAATTTTGAAATTTCAATTCTCGACGTGATATTTTAATGACGAATCGGAAACGCCACTCGTGACCACAAAATTCGTTCCGAATTAAACCAATTACTAATGAGTCCCTCCGCAAGATTGTGCGAAGATAAGTCAAGTATATAAATAATTTCAAGTACACAATCAGAGTACCTTCAACGACGATCCAAATTTTTGGGTCAGTCGATTTTAGAACCGCTCTCAAACGCACAAAAAAATCCTAACCCTTCGTTCCTTGTATCGTGTTTCCGGTAAAGTGTTAGGTCAACAATACCAAAATGGTGTTCAATGTTATGATCCAGTTGTGTAAAATCACGAGGGCGAGTAAACTTTTCCAGCGCAATTTCTATCTGCCCCTTCTGAAACCGCTCTCGCCGAAAGACGCTCTCCGAAGGAAGATCATCACCGGCCAGAACATCTTGGGTTCGAGGATCGAACACTACATCCCAGTTTTGGAAGAGTACAAGGCGAGATTGGCGAGACGCAAATACATGAGGAAGGGTCGAGGCAAGAAGCGACAACGCAAAAAGGCGACCATGAGGTATCTGATGCCTCTGTTTGACGAAAATTTAGACAATCACGATAAACTCGAGCATTTACTGGCGACAAAATCGAGAGGAAAAGGACAGTGCTACACTTACTACGTCTCCGACAAAGATTGCACTTTGGTATTTTCTCATCAGATGGAAAGAGCCATCAGAGACAAGGATATTCTGGACGTAACTATAGCGCAGCGGAGTGAAAAGATTCTCGTCAAAATGAAAAACGGGACGAAGGTCACGTTACCGCTGGTCACTTACGACGGTCGAGCCCCGTTCTACAGAGGAGAGGGTTGGACCAAGAAAGAGGTCGAGGAGTACCACCATCATGGTAAAGAAACCATGTCGATCGCCAGACTGTTCGAGGCTAAAGAGCAGGGACTGGAAGAATGGGAGTTGGAGATGATGAGGTTGGCCAACAAGAGGAAGAAGAAGATGAGAGGTGAAGGCACCGCCGACTGGAAAGAGATGATGACTTCTTGCGTCGAAAACATGGACTGGGACAAGTTCGAAGAGGAAACCAAAGAGATAGTGGCCGAGATCAACGAACCCGTGGAAGACGAACCGATACCGATGCAAATCGACGACATGGAAAAGACCAAACAAGTCAACGAGAAGCTCAAAGCTGGTGGAGAGGAAATGATGGCTTTGCTGCCGACGATGCCGGAGATTCCGGAGTGCATACGAATAATGCAAGACGGGAGCGTGACCGAGCTGGCGAACATTTCCGGAATGTCTTTGAATCTGCCGTCGTCGGGCAAAGACCGGTTCGTTCCCGGCCAGGTGGTCTCATCCGAAGAGGGCGAGCTGTTCGTTCCCGGTCAGACCGTCGAAAACGAAGACGGCTCGTCGGAGTACACTCCCGGTTTCACGGTGATGATGGACGACGAGCCCACCCTCCTTCCCGGTTTGGTAATGGGCGACGATCCAAACAAACCGATGTTCCTGCCAGGCGAATCCACGATAACCGAGACCGGAGAATTGCAGTTCACCGAAACCGAAGACGATATCAGGAGGGATTCGTTGCCGCTACCTCTGCCGCCTCCACCCGAGCCCGAAATAGAGGAGGAGGAATTGGAGGAGGAGCAAAGCACCGAGGAGGAAGAGGAGGAGGAAGTGCGGCCGCCACCGCCCCCAAAGCGCGAAGAGAAGGAGTTCATTTACGAGCGGCCCAAGCGTGTGTACGCTACCGAAAGTATGGGTCCTAAACGTCGCGAACGGTCAAAAAAAGCGGCCCCCAAGGAAGAACCGAAGCAGGAGACCGAACCGGCCGTCGTGCGGGTCCCAGGTGAGCCGGTGTTGTACAATTTGTCGTTGCCGACTTTCGAAAAGGATCTGTTGCTGCAAGAGAAGGAGCGCGTCGAGAAGTTCAACGAGAAAAAAGCCAAGGAGGAGGTGTCCATCGACAAGAAACGAAGGGATATCAGAGTACTGCTGAAGCAGTTTGCGACCAACAAACCGTCACCGCCGGTCTACGAACCTCTAGAGCCGGTCAAGAAGAGCGAGAAGCTCAAGGAACTCGAGAAGAGCATCAAGAAGGGTAAATTTTTCGATGTGGATCACAAGAAGTACCTGAACAAGGAGTACGCTCAGCCGTTCATGTGGAAGTGGCACGAATATAGACATACATTCGATACGGTGGGGATAATGCGCCACCGAGTTTGGAAGTCGGTCTATTAGGAGGAGATGACGGACATGGACCAATTAGGTCGGTGCATTTGGCTATTGATAAATCGGTAATCGGGTTGGGCGACACGCGTCGATCTGTTCTATTTACAACCGCGACCCCCATCATCCGCATTCATCAACATTTAGTTCATTACCGTTCGTGGTGCTCCACTCGGTACCTGCCGGTGTTAACAATAGTCACTAGTACGCTCTAGTCGAACCTCAAACCACGTCAAATAGAAGCAAATAAACGAAATGGTACTCAACGTTAAGATATCCCTCTGTAGAATCACTGCCGCCAGCAAACTCTTCCAAAGGAACTACTACCTTCCACTTTTGAAGCCTCTCTCACCCAAGGATGCACTCAGACGGAAAATCATCACAGGTCAGAATATTCTGGGCGCACGAATCGAACATTACATCCCCGTTCTGACCAGCCACGATGAGAAAATCTCCGAGCGCAAAAGAAGAATGAAAGGAGTACCGATCATCAAGAGACGCGTACGAAAACACGAAAAGGAACGGTACGTCGAACCGTTCTTCGACGACGACATGGAGAACCATCCGCTCCTTCAGAGCATCTTAAAGAGAAAACCTCGCGGCAAAGGTCAACGGTACACCTACGAGATCGGGGACAAGCACTGCACCCTCATCGTCAGTCACGAAATGGAGAGAGCCATCAGGGACAAGGAGATCGTCGACATCACCATCGCCCAAAGAAGCGAAAAAATCTTGGTCAAGCTCAACAACGGCCTTCGAATCACGGTTCCTATCGCGAGCTACAACGGCACAGGTCCTCTGTATCGGGGCAGCGGATGGACGAAAGAAGTGGTGGAGGAAGAACATCACCACGGCAAAGAAACCATGTCCATCGCGAAACTGTTCGAAGCGAAAGAGTCGGGTGTCGAAGAATGGGAACTGGAGATGATGCGTCTGGCGAACAAACGCAAGAAAAAGGTGCGAGGCGAAGATTCCGTCGATTGGAAACAGATGATGGCCGGTTGCTTGGAGAACATGGATTGGGACAAGTTCGAGGAGGAAACCAAGCAAATCGTCGAGGAGGTCGACGAAACGGTCGAAGAAGAAAACATCCCGATGGAGGTGGACGACATGGAAAAGACCAGACACGTTAACGAGAAACTGAAAGAGGGCGGCGAAGAAATCTTGTCGCAGTTGCCCACGATGAAAGAGATTCCTGAAGTGATCAAAATTCTGGAGAGCGGTGAAATGTGCGAATTACAGAACGTTTCCGGTGTCCGAGTCAACATGGGAGAAGGCCGCTCGTGTTTTGTCACAGGTCAACTGGTCAAGACCGACGAGAACGAAGTTTTCGTCCCTGGTCAGACCGTAGAAAGCGAGGACGGCACTTCGGAGTACACTCCAGGTATCACGATTTTCATGGACAACGAACCCACCCTGATCCCGGGGTTGGTGTTCGGCGAAGAAGAGAAACCTGCCATGTTCCTGCCCGGAGAATCTACCATTACCGAGGAAGGTCAACTGAAGTTCGAAGCGAACGACGAGGACGTCCCCCCACATCGGCGCAAGAAACGCGAATTCAACATCGAAGTCAGAGAGGAGGACATCCCCAAGATCGAACACAGAAGACGTTCCCCCTCTTCGTCTCCTTCTCCTCCCCCCCAGAACAGAGCCAAACCCAAGCCAAGACAGGAGAAGGAGATCGTAATACATCGGCGCGTTTTCGACGAACCTGAAGAACCTGTCCGCAAGGAACGAGTCAAAAAGAGAGCACCAGTCGTCGAGATGAAACCCAAAGAACCGGAAGCACCCCGGGAAGTGTTTCGGCCGCGGCGTCAACCGCTCGAAGATCCGCTGAAGTTGATGGAAGAGCAGAGGATCAAGAGGGAAGAGGAGGAAAAGAAACGATTGAAGGAACGCATGGAGGAGAAGATACTGAAAGAGGAGAGCAAAGTCGATCGCATCCGGATGTCCATCCGCAAGAAGTGCAAAGAGATGAAGTTCGAAACTCCGCCGCCTTACGTCCCGGTCGAGCCCGTCAAGAAGAGCCAGAAGCTGATGGAGTTGGAGCGCAGCATAAGAAAAGGAACGTTCTTCGAAAACGACAAGACCAAGGAGATACTAGAGAAGGCGCGAAGTGCGACGAGGATGCTGAAATACCAGCACGTACTCGACGCTTACACGAGTGAATTCGGGAAGATACGGTTTTAGATGAGTGGTCCAGCGGGTAGAGGCGCACAGGCGTCGCGACGCTAGTCAGTGTAGCGTTCTAACGTCGGGATGACTTAACGTCGCCGCAAAAACGAGCCGATTAACGAAACGAACTTTAACTAAATCATTTCTCTGTTTTATCTGCTTCTATTTATACATTATCTCTTGTAAAAATTGTACTGTCGAAGGTTGCGTGTTGTGTGTCTTAAAATGGTCCGAAAAATGTTTTATAATAAATCGAATGTAAAATTCTAGTGTTCCGCATAAATAAATTCAAATAAAACCTTCCGTCCCTGTTGTTGTTTTAAATAAATACAATTTTAAAAAAATGGTGAATTACGTGTTGTCCTTTTGTAAAATCACCGGCGCCAGTCGGATTTTCTCGCGCAATTTTTATTTACCCTTGCTCAAGCCGCTCACACCGAAAGAGGCCTTGCGGACTTTCCGGATCACGGGAAAATGGCTGCTGGGGGCCAAAATACAACACTACATCCCCGTCTTGCTCAATCACAAGAAAAAGCGCTCAAAACGGTTGAAAAACTACGGCAAAAAAGTCCACAAGGAGATGGAGGATTACACTTACATGGCTCCGGTCTTGGATTCGGACAACGAGAGTCACAAACTGTTGCTGACGATACTGGACAGCAAGAAAGCCAAAGGGAATTTCGTTTACACAGTTCACGACAAGAAGTACAATCTCGTATTGCAAGCGCAACTGGAAAAGGCTATCCTGGACGGTGACATTATCGACGTTTTAGTGTCTCAACGCAACGATAAAATCATCGTCAAATTGAAGAGTATGAAGAAGATTCCGATGGAAATACAGTACTACGACAGCGAAGACAAGCTGTACTGTGGCGAGGGAGCGACGTCTCCGGAAGATGAAAAGTTCCACCACCACGGTAAGTACACGATGAGCTTGGCGAAAATTTTCGAAGAGAAAGAGATGATCGAGGAGAAGTGGGAAGAAGAGCTGCGACGCATAATGCGAAGGCGCAGGAGACAAGCCAAAGAGGGTTCGAAAGAATGGAAGGAGATGATGCAGCAGAGCATCAAGAACCTGGACTGGAAAAAATTCGAGGAGGACGCCAAGAAGGTGATCGAGGAGATCGACGAACCCGCCGCGGAGGAGAACATCGACATGGAGATCGACGATTTGGAAACGACCAAAAA
The DNA here is from genome assembly GCF_963966145.1 of Tenebrio molitor. Classification (NCBI taxonomy): domain Eukaryota; kingdom Metazoa; phylum Arthropoda; class Insecta; order Coleoptera; family Tenebrionidae; genus Tenebrio; species Tenebrio molitor. The sequence continues at coordinate 641,793 of NC_091047.1, forward strand.
CGTCAACGAAACGATCCTGAAGAAGGGTCCCGAATTGTTGGACCAGCTGCCAACGATGACGGAGATCCCCGACATTATCAAGAGCATGGGCAGCGCGACTCTGCACGAAATCGAAGAAGAAGAAGACGGCGACAATTTGGAGGAACAGTCCAAAGGTAAGCGCAGAGTGTCCGGAGTGAAAGTCACGTTATCCTCCGGAAAAGAGTGCTTCGTGAGCGGCCAAATGGTGCACACCGAAGACGGCGACGTCTTCGTTCCGGGCCAGACCGTCGAGAACGAATTCGGGCTCGAGTACGCCCCCGGGATCACCATCAACGTCGACAACAAACCGACGCTGATCAGCGGCCTGATCATGGGCGAAGAGGAGCGCGATCCGATGTTTCTGCCCACGCAGTCGACAATCACGGCCGACGGCCAACTCACTTTCGCCACGACGGTCGAGGAACGACCGAAAGTCCAACCCGAGAAGCACAAATTGAAGAAGAAGCAACTGGAAGAGACGATTGTAGAGGAGACGCAAGAGGAAGAGGTGGCGTTCGTCCCGGACGACGTCTCCGAAAGCGTCGACAGCATTTCGTTGTCCGAAGAGAAGAGCCTCGACGTGTCCAGCATCGAACTGAACAATTCCGAAATCGAAGAGCTGGACATGGAGGCCGCGAGGCTGAAACAGGAGCAACAGCGTCTCGAGATCGAGAAGCTCAAGTCTATTTTGATGGACGACGGGCTGGACGACATCCTGGCCAGCATCGAGGGCAAGAGAGAGCTTCTCCGGAGGAAGCTGGAGGAGTTGCGTAAGTTGAGCGTCACCACCGAGAACAGCTTGGTGAGTTACGCGAGCGAGAGCGACGCCGCCGAAATAGCGTCAAAGATAACCGACGATAAAGAAACTATAAATAGACTCTCCGATATTTTGATGACAATGACGCGGAGGGCAGCGACTTTCCGCGACAAAAATAGCATAAATGCAGACAATATTAATCAGGCTTATATTTCTGTAAGCAACTTGTCCGAAGCCGACGTGAGATTTAACAGTTCCCGTAACAAACTGAAGATTATGCTGAAAACAGCTGCCGTCGCCGCCAACGACGTGTTCAAAACGAGGCCGAAAGACCAGACTCTGGCCCTGAACGCCATCGCCGACATCCTCGTCGACGTCTTGAAAAACGACGACCGCACCCTGGCCGAGCTGCTGGAGTTGATGAACACGCCGATGGACCGGAACGAAACGTGCAACGCCGTCTTCAAGCAGTTGACCCAAAACATGGTCGACACGAAGATATCCTTCTTGAACGAGATGGTCGGCAACTTGTCGGCTTACGACGTCATCGATCGCGTCGAGAAGGTGCTGAAGAAGCAGTCGGAAGTGAAGTGCGAGGCGTTCGTCAAAGTCGCCAGAGTGGATCCCGAAATTGTGAATTTGCTGGTGAAAAACGTGAAGCGGGAGATCGCCAAGGTGAAGACCGAAGAAGACGCGATCGAACTCCTGGAGGACTCCATAGAAGAGGCCACGAGAGCCGTGATGAAGACGAATTTACCCCGGCTGAAGGACGACTTTCCGTCTCTCAAAGAAGAGGCGATAAGTTTCGCCAAGGCTCTGGGGATGGGAAAAGTCGAAGAGATCCTGTCCGAGAGCTCGAATCTGCGCCAGATCACCGACGGCCGCGCCGTGGAGCTGCTCGAAAGGACCAATCTGATCCGCCAGCTGGCCGAACGCGACTTCTCCCTCAAGAGCGCCATCGAACGGATCAAGAAAAACCCCGAGAGGGGCCGGTCGGACCCCCGAATTCGCCAGCTGATCCGCGAGAGCGCCGTTCTGATCTCGAGAGGGACGCCGCTGAAGAGTTCGCGTGACATCCCCCTGCAGATGCTGAGGACCCAGAACCTCCTCGCCATCGAGGATCTGCTGATGCAACGCGCCAAAGTCGACTATCCGGTGTTGGTGAGCAGGGACGCGATGCAGGCCGTCATCCCCAAGGAGGCGGCCCGGGGGGTGTTCGCCGGACGCGTCCCCTACGTCCTCATCAACGAGAGTGGTGTGACTAACTTTAAACCGACGCGAAGATTCTCGACCGGCGGTGTCAATCACGACATTCGAATCGACGATTTCATGAACAGTGGCGTGCGCGAACGTTCATCAGAAAGGGACGATGACAGAAAGTATCTGCAGGCCAAGAGCAACGTAAGAAAACTCAAAAAACTGTTGAATAATAACAGTAGACAAGTTGCATGAAGTAATGTGACTAGAAAATTAAAACAAAACAAAAAAACAAACTGTGCAAATGCAATAACGTAAAATTATATTTGTAAATAAAATTGGGCAAGCTTTTCGTTCTAACAAATATAATTTTATGCGTGTGAGTAAAAAGTGTGCGTAATAATGTCGACACGAACCCCCAACATTTCTCTCAAAAATCGCTAAAAATAATATTTGTACATTTTTATCAAAATAAACCAATCGAGACACAACATTATCACCTACACAAGCGCAGCATATTTTTGGGAAATTCTAAATTCAGGTGAGTGAATCATACTCTCGCTGCCTCCCGCACCCCCCGGCTATTTCTGTTTGTCTTTCGGATTATTAACAGTTTTCCTCACAAAAATGTTATTTGCGAAACGAGTGGGATAACCGCGTTTATATCTGTCTGTTTTGTGTGACGTTTTGTGGCGCTGTTGCTTTTTTTCCGTAACACTTCACTTCTTTTGAAATATGGACACGAAATTTGGCGACCGCACACACTCCATAACTTAATCCATCATCTTCCACATACATACATGCATACCTGCGCCGTTTCGAACAAGTATAAATAACTTTACTTGTGACTTTGTGTGAGTGTCGTATTTTCGGTGTGCTCCGGAAAAATCTCGGTGGATGACTTTTCCGCGTGCTTGCCCGACGGCTAAAATCGAACATATTTGTCATTTATATATTTATAACGTGAGACGTCGAAGATCTGTTGTTCTAAATTATGAAATAAAAGTGCAATTGATTTTTTCTACTTCGGTGTCACAATAAGCACATAAGCAGTGCAATTTTATGGCATCGTTTCTAGTGATAATTGAATTTGGGGTTGGTATTGAAAGTAAATTTCAGTGTTAAATGTGATGTCATTTAAACCTGAATCCATGTTTTGGATTAAAATAAACTATTAAGGGGGTAGATTATTATTGTAACAACATCTGGGAGACCATTTAAAATTTAATTTTCAATGAAATGACATTGCTTCATCAATACCAACCCAATTCCATTGAAATAAAAGTCACTAGATAATAATTTTATATTTAAAAATTTAAATTAATGAAGCCGAAGTAGAAAAAATGTTGTCGAACTCGTATAACAATATACTACATATTTTGATTTTGATGCTTCATCGTGAAGTTTCACTCTAAACATTTCTTGTTTTCATTAAATCGAAATCAGTCAACCGCGGCGTGATCAAAGTCAAATTCGTGTCTTGTCCTCTGTGTCCGAAAATAATTTTACATTTGACATTTGCCACGAGCTTGCGGTAAACAGTGCCGTCCCTTCACGTGAACAAATAGTTCTAAATAATTGCAAAACGAGTTGAACGACATGATCGTTCATCATCGCGAACGGATCTGCCATAAATCGGTCTATTTTTAAGCCGGGACAAAACAAGATCAACGTTCTGCAAAATGAAATATCTGCAAACGGCGATAAAAAAGAAAAAAACACATGTCTCCCATCGGAAAATTTTATTGCTGGTGATATAAATATGAAAACCGCCCGCCCCCGCCTTCGAAAAACAAACAAAAATTTGTACTTCCTAATTCTTGTTCCACGCACAATCGAAATTTATTCGTGGTCAACGGTGTTGTTATCGTTTCGAAACTCTTGGCGCTTCTCCCCCTTAAATCAGCAAAAAAGGAATCCGCCGTGAAAAAACGTGAACCTGGCAGTAAAACCATCAACATCGCGTCGTTTGCCATTTGAAGAATATTTTTAGAGTCGTCATTTTCGAGTTAACGTACCTGGACGTTAGGAATTCTTGGATTCGATACAAAAAAAAATTAAGTCGCTAATATCGAGAATCTCTGGCTCCCCGTGGAGACCTTGACCTCCAGACACGTGGACCGCCCGCGAATATTTTCCCCTTTTAGGTCCACCCCGAGGGTCGTCCAGATTTAGTGCAGCGATTGCAACAGCGATGCGACTTGGCTGCAAGACTCGTCCTCGCTTAAATATCCAACAGCACCTCTCATTATTCTTGTCCTTAATTACCACCGTCGGTCGACGCGTTATTTCGGTGTGGTGCTTTGGATTTGAGTTTTTGGTCGAAAACCGTCAGTTTCGATGCTCTTCAGACCGGTGTACTTGCGGACGCAGCCGTTGCTGCTGCACACGCCTAAAACCGTGGTGGTCAAATTGCCCACCCCCGAGAAGCAACCCACGCCGCCGCCGCCAGCTCCCCCGGCGCCTCCGCCGGAGCCTCCGCAGCCGCCCAAAGAAGTCTCGAAAACGGTCGAGGCCGAAGAGGTGAAGCACCACTTGCCCATGCTGGTATGCGGGAAAGGGTTGACGAGGGTGTTCCCGGAGGAGGCGACGATGGACGTGCTCGCCGGGGAGGTGGACTACCTGCTGGTGGACGAGCGAGGGGTCACTCTCTTCCAGAGGAAAAACGTTGCCACCGCGATGAAGATCAACAAGGAGTACGCGGAGCGCAAGAAGAAGAGTTCTTGCACAGAGTCCTACCAGAGGTTGCTGGACAGAAAGCCGAGGGAGTTTGAGATTGCGAACTGTGAACTTCTCGGGGGAGGTGTCCACGTAAGTTAGGTCTTTGCGAGGGTGTCGGTAGAAAAGCCTTTCACCGTTTTTGGACAAATAACGAATTTATGGTCGATTCTTGTTTGTTTGTTGAACTAGGTTTATTTTCGGATTAGGCGAAAAAGAATTGAAAGTCGTTGGAATAATTTATAGATTTCTGCTGTAAACAAGATTTGACTGTTATTTTGGCAAAAAAAGTCGAAAGTTTACGAGGATCGACTGAAATATATGCAATTATCTGCCGAGAGTACATTTCCATAATTAAAATCAACCGGTCAGCGAAAAAAAAATGGAAAGGTGCCAGAATAAGAAAGGTGGTAATAATTTCGGTTTTCGGTGGAAATCTAATTTTAGAATAATTTAAACACTTTTAAATAAAAGGTTTTTTCTGAACAGAACAGCGTGAAAAAATCTACACCGATCGAATATGCAGATGAATTTTTTATAACACAGTCCAGTAATAAGTTCCAGTAATAAGTTCTACAAATGACAGTGTTGTTTTTCGATTAATCGATTAAAAGCCTATCTTGTCGTTATGTATTTATTCATTATCGAATGATTGAAAATAAATTAAAAAATTAGTGCCTCTCCTGAGGCTTTCAGTGGAAGTTTTTGCGGACAGCAAGCGGCAGCAGAACAGGAGCTACGCACTTCCGATGCAAAATATCAATTACTTTGCTCATTAACATTCCAGCCATCTTGATTAGAACGCACAGGTGACAAAGGTGATTGACAAATTAATGAGCAAACAACGCGGAAATTTATGTCCAGGGACTCTGGACGGATTTTGTTGCTTTTACTGTTGTAAATGTTTCCAGGATGCAATCAGAAGCATTCGAACAGTCGACGATCATCCACTCCGTACACAATGTAACACGCATTCAAGCTAGAGAATCCATTTATTTACACAAGTGCCGTCCGTAACCGCTCTTTTCGTTGACTTTAACGACTCCTTAATGAGACAGCCGGTTTGTTTTTGTTTCGAGAGGGAAGCGAAACCGTTCGAGAGCGGTGATAACGCCCCCGTCAAGTAAAAAGTGCACGGCAGAAACTTGGAAAGTGAATTTTCGTCGACGGGTTTGAGGTCGGGTCGGGACGGGGGCCGCCACCACGCACGTTTCGATCTCGCGTAATCGGACAGCTCTTGTAACGTTCCCTCGTCCAGAGGAATAACGGCAGGTGGCAAATACCGACCGAGCAGGTGAAATATACAAACACGCGGTTGCAACCTAAACTTGGTAAAGTCAGTCTCGAACAGGTATCCGTCGATGACGTTCGGTTCGTGCGGTTCGCCGGCTCAACCATAGACAAGTCGAGTGGTGTTTGTGGTTCTTGTGGAGGATTTAGAGGGATTTCGTCGAGCAGGACGCACCATGACGTGAGTGATTCGGTATTTTTTCGGCGGGGGGTTGTCCTCCAGGTTCCGCCGAAGACGACCACCCTCGTGTCTCGCCTCGTGTCGTCGACTCGCCCCTCCCGGACACTTATCAAAAGGGGTTCACTCGAGTTCATCGCAGAACGATCTGATAAAATATTTACAGAACCATGTAATTTATTCACGTTTGTTGTTTACGTCACTCGAATTACTTCAATTTGTTCGGGATGCTTTCTTCGATTTTCCATCGGAGGCAACGTCCGTGACGGGGTTTTTAATTGTTCGCGGCCAGACCGACTCGAAACTGAAGTTGGAACCCGTCGAACGAGACAAATTGGCCCTTTTCGCGGCGGGGAAATTTTCAGAATAATTGGATCGTTCCGGTCTGAGAGTGGCCATTGTCTGTCTTGTGTATGTTGCGTGCGGACTTCTTTTCCAGCACAACAAAGCAACTAATTCGGTATTTCGGTTTCTGTGGGGCACCGACGCTCGCCACTGTCCCAGATAAAATTCAGTTTTGCTTTTACCACACCGTAACATTCAGCACGGACGAAATTAAAATGTTTACGACTCGTAAAACTTTCAAAGAAGAATATTTCCGTCGGCCGTCGCATCACATTTGACCCGGCTTCTGTAAACTCGACGGACCTAATCACAGGACCTAATTATCACCCGTGCCCGGTCACTTTTGCCAACCGTTTCGGTGGACGTTCCCAAAACGTCAAATCGTCGGAGTCGAAACCGCACGTCTTTGTCAATTTTCTAGTAACGCATCCAGGACAGATGATGGTCTTCGTCGACCAGATCGAATCGGCATGCAGCACCATTTTGCGCCGATTTCTATGTCAACAAATTAAATCACAACGGAGCAAATTAAGCGTGACCGTAAAAATTGTGATTTCATCGTGCAGTTATTCCTCGGGTGTTAAAAATGTTAATGTTTTTGCGGTGCTTGTTAGGTGTCAGGTGGGGGCTGTTTGCTTTGGTTGTTTAGGAAATTTGCGAAAGTAGTCGAGAGAGCAGAGTAAGTAATAAATTCCGGTCGATTCGAACGGCAGGACTCGACGATTAGGTAGGTAATTTATTGAGTGGGAGTTTGAGAGAAAATCAAAATAAACGGGAAAAATCGTTACGTCTTTTCAAATAAACAGTGCATAGGTGGAAACTGCTACGTAAAAATTTGGCAACTGGAAAATAGCGGAGCAGGTCAGACCAAATGTAATTAAATCGCGCAACGAGGAAACGCTCTATTGTGTGAGAATTACAAGCTTATTCTAATCATGCACGTGTAATAATGTTCCGACATTTTGACTGATGTTGCTTTGCATTTGCATCAAAAACACGGTTGTTGATTAAGTGGTGCAGATCAGTGCATCACGCCAGACTCTTTTTCAAACGTTCGGAAAAAGAATTGTACAGATGACAGTTAGGAATGTCACAAAGTACTAAAACGATCAGTCGTTTTCTAGACACAACAGTTCCACCAGACTGTAGAGATTTCTGATGGAATTTTTTTTATCGTGATTGTGATACTGATTTGTCATTTTTGCGTTGGTATCCGGAGACGGACAGGAGGGATGGTTCCGGGGGCGAGGCTGTTGCCACCATTCCTCTCTTTAAACACCATCGTACAAGTCCATCCAAGCGCGACGACTGCAAGAAAATTGTATTTACGTTTACGGATCCGTACGTGCCGTAAAAGTGCCAATTTCAGTTTACCCACTTGCATAAACACCGATCATTAATACCGAACCACCATAATTTATGGTCGGCCGCAAACTCTTAACTGTAGTTTTATACGAATTTTTCATCTGCATGCGGCCTGCGAGAAAGTTCTCCCGAGCCGCGTTTCACGTTAATTGTCTATTCTTAATTAGCTTTAATCACCTCAATCCTCGTGGAAAACGCCATATGTACTATCGACTAGCAAAAAAAACTGGTACATGGTGTTGCTTTAGACACTTCCAAAAAGTTTTGGAAGTATCTATAGTAACATACTGTACTATTGCGGCCAAAAAATTTCGTCCACCCGTTTCCTGTCATTTCACAAAAATTGGGTGTTGTTTCACCTTTATTGTCATTATGATTAACGTTTGCAGATTAAAGTTTGAAATTTATTACTGTCACCCATGAGAACATTGACACAATATGTTAACATGTGAAGTGAGGTTATTCGTTCGTAAAGGCTGCTTTAGAGCATACGTGAGTGGAATGACAGTTGTGGACGAAATTTTTTGTCCGCCATAGTACCAGTTTTTTTTGCTATCCGATTGTACGTCGATGGTGTCGAGCTCCTCGTCTTGATTGCAACAATCGACGCCCGAAATGACATTTTCTGTGTAACGAATCGGTTTAGGCTGTGGACGGCGACGGTCGCGTCGATTTCATCGACAAAAAAGTCGCCGGCCCTGGACGCCCACGTCCCCAAGAATCACGACTCGAGATGGTCGTCTTTGGAGGAATTGTTGTCTGGAAGAGGGACCGCGCGCATCTGTGCGCGTTTTAAAATTAGCCAAGCAATCGAGGAGGCCTTGCCAATTTTTCGATAATTTCTATGACATGTGACAGCTGCAATCGTCTTTGACATTGGGACGTCTGCGTAAATTTCGAGTGGCGGAGTTTTCGGCCAAAAAATGTCGAAACGGGCGTCTATTTTTGAAAAGGCGACTTCGATTGTCTCCTTGGGGGGAGCACGAGCACAAAAAAATTTGTCATGCGTAGTTTTTTGCGACCCCGTGTATACAGGAAATTGCCGCGTGCGACTAAATTAAAATGGTGTTTCTTGGATAATTTAATTTTTTCCGAGACACTTGAGCTTGATTAAATATTCCCACAAGCGCAACAAAAAGGCGGAAGTTTAGAGCGATGGATTGTTGCAAAAGCGACCGGAACCGTTGAAGAGGAGGGTTTAGGACGTCCAAGTTGGAAAAACGTGAAATCACGGCAATCTTCGCATCTTCGACTCCCACAATCAAAACGTCAAAAGGACGGAAATCGATCCGAGCGATTATTATCATCTGCTACAAAGACTGCTTCGCGTCTTTCCGCAACAAAAATCCAGTTCGATACACGTCAGACGAGATTCCAATTGCAACTATTTACATTCCGTTAGTTACGTCGAGAGCGACGCCGAATTGAGCGTCGAAAATCCCATCGTGGTGACTGTCCCGTTCGGGGACGTCGACCATATGGGCAGCGGCACCGGCGAGCGAAAAAGCGAAGAATGCCAATGAAGCAGTCTCGCCCGCGGACAAGTCGATAAACATGGAATCTGTCAAATTGGGCAAGACGCAAAAATCTAGATCTAATCGAGTGGTCGGTTGGCAGGCCTGGTTCGGATCGAAGAAATGAGGTGTACGTTTCTAAATGTATTAATATAAATCGGTGATAATGTGGGACGCGCCCTTAAGGCGTGTTCCGACGGTGTCGTAATTCAGCGCTAAAAATGAAGGAAGGAAAGTGGAAATAATTGGCGTAACGTTTCAAGGAAACTCGTCAATTGTGATCCGGTACGGCTGATAGTACCGTCTGGATCGTTCTGGACGTTGCGCAAACTATTTGGAATCGGGTGCCAGGACTGGCACGCTTCGGGTGAACGCCTCCTCGTTGGAAGAACGGATTTTTCGGTTTCGGAAGAGAGGAGCCAAATTTAGGCTATTTCGGGAACGAGGAAACCAGAGTGTTTAGGGATTATGTCACACTCGGTGCTTAATATACGCAAACCGGGTCCCGAAAACACAGTGTCGACACTCCAAGAAACACAAATTGTAAATCTCCGAGGATCGCTTCTGACGAATCACGTCGGTTGGTTGTTTTTCAAGCGGTTTTTCGCCTTCTGCAAAACGTCTACGCAATATTATCATAATAACGAGTAAACGGTTGCTTGATTAATGCGATGTGGTAAATCACCACGATAAAAACCAACCAAGAAATGAGTATTTTTTTTATCCTGTCGATAACCAGTTGTGCGACTGAGAACAGAAAAGATCAAACGAACGCCAAGACAAATAGGATGGCTCGTTGGGACACTTTCACCGAACAATCGACGATTGGCAAATTTGAACAGCTCGAGGTTGGACGCCAAACAAAGGGTCCCGGAGAGGATCCTTTCTCGAGAGATTTCGCAAGTTTTTTTGCCACCCGAACACCAGGAAGTCGACAAAATAATAGTAAGAGCGCGCGTCAAACAACGAAATTGCCTCGTAATTGCGACGAACAATCAAACACATGTTCGCATTTATAAATGAAAAGAAAACACAGATCAAAGAGCGAACGAACGCTCGTATAACTCGTTCGAAATTGGCACGTTGTTGCCGCGCCGCAAGTAATTACAACCAACGGTTTCGAAGAGCTGCTTATCAAGTCAAAAACAAGAGAAAAAGCGACACGCGTCCCTTCCGATACCGATTATTTGATAGAAAGTAGGCCTGAGTGGTGTGCCTAAGTTTTTCCACGCGATAAGAAAAGCGCAGCCATGAATTAACATGCGCGAGGACACATTTTTCGATTTGTGGATTGATTCGTACCTAAATTTGTCACCGACATGACACTTAGATTATTAGTTAATTGAAAGTCGTCATCACGAAATATCTCTTCCTTAAATCTTAATGTTGTCTCTCGGTGGAAAAATATTTTAATTAGAATAAAAGCCGCAGCACTTACTGACAGATTTGACCCACTTTCCAGTTGACGACTAAATCCGTGTGGATCAATCAAAGAGTTGACTTTTGTTTTTTATGGTCGAGCGATTTTTTAGCGTGTTGGATTGTAAATAAAAAAAAATCGTACATTTATCGATTTTTGTATGACCAGTTCAGTTCCCGGTAGTTGGAAAGTGTGGTCGTGTTATTTATGGGAGAATTCGACCCCGACTTCCTGCTTCCTGGACGCTTTATGGACGACTTCCCAGTACCTAGTCCCGACAAGCCTTCGCTTTTCTCTCGATTATCATTCAGACACGAGGAAGAAATTAATACTGGCTCGTTTCTCGATGCCGATCGATTTCCCCGCACGGTTTTTAACGCGAACCCATTAATTTAAATTGCGTTCGACATTTAGAAAAAATCCTTGGTCGTGTACGAATCGCACCCATTTGAAAATTAAATTGTTGATAGATTGGCGAGAGTCGGCCGGCGACAATCGTTGCCGATTCATTGTGTTTTCTGTATTTTTTTCGTGTCTCTCTCTGGCACGACTCCGAGAAAACTCTGCGTCTCTACACTGGAAAAACGTGTTCTTTGTCGAGACGACGGATGTGACGGGCCGCGTGGCCTTGGTTAATTCTCATTCTTGAGGCGGAGATGCGTATCGGAGGTGAATCTAAAGCGTTTCTTAAATTATGCAAATTCGCGGCGTGGCTTCGCGTCCGATTCAGTGGGACCGGCACCACGTGACTAATATGACTTAAGTATGGAGGTCCGCGTGGCGTCGGGGGGATGGGTCCGGAGCCGCTCCGTTCCAATCTGGTCGATGCCGTTTCCGGTAATTACGGAGTCGGACCCTCCTCGCAGGTGGGAAGCGACAGATGGCGGGAATTTGCTTCTGCTCGTTCTTCGGACGCGAAGCACTCTCATCAATTCGTAAAACGAACCCCATCGGCACTCCTTCCTGGATCCCGCGCACGCACACGCGACGTCCTCGCAACATCCACCAGCTCCAAAAAGACACGAGTCGCGGCGATGGCGGGCGGTCCACATCGCGATGGCGCTTTCAGCGGTCGTCCCGCGTGGGTCACTAACCGCTCGGCAAGGTCGTGCTCTATCTTACTCCATCGAGGTGCCGAACCGGGCACGCCGTGCGAGACGGAGCTCCGTTTTGCTGAATTTGGTTTTTCCACGTTGCAGGGCACCGATTTCTCGTGGAGCAGGCCGAGGAGCCAACGGGCGATGAGTTCGGGCAGCCTCTTCAGAGGTTACACCGGGCCCAGGGCCTAACAACATGCGGGAGGAAGAACTGGAGGTGGCCCTCAAGGTGAGAACTGTTCGGAGTGTGTCGACATCGAGCAGAGTTGTTGCGCTCTATCCGGACAAGCTTGAACGGCACTATTTATAACGAAATAACGAAATCTAGGCCGGCTCTGGTAACGTCGCACGTTCCACGATTAATTATTATTATTTATGCCATGAATTATTCAACGGGACTAGGATGGTCTCGGTGCGACAGCCGGATCTGATCCGGAGGCTTTAAATATTTCAAAAGGCTTTGTTCGTTTCTAAAAATACAAAAGACGGTCTGCCCTCCAATCTCAAAAAATTATTAAATCATTCTCTGGGCGTTTTAGCACTTTCGCGATTGTCTAATTCCGTCCGGGTTTGTGCACAGGTGGTGATCGTGGGCAACGGTGGAGTGGGCAAATCTAGCATGATCCAACGATATTGCAAAGGCACTTTCACAAAGGACTACAAGAAAACGATAGGAGTCGACTTCTTGGAGAGGCAAATCGAGTGAGTACATTTTTTGAAATGAAAACTTCTTTAGGCGCGCCACATACATACATTTTATTCCCTGGCAGTGAATTAGTTTCATGCGACACGGTAAAATCGTTCGCAGCACAAGCTAAAAACGGAAAATCGTTCGCAGCACGACACGGCAAGCTAAAATCAAGGGAGTCGAGTTTTTAGCGGAGCGACCGAAAAACAATCAACTGTGCGTCACCTGTCAATTTTAAATTTTCATTGTACGTTGTGTTGTGACCTGACTGACCTCAGTGCAGAGCTGCAGGAGTAACTGTATATATCTACAGGACATTTCACGAGTGATAACAAGCCTGACGTAATTTAAAATGCAACCCACACTATATTTCCGAAAAAAGCTGGCTACTGTCATTGAAATGTCCGGCTTTTTTTGAAAATGTATTGTAGGTTGAATTTATTATTCCGTCAGGCTCATTATCACTCGTGAAATACCCTGTATAGTTTTATATAATATAAGCGATAAAGACACGACAAATATTGTAAGTTTACAGATGAATGTAGGATTTAATACGTAATTCTCAATGATATGGCTTCAACAATTCATCTATTGGAAAAATTTGTGTAGCAAAATGTGAAGAGGAAAATGAACAAATTATCATAATACAGAGTATTGCTGTGAAAACTTGTGTTGTATTCAATATCATCGTCAAGAAAATAAAACTCAAACATCCAAACCTAACCTCACAAATTTCGCCAGAGTGTACCTCTAAAAGCGGACGTATTTACAGTTTCTATTGAAAAATACAGATTTCTAATGTTACACGTTGTATACAGGATATTTCACGAGTGATAATAAGCCTGACGTAATTTAAAATGCAACCCACACTATATTTCCGAAAAAAGCTGGCTACTGTCATTAAAAAGTCCGGCTTTTTTTGAAAATGTATTGTGGGTTATTTATTATTCCGTCAGGCTTATTATCACTCGTGAAAATACCCTGTATAGTTTTATATAATATAAACGATGATAAAGACACGACAAATATTGTAAGTTTACAGATGAATGTAGGATTTAATACGTACCTAATTCTCAATTATATGGCTTCAACAATTCATCTATTGGAAAAATTTGTGTAGCAAAATGTGAAGAGGAAAATGGACAAATTATCATAATACAGGGTATTGGTATTGCTATGAAAACTTGTGTTGAGTTCAATATCGTCAAGAAAATAAAACTTAAACATCCAAACCTAACCTCACAAATTTTACCAGAGTGTAACCTCTAAAAGCGGACGTATTTGCAGTTTCTATTGAAAAATACAGATTTTTGATGTTTATTTAAAAAAAGCATTGGATTTAAATAATATTAATTATTTATACATTGCTCCTTATTCCTCCAGGTACTATCATCCATAATAAAAATTTGTTACACGTACTATCATCCATAATAATATAATTTATAGAATACATATTACTTAAAATCAGTAACGAGCATTATATGTAGAAGTTTTCACTTCTGTCGTGCGGTCTTAAGCACACACTCTTTTTTTTTGTTTTGTTTATCGCAACACGCACGTTTCCCTAATTTGAAATTACAAAACTTTGAGCGGAGCGTGTCTAATTTCACACGTTTATTCAGCCATTTCCGGTAGCGAGTGTTCTTTTTTGCCCGGCGCCTTCGCCAAAAATTCTCCGAAACGAATTGATTCGAGGGAACTGGTGTTTTCAGGGTCGACGGCGAAGAAGTGCGCCTGATGCTGTGGGACACCGCCGGCCAGGAGGAGTTCGACGCCATCACCAAGGCGTACTACCGCGGCGCCCAAGCCTGCGTTCTGGCGTTCTCGACGACGGACAGGGACTCGTTCGAAGCGGCGCATTCGTGGAAGCTCAAGGTAGTCCGATAAGGCACACTCTCTCCTCTCAAATTAATCATCGACGATGACGAGGCTGTTTGGCCGACGCAAACAAAACGGCACCTAACGGGTCCGCCGACGAGCGTTCAGTACCGAAAGTAATTCTTCTCGAGTGTTGATTTTTAACTCGAGCCATTTTCGCCGTCTCGTTATTATAAATGCGTGTTTATTTTACAGGTTGAAAACGAGTGTGGCGAGATTCCAACGGTCATCGTGCAGAACAAAATCGACCTGATGGACCAGAGCGTCGTCAACCCGTAAGTCGACGGAGAAATCGAAATGCGTTGCTTTTTTTGTCCGACAGATAACGGATTAATTACGAGAATTTACGGTATTTCATAATCTAATATGATAATGAAAGAGGAGACGTTTCGTGGCGCAAGTCGGACTTCTTGCCGCAACGATTTTATTTAGTGGACGTTCATAAGTCCATAAACAACGCTTTATGCGCGCTCGTGCAACTTTATTATGACCACCAGGAAAAATAGTTGGAGTCGCATCCTCGTCGTAAATCGTCGAACAGCTGGGGGCGTAAAAATGCCGGTTCGGTTGTGAAGCAACATTGTACGAAACAGTGGAATTTGTTAAACGCGTCGTTAAGCCATAAATCAACGGATCGGAGACAAACGACGCGACTACCGCAAGTAGCGATTCCAAAAAGCAAAAATGAAAATACTGGACGCGCCGCAAAAAGTCCGCAGCGCTAACGGTAAAAGCTGGCATTTGCATACCTCGTCCCGTTCTGTATAGAAATGGCTAATTTAATTAAACGCAGCCACTATTATTAGTCGACATTCCGAAGGAAAATCTCGCTCGTCCAGCGCACGTAGATTTCGAGGTGGTCGACCAAAAATAGTGAGTCACGGAAAAGGGGAGGCACGCGATCGTTTCGCGGATTTATGGGGTTAAAGTTGTCCAGTGTGACGTCAACGGGGGCAGACGGTTTTTTACATTCGCTCGAGGAGAGGTCAGAGTTTGTATGTTTCAGGGAGGAAGCCGACCTCCTGGCTCGAGCCCTCGGCTGCCGCCTGCTGAGGACGTCGGTCAAAGAAGACGTCAACGTCGCCGCAGTGTTCCGACATTTGGCGGCGAGGTGCCTTGCAGAACTCAGAGATCCTAGAGATTATGACTATTTCACCACGCCCACCCCTCACCACCCCAACTCGCTTACAATCAGTGAGTCGCGCCGTTGGGTTTTTGCAGATGATGGGACCAGTCGTTTTTCAGGTGCCTTCAGCCCTAGTCATTCTTCCAAAAACCACAACGGAACTATAGTGTTGAGACCCAACAAACACAAAAAGAAGAAGAACGTTTTAAAGAACGCTTGTAGGATATTGTGACGGTCTCGGTTGTTGGAAAGACTATTAAAATGTATATCGAAAAAAAATAAAATAAACAGAACTGCACGGTTTTGTTTGAATATTTGCCATTACTGAAAATTTATGTAAAATATGTATGTTGTTTAACAGTGTGTTAAGTAATTAACTGACTGATTTTTCTAAGCCCGTACAGGCCAATTGGTGAAGTGCTAATATTAATTTAGTTTGTATTAAAAACCTGTTATGACATAGCCGACACGTCGTGCACAAACAAACCGTGGAAGGCGTTTCCCCGAGTCTTGTTGCAGTGTGTGGACATTTTGTAGCTGATAAGTTGTATGTAATACGGTGGCTATTTTGTTATTCTGATGTAGAAAAACCTAGCACGCTGAGTCGTTACGCGACATTTTTTTTGCTGAATCGAAGCGCTCGCTAGCGACTCTTCAAATATTTTTTGTCGAATGATTTTTAAATATTTATTTTTTGTGTTGGCTTTGATCACGTCAGAAATAACAAATCATGTAGTCCTACGTTTGTAACATTTATTCAATAAAATATTGGTATCGATGGCTAATTTTTTAAATCGACGAACGAGCTAAATAAATTCCGTACGAGCAGAGAGGGTTGGTAGAACTGGAATGCGTAGGAAAAGTAACTCGTGACGTACTGTCGCGAGCAATAAATTTTGGTCGTCAATGTCATTTCAAAATTTGGTTAGATTGTCACAAATTTAAAAAATTTCCCTGCCTGATTATGCCCACGTCAACAAAGTGTCAAAAAATTGAGAAAAAAATGACAATTACATAATGTCATCCAACATGATGATAGGTTATGATATTTACGACAGTTTTACAATGGAGCATTTTCGATTGCGTGAAAGAATGACCTTGACGACCAAAATTTATTGCTCGCCACTGTAAGTCAACCCAGAAATTTTGAGTGTTCGAATAGAACCCAAGGTTTATAAGCTCCGTGGGATTTATTGGGTTTTATTCTAGTGAGTGAACACCTAATGCGTAATTGGCAGCCTCTATCGTAAAAATTTAGTGCATTATGACGTCACGAGTAACTTCCTTGTAGAAAAAATCCAATATTGTTTTAAATGAGAACGAGGCAACCTCCTAAACGCATCTCAGTTCTACCAACCTTAAATTGGCCGTGTGACGGCGCCATCTGTGGAGCTCTTCTCAAATGAAACTTCTGAATGATGCATCCTCCACTTTGTGGCGTCTTTTCTGGAAGAATCAGATGTCCGCGCTTGGCAAACAGGAAAATGTCGGGAGGAAAAGTACATTTTGTTCGTTCGGGGATCAACAAACGACTCGATCTAAGAAATTTATTATGATACTTTGTTACATTAGGACACTGTTATTAATATGTATAAAAGTATATGAAAATATAACGTTTAGGCGTAGGCGGTAATGTAATTGTTACGTGATGATAATGATACAGTTAAGTTGAATAAGTTGGGCGTTTACGTAATCGTTACATTTGAATATTATGTTGTTTTACGCTACATTAAGAGTGGAATCTGTACATAGGAATACTAGCTAAGTTACTGTTGCTGAACAGCGATAGTACAATAAATATTATAGTCGCAAACTTAAAATTATAAACGAAAATTTTGCGTGTAGATAGCGGTTACTTTAAAAATCTTTATGTTATTATATCCCACACCAACTTAAAGAATGACCTTACACGAAAAAAATATAATTATTTGCACTTCATTACCATCAGATGACTTCTGTTTCTGATTTATTTCTGCACAAATCGGAACCAGGTCCGTATTGCACGTTTGTTTGTTAAAACTTCTCTTGTATAACTTAAATTAATTTCTCCTTAAATATCTAACAACAATAACAATGCAACTGTATCGATAACCTTAACGTAACTATGCTCGTCGAGATTCCTAAAAAAATAATAGTACAGGTAATGATTGAACACAATTAGATATTTTTATAATTTAAATTGTAAATGAAAATATTACTGTACCCGTATCTTCATTTGTATCCACACTTGTGCCTCATTTGAATTTTTTTTTTCTAAGAAAATATAATTTCTACTAACCTACGTATATCTTACTGGGGACCTAACCTAACTTGTCAGCCATCAATTCACAGCGAATTTCGAAACTATCACAACTGCGAGATTTTGTACCGATTATTACACGTCCAGCGAGGTGAGCCGGCGGCTTTGTCCTCAAATTTTCTTTGACATTACGTAGGTAACGACAAAGCCGCCATCTTCCCTCGAGCCGCCATTGCAGACTCCACGAACCTTTGGTCTAAAATCTAAATAAATAATAAAAAAATACTGCAATCATGTGCTGACTCGTCTACCCCGCCATTTTTTCTAACTGCCATCGCTACTGTTGCTGTTCCCGTCGTCTAAATCCGGCATGTTTACTTTCCCGCGAAATTGCTGCCTAAAACTAGGTACTTTGGGATTCTTCGGTAACAGATTCGGTAAGTCGGTCACGTTTTCGAGAACGTAGTCTGGTCTGGGATCCTCCTCCCCCATTTCTATGTTCGCGAGGGGCACCCAAACCGTGCCTCCCAGATTCGCCTCCGATCCTCCCAAAATATCCGTTTCCAACTTATCACCTACCATGATGCACTGCTGGGGCTGCACTCCCAGGTACTCGCACGCCACGTGGAAGATCTTCCGGTGGGGTTTCTCCCACGGAAGATCCCCCGACACGAGCACCACGTCGAAATACTTCTCCAAGTGGAGACGCCGGATCTTCTCCCACTGGGCGCGCGAAGTCCCGTTCGTGATCAAACCGACCATGTAGTGCTGGCGCAGTTTGTGCAACAGGTTCTGGACGTCGGCTGTCAGAGCCAGGTGGTCGTAACGTAACTGTAGCCACAGTTGGTACACTTCGCCTGAAACGAGAACACTTTCAATGAAACAAGAGGCTCTGAGTGGTCAACGTTTATTCAGGTTCGAGGGGTTAGAAGAGAAGGTAAATTCCCCCGCGCAAAGCCACCACCAAGTGGAGAACGGCGCCACCTTTGAACTTGTAACTCTCGATCGTTCGGTCGTCTTTCAACTGTTTGCCTTGGTGGATAAGGCGTTGCTGTTCCGGGGGGATCCCCTCGCGTTCCTCCAACTTTTCTTTGATGGTTATTATTTTATCGGTGGGTTCCACATCTATCTGTTTCTCTTCGCCGGTTAACGTTACCACTTTTATTAGCATTTTTGACGGAGATGAGACACGGACAATTTTGACGGATGAAAATGTAAATTTTTGACGTATGTCATTCTTGACGTCAGCTCACTTGGTGACAATTAAACAATTTTGACATTTCGTATGGAACACTCGAGCATTTTCCTAGATTCGAGTGCAATTACTTCGAAAGCAAAACGCGTTATTGTTATCATCATAAAGTCAACGACCAATAAATGGTTTGTTTTTTTATGTTGGCACCACGCCCATGGGTTAGGTCGTCGTCGCTTGTCATAAAATGATAAGAAGTATCGTAAAAGTAAAAGTAAGACTGATAAGACGAGGACAAAAAAAAAACAACGATAAAACCAAAAGGTTGAGATAAGCAAACACAAAAACAAAATGAATCGATCGTCAAAATTCGTAAAAATATCTCTACATACCGGCAAACTTGTTATACTGATCTCCCAAAGCCTGAGCCCACAACAGCCGCCTCCAAGCGTCCAAACTCATCGACAGATTCTCCGGACATTTCCTGAAGGCCCGTAGGTACGCCTTCGACGCCGCCACCGCCAGGTCCAAGGGAACGGCCCATTTTTCCCACAGTAACTGCGCTAGCTACAAAAAATACGCACGACCCATTAATAACGGCGATGACTGTGCGTAAATGATTTTGGACACGTCCCTGTCCTGTCCTCGCCAGGAAACTACCCACGAATCCGAAAATAAAACCACAAACTGTCTTAACCAAACTGTACATTTATTCAATAACTACTTAGATAACCCTACACAAGACAACTTGATATTTTGAAGCAAAGTACCCCGTTTTAGGTATCATAAAAATTCATACAACAAATTGAACTTTTATACAACTTTTCAACGAAATACACCATTCTTTCTGTATTTATAAGGCAAATTGATATTTTAATCAAAAATACCCTGTCCTACATAATACCTATAAAATCTGATAAAATTCGCTGAGAGCCTAAGATAAATAGTATGTTATACGCCAAGGTAGAGAAGACTCGCTTCTCGGGAAATAAAGAAGCGAGGCTTAAAATTGTCTTCTCTAGCGTGGTGTATATATTATTTTTTTCACTACTAGATCCGTTAAAACCCTTTCTAATAATAATTATTAATTAAATTTGTTTGTCCGATGCGACGATCCGAGTTCTCATTTTTCAACGGTTGCTATGAAAATTGAAAATCGTCTGTCTACGTTAACCAATAAAATCAAAGAAAATCTTTCGTTGCTAGGTGACGGCTGTTCATTATTGACCTTGGTTAACAATGAAAATTATTATTAACCTTGGGAGAGAAATTCTACTTCTGGGGTCGGTTCGAGAGTCAATAATGACGCCTTCTGAGACTAGTAGTGAAAAAACTAATTTGTTGCGTCAGTTTTTCCTCCCAAAAATATGTAAATTTATGTGGCAACTGTGTGGGTGGGGTAGAGTTGACATTTGTATGACATTTCATAAGCGTGCATTTGATTTTTTTATCTACGATCGCGTAAAAAGTAGGCACTTTTTGCACTAAAAATCGTTGTCAAAGTTGACGTTTAGAGAAACTGACGGAATCGTTCTCTATAGTATATTAAAAGACAAGTTTCATAAGACCAGTCTTGAAGCACGAATTCAAGATTAAAAAACGAGTGGCATAGCCACGAGTTATTTTAAAGAATGAGTGCTTCAAGGTCTTATAGAACGAGTTTTTTATACTATTTTTTGTAATTTGCCCTTTTTAAGTCGTTTTTAAACAAAAATGTTTACTTTCCTCGATTTAGGGATTTTTGTGGCGGTTGGTAATGTCTTAATTTTAAAAGTGAAAATTTGATCAAGTCTTTTGCCTTTTGTTTTATCCAAATTCTGTCACAAAACACGAATATGGAAGATAATCTTTCATGTACGCCCGCTGAAATACGTGAAATTGCCAAAAATACGGTCGCGAATTTGTTGCCTGATAAATCCTGATAAATAATTCTTTGCACATTTTGTAATTTAAACTGACACGCATGACAGATCAAGCTTTGCCAACCTAAAAATTTTCGTAAAATGTTCCGTGAAATAATGGCTATAAGGACATCCCAGATGATGACGTCGCGTTCGTTCATATGTCTATTAGAGAATCAAAATGGAGGCAAATTACAAAAAAAAGTTTTAGAGCACGATTTTTCGCTTTTATGGCACAGAACTGTCAGAATACAACAATCGAATTTGTTGGAAACATTGTTTAGGTTGCTAAACGACGTAGTTCTCAAACGACTTTGGTTATTCATGAAATATTGAACCAATGAATTATTTTATACAAATTTATGTTGAAACCGGTGTGATGATCTCACGATCGTAGATAAAATGTTGTAAGACATACGTGTAAAAAGTTCCTTTGTTGCACTCACATCTTTTAAAATACTCCCTCGTACCTCGGTCGTATTTTAAACCCGTTCGTGCAATAAAGGATAACTTTTTACACTTATATCTTAAATAACTATTATACCATTGCACATTAATTTGACAGTTTTCAAAATTGCGCGACTATAAACTGTCAATGAAATGTCAACTCTATCCTACCCACATAAATTTTCGTACATAGCTGCCATACTTTTCATAAAGATTTTCCATAGCTTCTTTATTCTTATTACTTAAATTTCATTGAATTTTGAAATTTAAAAAAAAAATTAGATTTTGGCAAGGATGAATATTTCTTTGGGAATATTATGCATTTTGTTTTGTTTTGAAAATTTCTAGAACTAGTATTATGTATATGATTTGTTACATTTTTTACTAAAGTTGAATAAATAGAGCATTTTGATAAAAACGAATCTATTTTTAAAATTTGAAATTCACATATGGGATTTTTTAAACTATACATCCAAAGAATTTCTGTTTCAACTCGTTCAATACTGGATCAAGTACGCATGCGCACTTATCTCGTCCAGCCGTGCACCATCCATCCACTTCTTGTTCTTCCTGTTATGTAAAAACTCAAACAGCGACGTTTGGTTGAGGTAAAGCACGGTGTAAAAATAGTCGAATGTTTTTTTTTTTATTTCCAGATAACGATGAGTTGAACTTTAATAAATTAAAATCGAACCAGACCCGAATAATGGGTCAACTGTTTGATAAAATAGAACAATGTTCGTTGACGAACCAGCATTTATTGCCGCAGTGCTTGTGTGTCCAAGCGATGTAAGAAAGAATCTAAGGAGCTAAGGACCAGAAACCTTTTTTGGCGTCATCAAAACCATGCATTCAACAACCAACAGCTGGACCCCCTAAAACCGAGCATGAATACAATCATTTTACAGGCGTCCCACAAAAAAAGAACCTGTTTTTAATAGGTTTTTTATCCTAATATACAAATGATTTAAATGAGAAGTTTTATGTGTGAGGTAATAGATTAATCCTTCTGAAGTAACCTGTATTTTACAATTTAAATTTTGTACTAATTGTTACATTTTTATGTAGTGATGTTTTCGGAGTGTCCGGAACGCCGTCCGCGGAAAGAAGACTAAATAACCAGTTATAATTAAATAAAATACTTTGAACAATTTATAAATTTTTTTCTGTTGATTTTTCACGTTGTCATCATCTGTTCGTTTTATTTCCGGAATTGTTAGATCCCCTCGGTGAACTCTGGGGTTGTTTCGTTATTAAATATGTAGTTCTTTTCTAGAGTTTAAATCAAACAGAAACGAACCTAATTTATTAACTGGTAATATAACAGATCTAGTTGGCCGAGTGTTCTCCATTCATACGCATAAAGAAAAGACCATGAAGAGGTTGAAAAAAATGTAAACAAATATGACTGATTTTTCATTTTTTGATAGGTGATTAAAAAAAGGAAGTTTTTTGGCTAAAATATGAACTTGTCCTATAATTATATACTTAAAAAAAAACTTGAATAATAAATTTTTATGATACCTAAAAACGGGGTATTTTGCTTCAAAACATCAAGTTGTCTTATATAGGGTTATTTTAATTAGTGAAATAATACAAAACATCGACAATTTCGTATAAAAACTTGCGAAAAAAAATGCACTTTAAGAAATAATAAAAGCGCCGCGACAAATTTAATCGCCGAAAAGCTTCTTCCCCAACTCCATCAGCCTGTGGTTCCTGCACACCCTCAGCGCCTCGGCTTTCTTCAGCACGTCGATCACGCTCTCGTTCGCGTCGACCAAGTGGCAAAGAAAATCTTCGTAGGCGGACTTGACGTTGGGCGGAAGAGTCCCGATCTTGACCTTCTTCAAAGTCTGGATGATGCCCTCGGCCCAACCGCTCTCGATGGCGAACTCTGAAATCCACGGGATCTGGGCGATGACTCCCGACATGGTCTGCATGCCCAAGAACCACAGCTCCATGATTTCCATCCAGTGCTCCTTGTAAGCCATCGAGACGACCAGAGCCGTGGGATCGTTGGACTCGTCGATGATGTAAGCGTCCCACAGAAACCTGATGGTGGCTTGGATGTAACGACAGATCGAGAAGTCGTTCTTCTTCACCTTCTTAGAGAGCTGTTTCAACAGCAGCAATCCTAACACTGCCAGATTCCCGTGAAGGACCAGATTTTCCGGTATGTCCTTCAACTCCGGCAGATTCTCGAAGATGAACTTCAAAAGCTCGTTGAACACGTCGGACTCTTCCACGTGCTTGGTCTCCAAAACGGTGAGATTCATCAGGACGTTGCAGGCGCTGATCATCGCGGTCCTCGAGTCCTGCATCTCGGCCAGGACTTCGGGAGACAATTCTTGTTTCGGTTGATTCAACACTTTCAGACGTTCGGATCGCGGAACGGGAGGCCGCTTGTGATGGACGATGCTCCAATGGAACTGCAACAGCTCGTACAGCACTCTGTCCTCTTGATTCTTGAGGATTATGGCGCGAGCCGGGTCCTCGACTGCCAAGTGGCACAGTCCGGGCAGAAGGATTCTCAGGATGTCGACGGAATTCGCGGCATTGGACTCGCTCTCGATTCCCGCTTTCTCCGCGACCCTGCGAGCTTTATGCGAATTGAAACTCTCATTGGCCACTTGGAGGATAAACGGCAGCAACTGGTAGACTTGCGTTCGCAAGGCCGAAGTCTCTTGGGCCAACCAAGCCGCCAAGACTCTGATGGTTCCGTAAACGAACCATTTCTCCTCTCCTGCCGGTTTATTTTTGTCGGCGGCGACTTTCAACAGCAGATTTATGATGGCGGTGAACGCCCCCTTCAGACCGGTGTACAACGTCTGTTTTTCCTTCTGGTCCAGATCCAGTTGATCCGTCGAGATATAATTGATCGACAGTTCCAAAATGATGTAGCACGCTGTGATCAGATTCCTTTGGGCGTTCGCCGCCTTGAGACTTTTCCCGTCCAACTGCATTCTCACTTCGATCGCCGCCAGCTGTATCAACAACAAGAAAAACTGTTTGGGTTTCTCCTCGTCGGACATGGCCCACTCCACTCCCAACGTCTCCAAAACGCTGGACGCCAAGATCAGGGCCGGGTTGCGTTGCTGGGCTCCTATTTTGCTCTGGAGGATGTCGGTCAAGCCCTTGTAAAGACTCATCGGCCACGTCTCCTTGTCGGCACTCGCGACGATCTTCTTCGGACAATTGAAGACCAACGCGTTCAAGACTTGGCACAACTCGAACTTCCTCTTGTCGTGGTCGGTCTCGAAATCGACCGCGATCTTGTTGAGAAGAGTGTGGAAGGTCTGGGGGTTGTTCTCGTCCCAACTGTTCGAGCCCAATCTGTTGACCAAGACGGCCAAGATGTTGAGAGCCTCGTCCGACTGGAAGCTCCCTTGAGAGTAAATCTCGCTCAGCTTGGCTACGCCCCCGGCATCAATCAGCGCTTGCTGTCCGGGGGCGAAGCTCGCGATCCCTTTGAGACAATTGTACGTTTCGCCCACCGACATGAGGTCTTCGTCATCGGCTTTCTGGACGATGTCCAGGAAAACCGGCACGTTGGCGATCATCTCCGGGTGGGTGGCGAGTTCCTCTTCGTTGCAGAAAACCGTGAGGATCGACAGAGCCACCGACTTGTAAATGGAAGGCGGACAATCGACGGGCACGTCATCGGTGAGCAAGAGTCGTTTGATGTAGTCGAAACCTATCGCCTCGAAGATGGCCTTCTTGGCGACGGGATTGCAGTCTTTTCCTTTAAAAACAAAAACGTCTGTCTCATGTCGGAGAGGATGTATAGTGGATGCGTGTCCGGAGAAGATAAGCTACCGTTTACTATGAGTGATAAAAAAAAACAGTAAAAACTGTGGCGTATGTCGATGTGAGGAACTGTACAAAAGTCACGGAGTCGTTAAACACAATTTATTTTTATTTCGAAAATACGGGTGAGCGTAATGTGAGTTTATTCGTGTGAGAATAATTACTGCAATAAAATTCAGTTTGTGTACCTACCTTAAGGTGGAGTGCACCGTTAGCTTAATAAATCACAACGGGCCAACGATCGTAAATATGAATCACTTGGATTTTTTTTACAAAATGGGACAACTCCTGTTCAGTAAATGATTTTTGTACAGTCACCCCCGAAGTCATCGCCGGCGACTGCCACAATTTTTATACCGCGTGATCAACCCAGTCAGTCCTGTCGAATGAAACTGCACGCGTAGATTGATTCATGCGTTCACATCTGTCAAGATGATTCCATCATTTCGATGCTTTAAAAGAGAGCTTGTGCAAGATACGTTGCCTCGATTTCGAAACGGGAATAAATTAGACTTATGACAAATATCCGAATCGTCATTTGGCAAAGTTTTCTATGGATAATTCAAAAAACAACACAAGTGCATTTCGGTGATTCATAAATTTCGCAAGTCCCAACACCCACTCAACAATTTATTACAACTAAAATAAATGGATAACCTTCGATACGTTCCTCAGGTCTCGATCCGTTCTACTTTGTAGGCTGCTCTTGTTAATCTGGTGTGATTTTTTTAACACTTTTAGGGCGTAGGCAGCCTGTCAAAATAATCACGCGTGAAGTTACGATGAAACATTCCACAATAAGACGTCATCTCAACCAACACGCTGTTGTTATCATTAAATCTTAAAATAACAAAGTGAACTTTCATTATAGTGCAAGTGAAAAAAAAAATTATTCAACATAACCTAAAAACTTTCAATTTGACAGTTAAAACTGCACGAATCAATCTACGACTTGACATTTGTTTTTTACTTCCCAAATTGACTTGATCATACGGTATTCCATTTGGTCACCACGTGGGGATTGTTATTTCTGTAATAAACGATAACTTATTTTAACATTCCAGCCGGTGCTCGTACGATTGGGTAATTAAACGATACTTTATGTCCATGTAATCAGGTAATTAGTAATAACAAAGTTTAACATTGAGTGTCATCTTTTCGGGTCGATGATAAGGGGTCAAGTCATTAAATACGTAATTTGTACACTTCGGACCCAACTTTCCCTCTGGTTTGTGACGTTATCTGTCACAAATATTTGGGATCAAAGTTCGCTATATTTCCGCTGTTGATTGGAGATTGTCACTTTTGACATTAGCCGGCACCTGATCCGAGCCAAGTCTGCAAAAGCCGGTGTAACCTGAGCCCCCGCGTTTCGCACTTCTTTCTCTATCCGGCTGGAACGAACCGGGCGCATCCGCAACCAACATAACCTCAATCCTCTCCTCACCTTTGACCAGCTTGGTCACCATGAAGAGCGCGGCGAACTTCTCGGTGTCGCTGGTGGTGTTCTTGAGGATGTTGATGCACTTTTTCACCGCGTCGGATATCTGCCCCGCCATTGCTAACAGCGCGAGGCCCCTTGCACAACTGCGCCGCTAGCACGCGAAGCGTCAAGGTTATATTTAGTTACAGCGTCTCGGCGCTTTCTAAATTCGGTAATTTTTGAGCGTCTCGTATCACTCGCACTATTTTTAGTTGATTCCAGTCGTTGACTCCTGGACGGACGACCACGTGCTTCGATTCACAAGACAGCCCCCGTGCCGACGCGCGCATGCGTCGCACCGTCGCGAACAGCTGATCGGGACGTTTCCGCGGAATTCACGTTTTGCGACCGGAAAGGACCCCCGAAGGGAAAAAGCGACAGCTGCGGAAGGACTCACCTTGGTGCAGGTCTGCTTGTCGGCCTTCCGCGTGGCGATGAGCGTGTTGTCGAGGTCGAACAGGATGGCCGAGATCCCTTTCCGTCTGTTCTCCATGGTTCAGCACGCCAGCGGGGCATGGAAACGGCCTAAAAATACACTCGCGTAGACTTTACCCCGCAATATGTCATGGGAAAACAGAAAATGGACTTTTCGGATGTCGCCCCCCCACTCGCGTGCACGAACAACTCGACGGATATTGTCACGTTGCAGGCGGTCACGTGACGTCACGTTGACGTGTGCACGAAAAATTCCACCGGAGCTGCTGCGTGTCCAATTTCGCCTTGATGGGTTCGGGGGGCTGCGAGATGGAAACCCAACGATCGACGCTAAATGGGGCCGGGCATCAAGCGTAAACTGTCGCGTTTATGGCCCTACTCAGTTTTCCATTAACCTCAATCATCGGAAGTCTGATTTGAACGCAATCTATTGCGTAATCAATTATGTCTGAAGTAGGAGCAAAGAAAAATCATTTTTATCACCGGTAATTGCCCGGAGAGGCGCCACAATTTGAAATCAAGTAGAGGGCGCTTTGATCTCAAAGTGGACCCACCTGTGAGGTGACGGTGACCACGCCCCGAGCTTTAAATGCGAATCACCGAACTGCTTAGCGCATAAATTAACGAGACCCATTTCCGGGGTTAAACGGCCACCCCCAGGGTGCCGGCGCAATCCGAGTCCACTTATTCGCCCTTGATAATAACAAGCAGCCGGAATGAATAATTTAACAACGCACCCTCATTACAATTTCAATAAACCGTCTCGAAATTCGTCGAATCCACACCGCAAACACCGCTTGAAGCCGTAGACTTAACCCAAACAATGATTAAATTAAAGAATAACAACGTAAAGGGCAATTTTCGCAACAAGTAAGTGCTTGGCGATGAAATGCCGACATTTAATATTTCAGGCGGTGTTTCAGGCTGTTATGGTCTTTTGTGTACACAGCACTGACGTCTTTCACCGTTTTCTTGGTGGTCGGGTTGTGGAACAGGTTTGTGTTAAATCCCACCGTGACGTCACTGGAGAGTTCGGTACATCCGGTGACAAAAGTGCCCTATCCGGGGATATCGTTTTGTAATATGAATAAAATCAGCAAGAGGAGGGCGCACCAGCTGGCTGATTACATGTAAATGGGGAGCGATCCTGTTTTGATGAAATGTTTTCAACTGACATGTCGCAGAGTGGATCATACGGGGGAAAATTACACGGACGTCATGAAATCGATCAAGTTCTTGGGCCAGCTGTACGACTCAAACTACGACAAAAATTACAAAACGCAAATTGACAACTTTCAAGAAATTCTAGACAAACTCCAACTGAAAATCATCACGCTAATGAGAACTGTAAGTGGGTGTGTACAGCTGGCTTCAAAAAAACGGGAAACGAAATTTGACCTAACGTTTTAATTTGTCAATTTATGTCAGTTTGACAGTAGTATCTGTATTTGCGTAACTGACATTTCTGACACATAAGTGCAGTTTTTTAACCTAAATTCTAAAAAGCCGTTTCAAACTACAAAAATTTTATAAAACCTGACAGAACTTTTTCTGACAGTTCCCGTTTTTTTTTAAACCAACCGTACACAAAAGCTTGCAATCTGGCAGGTTGTGACAAATAAAACTTGATTCGTAGATTGTTTTTCTTAAGTATATTTTGAAAAGAAATTATGACAGAACTTTAACAAGCATAATTATTATTATTGACAGATTTGAGACTGTTTATTTTTTCTTGTCGCTTCAGCTTATAACACCTTGTGAAGATCTTCTGAAAGTTTGCCACTGGAAGGGCGTTCGAGTGAACTGTTCGGACATTTTTTACATGAGACTCACATTTGAAGGATATTGTTGTGCTTTTAACTACGTCAAGAACACTTCAGAATGGCGGATGCGCCGGGAGAAGATAAGAGGCCCAGGTAGGGCTGGCAGGACACAATGGATATCGATAGTAATTGTTTGCACCCCCAGAATCAGGAGAACCTAGCGTTCAGAGCGGTCTCTCGGTGCTGGTAAACAACGACCCGGAGGACTACTACTACACCATTGTACCCTCCGCCGGCCTCAACGTCTGTATCTCACCCCCGTGTGCCCTCCA
Organism: Tenebrio molitor; assembly: GCF_963966145.1. Lineage (NCBI taxonomy): Eukaryota > Metazoa > Arthropoda > Insecta > Coleoptera > Tenebrionidae > Tenebrio > Tenebrio molitor. Next base: position 670,989 of record NC_091047.1, read on the forward strand.
TCCCTTGACTATTTTTCCAGGTGCACGTTTTCATCCCCACCGACTACCCCGACAAGTCCAGCGGTAACTTGATCGAAAACATCGCGGACATCGGCACCGAGAACTTCTTCGAAGTTGTTCCCACAACGGTGGCGGCGGTTCCCGACGTGATGAACTACCCCGTCGACAAAGTAAATTAACCCTTTATCCCCAACCCAGACAGACCTTTTTGTCGTAGAGGAATTGTCTGTTTCAAGTGGAACAACTGACCCAGTTTGGGGTTTACTCACAGAGCGATTGCTTTGTGGACTGCAGGATAAAAAGCATGATGACCCTGTGCGAATGCATCCCCTTCACCATCCCCTTGAGCGACGACCGCACCGTGTGTACTTTACGTGACCTCCCTTGTCTCGACAAATACAAGAGTGCGTGTCCGCTTTTGTGAAACTCGTCTAATCTGGATTTGCAGGGAAATGGATTTCTTTGGCGCCAGATGCGAGAGGCGAAATCACCTTGACGGAACAGGAAGATGCGTTGTTTTGTCCGCAAACGTGTTACCCCTCGTGCGAAGCGACTCTGTACGATGTTAGTGCAACGAGCGTTCCGTTTTACAAGTATGCAAATGACACGTTTTGTTCGTTTTGGTCTCTGCACAATTGTAGGTCCAGATTCGACAATACCACGTCGATTCACATCTATTACAGAGATCGCTTTCACAACTTATTCAAACAAGATGTCGTCCACTACTGGTTCGAGATATTGAGTGAGTCGATTCTGTTTCGTCGTTTTTTTGTAAAGATTCTCCGTTACAGGTAATTACGGTGGGATTTTCGGACTGATCATCGGCCTCAGTGGCATTTCGCTCATGGAAATCCTGGTTCAATGTGTAAAATTTGTCAAAATAAAATTGTAAATACAAAAGAATAAATCCGTGTTGTACTCTGTTAATCAACTGACAGTTATGAAATGTCAAAATGATTGTTCGGCATGATCGTGCCGTTATCTATTTCTGGGGCGGAATTATGCAAGGGACCGTCGATAAATCACTTGGCTACGTTCTCTGAATGACGGGAAAGGACGAGTTCGTCCTTAAATATTGAATTCATCCGCCTCCGCCTCCCCGTCCCGCTGCTTTTTTTGCATTCCCTTTTCCTGTTGAATTCGGCGTGTCAGCGCGACGCATTCGATTTTATTCATGAGTGGCAATTCCGATGAAATCACATGTTTTATTTAAATCGTCCCTTGTATCGATTCGTTCCGTAAATGCGTGATTTGAGGTGTACTACAGTACGTGTTGTCCTGCGTGTTCCCTCCGTCCAAGTGCCAACATCCAGCGAACAGTTGACGCTCCTCAGCTGTCAGTTGCACTATGGCCTCGACCAGATAACAACAAAAACCGTTCGCGTTCTCTGTCCCAGAATGTCTGCCAGCGATGAAGACCGCAACAGATCCGTTATCGGCGCGTTTTCGCCGCGTTATCAACGCCAGACATAACCTAACAAACGTCCGGTCGATCCCCACTATCGATTGAGCAAACATTGGAACGGCGCCAACTTCAAAACTTTGTTTTTCCAGAAGAGATGCAGCAAGGGCGAGCACATCATGGTGTTGAGCACGGAATGGTCGCAAGTTGAGATTATCGATCTGATCAACGATGGGTCCGGCTTGGGGTTCGGAATCGTAGGCGGCAAGAGCACCGGCGTCGTCATCAAGAGCATCCTACCTGGAGGGATCGCCGACAAAGACAGCCGGCTTCAGAGCGGCGACCACATACTGCAGATCGGCGACGTCAACCTGAGGGGCCTCGCCGCCGACCAAGTTGCCACGGTTCTGAGACAGGCTGGGGCACAGGTGGTTAACATTTTTAATACACCAATATGTAAGACATCACTTAACATTGTGCACTGTGTTGTTTCATAGGTTGTACTTAGTTCAGTCTTGATAGAGTTCAACCGGTACCGGTCTTACCAATTATCCGAGCATCACGATCAAGCATGCACACGTCAATTTTTCTTCCAGTTGGCAACACTGATCTTTATTTTTCATCGCATGCAATCACCCAGTATAGTAGTTTTCCTCCCAATTTTTAAATCCTCGCCTCCATGTCGCCTCAGCCGAAATGCAAATCGCAAGAAAATTCAAATCTCGTAAACTGTCACGTTTTAAACGAACAACAAGAAAAGAGGATGATTAAATTATCTGCCGAGTACGTGCTTGTCGCTTTTCTTTTCACGTTCAAATTTTAAAATGCGGTTATTTTTAACCCAAATTGTCCCTTTACGCAATAAAAGTGACACCATTGACTGCCTAATAAGATGAAACTCGACCATAAAGCCGGGGCCCACCTGCGATCGAAACTTCATTCATAAAAAATGGCCTCGGGTTAAGTGTCGGCTTGTTTTTCACTCGTACATTTCCACAACTTTTACTATTAAGAAAAGTTTTCCGATCCCATTAATAGAAAAACTTACGAAAAACTGTAAACATTCTCGTCAATATTCCGTGTTTGTGCGGCACGATATTATGCTGGTGACATTAATGAAATGTTTGTCGTGGTCTGAGCTAATCCGTAATTACTACATTTTCCGAAAAAAGTCTTTTTAGACAATTATTCTTTGGTGTGGCTTGTTTTTTTATCCATAGAATAGAACAAAAATATTTTATTTTTGTCATGTTGTTTAAATTGCATTTGACAAGTTGACGACTGTCAAGTGACGCTCTGGCAAAGTACATTATGTTCATTCAATTCAGTCGTGTTATGGAACGTTTTTATTTTTGAATATTTTAGGAATTTTTTTGTCGAAAAATGAAAAAATAAAATATTCATAACTGCGTAATGATATGAACGTCAACTGTCACCGTAATTGTCGGCGTAACATATATTTTTTTCAAAAAAATTCGTGTCGTAGGAAATGTACAAAAATAACAAGGGAATTGGTTTCAACGTCGACATAAATGTTTGTTCTGGGGGAGCAAAGTAGAAATGATGCTCGAAACGTTTCGTCCGTGTACAGCATGTTCCGCTTTCGAGTGTGGGGGGATCTTTGAGGCGACGTGATAAACGACGAAGCTCCGATTTAGTTGCATTTTCTCGTCACGAAATCTCGTTCGATATTGTTGCGATGGACTTATGAATGTTAAAAGCTTGTTCCATCATCTCGTCTCACGACCCTCGTTGGCCCTTTCAGGTCAGGATGGTGGTCGCTCGACCCGTCGAGCCTTCCTCGTCTGACTTCCAAACGTTCGGCTGTTCCGCTCCTGTAGTGCCGACCAAGATCCTGACCGATCCTGAAGAGCTCGATCGGCAACTCCAGCAGAACGGTTACACTTCGTTCTACAGCTACAACGAGCGCAACAGCTGCGACGACCTCGACCAGACCGACCTCAACTCCGTGGACGCCGACCCCGCCACCTACAACTCTCTGGATGTCGCCGTCAACAACAACAACAACACGAACGGGTTCTCGCCGGTGAGCGACGGACACGTGGTGATCATCCCCGCCGACATTGAGTACACCGTTCCGGAGACGGAGCGCTTCGACGTCGAGTTGACCAAGAACGAGTACGGGTTGGGGATAACGATAGCGGGGTACGTGTGCGAGAGGGAGGATTTGAGTGGGATTTTCGTCAAGAGTTTGAACGAGGGTAGCGAGGCGTACCGGTGCGGGAAGATCAACATCAACGATCGTATCGTGGAGGTTGACGGACAGTCCCTGCAGGGGTTCACGAATTACGAGGCCGTGGAAAAGATCAAGCAGACGTCGAGCAAAGTGGTGTTGACTTTGGAGAGGTACCTGAGGGGGCCGAAGTTCGAACAGCTGAAGGAGGCCCTCGCCACGCAAGAACAAAAGGATCTGAGTCCGCCGTCGCCGTCCCAGACGACGCTCAGTTGGATCCCCATCGAGGCGGCCGAGGTAAAGGGGCGGCGTTGGTCGCAGTTTTCACCAAAGAGTTTTTCCCTCTAGGGTCAGATCGAGCCCGAAGGCGAGTCGGTCGTGAGCGTCAACAGCGAAATCTACGAGCAGAACCCCGAAAACAAGGAGATCTTCATCGAGGAGAACTTCGAGGTGAACCTCGCCGACGACTTGGAAACCGCCACCAAGAGGAAGTGGGAAACGATCATCGGGTGCGACGTCGAGATCGTCGTCGCCAACCTGACCAAGCTCAAAGGTTTGGGCATCAGCCTGGAAGGCACCGTCGACGTCGAGGGCGGCGTCGAACTGCGCCCCCACCATTACATCCGTTCCATCCTCCCCGAAGGACCGGTCGGGTTGAACGGCAAACTCAGCTCCGGCGACGAGCTGCTCGAGGTGAACGGTCAAAAACTGCTCGGGATCAAACACGTCGAGGTGGTGAAGATCCTACGGGAGTTGCCCAACACGGTGCGGTTGGTTTGCGCGCGCAAAAACGAAGAGAACCGCGTGATTAACACCTCCCAGGACCGCGAGGGCTTCGAGGCGCGGAACATCTTGGGCGGCAGCTTGAAGAATCTCCTGCCGCAGCCGGAGCAGAGGCTGCTCAAGGCGCTGAGCGACACCAGCATCAACACCTCCAGCACGGTGACGGTGACCAGCGAGCCCAGCTTGCAGAAGGCCAAGTCGCGCTCGTTGGAGGTGACCAATCTGGCGATGTGGTCCGACGAGATCGAGTACATCGAACTGGTCAAAACCGATCGCGGCTTGGGCTTCTCGATTTTGGACTATCAGGATCCTCTGGATCCCAAAGCCACCGTGATCGTGGTGAGGAGTCTGGTGCCGAACGGGGCGGCGGAACACGACGGTCGCGTCACCCCAGGCGATCGTTTGATCAGCGTCGACGGAAAAATCATCAAAAACGCCACTCTGGACCAGGCGGTCCAGGCCTTGAAGGGGACCCTTCCCGGTCCGGTCAAGCTGGGCGTGGCCAAGCCCTTGCCCAGTTCGAGGGCGAGCGAAAACGCAAGCACGGTAGGATCCTGAATTCCTTCAGTTCTTTCCATCAGAAAATGTAAATAACATTATTTTAGTACTTGAATTTTGGATAAGCACAATCACTGCTGCCTTTTTGAATATTTTTCCGTAGATAAGTCAATAAAATAGGTGATTAGATGACGAATTTACAAGCTGTCAAAGCTTCAAGGGCACAAATTCGTATGTATTTTATATGCATATCAGCTGAGGAGGTTTCAACGAAGTGGTAGAGTCCCGAGCGGGCGTGTTTCGGGTTGTATTTTTTTATTTTTTGATGAAACTTCAATCGGACACGCCCACTCGGGATCGCAATTTCATTCAACTATCGGAATTCTAACCACTTCCAGTTTTTTAAACGCTCTAGTCGCTAGATAAATCAGGAATCTCTAGTGATTTTAGGCACTGTATAAAGTTTCCGATGTTCAAATATTAGTGCTTCAATCGGTTTTCTTCTACGAGCAAGTTCTTCCATAACTCAATACGTAACAAATGGAATTAATGCACAATACTGGTCTAAATCGAATCAGGAATTGAACACACTTGATGTTTTTACTTGTCACACTCTGTACATAAGTATTATATTGAATTTCTGTGTGGTGTTATGTGTTTCGCAAGTCTGACTCTGACGTTATCGTTCTGTGCCATGTTCTGTTGTGATTCGTTTAGTTGTTGTTGTTGTTTTTCTGTAAGACTGATTTTTAAGCGAATTTCAAGGTCAATATTTTAAGCAATATGGCTATTGTTATCACGTGATCTCAACTGTACTAATCCGTTGGCCTAATATCTTAAGTCGTTCTCTGTTCATTTAGAAAATTTTCGTGTGTTGGTAAATGTAAATAATAAAAGAAACGAACGTAATAATAAATATGGTAATTTATTAATAAATAAAACATACCTGATAGGGGTAAATGTACAGGGGCAAAGTGGGGCGCTCGCTCGATAGCGCACCTAACCTCACATTTCAGGCGGGAGTTTTGAACAAAAGTCAAGTCGAGCGCTCCCTCGTTAGTACTGTTAAATAGCGACACTTAAGGTTAAGTCAGTGTTGAAGGGTGGTCTCGTACCGATTTCAGTTGCTGCATGAGAACTAGGTACCACAGAAAATTACTAATCTTGTTATTAGACACCGTTCAAGCTTCGTTATTTACAAAGTACTTGGGCTACTAATTCTAATAATAATCAAGAAAAATGTGTAAGCGACGTTACATGAATAAATTATATTTATTATGTCGAGCGTAATTCATTATTTCTTGAAGTATATGCCCGTGCAGCAGCAGGCCGTTATGAGCTTGTGTTCTTGGCAGGAGTTGGCGTGCAGGAAGCTGCAATCGGCGTACTGGCACTGGTAGGGCAGGCGGTCTGCAAACAATTTGACGTTGGAACTGTGGTTTTGCACAAATTTTGTCGATACCGACCGTAAGGGTTGTTGGAATTGTGACAGCAGCACGAGTCGTGGAAGAGCTTGTCGCTGCAGTAGCCGTAGACCGAAGAGTCGCACAAAGGACATCGTCGTCTCTGAGACTGGGCGTAAGGACGCGCTTGACCGAAGGAACCATCGAAAGGCTCAATGTCGTTGCTCGTGTAAACTACTGAAACAGAAACGGAGGCTGAAGGAGTTTTTGCGGGTCACGGTCCGACGCACCTATTTAATAACTTTAGTCATATTCGCCGCAAAAACTTATTTCGATATCGGTGTAAGGCTACATTTGAATGTGAAATTTTTTTACAGGTCTATACGTGACTGGTTACAAAACTGCGGGAATTTTTTCGGGGCGTTAGAAAATCGTACATGTAGCCTTCGAGTGTTGGCTAATTAGTGCATGGACTAATTTAATTATCGTGTAAGCGGCGTGTTAAGTTGACAGCGTTTTGCACTCGCTTTCGAGCGATCGAGGGTACTCACTGGTTGAACGAGCCGCAAAAATGAGACTCGAGAGTGTGAAGAGAGCCACGAAGCACTTCATTTTCTTGCAGTCTGTCGTTGAACCGGTCGAGCCGAACTGTTCGGTGCGCCATCCCAAATGCAGAAGACATTCTCATCTAACTGTATCCTGAACTGGTGTCCGATTTCTCGTACATGTTATTAGCCTGTGGGATGACTTGCCTTACCGATTGCAAAACGAGTAACGGAAGAAAACGAAACCAATCAGTCGACAAGTGAAGATTGGTCGACGAGAAGAGGAAAAAATGTAAACAAAACTTACGTAACAAGAAAATTTATTATCATAATACTGTGCAGACTTAATGATATTGCTTTGGTAATAATTAAACGTGGTAATATACAAGTATGTACACAATATACGCCATCAGCGCCGACACAATTGTCTCTTTGTTGAGGCGTGAACGAACCCCCACGGACTTTTTCTTCCCTGCAACAAACCGAAATCAATATCATGTAAATGTGAACGACCGGTTAGGCCATACATTCAGACAAGTGGGATTTTATTGTTGGCGAAGACAGTCACGCGACCTCGGGGCCGTCTTCTCATAATACGCCCGAATTAACAAATCTCTTTAATAATTTATTACGAGACGATAACCCCGAATTTTTGAATTATTTATTTCGACTTACATTTCTCGAGGGCGTGCTTATCACAACAACAGCTCCGCAGTCGGCTGTACTCTGCACAATCGCCGACCACCGGTTTGCAGATTTGGGTGCCCAAGTAGCAGGTGTGCGGGATGAACGGTAGTACCTCTGCGAGAACAATTTAATGCTGTTTATCACCAATTAAGACCATCTTAAGCTAATTACGGCTCATACGCCGCGTCAATTAAACCAATAATTAAGGGTCAAAGGACCACAACTGTCATATGTTGTGCGGCAGAGCAATTATTATGTCACAAGAGCACGTGACATTGCTTGTGTGCGAGACTGTACTCGCAGGAATCGAACCGATGGCAATTTGGAATTTGGTGGCTGGCTGAACATTCTTGTAAATATTTAAATGAAGAATTAACAGCGGGAAAATTCGTTTAAAAGCGACATTATTCTGGCAGCGTGGTTTTTAAAACACGAATTACCTAAATGATGGGAGTAATTTTCGTTAAAAAGGGTGGTAACATTGATTAGTGCAAATGTCATTCAAAAGTGTTTGAAGTGGGTGATTTTAATTAGTAGATTGGATAATTGCAACAAATCTGGTTAAATGTTGAGGCCACGAGAATACTGGTTTGCGAAATTACTTGAGGAAATATGAAGCTCCACTTTCGGGGCGAGAAAACGAATCGGATTCGCGGATTCATCGCAGTCGACATATAGGTAAGCAGCAAAAATTGTAAATATTTATTTATATAACTTTTATCAAATGTATTTATCGTTTTGTAACGGGATATGTTACGAACTGATAAAAATCGCGTTGATTTCTGAAACCACAAAAAACTGGTGTTTTTTAATGCGGAGAAGTTGGTACCTATCTGTCAGACAGAAAAGTAAAAAATTTTGAAAATCTGTTGTGTGGGCTCCGTCGACACTCACCATGATACCTCCTGTCGCAGCAGCAGTGGTCGCTGATGAGATCTATCCCAAGACAGTACCTGATTTCCGCTTTGGTACACTTTTGGCAGCCGGCGGGTGAAGACACTGCAAAACTTTGTAATTACAGTCTTATCCTAGATCGTCCCAATTGACCCGCCCCGCCCATCTCAATTACCGGTTCCGAAGGTCGCCCTTTCCAGGAATTCTCATACGCAAGACCGATTATCTCGTTTGGTGTGTGCACTAATTGAAAGCAAACATCGAAGAACTAATTTTATCCGTTGGAAATTGTTGATTCTTTCGGGCTAATTTTAACGTCGGATCGCTTCACTGGGTTACGAGATAACGAATGTTAGGAGCGCGTCGAAAATCGCCGCCAAACGGTGTCACAGGAATTGCGTGCAACTCATTTTTTATCCCCGTTTGCGATCTGTTTCCGTGTTTTCACCGATTAGGGCCAATATGTCACGCATCTCGCAGAGTTATGGTTGGTCAAGACTTACCAGAGCTGAGATCGATAGCTAGAGCCGCATTTTTGGCTTGGCTGGCCGATATTTCGTGCTCCACGATGTACTCCTCGTAGCGGAGGCCCTTATCGTACTCTACTATAGGAATGGGACTGCCCGTTTCCGTAGAACACACCACCAAAAAGGCCACCAAGATTATTCCCGGCATTTTTCATTTTCGAGAAGTGGAGTAGCGTGGTGGGCCTGGAATCGCACAATCGGATTAATTGGGGCTCATGAGTCACCCTCGGTTCTGCAATTGGGGCGACAGTTTTCGGAATGTCATGACGTCAGAGGCTGTTAAACTGGACGAAAGCAATATGCATACCTTGGGAGCGTAAATAAATCGTTTAACAGTTATTAAAATAAAAATTTATTTTTTTTAAACCTAATTAACCAGATAATTGAGGCGTCGATGAGTGATGTGAAAAAACAGTTGGAAACACCGGTGTGTTGGACGAAGTTGACAACGCCAAGGATTTCGCGCAGAGTTGAGGTCAATAACGAAACGACTGGACGGGTCAAATTCTTCCGAACGTATTGATCATGTTATGAAAAATTCACGAAGGAGGTCGTCGACAATTAATTGTGGAGATCCACAGAAATGGCCGTGAATCATGCAAGATACTGCAGGCTGGAGCGAGTGGAAAAATGTGGAATCAAGTAAATTTGCAGTTTTTTGTCGACAAACATAATTACAGTCGAACGCAAAAATGGTCGGATTCCTCGAGGGAATTAACTGTATTGCTCGGAACCCATATTTCGTCGCATTTTCGAGCTATCGTTAATTGATGCATCTCTCGAGTGCATGCAATTAAGAAATATGACGTCATTGTAAGGACATCTGCTGTTTTTTAGGATTCGGACGTGATGGACGCTACTAGAAGCAAACACCTGCGGAAGGGTCCCACTGCGTTCTTCGTCCTTCGCTCGCGTTTAGAAAAAAATTTGCCACAACAAACAACACGTGTCTGGCGTCAGGTTCCTGGGACAGTTACTCGTCCGTTTAAGGAAGAAGGACCATCACAACCGTGAAAGGAGCAGCGGTGACGCATCGTCGAGTGTAATAATCGAGACCTGTAGTGATTACGGCACGGTCAACGAAATTTTTTCAACCGGTGACACTACACAACAACAAAATTAAAGTCGGTGTCGAACACGGTTCGATTTCACCTTAATTGAAGTCGACGGCGGGGCATAATGCAAATTTCGAACGGCACTAATAATAATCCGTCTTGTAACGCGATGATTTTCATTATTTTGTAAATTAACAATACATGTCCTTTTTCCTTTGTGACACACTTAATTGCATAATGAATTTAAAATTGGAATAAATGCGCCGAACAACAAGAAAATAATACATAAATTCCCAATTATTGTGAAGGTTAGTCCCGTAAATGCTTTATTGTTGTCGCCTGTTGTTTTTTTTTCTATATTATATTTTTTTTTGCCTTATCTACGAGATACATAAAATCGTACTCGTCCGACTTACCTTCATGCGGTACGATAAGAGCGCCTTGACCACTTTTGTTCTTTGGAATCACAGTTGTAACACCTGAAGCGAGCGCACCAATGACGGGTCTAGACCGTGCGTCTCGACGCTCCGCACTTTACCCGCGCTTTATTACCAATGACAAAAGAGGGATAGTTGCGAATAGTTTTTCCGGCGCGCATGTCAGTTCGGAGGACCGCGCGAAAGGCGCATACTTATTGCAAATTATTAATTTTCAACGGGCAGTTATGGTAGTTTGCAGGAGTGCACAGCACGCCGAGTAACCACGAACAGCGGAAGGGGCAGGCGGTCCAACGACAAGTTGGAGTCTAATCGTGCGCAATTTGACAATTCCGTATTCCGATCATGCACAAAAATACCTTACATAATGGCATTGTGTTCACCTGCGATGGTACACGTCATAACCCTACCCTTCCGGTGTGTACACTGGAAAAATGGCATGGTCGGTGATGGCCGGGTGCTTGGTACGGGTCGGGGTCGGGGTGGAAGGGCGCCGGGGCGCCTTTGTGCTTTGGGGTGCATGACCACAGGAAATTAACACGGTCTTGCGATAATAGATTTTTACGAGCGTCGATGCAAGACGCGAAAAAGCGTACAAAGGAGAGCAAAAAAAAACGACACAATTAAGGTTGTCGTGTTGCAACAGCTTGGTTTTTTACGAAACGGTCGCGAGGTTTCGCGATTGTGGTTTGCTTTGTCCTGCGAAGAAGGAATAGGAAATGCGACTGTTCAAATCTCGGAATGCAAAAGTCGATGTAGGTACGCTGAAATTAGAAATTGCACAAGAATTGACGCGGATCCAGTGTGGCACTTCTGCGTAAACAGGTGCGGGGGAATTGCAAGGGAAATTTATTGGATTTACGTGTTTCGCATAAAGAGGAGAGTATCGTGAACGTGTCTTCGAGCAGTTAAAAAATAGCACGAAACAACGCAAAACATCACTCTGAAACAGTTGTCAGCAAGGAAAGTAAGACTTTATTGCGGACGTAGTGTCACATGTTCAGAGAAAATGGAGTCAGCAGCAGCAGTGCATCATGTATTCGTAGTCCTCGCACAGGTCGTAGCTGTTCAAAGGGCAGTGAAGGAAAGCTCCGCATGTGACAGGCAGCACGTCTGAAAACGGCGAGAGAATAATTTTATGCGTGTTTGGACGCGCGAAGGACTTACCGAAAAATCGGGCGCATCCGCAGCAGTAGCCCTGGACGACTGCAGGATCGTCGTCGCAAAAGTTCGGAGGGCATCCTTCGCAGCGTGGGCCCAGAAATGGAAGACGCACTGGTGGGACGTTACGAATGAGACGTTTTAATTTGGCGAAAAATTGGACTTACGTGTTTTCGCCGATCTAGAAACGGGCGGGCCGGCCGTCACCAAGCTCAAAAACACAAAAAACGAGATGAAGAAGAACGCGTTTGTGGTGGATGCCATTTTTGTACTGGGGGGCATTGTTCCCTTGCAGTTTTTAAATGGTGCGTTATCGAAAAAGTGGTTAAAAACTCATTTAGATAGAACATTCTCGGACGGGTGATATGTAATGGTTTTTTCCGTTTTTTACCAGAGCGCAATGTAATTACGAATAAAGGTGAATGTTATGAAAGGTTTTGAAGCATTTTTTACAATTATTAATAAAATAACTGCGCGTTGTAATAAGACAGCAATTTTATCCAACTACAATAATATTGAGAGTTAAGAATTTGTGTATATTAAAAAAAGAATGATTGTAAAAATTGTGTGGAATGGTTGGTTACAAATAAATTGATTATAATAATAAAAGACAAGATATGAAGAGAAATTAATTTCTTCATATTCTCACTGTATGCAACCAGTAATACACCAAAACCAAACAATGAAATTCTGTCAAATGTCAAATCGCTGTCAGAATTTAAATTAAATTCGTGGGCCTAACTGGGCCTAACAAGACGAAGTAGTTGAATTGTGATTTGTGTTAGATTTCGAACGAGATGGGTTTTTTGACGGTTTTAAAGAAGATGAAGCAGAAAGAAAAAGAAATGCGCATTTTAATGCTGTATCCTTCCGTGCACTGCAACTCCCGACACCTAACCTAACAATTTTCAATTCTACCCGATTTGTTTTATCCTTAATAAAGAATTATAGTGGTTTGGACAACGCCGGCAAAACGACAATTTTGAAGCGGTTCAACGGCGAGCCCATCGACACGATTTCGCCCACTCTAGGCTTCAACATCAAAACTCTGGAACACAGGGGGTAAGTGTCCAGAAATCGCCGAGTCAAGTAACGAGGGGGGATGTTTCAGTTTCACGCTGAACTTGTGGGATGTGGGGGGGCAAAAGTCGTTGCGTTCATATTGGAGGAACTATTTCGAGTGTACAGATGGTCTGATTTGGGTGGTGGATAGTGCAGATAAGAGGCGCCTGGAGGATTGTAAGGGTGAACTGCACACGCTGTTACAGGAGGAGGTGCGCGGTAATTGTGGGGGTTTGAGTTGTTTTTAAGATATTTTTGACAGAGATTGGCTGGAGCCACCCTGTTGATTTTTGCCAACAAACAAGACTTGCCAGGGGCCTGTTCTCCAGAACAACTCAAGGAAATACTTGAACTAGACCAAATCAAAACTCATCATTGGCAAATAGCCAAGTGTAGTGCCGTCACGGGGGAGAATCTATTGAAAGGGGTGGATTGGATGATTGACGATATCGCAGCGAGGATATTCACCCTGGACTGAATTATCATTTATTTTTTAAATTGTATTTAAAAGAAATATTTATAATTGAAATCCCACTGATTTTATACCTATTTATTAAATTATCTAGTGTTATTAAAGTTTTCCAACTTAGCAGTATCAACACAGCAGCACTAGCAGTGCTCTCTACAGGTGACCTTGACAGTAATTTTCGTTTTGTATAATTTCTGGGAAAAAAATTGCGTTGACATCCAACACGTGTCATTGACGATGTAATGTGACAAAAACATTTGTAAATGGGATTGTTTTTGTTCATTTCCTGTATTGATATTTTTTTTTCTTTGTTTGTCATCCGCTATTATCAAATTAACCAATAAGTCGAGTGGACGGCGGTTCCGCGAGCGGTTAAAACAGAAGAGAGGTTAAAATGATTTGGAAGCTCTCGGTAAAAGATATTTCTTTCATATGTCCGTTTTACAATTACTTGAGCTTTTTCCTGATCACGTCATGGTACGATTTCGAGAAGAATTCAGTTCACAAATCTCGACGGTCGAAATTTTATGGAGGTTTTTTGATACTGGTGAAGATAGTTTGGTTCATTTTCACGTACACAGACGAGACGTTTAAGAAAATCGACGGAGCATTGTTTTTCACGCAGAAAGTCATTTACATTGGCATACAACTGAACTTGGAAGCGTTGCTTCTTCTGACGGTCGTGAAATCGTCCTTTTTTGATGCGGAAGACTGGAAAACGCTGTTCTCTAATTTCCAGCTCGTCGACACCAAACTGCAAAATAGGGGACGAGTAGAACTGGAAATACCGCAGAATTTTTATGTTGGTCTTTTTGTGAAACATCTAGTGTTTGCGTTATTCGGAGCGTACGTATTGTACGTTTGGGCAAATGTTCTTGAACTGTCATATTGTAGACTTCTCATCATGGGCGGTTTTATAGAATTGTACTACGAATTTTTGATAATTATTTTATTGAGGAGTCTGGTAGAAGGTTTAAAAAACAGATATGAAGACCTTAACAACAGTCTCTTGAGAATTTCCAAGCGACCGAATATTCTACACGAACTGAGCAGCATCGCACACAGCTATCGAATCCTAGGAGAAAACGTCGACATTTGCAACAAATTGTTCGGCTATCAAGTTCTACTGATAATATTTCATTGCGGATTCCAAATGGTTCATTGCTTGAATTTTACTTTTGTTTCTTTTATATTTAACTCCAATTTATATTCACACGGTTTGACTTCTGGCATTCTCATGTTGATTGTGATAACGGTAAGTTAAAATTTATCGATGGAAAACTTAAATGAGTCTGAACATTTCAGGGTAACGTTTTGTCGATCATCTTGCCGATCGACTCTACGGTTCAAAAAGCTAAACAGTTTATCGATTTGTGTTACAAGATGCAAGAGAAATTTACATGTGAATCTGAAGAGACGAGCGTTTTGACAAAGTTAGCAAACGATTCAAAAAATTACACGAGAGATTTTAGCGCGGCTGGGTTTTTTACCATCAATAAAAGTATCATTTTTAGCATGGTGGGAACCGTAACTACCTACTTCATCATAACCATTCAGCTAAACGAGAGTCAGTACAAGAAAATCTCTTAGTAATTGGGAATTTGCACTTATTTAAGTAATTAAAAATAATTTATTTATTGGCAATTTATTACCGATGTATGACAAATTACCACGAATAATAATTATCGATTGTAATTCCACGAGAGCTCTGAAATGATCGATTTTTAACACGAAAGGTCTCCTAGGTAACGAGTGTCACTTTGACAGTATTAAATTATGTCAAAGTGACACGAGTGGTTACCTTTTGAGAGCTTGAGTGTTAAAACCAGTGACGTGGGATATAGAATAAGATACACCGCTTTGATTCCCACCTGTACATTTTTGCCCGTACCAAGATGGCCACCGATTGTATTGCTGGTTGCTGTTGCAAAAGTTTTATAATGATGGGGATAACAAAATACAATAAAAAGATACATTAAATAAAAACGGACAAAAGCCAAATTAATTTTTTGTTCGACACTGTCAGGATTTGAGAATTTTCTCCTGTGTGAACGGATTTTGATAAATTTGACAACTTGTCAAAACGAAACGTCACGGTAATTTTAAAGATTTTCAGCGATTTGGAGCCTTTGGGGGGCTCGTCGAACAAAAAAAACCGTTGTATTCAACTCGTTTTTGTGTAATTTGGGCTTTTTTTGGCATGAGTGGGCCAGTTTAAAACTCGATCACTCGAGTTTTAAACTGGCCCACTCATGCCAAAAAAAGCCCAAATTACACACGAACTCGTTAAATAAACTACTATTATCGATGTTTAAAAAGTACAACCTTTGTTAAATAGTAGTTTATTTAACGAGTTTGTGTGTAAATTGGGACTTTTTTGGCATGAGTGGCCCACTAGTGCCCAAAAAGTCCCAATTTACACACGAACGAGTTGAATACAACGTTTTTTGTTCGACGAGCCCCTTAAAGGCTCCAAATCGCTTAAAATCTTTAAAATTACCTTGACGTTTCGTTTTGACAAGTTGTGACATTTATCAAAATCCGTTCACGCAGGAAAAAATTCTCAAATTCTGAGTGTCGAGCAAAAAAGCTGTCTTACAGACTTACCTTTTAAATTTCTGTTGAATTATTTGTTAAAGTAATGAAGTCTAAAGTCCATTCATTTTGTATTGAACTTTTCGAGGTCAAATAATTTTCTTTTTGGCTTTGTAATTATGTTTTGTAAATAGTGACATGCAGGTAAACACCGTAAACGTTGAATTGAGCATTGCTAAATCACATTATGTTGGTTATATGCATGTCATTATTTACAAAACATAATTACAGTACCAAAATTTAAATTATTTGACCTTGAAAAGTTCAATACAAAATGAATGAACTTTAATTTTGGTATAACTAACAATTATTTGTTTGATTAATATAAAATTATGATTTTCCGAAAAAATTTCAAAATCTAAAATATGGCTATCTATAGGAGAAAATAAGTTAGAGGGTAAAG
The DNA here is from genome assembly GCF_963966145.1 of Tenebrio molitor. Lineage (NCBI taxonomy): Eukaryota > Metazoa > Arthropoda > Insecta > Coleoptera > Tenebrionidae > Tenebrio > Tenebrio molitor. Next base: position 687,104 of record NC_091047.1, read on the forward strand.
TAGCAAAAACAACATTACAGATTCTTGTAATGACATTATCTATAGAAAGGTTATTGTTCTTTTTTGCAATTTTTAACATAACACGTGCTAGTTATCTTCAAAAAGTATGAGTTTTATAATTATATGAAAGCAAACAAATAGGTCCTTTTTGTTAATTATAAAAACAACAGATACGATACCTCTGCAACCCGCGCAACTGACACATAAATGTTAGGCAAATACAGAACAGATTTGCTATTACTGCTGCATAACGTGCCCTTACTTATAATGTTGCATTATAGGAATCAACGTTTTACATGGTGATGCTCTGTCTATTCTATTTCCCACGTCACTGATGTAAGTTAATCTGTTTGACACGATACAAACATCCCTTAAAATTGTGTATACAGTGCATTTTTTTTAACTGTTGCCATAGGGAATTGCATGGTAAAATTTATACCCCCTGTTAACTTTTGTTCTGATGAAAATATTCAAACCATTTTTGGAACAAAGTTGGAAGATTTTTTAAACTACCGGATAGTTTACAACTCAATATCCTAAACTGTCGAAAAAGTTGTGAAAAAATATTTTAAAGCGCGCCGGAAAAATAGTACGTCGAGCGGCCGCCAGAATAGCGTCTCTATCGGCTCAACCTGACCAAATTCCATTCCAGTGCGACATTTACAAAATAGTCGAAGAAAAACATTTCGAACAATTCCTTTGATAATTTCTGTTAATGTGTTGAATTATTTGTGAGTTAACGTTTTTACGTTTTGTTTTTTTTTATAAAGAAATTTAATCATAGCCACCAGAAGATCTCGCTATTTATTTTTTAAATGAAACTGACAAAAATCAAAAGTGGGGATAGGCAGTTGCTGGTTGAGCCGACAAGGACGCTATTCTGGCGGCCGCTCGACGGACTATTATTCCGGCGTGGTACAAATATTTTTTTCACAACTTTTTCGACAGTTTAGGAAATTGAATTGTAATCTATCCGATAGTTTAAAAAATCTTTCAACTTTGTTCCAAAAATGGTTTGAATATTTTCATCAGAACAAAAGTTAACAGCGGGTATAAGTTTTACCATGCAATTCCCTATGGCAACAGTTAAAAAAAATGCACTGTACTTTTGTCTTTGTCACACTCACGGCATTTATCGATGTCCTCTCTTTTAATTTGGAGTCTCAAAAATGAACAATGAGTTGTCGCTAAATGATGTTGATTTCAAAGAGATGTATCTCCTTTATTACCAAATTTTACAGCTGAATTATAAATTACTTTACAATTTTACTTTTTCCAAGACCCCTTTGGGTAGTGAAACAACACAGAAGTCCTTTTTAGAGTAATGACCTACCAAAATACGCTAAAAGAACAGTGTCAACATTGACCTCGAAAGAGAATTGGTTTGGTTGATTGTGCATAACAACCGATGTTTCCAAATTTGCTTATTTTAAAATGTGTATAACTTGGAAACTAGCCAAAGGAAAAAAAAATTTACAACGAAATTGAACTCAACTCTTCAAATAGTTTAACCCCTCAAGAGATTGGGCGCCATTTTTGAGACACCTTGTAGGTAGGTATAGCATTAACAACGACAAGCCACCAACAACCGGAAGTTACTCCTGTTATACGATTTAAAATATGATCCAGTGTTACCAACTTAAACAGTCCTTCTTGATCACCCCGTAATTATGTTCACCTATTTAGAATTGTGGCTTTTGGGTTTAATTTAATCATGTAATTTGTTAAGGCCTTCAGTAATTTAATGTTTGACGGGTGACACAATTGTTTTTAATAGCTTTTTTATTGGTAAGATATCGAAATGTTTGATAGGTAGGTACCTAATTCTTTTTTATCAATTCATCTATCTAATTAGTCGAATCGAATCGATTGGCGTAATTGACGCAATTACTTGATTAAACAAATACGGTACAACATGAGGGTTGTTGTTGCACTGTCAATAAAAGACTTTCATTTTTTACCTCACTTCTGTAGTTACCAGAACGTTTTATTTATCGTACCAATACCAAGGTATGTACTTCAATAAGAATACTCTCAATAACTCGACGCTGTTGAAATTCTACGGGTCCTTCCTAATCCTGCCAAGAATTTCTTGTAGTTCATCTGTTATGGAAGAGGATGTGACGCAGGCCAATATACGGCGACTTGTTCGCTTGTTCCTCTCAGAAATTAATTTTTATCGGCGCCTTCACAAACCTGTCTGTAGGTACTAAATATCTGGATGATTCTCAAATCATCATTTTTGGACTGCGAAAAGTGGAAACCAAAAAAAAATTTTTTTTTACTGACTTAACAGTCCTTTCACAATGGCGTTAACGTTACGTCGATGTTAAAACGTTAATGTTAACGTTAGATCTAATTACATGTATTTCAGTACTTTTTTAAAATTATTTCCGTTGGCTAATCCAGAACATTTCTGGGTCTAACGTTAACGCTAACAATATCATATAACATTAACTTTCATCATAACGCCATTGTGAACGGTCCACACTAAAATACATGTAATTTTGAATTTCCAGATCTAACGTTGACATTAACGTTTTAACATTGACGTAACTTTAACGCCATTGTGAAAGGACTGTTAAGTTGGTATGGGCCTTAAAACTGTAAAACTGTGAATTCTATCGTTCAATTGTTGGTAATTTTTATCCCTGAAGATTGCAGGCGCGGATCCAGCCTTCAAATTAGGTTGTGGTCACAGCTGATCACAGGCACCTATAGGTAGGGTAACCTATCCATCTGTAGGTACATACACCGCAGAACTTCAAGATACCTATACCTACAGTCACGCGACAAATGAATTAATAACAATAAATAAATATATAAATTCGCAAATTCCGAATTCAGAGCGTTGTAGGGGATCACTTCAGTAGTCCAAATATGGAAATTAAAAAAAAATCGGGACTCCCCCTACAAAGATACATTGGTCTGAAGGTGCACTCTTTGAACTGAGTTTTCTTCAAATACAGGCGGAACTCATGTCAACGGCGCTGTCGAATTCGACTCGTGCTAATGCACTCGTTAAATTCATATCGCAGCGCCGTTGACATTCGTAACATCACCACAAAAATAATCGGCGTAACATTGACTACTCGTCGTATTACTACTGATAATTTAATTCATGTATAAAAAATCCCATAAGCGGCGATGCATTTGTCACTTTGACATCGGATAAAGTTAGCCCTAACTTTGCATCTGGATAAAATGTGCTTAAACTTCCATGGCAAACTTTTTCGAACCTGATTATTGTTTGTTGTTATGATAACGAACCAATAATCTTAAACATTGACGCAGCTTGTAATAAATTGAGGTGCAAAATGGCCAATTCAATTTTTTATAAATAGCTACCTATTATTATTCATTAAATTATCTCATCGAATTACGCTCGAGGTTTTTTCGTCCAGGATAAAATTTCATTTTTAAAACTCTAATTTGGTTTCTTTTTGGTAAATTGACTCCACAAACCACCAGATTGTGTCGTCAATTTACCAAGCAACCAAATTATCGTAAAAAAATTCAATTTTATCCGGACAAAAAAAGACCTCTCGTGTAATTACAGTCGATAATTTAATTCATGTATAAAAAATCTCATAAGGCGCTGTGATTTTGTCACTTTGACAGCGGATAAAAGTTTGCCCTAACTTTTATCCGGCAAAAACACTCAGGTAACTTATACCTTTAGTTGCTAGGCATCTAATACCTTTAATACCAAATAAAAAAATTAAATTTGCATTGTTCATTCATTAAATTGTCTCGCCGAATTACACTCGAGATTTCATTTAGTCAGGAAAAATATTTATTTGCAACTCAAACTAATTGCTTGACAATTAGACTCGAAAAATTGGCACGATAAAATCAACTCCGGCCTACGGCCGTCGTGCTTTTATCGTACCAATTTTTCTCGTCTAATTGCTAAGCAATACGTTTTCGTTGCAAAAAATATTTTGCCGACTAAATGAAACCTCTTGTGTAATTACAGTCGATTATTTCCTTCATACATATAAAAAGCCGTAGTGGCTATGGTTTTTCTGGCTTTTATATCGGTTAAATTTGAAACGTCAAAATTTAATCGGGTAAATATCTGTGACCGATAGGAGCGCTGGTGTTGGGAAGCGAGAACTTAGAAGCGAGTCGTAACGTAATGTACGTATTTTTATTAAATTTTTTATACTTAATGGAAGCAATACAATATTCATTAATACCATGCATCACTTTACATAATATATTATCGGTGGTAACATAATTTTACGTAACCTTACACTTGAACAACAACAACAAGAATCAAGTCTCTAAAGTATCTTATCGCAATATTAAGGTATTTATCCCTTATACGAAGCACATAACAAATATAATTTCCTTATTAGGCGGTTTATAGATAACAAAGGATCTACAGTAACGTGGCATCGTAAAATTACACGGAACAACCCACAAAATAACATACCTAAATAAATACGTAAACTAGAAGAAAGAGTTGATTATGTATAATTATAAATAACAAAAATAAAAATAGGGCGAGATTCGGAGATTCCTGGTGTGATACAAGTGGCTAAAAATTTTATATTAAGTACATACAAGAGGTTTATATATAACAAAGACTCTACAGAAGTGTTGCATCGTAAAATTACACGAAAAAGCCACAAAATAACATAAATGGACACGTAATGTAGAAGAAAAAATCGATAATGTATAATAATAAATAACAAAAATACCTAAAAATACGGACGAGATTCGGAGATTCCTGGTGCGATACAAGTGGCTAAAAATTTTATATTATATGTATATAACAAAGACTCTACACTAACGTTGAATCCTAAAATTGCACGGAAAAACCCACAGAATAACATAAATAGATACGTAAACTAGAAGAAAAAAATGATTATGTACATATACTTAATAATAAATGACAAAAATAAAAATAGCGACGAGATTCGGAGATTCCTGGTGCGATACAAGCCGCTAAAAAGTTTATATTACAAGAGCTACCATTAAAGTTCTGGGAATCTCCAATAGGAATGTCGGTTCTGCTATTCTTTGCAGAGGTCCTCTAGTCAGGCAACAGCTTTAGCTTGTGGCAAGAAGACTTCCCAGTAGGTATTTCATGAGCTGAAACACCACTGTCATCCTCGTGTTTTTTTTTTTTTTACTGAACGACAAACCTGCACTTGCTGGTTTAGATGATTCTCCAGATATTTGATAAACATCATCTTGAAGTAGTGAATGCGACACGTTTCGAATCACTCCACTTCCATCTTGATAATTTTTGCGATTTAGGCGAAATTTTCCTGGCCCGTTCGACTTTTGCTTCTGACTGTTGAAAATAATCGTTAATTACCGATTCGACAAGTTTGGTGGCTTTATTCGGTTGGCAGCACTGCTCACCTCAATCACCTCCGCGCTGATTTGGTCCTCCTTGTCGGATCTGTTGGTGAGCTCCATCTTGGCTTTAGCTTCGCACTTTTTGGCCAACATCTGCTGAGAATGTTGCCAATGTTGGAAAAGTGTGGTGCGTTCGTGGAAAGCGTCGCGCAGCGACCCTAAAAGTCCCAAATAGTTCTTCAGGAGCTTGCACAGGATGAAGAAATCGGTGTTGGCTTGTTCCAGGTGCAAAGCTTAGACGGTATCGGCGACGGGCGAAGTGTGACAGCGCCATGGACAATGAGTTGTGGCCCTCGCAGGCGCTCAACATGGCCGCCGAACGCGAGACCCCGTTGGTCAGGTGGCTCAATTCTTTTCTGCAATTTGATTGGTCGAGTGATCGGGAGAGGGGATCTGTGACGCACTTACCGGATCAGTTTCGTCCATTTTGTTGACGGTTACGCCTACTTTATTGAAAAGTCTTATGACTTCGCCGCTGCTGAGCTGAGGTGCTCGTTGCTTTCGGCAGCTCCACAAGATAACATAAATAGACACGTAAACTAGAAGAAAAAATTGATTATGTATAATAATAAATGACAAAAATAAAAATAGGGACGAGATTCGGAGATTCCTGGTGCGATACATGCGGCTAAAAATTTAATACTTATTACAAGAGGTACCATTAAAGTTCTGGGAATCTCCAATAGGAATGTCGGTTCTGCTAGCCAGGCTAGCTTGGGGCAAGAAGGGTTCACGAGCTGAAACACCACAGTTATCCTCATGTTTTGTTTTTTTTATTGAACGACAAACCAGCGCTTGATGGTTTAGATGATTCTCCAGATATTTGATAAACATCATCTTGAAGTCGTGAATCCGACACTTTTCGAATCTCTCCACTGCACATCTTGATCATTTTTGAGATTTTGGCGAAATTTTCTTGGCACCGTTCGACTTTTGCTTCCTACCGTTCAAAATAACCGTTAATTACAGACTCGACAAGTTTGGTGGCTTTATTCGGTTGGCAGCAGTGCTCACCTCGTCACCTCGATCACCTCCGCGCCGACTTGGTCCTCCTTGTTGGATCTGTTGGTCAGCTCCATCTTGGTTTTAGCTTCGGGCTTTTTTGTCAACATCTGCTGTGAATGTTGCCAATGTTGGAAAAGTTTGGTGCGTTCGTGGAAAGCGTCGCGCACCGACCCTAAAAGTCCCAAATAGTCCTTCAGGAGCTCGCACAGGCTGAAGAAATCGGTGTTGGCCTGTTCCAGGTGCAAAGCTTCGACTTTTCGGTATCCGAACATCAATCTCTCCTGGAACCACTGCAATTTGATTGGTCGAGTGATCGGGAGAGGGGATAACTGTGACGTGCTTACCGGACGAGATTAATGTTCGGGTGATTTCTGAGGCGACGAAGAAGCCTCGTCTCATGCAAAGTGTCGGATTCACGAGGCTGCTCGGTTGGATCTTCCCAACTGGTGACGAAAACATTAATCAAACGAGTTCTAGTAAATTTCACACGGTAGAAAGTTTGCGACCAATTTGGTCAAAGATTTTGCATGAGATGTAGAAACTCATGTTTTTTCAAAAAATTTTATCTTTTCCGGCCGAAACCGTGCCGTTCTAGAAAAATTACCTTGATTTACAGTATTGTTCCAACACTTCGTGTTAAAGAAAAATTCTTTGGAATTAATGAAAATGAAATGGTATGATATTTACAAGTTGAGATGCAGAATATTGATAAATCTGAAACTGAAGATTATGTGACATCTCGGAACTTAGAAAATGTTCTAAATAGTAATACTCAAATCACTCAATCAATTAAAATTATCGACTGTAATTACACGAGAGGTCTTTTTTTGTCCGGATAAAATTGAATTTTTTTACGATAATTTGGTTGCTTGGTAAATTGACGACACAAACCACCCGATAAAAAAACGAGTCCGAAGGACGAGTTTTTTTATCTGGTGGTTTGTGGAGTCAATTTACCAAAAAGAAACCAAATTAGAGTTTAAAAAATGAAATTTTATTCTGGACGAAAAAAACCTCGAGCGTAATTCGATGAGATAATTTAATGAATAATAATAGGTAGGTAATTATGAAAAATTGAATTGGCCATTTTGCACGTCAATTTATTACAAGCTGTGTCAATGTTTAAGATTGTTGGTTAGTTATCATAACAACAAACAATAATCAGGTTCGAAAAAGTTTGCCATGGAAGTTTAAGCACATTTTATCCAGATGCAAAGTTAGGGCTAACTTTATCCGATGTCAAAGTGACAAATGCATCGCGGCTTATGGGATTTTTTATACATGAATTAAATTATCGGAAATAATAGAGTTAGTTACTGTTCCTCTACAGGAAGAAATTAAAAAATTACGCCAGGAAATTCAAAATTTAAAATCCAGTAATATTGATATGATCAAGTTAACTAATGCCCCTAATAAAGGGAGCACATTGAAAATCCATCGTAAATGCTTGTTCATGATAAATCGACCTCTGGTTATCGTGATCAAGGTGAGCAGTGGAGAATTAAAAAGTTTAATAAAACAACGGGCCAAAAACCAATGAACTCCGTATCAGATAGTATTCCGAAAATAATAATTCCACCTAAAAACTTGCATGTCTCATCATAAGTGTGTATCAAAAATTTTATAAAATGTCCCTTAAAACCGGACCCCTACCGGATATATGAAAACGTAAATTTTCGACACCTCTTCACATGACCTCCTTTAAACTGTAGGTACGCGGTTTCCATTTTGCAAAAGAATTGTTTACATGGTGACAAACAGTCCGGGAAGCCAAAAAAGCGTTTTCGGGCTATAATAATAGTTATTTATTTAACGAGTTCTTGTGTAATTTTGGCTTTTTTTGGCATGAGTGGACCAGTTTAAAACTCGAGTGAAACGAGAGTTTTAAAGGTCCACGAGTGCCAAAAAAAGCCAAAATTACACAAGAACGAGTTGAATACAACGTTTTTTTGTTCGACGAGCCCCTTAAAGGCTCCAAATCGCTAAAAATCTTTAAAATTAGCTTGACGTTTCGTTTTGACAAGTTGTCAAATTTATCAAAATCCGTTCACATAGGCGAAAATTCTCAAATTCTGACAGTGTCGAACAAAAAACAAAATATTCATTCTTTTAATAAACTCTTATTACGAGATCAAAGATTAGTCTTTTCTTTAATAAATCACACTATCAAAGTTAAGGCACAATAGGCGACACCGCAAAACCTCGTAACTCAAAATTTATGGTTTTTAAGATTTTTCATGTAAGTATACGTTTGTAACACTGTTTTGGGAAAGCTTGGAACTCATACCTACAAGAACGTACGTCGATAAAAAGAGGTTTTTTAAAACCTCCTATCTCACAGCCATTTTTGTTGCATGTTTTATCACAAGTTCAGGAGATATTTATTTATTATAAAAAAATTGTGAAAAATCCTCCGAATTGATGCCAAAAAACAATATTTTTGCAAGAAAACAGCAACTAGCCCTTGAAAAATCGCAACTGTACCAAGACGGCGCCTTGTTCGCTTTATTAATTAACGAAATAAGTTCAAGCATTATACTAGAAAGAATTAGAAATATTGCATTTGTTTTACTGTGCCCCCTTACCTTGCACCCAAGAAGCGTTTGGCTTCCAGCAGAAGCAGCTCATCGCCCTTCCGCTTTCTTTTATTTGGGCGGGAGGTTCCTGGTTCTGGTTGTGCCACTTGAGTCTGGCCACTTGTGCCTGGCACATGATCTGTCTCGCCGCCTGGCTCAACAAGATCATGTGCCTTGGTGTTGATGGGCTCAAGTGGCACATTGAGTGGCACCTCGTGGGTGGCCTCGCCCTGCAGGCGAAAGGCCTCGATCTTTTCAATGTAAGACTGTCTTTTGGTGGAGGACTTCAAATGTTTTATTAAATAGTCCTCCACCTTTTCTTCGGCCTTTCCCCTGCGCCACCTCACGTAGAGATTCTCTAGGAGGCGCCGGATGGACGTGACCCCAATCTTGTTGTTGTTAACATAATCAACGCGTATGTCATCGGCTTTTGAGATTGCTCTCAAAAGCCGATCGCGGAAGTTGGGGTCGTCCATATGCCGGCACTTCCTGATGCCACTCATCGCAAACACAGAAACGCTCCCGCCAACAGAACCGACACAACCACCGTAACATCCAGAACTGGTACAGTAAGGACGGCGGGAGGTATACCTAACATTTCGTGGGGGAAATCTGCGCGGACAAAATATTCCAGTGGCGTGGCAAAACCAGTGGCGCCACGGCCGTATGTCAGTTGGGCCACAAACACAAAATTAATCCGCTGGTGAGTGAGGATAGGGATTAAGCGGTACGAGGCTCACAAAGTGGTACCGCCACGCCCACGAAAGGATTATGGTAGGTACTTAACTATCTGCCTGCGAAAAGCTCCAACTTGCCAGGTTATTGGGCGATTCGAAATTCCGCACGGATGCAGGTAAAGGGATTAAAGGTGCACGTTCCAAAAATTTGCCCGTTTTGGATGCACTAAACTCCGCACGAAAGACAGGTAATGTGAAAATTTTCCCGAAGATAATATTCTTTCATTTCCTTCACCAACAGTAAGTATAAACGCTTTGCAGGTTTTATTTATGCGATTCGCTTGAACCAAGCACATGGTGGAAACTAAACATGTAATTTTTACACACAATTTGAGTTTTACCTCGTTGACTAGTAGTTTCACGTATGGGATACACCCATGGACCTAGTATTATAAGGACGGAGCATTCCCTATACCGTCAATGCTTTAGATGCGGTACCAGTCGGTCACTCACTTTATGACTCTTCTCAAACTACCCGCCAGCGTTACTGATACTGTTGGCCCACTGCTCGAATCTTTTCAGTGGCGTGCTCAACAAGAGTAATTTGGGGAATTTGGGCATTTCAGTTATTTTACTCTCGGCTTTACGTGTGAGTGGTTTTAGTATGAATTTTCTCCGTGTTTGGGTGTTGTTTTATTGTTTTTGTTGTTATTTTTGGACTTTTTGTAATTCAGAAGAATTGCAAAGAGAGTGAAAAATACCAATTTTACTACGCCACTGAAAAGGCACTTGGTGCGCTCTGTATTTAGTACCACTTTATAGCAGTGCGCATTTACGCGGCATTTCCGCTTTTTTCAAATAGTGCTCCCTCCTGTTAATACCTACTACCTCCATGGATACACCTTTTAAAACAAACGGCTCACTTAAAAAGGAAGTAGTTTAAAATAGTACAAAAACGTTTAATAAACTTAAAATCTTATAATTTTTTCAAAAACCCTTCTAAGGATTATCCACGGGGAAAAACATTTAAACGGCCATAGCTCCCTTATTAAACATAATATGACAATGAATTTTACACCTCTGGATTCCTCTTTTCAAAGCGCTTCTTTTGAGCCGAAAAAATTTACCTCGTTTTTTTCGTTTAAGAGAAATTCACAAAGTACAAAACAACTCAAAAAAACTCATATTTTTGGCTCCCACACCAACAAATCGGGTCTAAAGTTTGTCTAAACATAAGTGAATTTTACGGTTTTAACAACTAAAATACTTTATGAGGGATGTTGTAAAAGTGGCAAGAACCAAATCTGCAGCTTTTCGTTTAACAAAGACAGGCATGCCTTGCAAAATTTACAGCAGGGTAGCTATTGTAGTTTCAATTTGGTTGTAGGTCGTAAAATTTTATTGGATATTATGAGCGATTAACGGGCACAATGGTTGGGTTTGAAAAGGTTGGGAAGCGGCGCGTGCCGTTTGCCGTACAATGCAAATATACCAAATGTACAATACAACCCTGCTTAAAATATTACCTGCTAGTGGTAAACTAGGATCTATAAGCCCCGCAAGATCTTTAACTTAAAGTACCATAAAATTTTACAACCTACAACCAAATTGAAACTACAGTAAATATTCTGTTGTGATGGATTTGTCCTGAACAACCCTAAAATCCCTCGTAAAGTACTTTAGATGTTAAAACCATAAAATTCACTTATGTTTAGACAAACTTTATGACCGGAACTTTCCCTATGCCTGGATTGAACTCATCCTATACAATAACTCACCGCAATTTCGTTTGAATCGGCGAGAAAATTTTTTTTCGAAAAAACCATGAACTATGGAATTTGCACCCCGAAAAAACATTGAAACGGCCATAGCTCCCTTATTAAACATAATATGACAATGAATTGTACACCGCTGAATTCCTCTTTTCAATGCGCTTCTTTTGAGCAGAAAAAATTTTACCTCGCTTTTTTCGTTTAAGAGAAATTCACAAAAAACAGTAAAACTCAAAAAAATTCATATTTTTGGCTCCCACACCAACAAAACGGGTCTATGACCGGAACTTTCCCTATGCCTGAATTCAAATCATCCTATACAATAACTCATCGCAAATTCGATAGAAGGTAGGGGTTCATGGTTTTTTCGAAAAAATTTTTGTCGCCGATTCGAACGAAATTGCAGTGAGTTATTAATTTAGTGGAGAAACGTTAGGTTTTTATTTCGGAACCGGTAGCAAGAGCTCGGATTTGAACGGAAGTTTTTTAATGTGTTATAAATAAAACATATTAAAACCTTTATAGGTTAAAAATTGCCGCTCATTGTTTGTTTCATTAATTTATTGTTTATTTATAAGAACTGAAATTTTCCAGTTAGAAATCGTTATTTTCGCAAGAAAAATACTAGAGAACAATATAGAATGACTTTGGGAAGAGTATATTGTTATATTGAAATTTGTTTGGAATTAATTGTAGGTAGGTATGTGGAAAAAGAAGAACAATAGGCAGATGTTCGGTAGCCCGATGTTGACCGGCTCAGATAGAAACACGTTCAGTTTGTCTTCTAGAGTCGCATAGTTAGCATTTTTTGAAGAAAATATATAATTATTTTTAATGGTTTTTGACAAAAAAGTGTTTAGTAATATCATGCGATCGAAAATAAAAAAAATCCAGAGGTCCGTGAGTAATACGCTTCAGTTGGCAACACGTAAAAATGTACCTAATTCAAATGTCATCGGATGTCATTACAATGGAGAACTGTCATTATTAATTATTGACTATTAAAATTGCTATTGCAATATGTTCACTTCAGAAACGGCGAATCGTCCTATTCAACAGCTCTATACTCAATTTCATATAAATGTGCATCTAAGCAAGCCATGAAAATCTGATTTTCTGTTGGTAGTAAAGATAAAGCTAGTGACTTTAACTTTCAAAGTTGCTTGCTCTGCGCGAACTCGATTTGACTAATTTTTTAGTTTTTGTCCATTTTAACATTGCTGATTTCAAAAGCAATGTTACGTCTTTTTACTGATTAAATTAAAGTAATTGTTATTTGTTTTTGTCTTTGTATTTTTACCAAGTAAAGATTTATTGGACATGACCTTCATGAATGTGACTTTTGTACACAGCTCACTTGATGAACATTTATATGAAATCAATTATAGTTTTCGAGGAATTTCAACAAAAGTTTCCGGACTTTCAAGGCACTTACAGTGGAGAGTAGAAAAAACCAGACAAAATTTTTGACATAACAGTCATAAGTGTGAAACCGCCCTTATTCCTACATTTAAACTTATTTAGACTGATTGTGACAGGTTAGTTAATAACTGTGCTACAATCGTGTCAAAAATAAATTACTCTCTAGGATTTAGGGATATTCGATACTAGGTTGCCATAAATTTGGTTAGGTTGGGGGCTATGTGGTTTCTGGTGGCAGACAAAAGATATCTCAAAAATGTAAGGCTGTGGCTAATTCCTGGTCGCAGTTGCAAATTAATGACAAATGCGAGGTAGGTACTCAAGATGAATAATATCCCCAAAAAGCGCCCTTACACTAGCGCTCTGCGGGGATCACTCAAATTACACTTTTGAACAGGCCGGTTATAATACAGCAGGTCGTGATCATAGACAACACAGTAAACCTATAGAACGTAAACTCCTATGCATTTTCCTCGTTTTTTTGAAAACGCACCCACCACAAGTCGTCAGGGGACGCTGCCGTTTTATAAAAATAAAAATCGCGGAAACTTGTGCCAAAATTTAAAAAATTATATTTTGACATATCAAGTCATAAGTAATAAATTTACTATTGTGAGACTTTGCACCGTGCAAAGGTATCATAAACCATGTGGAACTCGCCATAAATTTCCAAATCCAATTAAATATCCTGGGCGTTTTATGGAATGTATTAAAAAGACGGGTAACAAGCAGTTATATACTTTGGAGCCTATGAAAGTGTTGGTATAACAGCTACACTGTGTATGGACTTCATTTTTCCAGCAAAGACTTCGACACGAACGAATGTGGCCGTACCCTCGATACAAGATACAACTTCCCTCCTTTTCCAGTCCAGATTTACTCCCAGTAATAGCAAAAAAATATTGATAATTATATTTTAACTGAAAAGTACTTTTTATATAATTTTCATCCGATCTACTGATCTACGACCTTTCTACTGAAGACACTATAATTGTGTAACTCCTGTTTTATATAGTAATGACGATGAAGATATAAATTCTTATGATGTGAAAGTCTCAAAAAGAAAATAAGAAAAGCTGAGCATATTCAAAATTATAAAAAGGCAGAATGTCGATCCAAAATTCGGGTTGCAATGTACCGAAAACGTATAAAACTTCATGCAAAATTCGATGTCAAAATAAAGAGCAAAGCAATGCAAGGCAAGGATGCGATAAATTTCTGTTTGCCGCAATTGAGGAAAAGAAAGACCAAACCAAAATTTATAAAAATGTAATGAAAATGTATCGAAAAAGATTGAAAACAATAACTTCGAAATAAATGTTGTCTTTTAGTTTAATAAATAAATTACTTTAAATTAAAATAAATAAAAAAGCCAGGATATCCAGCTGGCTGTGTCTTATTTTGCACCTACCACAAGCCAGTAGATGGCGTCGGGGCACAAAAAACTATGGGAGTTTGCGTTCTATAAGTTTACTGTGTTGTCTATGGTCGTGATCAAAACCACAGACAATTAAACTATAGTTGATGGTCTGTGATCAAAACTGTAATTTTGCAGAGACCTATAATTTCTCAGCTTATAGCGCCATCTCGTAGCGTTTTTAGTTTGGCCGGCGTACGACTTTAGCGGTATTGCACAGACTAGAAGTCATGGAAGTAGAAAATCAGCGCAGACAACGATCTATAATCCATTTTTGTAATGACGAACTAACTGGAACTTTTTTTTTGTTAAATTAAAAAAAAAAATAAATGAAAATTCGACAGTTGGCAATTGTCATATTATTGTCTTATTGTCACTGCCAAAATGAATGAATTTCCAAAACGGAGTAAAGCATCAATAAGCAAGCAGACGAAGCAGCACATTTTAATAAAGGCTTTCAACAAAATAAAAGAAATTACTCATGGAGATAAAGGAAACGTAAATACGTAAAGTGCAAAATTGTATTTTAGCAGCAGTGGCGGATGTTTTTTCGGTAAATCCTAATCTAAAATAATAAAACTCTCCCTAAGTGCTGTACAGGCTTTAGTCTCAGAAGTATGTACAAAATTTTAAATGAAGAACAAGAACAAGGCTTATGGGAAACTTTAGCATCCATGACATATCCCCAATTATTTGATTGGGACCAGTTTTGACAGAACAAATGACGTGACCCATAACCTAACTTTTTAAAAGCCCAAATTCGCGGTAAAAAGATGTGTTCACAAGACAAAAGTTACTAAATTTGGTAACTCTAGTTCGTCATTATATACAAAAGTGAATTGATTATATAAATAACTCACGGCCCCCTAGATTCATAAGAGACTCTTCTCTTATGAATCTAGGAGGCCGTGAACTAACTATTTTGTGGTGACAAGTGACACTTGTTCGAAAATGGCGTCATGTCAAAAGTAGGCGTAACGTGAACCTATTACCTAACATTAGCATTCTCATTGATTACTTCCTCCGTTCGCGTGATCGCAAGTGTAGTGTATTTCGGCCGTGTCGAATGTCAAATGAGGGTGAAATGGCGACGCAAGAATCCGATCCTACGTCCAATTTACGTCGACGCAAGTTGGTCGAGTGCGCCCAAGAGAAAATCGAGCAAGGTGAGTGTCGTTTTCGTTTGGCATCAAGCGCAAAGTCGCCGTTCCAGCCTCGGAACTACTGAAGAAGAAGATACCGTGCGCCGGACACTTCCTCGCCCCCAAGCGGCTCTGGCTCAAGCGGATCTCGACGCCGAACTGCGACGTTGTTGTTGTTTTCCCGCCCGGTGCCGAGGATTCGGTGCTCCTGTGGCTGCTGTCCAAGCTGAGACAGTCGCCCGGACTTACGGTGCACGTCAGACATCATGCTTCCACTCAGAGCAGCGCCTTCTACCTCACCGCACCTTTCTCGATGTATAACTCCCCGTACGCTATTTTTACCCCGATTCGACACTTGTCCCGTTCCAGATTGCTCAAAGCTGCTGAAGAATACCATCTTCCCAAGATCTTGAGGGAGAACAAGGGGGGCGGCCTGAAGGAGTTTCTGGTGCAAGACTACCAAACGTACGAGGGGGCGGACGACGAAGAACGGTTCTTCACCACGGAAGAGCGACAGTGGCTGGTTTTGCGCCTTCTGGAGAGCATCAGAGCCAAGCCGAGCGACATTGAAGCCCTTCCCAGACTGACCCTCCTCGAGGGACAACCAATCGGTACCCCCTTCCACTGCTGTCGCCCAAATCCTAAACGTTATCACTGTTGCAGTTCCTAAATGCCTCACTTCTGGTATCATATCGCAGGTGTTTCCCCTGCACGAGCCCGCAGCTCTCGAGCGGTTGCAGAACACGTGGGTCAGGGACGTTTGCGCCCGACAACCTTTAGGTAATGACCGTCGTCTCTAGACCCGTCTGACGCGTATCTTTCAGACGAGATCACGGAATACTTCGGCGTCAAGATCGGCATGTACTTCGCCTGGTTGGGCCACTACACCACTGCCTTGAGCATCCCGGCGATCGCCGGATTCTTCTTCTGGGTGAGTCCCGTCCGGCGGAACCGTCGCGCTCATTAAAATCGCAGCTCTGTTGCAACGGCAAACACCAAACCCTCGAGGACGTCGGCTATGTCTTCTTCTCGGTCTTCAACGTCGTCTGGGTGACGACGTACCTGCAAGCCTGGAAGCGGTACTCGGCCGAGCTGGCGTTCAGGTGGGGCACCCTGGACCAGCGCGACGACCTCCTCGCCGAGCCCCGACCTCTGTTCCGGGTACGCCCCAATTTTTACGACGGCGACTAACACATCTGACACTAGTTTCAACGCCAGTTGAATCGAAATGTCACCGCTTCGAGCACACTTTACGCTGTTGTTAATTTACTGACTTTGTTGTTGTTCGTATGCCGCTTTGTTTTTCTTTAGAGAGCTTATAGTGCTGTAACATGTCGACGTGTTAGGTTGCGCGACATGTTATGATATGTTCCCAGGGGCCCCTCCAACCCAGTCCCGTCACCGGTCGGCTGGAACCGTGGCACCCCACGTGGAAGAGGCACGTTTTCAGGTATTGCATCTCTGTACCGATCATCATCGTCTGTCTCTCGACAGTCTTCTTCGTCATGATCGTGTCGCTACAAATCCAGGTGAGTTCAGAATGGCGGATGCGCCGCGATTCTAACCCACCGATTTCGCAGGACTGGTGGGACGGCCTCCTCAGCGCTAAAGGCTTGCCGATGTGGCTCGGTTACCTCCCCAAGATCATGCTGGCGGTGGTGATCTCGCTGATGGACGAGGCCTACTTCAAGATCGCCATCTGGCTGAACGACAAAGGTGAGTGTGTCGCTAAGGGGACACGATAGTGACGACATCTATGTTGACGTTTACCGAGAGGGCGCTGTTTGACGTTTCGCATGGCACACTCCGACATATACGTACACGTGATTTTGTTGATTTTTGTCCATTTAGTAGCTAGTCTAGAGTAGAGCTAACTGTTTAACTGTGAGCTATGTTTTTACCACGCTGCTCAGAGAACTACCGTCTCGAGACCAAGTACGAAAACCACCTCATCGGCAAAGTGGCCTTGGTTTGTATTCTTCTACTACTTGTCACTGAGCTTCTTGCAACTCTCTCCTTCTCTATCTGAACCTGCGTAATGATTTCTTCTTGGTGGATTAACAATTAGAAATAAAAGAAATCATCGCATCCCCATGCATGTCGAGTATAGATTAGCGAGACATAGTTACACGAGGTCACATCCATAAGACAACTAAACACTTCTGTCAGCCGTCCCAGATGAAATCGGAAAACGATAAAGAAAAATATCCATGTTGTGTGTTTCAGTTTCAATTTGTCAATTCGTTCCTCTCATTGTTTTACATCGCTTTTTACCTGCAAGATCAGGCGCGCCTCAAGGAGGTAAACAAACACCGATAATGTTCGTAACGAAATTGAAAGTTGTGATCTGCAGCAATTGGCCGCTTTGTTGATATCGAGACAGGTGATCGGTAACCTGAAAGAGTCCGCTTTGCCCTACATGCTGGAGCACATGCGCTTGGCCAAGATGAGTTTTGACTTGTGGGGCGCTTTGAGTCCGCAAAACGCGAGACCGCCGCCGGGCGAAGTGATCGACAAGGTGGAAGTCAAAGAGGAACCGAGCGCCGAACAAGCCAACAAGCGGAGCATGAGCCAAGCGGAGTTGGAGAGTTCTTTGTACAAGGTGGGGCGTCGTTTGTAGAACTCACTCCCCCGCACCGCTGATCCTCTCGTTTTGCAGTACGACGGGACGTTCGCCGACCACCTGGAGATGACGATGCAGCTCGGATACGTCATCCTCTTTTCTTCCGCTTTTCCGCCGGCGGCGCTGTGCGCCATATTCAACAACCTGGTCGAGATCAGAAGCGACGCCTTCAAGCTGGCGTACGTGTGTCAGAGACCTTTCGGACAGAGAGTGCCGAACATAGGCACCTGGCAGGTACTGGTGGTGAAGCGTCAAAACCGCGAATGCATCTGTCGTTGCAGAACTGCATGGAGTACATGAGCATCATGGCGGTTCTGGTCAACTGCGCCCTGATCGGCCTGTCGGGACAGGTGCATCGGATGTTTCCGGACATGACGGCGACTCAGACGATCCTGCTGATAGTGGCCTTGGAACACATCATGTTGGTGATCCGGTTCATAATAACGTGCGCCATACCTGACATCCCGGCTTGGTTGGCGACGGAGATGGCCAAGATAGAGTGGGCACGCAGGGAGGCCAGTCGCTTGGGCAACACTTCGACGCCTTCGCCCGAAGAACTGTCGTCGAAGCTGATCGGAAGGTAGTAGTAGTTCGTCGTGTTTCGCTTAGTCGGGGTAGCGTCTAGCCTAGAGAGTAATCGGCTTATTTGGTCCAGGTCTCGGTGCGGGACGGTCCCCGGACGTCTCCAATGGTAAAAATCGATTTGCTCTTCGCCAATTCAGTATTTTGTCACGCAGCCAGTTGGTCTCTTCCGGCACACGTCTCCTCCGCTTTTGATAAATTACGATCTTTTTACGATCGACATTCTTTAAATCTTGCTTGTGATTGCGCACTCGTCACGATCTCCTCGCTCCCGTCACAAACTGAGTCCCGGTGTCAGATTTTCAGTTTCGCCGAGTCACAGTCTCGTCGCCGGCAACGAGAACAAACTCGACATGAAGCTGCGCGAGATGTCCGCGGTCGAGGCTGTCCGAGAAGCGCCGGCCTCGCTCAACGCCACCCCCGTGCCCACCCCCACGACACCGGCCCCCAGCGCGATCTCGACCCATCATAAACCCGTCTCGATCACGCCGGAGAGCATCCAGCCGATTCCGCCCTTCAAGCCGCGGAAGTCGAAGGAGTGGGCGCCCCCAGAGGTGAGTAGCGACGCGTCTGCGAGAACTGTGACGATGTTGGTGCAGAGCGAGCACTCGCACCATCTGACGATCGGACCCGGAGGCGGCGCCGAGTGGGCCAAGCGGCTCAAGGAGGAGACCGAGATGCATCGAAGCGCCGAGTGCATAACCCCCAAAGTATGGCAGTTTTATCGGGGGTGGTGTATAGGGGGGCTGACGTGTGGTTTGCGCAGGACGCCTCCAGTTCCGACTCGGACCTGCTGAAGAGCAGCCCGGCGTGGCCGCCGCGCCCGCGCTCGCCGCCCCACCACAACAGCACGCCGAACAGGGCGCGTCCCGCCCCCGCCGACGCGTCCCTGAGCGACAGCGCCCGCAGCGTGTCGAGCCAGGAGGCGGACGAGGCGGCACGCGCCGCCGAAGAGTTGGCGGCGAAGAAAACGCGCGTCAAGCAGAGCCTGATGAAGCGAGCCCGGTCGGTGGCGATATTCTCGTTGAAGCTGAAGGAGCGGCGCGCCAGGGAAGCGGCAGAGAAGGCCGCGAACAAGCCGGTCACCCCGACGGCGCCGCTACCGCCGCCTCAGTGCGGGGGCGGCGAGCTGTCGTGCATCCCGATCGAGAAGGTAGGTGGCGGGTTCGAGGCTCGAGATCTGAGCGATAAATGAATCGATCGTTTCAGCTGATCCAGCTAGAGGACGTGAGACGTAACGCGAGGCCTAATCAAAGCGGAACGTTGTAGCAACTTTGTCCGCACATCTCCTCCCACTCAGTCGTCGTGTAATCATTCCTAACTAAATACAAAAACAAAAAACAAGTAGATTTCCGTTTTGTCGACACGAACTTGCATGTTTCTCAATTTAAGTCCGGTGAAAGAAAGGAAAAAGAGAATTATGTGAATCGAGCAATAAACGTAGTTTAAAACATTTAAAAATCAAACAATGATTGACATGCCAGTTTTCGAAACGATGGTAAGCTGATTTTTAGATATTTAAACATCAATGTTAATAGTTACATAAGATTGTTTTTAAATTATTTTTTTATAATCAGTAGAGTGTATGTTATCCTCACGTAGCGGTAAGACTGTAACAATTGATAATTAATTAGTGAATAGGTCAGCTGGATTTTGCTTGGTTGCGTAGCCGCTGTAGTTCTGTTGGGTTACACTGTAGACCCCGTCCCGATCGTTTAGTTAGCATTTTTTGACCACGGATGATGGATAGTGTTACGTGAAGTACATCCAGAATATCGTAATGCATTGCCTTCTTTACGGCCAGTAAGACCCCGATAGCGGGCAAAATGGCGGCCGAAAACGCCGACCCCCCCCCCATACCTCATAGTGTTTAGTCCGCCGTCCGCTTCGTCCCCGGCTGAAATGTTGTTGCAAACGAAACGCCCGTCACGTGTCGGTCGCCATTTTGCGCCCAGTTTAGTTTGGCTTGGCTGTTCGAGTATTTTTTTGACGTTTTACATAGCGCTTGTCGAATCTCAATAGTGGAAACTAACAATAAGACTGCAAATATTTTTGTGAAACTTAGTACGAAAAAAAATGCCTTGGTATCATTGTTATCTGTTCGATTCTTAGCCAGATTTTAACGATGCGATTATCCACAGCATTAAAACAAAACAAAAAAAAACAAAAAAACGTATATTGACAAATTCTGTGCTTGTCGAACTTTCATGTTGCTTAAATGTTAAGCTTGTTGACTATGTATTTAATAAAAATAAATAAGTGTTTATTAAAAAACGCAACTTTATGGCTTCTTTTCATCATCGGTACAGTTACAAGTGCTGTTCGACGTACTTCCTGGCAGCCTCAATACTCTCCTGAAGCAGCGGGTCCCAGTCCTCCAATTTCACCTTCTTCGGTTTCATATTGCACACGAGTGCCGAGTCGTGCCCTTTCGACGGCAGGATCCCGCACTTGAACACCGACGCTACCGTCTTCGTCAGCCACTTTTCGGCGTCGAAAGCTTCAGTTCGAAGGCCCTGCCGAGTACAAATTATTTCCACTCGACGGTTCCCGAAATCAGCGACTTACTTCGGGAACGCAGCAGCGCGCCTTGACCATGTTGTCCGCGTACGAAATGATGATGACCGGAATGTCCGAGCAGAATTTCGTCGCTTTCTGCAACGAGACGCTCTCCAAGACCAGCGAACTCCTCAGGTAGTGCACCATGTACTTCTGGTTGTTCTTCGTTTCCGAAAGGTTCGATTCGAGGGCGTTGCGCATCTCTATTTCGATGAACTCTCTGAAAATCATCCGTCAGCGAAAGACAACAAAACACGTTTACGAGAATCACTTCAAATTCCTCTTGCCCGAGTCTTTGATCTCTTTGGTGATCTTGCTCAAGATGTCTGTGCATTGCTGTTTCACGCCGACCGACAGGATCGTCGCGTCTTCGACGTTGTAGTTCAAGTGTTGTTTGAACGCGGAAATGGCCAGATTCAAAACTTCGGGCTGCAAGCAAAAACAGTCTCAACCGAAGGCGACGACCAACCTTTCCACCTTTCACTCTCATTACCTTGTCTATGTTGTCTTTGACGCTCTTTTCCAAAGTCTCCAAGTTGTTCAGAAGCTCGATTCCGTTCGACTTGGCCAGTTTTGCTCTGTCTCCGGTGACGGCGTGAACGGAAGCCGTTCCCCTCCCCAACGATTTACAACTGATGACGCAAAAATCTCCGATGTCGCCGGTGTTCAAAACGTGAGTCCCGCAGCACGGCTCCCTCGATAAAAACCCTTCAGGACCCTCGACTTCTACAATTCTGATCCCCGATTCTGGGTACACCTCTCCCGGGATCAGAGTGACATTGTCCAGACTTGCCAACTGCTGACTGTCCAGGACGTCTATCTTGACCGGCAGGTCGCTCCGAATCAACTTTTTTATCGTGTTCTCGATGGTCCCCAACTCGTCAGGGGACAACTTCTCGCCGAAGACCCCCACATCGAGATTGAGATAATTCTGGGTGACCTTGCTCGACTTCTGACAAGTCGCCCCTTTCAGTCTCTTGATGGCGGAGTTCAAGAGGTGCACGGCAGTGTGATTCCTCATGTTTTTCAGGCGAAATTCGGGGTCGATGCGGAGCACGCCGGAAGCGCCCACCCCCAATCGGTGGTCCTTCCCCGAGTGGAGAAAACCCTTGTGGAGGACGTACCCGTTCCAGTCTTGCGCTTCCGTAATTTCGAACACGTCACCGTCGAACAAGATCGTGCCGCGATCGCTCATCTGCCCCCCAGCTTCGGTGTACAAGTTCGACTTGTCCAACAACAGCGAACAAAAGCTCTCCGGTCCGACCTCCGAGACGAACGCGGAGTTTTTGAGGATTTTTAAGATGCGGACTGGCAACTCTTCGAAAACGTACTTATTGTCTTGGGTTTTGGTGCAGCTGTACAAGTCGGACCTGTCAGTTTTGGGGATTTTCGATCGGTTGAGTTGGTGATGTACGTCAGTTGCGGAGAGAACCGGCTGTTTGCTTTTGATTTTGGCCAGTTCCAGTTGTTTGTACAGGCCGCTGACGTTGAAAGGCAAACCCAAGACTTGGGCCAACCCGGAAATGGATTCTTCCTCCAGGCCGAACGTGTCGTATAGTTTGAAAGCGAGTCGATCGTCGATCGATTTGGGGTTGGTAGACCTGATTTCTTTGTATCCGGCTACCAGACCGGGGGTCTCGTTTATGTCCAACGAGAGAAGCTCGGGTTGGTTCTTCGCCAGTTTCGTCCATTCCTCAGTCGCCGACTTACGGACCGACTTGTAAACCTCCTCTTCATAGTCAATGATTTGTTGGATCTGTCATTTGATACTTTAGACACGTGAACGAAAAACTGTCCGATGCCTGACCTGTTTGACGTTGCGCTCCAATTCCGTGTACACCGGTCCCAAATGCTCGATCACGTAGTTGGTCAACTCCTTCAAAAGTCCGGTTTCCTTCTTGAAGACGTTCTCAGAAAGCACGAACGAACGTCTCAATATCCTTCGCAATTTTTGGCTAAAGTCACACAATCAACTGAACGTTTTTTCGATTTTTTTATATTTACTTTTGTTCGGGGATCATTGCGTCGGCCAGACAAATCGAGACCATCCTGGCGTGATCCGACAGGATTCTGTACGACGCGTCCAGACTGTTCCAGTCGCTCTCCCCGAACTTCCCTTGGTACTGGGGAACTTTGCTGCAATTCTGTTCGTTACTCCGTTCAGATTGTGTTTGCAGAATTATCGCCAACTGACCTTGTGAATCGCCCTCAACAAATAAGAGAAATTGTCGGTGTCGTAATTGCTGATTTTGCCTTGAAGCACCGCCGTCAGCCTCTCGAAGCCCATACCCGTGTCCACGTGTTTTTCAGGCAACAGATCGATGGATTCGTTATTTTTGCTGCAACCTCAAAAAATTAAAAAAAAAAACTTTTGCGAGCGACCGATTACCGATTGTATTGGATAAAAACTAAATTCCAAAGTTCGGTGAGATCGTGGAGCCCTTTGTTGATTAGTTTAGCGCGATTATTCGAAGCGATGTGATCGATATGAATCTCGGTGCAGGGACCGCAAGGCCCGGTGGGGCCCATCTCCCAAAAATTATCTTTACTCGTGAAGGGCAAAATCCTGTCCTCTGACACCCTAAATCATTTACTCAATCATTTTTAAACCTCGTACCGCGCGACTTTTTACCCGATCGCCTTCCATATCTCTTTGGTCTCGAGGTCCTCCCCGATCCCTAGTTCTTCGTCCCCCTTGAAATACGTGACGTACAACCGTGCCGGCTGGATTTTGTACTCTTCAGTCAACAATTTCCACGCCAGTTCGCACGCTTCGCGCTGCAAAATCTCCACTTACCGCACACTCTCTACCACCTACCTACCCCACTTTGAAGTAGTCCCCGAACGACCAATTTCCAAGCATTTCGAAGAACGTGTGGTGGTAGCCGTCGCCGCCGACAACATTCAGATCGTTGTGTTTACCGCCCACTCGTATGCACTTCTGCGAATTCGCCACTCGTTTGTGCGGCGCTTCTTGCGTGCCCAGGAAAATCCCTTTGAACTTGATTTTTTTTTGAGGTTAGGGTGAGCTACCGATCGAGAATTTTACCTGATTCATGCCGGCGTTAACGAAAGCCACTGTCGGGTCGCAAAAGGGAACGACGGGGCTCGATTTGACAAAGTTGTGACCGTTTTTGTTGACGAAGTAGTCGAGGAATTTTTGACGGATCGCCCTACCTGTCTTGTCTTTGTCCACATATTTGCTGAATTTTCTGGAGTTTAAGTGACCGAATTGGCGGCCCCACAACATTTTTCTGATATTAGAACACGAAAAATTTCATTTTATAACCTCAAATACGACTAGGGAATTTTGAACAAGATAGCTACAGTTGGTACCGTCTTGTCTACCGGATAATGGAACCAACTCGAAAAAAGGGACATCACAAATTTACGCACAGTTATAATTATATTTATCCACGACTATTGTATTATGTACCCCTTATACGTCTGTTTGCTCGACCTTAATAATACCCATTAATCACGGCAGTGGGTCATTAATCACTGCTGTCAGAAGCTTCCTTGATTTAGTTATAATATTATATTGTTTTGCTACAAACAATGATTGGTTTTTAAAATTTTATCGTGTAAACCACAAAATATTTTCAATTCAGTTCTGTACATATAAAAAAAAATAAAAAAATAAATTTTTCTTGACCACATTCGAATCCGGGACTCGCAGTTGTTGGAAGGCAACCAGCATTTACACATAGCCATCACCAACTGCGAATGTATGTGTCGTATATCTATTTCTTAACATACCATGTTTTTCGAAACATTTTATAAATCGAAGTAGCTTTTGAAACAAAACAAATTTGACTCAAACCTGTCAACATTATTGTTTGTGTGCGTAGATTTCTCAATGTTTTGATATTTTGTGTTAAATTGTGTTAAAAAAAACGAACTAAAAATGGATATAGAAAAAAAAAATTAGAGTCGTGGATAAAGTATAGTATACTATTATTAACTCAACTCACATATCTTAATTACTTAATCTACATTTTTTTTACATAATTATTAATTGGTTCACCTACTTACTCTCGTGTCAAAAATAAATTACTCCCTACAATTCGAACTTTTAGGCCCGGTTGCATAAAGCGATGTCAAGTCGTTGTTAAAGTTAACATAATGTCAAGCGATCTGATTGGAGGATATTTAACATTTTATTTGAATCAGCCAATCAAATGGGCGGATTTCCGACTTGACGCGTTGTTAGCTGACACTTCACATAAAAAAAAATAACACTAACTTTTGAAACAAATGACGAACACCAAGCGAGAAGCTATCAAAATGTAATAATAATAACCAAATTAAGGTAGCTGGAAAAACAAATGACAAATAATAACATGTGGGATTGCGCAGATATGCCGCCAATGTTTAGCGCAAAATGGAACATAGAGGATAGTAGCGTTTTTTTACATTTTTTTTTTGTGAATGTTTGGTATTTAAGTGTATATGTACTTGTGATACATTGTTGTTTTCAGAATAAAAATCTCTATCAGAATTATTAAAAAAATATATGTAATCCTATTTGAAAAAAAATATTTTGACAGTTTACCCTTGAAGCCCATGGGGCTATACTTTAATTTATTAGGCCATTTTGTAGCCTATTAACAACCATTTAATTTATGGACTCGTCTTATTTTTTGGGGACACTCTGTATATAAAAATGAATCCTTGTTTCCCTTGGTCACGGCATAACTTGAGAACGACTTAACCGATTTCATTCATCTTTTTTTTAATGTTTTCTAATACTTGACCGGAAAATTGGAAAATTCTGGAAAAGTTTAAAGTGCTTTTTTCTATGAGAACGGCTGGAACGATTTGGCTAATTTTTTTTAATGTTCGTAATAATCCGAATGAGGTTTTTATGTAAAGAAAAACTGGGAAAGTTGCCCGGAAAATTGGAAAATTCGGGAAAAACTGCAAAAATTATAATTTTTGTATGCACTCTCGATCATACCTAACTGACGATGGAAACGACATATGTATTTGGTTGTTTTTTTTTTTGTTCGATATGCTCCCGAGATGGAAATAGAAAAAGAAATCTGGAAGATTTGGAGAAAAATCTGGAAAAAGTAAATTAAAATAATTCTGAAAAACTGAAAGTGCTTTTTTGTATGAACTCAAGAACATAGCTCAGGATTCGAACAATGCCTATGCGTAATTCTTTTTTTTTTGCTTTGTTCGTTAGGGTTTTCGAAAAAAAAATCGGGATAATTACAAAGAAAGTCGGAAAATTCGGACAAATTTATTTGCCTTCATGTACAAATGTCATTTGACAGCTTGTTGTCAAATTGTGAATCAAACCAATCGGGTTGTGTACTTGAACATCGATCTTGCAATCAAAATGTAAATATTACTGCTTGAGATTCATTGTGATTTCAAATTTAATGGAAGAAAATGAATCATTTGTTTCACATGAAATTCTGATTGGAACATTACACATTTCCAGCATTTCGTCAGTGTAGAATACTAATACTTTACCGATAGAATTCATCTCCCATGTAAAATTCCTCATTTTTACTATACATTTCCAATAGCTATTGGAGATTTGGACAAGACAACGTCTGTCGGGTCAGCTAGTTTTATATAAGCTTTAAAGTCAATCGAGTGTGTTTTGAAGGAATTTAAAGCTAATTATTTAAACAAAACGTTGATAAAAACGGTTATTATAACGAAATCTAGTTCCTTGCAAACTAAATGTTATAATTATAAAAACGTTAAAAAACAAGATTCAATAACTAAAATAAAACGTATTTAATTTTTTTTTGCTGCAACGATTGTCTAGACTACAAGTAAAAAAATACCTAACAATGCGAAAACACCATTGAAACTGGAACACACTGGTATATTGTGAATATTTGCTGACGCAAAACAACACATTCGGAACGCTTCTCAGAAAACGAGTTTTTAGAATCGAACGTCTAAGAATCACAGGAGACACATACAAGACTCAGGGACGTTGCTTTACAAAAACATTCATATCTGTTAACACTTATAAACAACAAAGACTGCTGAATGATCAAGTTTAGTTATTTGGCATTTCGAAAAGAGCGTTATTGGAATAAAACGTCCATGTTGTAATACGAGCAGACAGCGTAAATGACATTGCAGCCCAATTTATATTGGCAAAATCGAGCAAAATAATACCTACAATCTACAATACCTATCTCTTATGTATTTCTTAGTGCTTATTCAC
The DNA here is from genome assembly GCF_963966145.1 of Tenebrio molitor. Lineage (NCBI taxonomy): Eukaryota > Metazoa > Arthropoda > Insecta > Coleoptera > Tenebrionidae > Tenebrio > Tenebrio molitor. Next base: position 714,454 of record NC_091047.1, read on the forward strand.
AATGGACATAAGACATAAGAAATACATAAGAGATACCTAAGAATAATTTGTAAATTTGGGCAATTGGAAAATAATTTATGTGCATGTCCATATAACTCGATTATGATTTTTCATGCCTTTTTGTACACAACAATAATGTTTACTGAGGTCACTTCTCATAAGTTACGTAAAAATTAATAGTATATCCATTGCATGTATCATGAATTTCTTATGCCTTATGTCAAGCTTATGTCCATTGTAAATAAGCACTTATATACAGACGTCGATGCAAATAGTAGGTATTTGAAAATGGAAATAAAACGTTGATTAAAAATTGTTGAAATAACGTTAGAATTTTAATTATATATAAGATGAATCCTATGTAGAAACGTTAATGTTATTAGCAATTTTAACGTAAACCATACGTTTATCAAAAATAGTTGATAAAACTTTATTATCCCAACACAGATACGATAATTGTTATACATATACGTTGATTAACTAGTTGGTAATTATGTAAACCATACGTTAATAAAAAACGATTAATGTAACGTTTAAATTTAGTAGATGTAACTAAATGTTATAAATACCGGGTGGGGCATCGTATACGCGCACGCAAGAAATCGCGACTTCTAATTAAATAAAATTGTCGAAATTTTATATACCTAACTAATTATTGATAAGGTATACATACTTGCGAATTTAAAAAAACAAAATTTGTTAATAAATAAGGCCGTAACAGTTTTATTAGTTTTCTGAAATTAACTGTTAATTTACCTATAAAGTTTTTACACTAAATGAATCTGTATCTGATAGCGCATCAAACCCTGGTGGCACAATTACAAATTTTGACTTGGTTAGCTAAATAATTCGCTTTTTTATTTAAACGCAAACCAGACGCGTGATTTATGGCACAATGGTATAATTTCCCAACAAAAGGTATAACCGACCGTTTTAAACCTTTTTGCCATAAAATTGACAGTTTCCATTGTCACCTAAATTTACAACAGCACAACTAGCAGATCATAAATAAAAATGATTTTGAAAGTTGAAATGTAAAACTGCGTTTAATTCAAAATCTAATTGGTATTTTTTTCCGCTGATTTCGTAAATAATTATAGAAAGTGAATCTGGGTAGATCAGTATAAAAATCAGAATTTGATTTTTGGTTGAAATTTACATTTTATTTTTTTTTTGGCTTTGTTTCTAAGTGAAAAATTATCAAAAAATTATTACATGTACCTTACCAATAGCCAAGTAACTGTGAAAAATTTCGACATTTTTATTTAATTAAAAATTGCAATTTCTCGCGTGCGCGTATACGATGCCCCACCCGGTACAAACCTTAAAAAAACAAGATTTAATAACTAAAGTGAAACGTTTGTCAAGATCGTTATTGCCACGTTTCAATACAATTTGAAGCAAAATAAGCGATGAATAAAAACGTTACATTAAACTTAACATAAATACGTTATAATTACATTATTTATGATCATTAGATGAAAAAGTGTTATAAACAAACGTTACAATTACGTTTAATTAAGACCGTTTGAAATCAACCATTTGTTAACGTTGAAAATTTCAACCAACAACGGGTTTTCAACTAAAATTACATAAAATACACGTTATTAAAACGTACATGTGTTTACTGGGTACGTTTTTGCATTTGCAGCCAAGTTTAATACAGTTTTTTGCTTGTTTCTTGCAAACCAGACTTCTTTCAAGGACGAGTTTTTCCTTACAGCATTTATTATTGACGATCAACTTTTTATGTAAATCTTAATTGATTCAACATTTTAAAAAGGCATGTAAAAATTACGTTTTTGTAATTTGCCTCCATTTTGATTCTCTAATAGATATATTAACGAACGCGACGTCATCATCTGGGATGTCCTTATAGCCATTATTTCACGGAACATTTTACGAAAATTTAAATTACAAAATGTGCAAAGAATTATTTATCAGGATTTATCAGGCAACAAATTCGCGACCGTATTTTTGGCAATTTCACGTATTTCAGCGGGCGTACATGAAACATTATCTTCCATATTCGTGTTTTGTGACAGAATTTGGATAAAACAAAAGGCGACTTTGAAGACTTGATTAAATTTTCACGTTTAAAATTAAGACATTACCAACCGCCACAAAAATCCCTAAATCGAGGAAAGTAAACATTTTTGTTTAAAAACGGCTTAAAAAGGACAAATTACAAAAAATAGTATAAAAAACTCGTTCCATAAGACCTTGAAGCACTCATTCTTTAAAATAACTCGTGGCTACGCCACTCGTTTTTTAATCTTGAATTCGTGCTTCAAGACTGGTCTTATGAAACTTGTATTTTAATATACTATTTTAAGACTTGGGTGATTGCATTAATGGGATTTTATTCTTCACCGTCTAAAATATCTGCATTTTAAATTTCACAAAAATCCGCTGGAAAATAACTGAGTTATTAGGCTTGAAAGTTTTAGTTGAGACACTCTGTATATATGTACTCGAACACCTGGTGCTAGCATCGAGAACAGAAAAGGCATCGACGACAGCGTCACATATCGACGCGACGCGCCAATCCTCCGTAACATTTTTACGTCGCCCATTTCATAAAGGAAATCGTTTCATTTAGTGTAACTGTGCCAGCCACGGGGCGGCTAGAAGAATACGTTTTAGCCCCACGTTGGGTCACACAAAATTTTGGTGTCCAGAACATGGGGCTAGACCATTTTTCGTTTTTCAATTTTAGGAGCACTAGGGTTGATTCGAAATATAGCAATTTTTTCATTTTTTCATTGTGTGAGAGAATCAGGAATTTAGCGGTGAAAATTAACGTGTTCGAAGCCGGTCTTATCTTGTTTCTTCGGCGATAAGTTTTTTTGAAACGACTTTATCGCGCTGCGAGTCAGTTTTTCGGTGTTTGTTTGAGGTTTTTCTTTGTTGCACCTGTTGACCGTGAATTTTTCGACTCTACAATGTTCATGTCGAAACGATGCACGACAAGGTTGCGGAAACGCAACGATTGTAACGAACTTCGCGTTTGTGTTTTTTTGTTTTTCTTTTTTGGAATGACCGCGATCAAAATGAAACCGTGGAATTTGCTCAGGAGAATTTTTTTTTTACCAAGTATTTGTGACATTAACCCGGACTTGACTTCCATCATACCACAGTGCTTAAGCACTCGCTGACGTTGAAATTCATTTTTCTACCGTTTGATACGGGTAGATATCGAAAAGCCAATTTAGGTGGAACCGTAACTTTTCCATAGAACAGATTTTGACGCAAGTAGGGAGACGTCATCTCCATTTGTTTAAAAAGAAAAAGGCAACAGAGTCACCTTTTCCTTTTTTCTTTTTGAGGAGGGGGGTAGTTTTAGCCCCACGTTGGGTCACAAGTGAAAGAAAGTGAGAGAGAGTGATTCTCCCATTATACTTTTATATAAAAAAGCGTCGTGCATCCAGTCACCGACACACACGCATTTTTTTTTTAATATAATTTTAATGAAAAATTAAATCACCTCTTAATAACAAACAGAACATCGTTTTTTCATAAACCCATTCATTTGTGGCGCCACTGGTTTTGCCACGCCACTGGAATATTTTGTCCGCGCAGATTTCCCCCACGAAATGTCAGGTATATCTCCCGCCGTCCTTACTCTACCAGTTCTTGATGTTAAGGTGTAAGTGTCGGTTTTGTTGGCGGGAGCGTTTCTGTGTTTGCGATGAGTGGCATCAGGAAGTGCCGGCATATGGACGACCCCAACTTCCGCGATCGGCTTTTGAGAGCAATCTCAAAAGCCGATGACATCCGCGAGGTTTATGTCAAGAACAACAAGATTGGGGTCATGTCCATCCGGCGCCTCCTCTACGTGAGGTGGCGCAGGGGAAAGGCCGAAGAAAAGGTGGAGGACTATTTAATAAAACATTTGAAGTCCTCCACCAAAAGACAATCTTATGTCGAAAAGACCGAGGCCTTTCGCCTGCAGGGCGAGGCCACCCACGAGGTGCCACTCCATGTGCCACTTGAGTCAAGTGCTGAGACGCTTGATGCGTCCAGCACATCATCAGACACGACACAAGTGGTACATCGCGAACCAGAAACCTCCCGTAACGTAACGTAAAAGGAAGGGCGACGAGCTTTTAATGCTCGAGGCAAAACGCTTATTGGGTGCAAGGTAAGGGAGCACAGTAAAATAAACGCAATATTTCTAATTCTTTCTAGTATAATGCTTGAACTTATTTCGTTAATTAATAAAGCGAACAAGGCGCCGTCTTTGTACAGTTGTGATTTTTCAAGTTGGAGGCTAGTTGTTTTCTTGCAAAAATATTGTTTTTTGGCATCATTTTTTTTTTGTTTTTACTAAATAACAATTCGCTTGAGATGAGTGTTCGTATTTTTCTAATAATCATAGCATATTACCTGTAATTCTTTACATATGAAAATGTCGGTGTCGATAACCAATAAATGTTTGAATTTTTTTTTGTCAAAGATGGTCATGGGGCAGAGTGAAACGGGGCACAGTGAAACATGTCTTAAATGATGAATATGACATCAGTTACTTGGGAAATGTATAAAATCTGAAGGATTTAGCTTTCCATTGGAACCAGATATGGTAGGTAAATGTTGCAAAAAAGTCGCAAAGTCGTAAAGCCACTGGAGAGAAAAATATATAATTTTCCACAAAATATTTTGAGAATACATAGGTATTTAATTTGGATTAATTTTTGTTTTACCTGTTAACAAAGATGATTTTACATAACGTTAAAATGCTGTCTGGTTTAACTGTACCCCTACCCCTGTTATTGTACCCCAGACCTGGGGCACAGTGCAACAAAAATTTGATGTCAGAAAAGTGCAAATAACTTTTATTTATAAGAATGCGTCGGCGACATAAATGTCTTCTGGACTTGTGATAAAACATGCAACAAAAAATGGTTGTGAGATAGGAGGTTTTAAAAAACCTTTTTTTCTCGACGTACGTTCTTGTATGAGTTCCATGCGTACATCCCGTTAACTGCAAATGTAAATATTTATTCCGAAATTGATTCTGCAAAAAAAAATTGTTTAAATCCTCTTGTTTTTAAGTTACAACGATTTTAATTTAACCAATCATCGTAGACAAATATGAATTCAATCCAGCGTTTCCTAGGAAACAACAGCTCACGGTAGATTTATCTATAATCTATCTGTTGTGATTGGCTAACTTAAAATTGCTGTAGTTTAAAAAATTCTAGTGAAATCTTTCTCAGCAGAAAAAGCGGGGCACGTGGTTAACGGGATGTACGCCAGTTCTGGGACAGCCTGTATATGAAAAATCTTAAAAACCATAAATTTTGAGTTACGAGGTTTTGCGGTGTCGCCTATTGTGCCTTAACTTTGATATTGTGATTTATTAAAGAAAAGACTAATCTTTGATCTCGTAATAAGAGTTTATTAAAAGAATGAATATTTTGTTTATTATAGCCCGAAAACGCTTTTTTGGCTTCCCGGACTGTTTGTCACAATGTAAACAATTTTTTTGCAAAATGGAAACCGCGTACAGTTTAAAGGAGGTCATGTGAAGAGGTGTCGAAAATTTACGTTTTGATAATATCCGGGAGAGGTCCGGTTTTAAGGGACATTTTATAAAATTTTTGCCTCAACAAATCTCGTCGACAGTAGGTACACACTTATGATGAGACATGAAAGTTTTTAGGTGGAATTATTATTTTCGGAATATCTGATACGGAGTTCATTGGTTTTTGGCCCGTTGTTTTATTAAACTTTTTAATTCTCCACTGCTCACCTTGATCACGATAAACAGAGGTCGATTTATCATGAATAAGCATTTACGATGAATTTTCAATGTGCTCCCTTAATTAGGGACATGAGTTAACTTGATCATATCAATATTACTGGATTTCAAATTTTGATAATCATCATATCACATAATCTTCATTTTCAGATTCATCAATATTTCGCATCTCAACTTGTAAATATCATACTATTTAATTTTCATTAATTCCAAAGAATTTTTCCTTAACACGAAGTGTTGGAACAATACGGTAAATCAAGATAATTTTTCTAGAACGGAACGGTTTCGGCCGGAAAAGATTAAATTTTTTGAAAAAACATGAGTTTCTACATCTCATGCAAAATCTTTGACCAAATTGGTCGCAAACTTTCTACCGTGTGAAATTTACTAGAACTCGTTTGATTAATGTTTTCGTCACCAGTTGGCCAGATCCATCCGAGCAGCATCAGGAAACCGACACTTTTCGAATGACCCGGCAAATCCGTCGCCAGCGATTACGCAACCGGTAAATGCCTTACAGTTATCCCCTCTCCCGATCACTCAACCAATCAAATTGCAGTGGTTCCAGGACTTCCAGGAGAGATTGAGGGCTAACACAACTCATTGTCAATGGCGCTGCCGTACTTCGCAGACACCAAAGACCTGCGATTGTCGGGGTCGGTGGCGATGCTTTCCACGAACGCACCAAACTTGTCAAGTCTGTAATTAACGGTTATTTTGAACAGTGGGAAGCAAAAGTCGAACGGGGCCAAGAAAATTTCGCCAAAATCTCAAAAATGATCACGATGGAAATGGAGAGATTCGAAAAGTGTCGGATTCACGACTTCAAGATGATGTTTATCAAATATCTGGAGAGTCATCTAAACCATCAAGCGCTGGTTTGTTGTTCAATAAAAAAACAAAACATGAGGATAACGGTGGTGTTTCAGCTCGTGAAGCCTTCTTGCCCCAAGCTAAAGCGATTGCCTGACTAGAAGACATCTACAAAGAATAGCAGAACCGACATTCCTATTGGAGATTCCCAGAACTTTAATGGTACCTACCTCTTGTAATATAAAATTTTTTGCCGCTTGTATCGCACCAGGAATCTCCGAATCTCGTCCCTATTTTTATTTTTGTCATTTATTATTATACATAATCAATTTTTTCTTCTAGTTTACGTATGTATCTGTTTATGTTATCTTGTGGCTTTTTCTGTGTAATTTTACGATGCAACGTTTCTGTAGAGTCTTTGTTAAGTGTATATAAACCCAGTGGCGGCTCGTGCCTTCATTAGCAAGGTAGGCGACAAAATATTATAAAATCTAGGTATAAACTAAGTACTTATAATCTATTGGTGATAAATAGAGAACGGAATAAGATGTATTTTCTTTCGTTGCTTTTTTGACTTATTTTTCCGGCAAGGTAAATTTCCACACCACCCTAAGTTTGAGGTATTACCGCGGCGCGTTATCATTTTTTTTAGTGAGTGATTCGCCAATAGCCCTATTCTCACTTAATAACTAAAATAAATTCTTGAAAACTTAAAATTATTTAAAAATTCTATTAAACAAAATACTTATACGAATAAAAAACAGTAAATAAAATAATAAAAAATAAAATAATAACAAATCTCCTGTTTAAAGATGTCAGTCGACAGATTATTTTTTATATATTAAGTTAATGCGCCAGTCTTTACTTGTAGAGAAAATTTGAATTATGTCATCATAAAAAGTTTCATTTTTGTAAAGCTCGCAGAGTAGTTCTTTTTCAATTGAAAGTAAAGAAAGTGAAGTGAGTCTATTTTGCGTCATGGAATTTCTGCTGTAACTTTTTATTCTCTTTAGGCAAGAAAAATTTCGCTCAACACTAGCTGTAGTAGCTGGAATCGTAGCGATCAAAACAAATAACTTATAGGCTTCAGAAAATATTTCGATTAGTTCATTTTGAGTAAATGATTGCAATATCTCTACAACCTTTAAATTTTCAAATTGTGTATCGTTATAAATTACACTTAACTCGTTAATTAATTTCTGTTTGTCAAATATAGAGGAGTACTGTGTAAACAAAATATTTATTAAATGATGAGGAAAATTATTTGCAAAACTTTGAAATTTCGAACTATCAGCCAGAGCAAAATATTTTAAGTCTGCCAAGTCTTTGAAACGAACTTCTATTTGCACTATAATATTATCAAGAATTTCAAAATATAGCGCTTTACATACAGTGGTCTGGTCCATATTGTTATTGGATACTTTCATTCTCTTAGGTGGGTTCTGTTCTATAACTGATGATAATTTGGACTGTGCTTTTTGATAAAAAACAATAAAATTTTCCTCATTTTTAATTCTCATTAAAGCATTTTCGATTTCTTGTTGGCAATAATTTATATCTAAGCATTTACGTTGTAAAATAGAAAAAAGCACATCAGTAATGTTGAAAATTTCATTATAGACACCGGTAAGAAAAGCAAATTCAAAATTTTGAAAATGTTTTAAATAGCCTCGGGCACCATTTATTGATTCTGCTCCAGAACTTTGATCATCAAATATTCGTGAAAATACGCTTATTAAATTATTCCACTCTGAATCAACGATATGTATTATTTTTGACCTTGAAGCCCACCGAGTTTCACAACTTTTCGGAATTCTCTTGCCAATAACTGAATCCAAAACAAATGTTCGTTTAGCAGACTGGTTGAAGAAGGCAGGAATAGATGTTAAGGTGGCGAAAAATATACGACAATTTCGAATGCATTTTGAACCGTTCTGCAATACTAAATTCAAACGATGAGCACAGCAATGAGTAAAAAGTGCTTTCGGAGCATCACCTTTAATTTTCATTTGTAACCCGTTCAAAGATCCAGCCATAACACTTGCCCCATCGTAACACTGGGCCACCAATTTGCTCTTAAATTCATATGGCGCCAAAACATTTGTAATAAGAGTATATAGAGCATCGGCAGTTCTGTCTTCACTGACATTAAAAAATCCTAAAAACCTCTCCTTTATTTGACTTAGTTTGTTCACAAACCGTATGGACAGCGCGCATTGAGATTTTTCGAGAATATCCGTTGTATCATCCGCTTGAATAGCAAAAAACATAGCAGATGTTATTTCCTCGCGTATTTTAATTCTAACAAAATCAGCAACACATTCTATCAAATCGTTCTGAATAGTCTTTGATAACCCAGTGAAAACACCCCCAATTTTTTTAATGTGTGCTTGAATTTCAGAGTCACGTTTAATTAGAAGATTGAATATTTCTTTAAAATTGCCAGTGTTGAACGAATTATTGGATTCATCTCGACCGCGAAATGCAAGTTCTTGCTTTGCCAAAGTAACGGTTACGTCAATCAAATATGTCAACAAAATTCGATTTTTCCTTACCTCTTCATTATATAATTTAATAGATAATAGATAATGTCAAAAGTAAACATGGCCAACAAAATAACTTATTTTTAAAAATGCTGGCACATAACCACTTATGGCTTGTATACCACGTATATTTAAATGACCGCGAAAATGATTGACCATGTTTTTTATCACTAGATAAAATTGAAATGTTTGGCACGGGACGGCCCAATGAAACAATTTCAAAACGTTCCTCATTCCGGCGCTGCGAAAAAGGTTTTTCCATAAGGCTGCAGACAATATCGTGTGGTACATCCATCTCTAATAAAACTTTAACTTATCCAAGGATAGAAAAAAATACCTATTACCCTCCTGCCTCCTGAATTCCTGCCTTGCACCCACTCACTTAACTACACAACGAAGTCAAAACAATGGGCATTTCCTTAGCGACACTGGACTGAACACCAATCCCCCTACCTCACGCCCCGCGAATACGGAAAAAATCATTCGTCGATCCGATAAATCCTAAAGGCAGCCGAAGCTCGTGCCTGCTTGAGTCGAATAATATGCGAAATTTAACGCAGAAGCGAGACATTTTTCTATATGGATAGGGTAGAGCGAGCGAGATAATGCGCTATGGTTGACTCGTTTTTCAGGCGTAAATTAAATGTCGCCTGGGTTCTCGTTCTGGATTGTGGAATTATAATTATGGTAGGTGTAGATTTTTTTATTCCGACGCATATCTTTCCTATGCTTAATAGAGTAAAAAGACTTGAATAAATATATATTGATATATTTTTTAAATATGTATATGTAATTACCCATAAAAAAAATTAATTTGATTCGGACGGCGGGTAGGCGGCGCCTACCTTGCCTACCCTGGCGAGCCGCCACTGTATAAACCTCTTGTAATATAAAATTTTTAGCCACTTGTATCACACCAGGAATCTCTGAATCTCGTCCCTATTTTTATTTTTGTCATTTATTATTATACATAATCAATTTTTTCTTCTAGTTTACGTATGTATGTGTTTATGTTATTTTGTGGCTTTTCTGTGTAATTTTACGATGCAACGTTTCTGTAGAGTCTTTGTTATATATAAACCTCTTGTAATATAAAATTTTTAGCCACTTGTAACACACCAGGAATCTCTGAATCTCGTCCCTATTTTTATTTTTGTCATTTATTATTATACATAAACATAATCAATTTTTTCTTCTAGTTTACGTATGTATGTATTTATGTTATTTTGTGGCTTTTTCTGTGTAATTTTACGATGCAACGTTTCTGTAGAGTCTTTGTTATCTATAAACCGCCTAATAAGGAAGTTATATTTTGTTATATGCTTTATATAAGAGATAAGTACCTTTATATTGTGATAAGATGCTTTCGAGACTTGATTCTTGTTGTTGTTCAAGTGTAGTTCGAGTGTAAGGTTACGTAAAATTATGTTCCCCACCGACAACATTATGTAAAGTGATGCATGGTATTAATGAATATTGTATTGCTTCCATTAAGTATAAAAAATTTAATAAAAATGTACATTGCGTTACGACTCGCTTCTAAGATCTTGATTCTAAGGTACAATGGGCCATATCACGACATCCTTATTAAATTTAGTCATGACTCTAATTACGATGGTGACGCTTTCATCTCTTTCTAGCACGTTATAATTGCATAAATCTATATCGTTTTATGTTTATTTTAATCACGATTTTAGTTATCGGCAACTTTAATAAGAGTGTCGTGATACGGCCCTAGCATACCACCATTCCGCTCCACAATTTTTCGCCTCGAAATTAAAAGAGGACATTATCGATAAATCCCGTGAGTGTGACAAAGATAGAAGTATACACAATTTTAAGGGAATTTTGTATAGTGTCAAACAGAATGATTAATTTAACATTGCTCGAAATTAAAAGAGAGGGAGATATATCTGCACCGTTGGCGATACCTTTGTGATATACGGGGTGATCAAGAAGGACTTAGTACCTTATCAGAGAACATGGCCAACTTCGTCTAGCTTCCGCTGCGCTCCATACGGCCGTCCCAATAATGGTATAAAGTTGATTCCGCTAACCTAAAAAAATCGTTTGGTAACTAGAATTCGACAGTAATGATGGCTTCTGCTGGTAATAAATCGCTACTACTACACATGGATTCTATAGCTGCAGCCACAGTGTAGCTTAAGGTTTTGGCAGCTACGCTAACTTTCATATTAAGTGGATTGAAACCGCCTAATTTAAAATATATCTCCCGTAAGCCGCGCATCATCTGAAATGCTCTGGTTTTATCAATGTCGAAACACTGCTTAATATGTTCAAATTTGGCAAGTTTGTGGTCGCAAATACTTGCAACTAACTCCTCAATTAACATCGCAATAATTTCTTTTAATTTTATGGATGGAATAGAGTTCTCCCTAAAATAATATGCAATTGTTTGCTTAAATTTAAAATGTAAGCCCTGAATCAAAAAAACTAAGGCATGTTTCGCCAATTTATTAGAACTATTTTGTGGTTCCAAATCAACACATTTTTCGTCATTTACTGCACAATACTGCAACCCTTTGGATAACTGAATTTTGTTAAAATACTAATGAAACGTACTTATCAACGTCCTTCATTTTTAAAACTTTTCTTTTTTAAACGTGATAGCAATTCATTGTTTATTCCCGTCTGCAATGGTAAAAGAATTTAAACAGTCTGCTAATGTATTTTTGGACGGGAAAGGCATGAAGTTCTTCAAAAAACGATATGCTTTAGGGCCACGTTTATATAAAGCTAACGCAAACACTTTACTTGGCGTAAGTAGTCCAAGAGTACCGTTCTTTGGAAGAATTTGAAATTTGCGCACTTAAAAGATCACGAGCTACAGGATCCCAACCTTTACCAAGCTATGTAACACTTCTTCCTTAGAACGATTAAAGTTAGGCTTAATTTCTGTTCTTTGTTTACTAATATATCTCTGCAATTTACTTATTTTAAGGGCATTCTTTTTATGTATAAAATATAGTTTCTTTTTTCTAGGAGTTAAATTCTTAACGCGTGTGACACCAATGGAGGCCAGAATACTATTAGATGTATTTTTCGACAGTCTTTGACTTTTAGGTGGAGGTGTAACATCGTTATCAAACAATGGGTTTCTTTTAACAATAGCCTTCTTTGTCAAATTCTCGTTATCTAAGGTTAGATCCTCAATACATTTACTGTTTTAACTATTATATTCTCTCTGGTGCAAACTATGCATGTTCGAGGTTGTTTATACATCAAAATATCATCAAAACGTCAAAATCGCAAAAATAGTGTATTAATGACGTCCATTAATACTCTGTATATTTTAGACAAAATAATTCATTAATATTGAAATTAGCGGTCAACGGAAAAAAATAATTATTTTCAATCTTTTTTTATACCGGGTGTATTATGAACAATCTTTGGTGCTATAACTTCCTTATTTTTTATCCGATTTTAATAAACGCTGTGACTAGCCTCCCGGCTCCGGTATTCATATGAATCCCGGTTTTGTTACGACATCATGCAAGTGACGTCATCGGCTGGGAACGTAATATTTGCATCCAGACGGGATGGGCAATACTCGCCTATATACGGATCTCGGCCCAGTGAGGTTCAAATATGCAAGGTAGAGGTGATAAGATTAACAACAGTTGCAGTAGTAGTAGAGGGTGTCCCATCTAAGAATTTCGAGCCTAATGTCTCGGTTATTTGCCAATTGATTTTTAGGAAATTTAAAATTTAGATATGTCAGACGGTAAAGATTCAATTAGTGATAATAAAATTTAAAAAATGTAATTTTAACTCATGTTTCTTTATTGAAAATTAAGCGGATTATTATTAAATTGTGTCTACACAAACAATTAACTATACTCCATTCTTTATCTTGGTGAGTGGTCGATGCGATCAAGCAAGCCATGGGTAGCTTTGTAAGTTTTACTTTTTCCACCAAATTTGTGTGTCGTGTAAATCAAATATTAACTGTCATCGCTGTCATTCGAATTCAGAATCTTCGTCAAGCATTCATCTCCAAATCTCACAATCTTATGTCGCAAAATGTAAATATACTCGTATAAGCCGTACACATCGATTCTTAAACTTAACCGTTCCCGATATGAAAATTATCGGCGTCCGTCGTCGGTCAATCCGACCGTCGAGCGTCGACCGAACATTATTCCCGTCCCGTGCCGGGCAATGTTGCAAAGAAGTTTGGGTGTGAGAAATTAACCGGATTCTTACACCATAAACCGGATCAAATTTGACCGGAAAGTGTGTGGCCGGTCTAGAACATTTTGAAATTCCCAAGCAAGTTATTAAAATTTTTGAAAACGATGCGATATGAAGATGACACGTTTGAGGTTATGTGTCGGTGGTCTCGGTCCATATGAATCATGAGCAATTTAACCAGGAAAATAATAAATAGAAAGACTTTGCAGCGTCTCTGTAAGTACATTATTGTAATATTTGAATATTTTGCAACAACTACCAACGCACTTTTCCATTGGAACTTTCAAAAACCCCTAAATTCAACTTGACGGCTGAAAATTTCCCAAAGACCACTCACCAAGATAAAGAATGGAGTATAAATCGCTCGTCTGATCCAACCAAAAAATTAGATTTGATCTTAATTTTGAAGGTATTTGAGCAGTCATCTTTTGAAATAATTGATGAGCAACATTTTGTACACTCCTTAAAATCTGTAAAAAGTGGGCGCTCTTTATTAGAAAAGTAAAATTGTATACATTTATTGAAAATACTTTAAAAATAGAAAATAATAGCAGAAATTCCAATATCGTTGACAAAGGAAACAAACTTTGCAATAAATAAATAACAATAAAACGTAATAATAAACGTCAAATGTCACTTGCGTTTGTGCGACGAGGGGTGACCAAAATTCGACGATAGTGCGTATTTGTTTCATTAACATTTTGGACAACTTGCCAGGCAGCATCAGAGAAAAGGTTACTGAAATATTAAGTAATAATTGTTATCATTAAATTGTCTTAGAAATTAATTAGGTATTTATTGTTACCGAACCGCATGAGGAATTATTTCCGATCTAGTTTCAACAGACAATTGCGTGAAAAAAAGCACTGCGTCGCCCGCCGAGATACCGGTCGTCGATGACGTCACTTGCATAAAACCGGGATTCGTATGAATACCGGAACCGGGAGGCTAGTCACAGCGTTTAACGCATGATACGTCAAACAAAATCGTTTTAGAAACACACCCGACATGCTATGATTTTTTTTGACATTATATTTTTTGACAGACCGCAGCTAGCTTTTATCACAGTTTAATGTGGCTGCTTGATTTAAAAAAAAATACATTATTTTTAAAATTTCTTTTTGTTTCTACGCATGAGCATGGTTGTTTACATTTTCATATTCAAAATAACAAAGAGTGTGTGCTTAAGACCGCACGACGAAAGTGAAAACTTCTATGACGCTCGTTACTGATTTTAAGTAATATCTTTGATTTTATATTATTTATATAAAATCAAAGGTAATATGTATGTATGTACAGTCGAAAAATTACAATCACATAAGTCAAAATTTACAAATTTGCATCGTTTAATTACGGCTTTATCACAAATAGGTTAACTTTGGTATGACGAATTATGTACAGTGGCGGCCATTAATTTGGAAACACCGGCGTAATCTAGTTTACTGGATAATATTTGATAGTGTAAGCGTTATGTCATGAAGTCATGTCACCCATGTCATTGTTGAGCGCATTCAACAGACTGTCGCAGCCGAAATTGATATGTCAATAACATTGTCAAAGTGACAAACAATTTACAATAGAAAAATCTTGGTGTTTCCAAATTAATGGCCGCCACTGTATATAGACACTGACAAATATATTGACAACCCAATGGTCTGATTTACATAGATTAAATTTTAGTGTCCCAGTTTTATTTGTCCACCGACCGTACCTACCTATTCTATAAAAAATATGTATCATTATGGAAATGTATGTGGCGCGCCTAAAGAAGTTTTTACTTCAAAAATCTTTATAAAACTGAGCAAAAAAAGTTAATAGTGCAATTTGAAAAAAAAAGTTGACTATCATTTGTCAAAAACAGAACTCAAGAACAAATATTGGATCAATTCATTGAATTGTAGCCCATTTAAAACGATTTTGTTTGACACATCATTTATTAAAATCTTATGAAAAATAAGGAAGTTACAGCACCAAAGATTTTTCATAGTACACCCAGTACACATTTATAAATATTTTATTTTTATATTTTTGAGGTCTCTTGTTCTTACCACTTAAAATTAAATTTATTCCTTTAACAAAAGTAAATATGGTTAATGTTACTACCGTGCGATCAAATAAAAAAAAAAATAGGGTAGGCGAAAATGGTGGTTTGAACCAATCAAAGCATCAGAATAGCACAATCCAGGTAACTCGATTTTTTTTTTAATTGATCGCACGTTACGTTGTTGAATATTTCACGTTGTAACGATGTAGTACCAAAACTCCCCGCCCTACCCTCTGCGTTGGAGCTAGTGTCGCGATGCGATGCTCACCCCCACGGAGTACCACTCCGTGCCTGATTGGTGGTACCACCCCCCATCCACCCAGAATAGCTCAAGCGCAGGCCCAGCTCTTACAAAAGATGCTTCCCCAGGAGGAAAACGTCATTGTGGTAGTGTGGTCCTGTGGTCAGTGGTGCATAGGTCAGTCAGTGGGTGGTCAGTGGCAGTGGTGGACGGGCAGTTCCAGTGTGAAGATGTGTGGACGTGTGGTGTCCCGAAACTAGGATCGTGTTGTCCTGGGAGGATCGACGCCTGGCGCTGCGGCGGATTAGGAGACCCTTCACGGGAAAGATCCAGGTCTGGAGACACCTACACCGCGAAGGCAGATTTGCAGCTTCCCCGGATCAACGAGGGAGCGCCTCCACAACCCCCGTACCGAAGGGAGAATCTTCGTTCCATCCTGCGGAATAGGGAGAAATCGAGAAACACGGTATGTATTTTCGTTTTGGTTTCATTTTTTTACCACGGGTTGTTGGTCACGATGATACCGTGACCTCGTCAGGAAACGTGTCGTTATCGAGGCGAACAACTTTTTTGTGTCCTTTTTTATCTTGCTTCGTCGCTGGTCGCTGGTGTTTCGGTTTTTGCGACAGGGCGATGGAGACGCGGGAGGCGGGACCGAGGGACGGAGCAGCGCATGTCCAAAAGTCAAAAATTATGGTATTTTCCATACAATTATCTGTCTTTTTTTTGCGATTTTGACTTTAACAGGTATATACAGGTGGTCCAACACTTACCATTTTTGCGATTACGCGGTTTCTAATTATCGAAAAAATTTTACGCTTGGCTAGGAAGAGACACCCATATGGAGCTATAAGCCTGTCCCATTATTTTATTTATTATCAATTGGGTTTCGCGTCAGGAGGCGATCAAGTGAAATGAATCAAAATTCGATTTTTTTTTTTATCGAAATAGGTCAAACTAATACAGAAAGCAGAAATCTGAAAATAAAAAAAAAATTAAAACGCATCACATTGCCGATTTATTTGCAATTTATGACGCAGTTACACTAAGTGCCTAATCACAAACCAAACCAGAAGTAAGATTTACAACACCCCATCGCCAATCTACAGGTACTTACCTTGTCAGGGCCGAACTGGACTATTTTACGCCTAGCAATTTCGGCAAACATTCTGAAGAAATTTTCAAATAAATTACATAATGAAGTTGAAATTATTCAATATTCAGTTTTCTAAAATATCTATTTTTCATTTAAAGAAAAATCCTTTACTTGCTGCGAATCGTTTCTACTGGGTGCCCCAAAATTCGCGGAACAACTCAATGGGACAATGTCAACTCATGTTAGAAAATATGTTATGAGAAAAATAATAAAAAAATTCTATACCTCTTGGATTTGAAGATATGGGGGCGCAAAAGGTGCAGCTTTGATCTCATTTATTTTATTTAAATAATAAAAAAGATTTTGACTATTTGTCTTTCACTAGCCAGTGGCCTAATAATTTTGAACGATTGTGATCAGGTTTGCAATTATTTTCTTCATTATTTCCAGCATTTTCAAGTAGTAATTTTATGTTCGTTTTACCTCAAATAGCGTACGGCAACACGGCTTTGATTTTTCTCTCTCATTTCCAAGGATACAACAAAAATGAAATATTTGCTAAATGTTGCCACATTTAGTGTAACGAATAGGTCCATATCTTCTACAAAAAAGAAGATTGATTTTTTTAAACATTTTTACCTGATCTCTTAATGACTACTTAACAACGTACTATACAGGGTGCGTCTACTAAAAATTTATATCCGAATATCTTTTTTAATTATCAATTAAGGTAAACAATATTTAGCAATATTATATTTCTCAATGACCTCTTGACATGTGCTTAACAAAAGTTAACGAAACCTGCAAGGATACAGAGTTATTTGAAAAATAACCGCAGTAAAATTTTTTTTTTTTTTTTTGGCTTTTTCTCAGATTACGGAGTATAACATATTCAGCTGTGGCCTCTGTATCTCCCTGTATTGTTTTTATTACACTTTTACTGATGACTACGCAATAAATTAGTGTTAAAAAGAACTAATTTTCCAGCTGTGTTCAAAACAGAGTTTATGCGTAAAAAGTTGTTACGAATTTGTTTCACAGATTACTCATTTTTCAGCAAATAATTTAGATACGTCAATTTGACGGGACATTGTTATCTTATTTTATTATTCTTTTATTACTGAACTATTCAGTAAAATACAATAAAAATTCAAATAGGTATGTATGTACAAACTCCGGTGTAGCTATACGTTTGCATCCTAGGGATCAGTCTTCTCTGGAAAAATTTGCTAAATTATTATAAAGTAAGTTTTCAATAAAACGAATTCAAATGTTATTAATTTTATTTTTTAAACAATGAATCATGGGGTATCCGGTAGTCGGTACCCTCCTTATTTTTTTGTTTTTATTTATAAAAGTGGCTATTATGGAAGTGGGTGCGTCAAGCTTAAAGAGGGGGTGAAGGTGAATAAATAATTTAAGCACATACTAAATACATAATAACAATTAAAATATCTGCAATAAATTCAACAATGTAACACAATTAGCAGCACAGAAAATTAAACAAATGTTCTCAAAATAATTATAACTAAATTAGATGCTCAAAATTTATTTCGACCATTAACTTCCACACACCTTTCAATTCTGGAATAAAAACTCCTCAGTGAAGTTCTTGTTGCAGGATCATTTCATATGGATGAAATTTTAAAGACTTTAAAGTTCTAATAATCGTGTTTTGTGAGACATTCAGTGTAGCCGCTACTGCTCTTGTGTTTGTGTGTGGATTTTCAGTTACCTAATCAACAACGGCATTTTGAAAGTTAATATTTTTGGGGAGAGCATCCCTTACTCGTGGCAATTCTTTAACACTGCCAGTATCTTCAAACAGCTTTATAATTTATCTGATATTCATTTCGGAAAATTTATCATTTTCTTGACGGGCCTGAAGAATTCTTGCTGGGGCTCGATAGCACCGGTGACACTCTCCATACGTAAAAATAATATTAATTTTCTCTTGCTGTGAGAACGACATCTTGTATAAAAGATTATTTCAAAGATTTCACGAACTTTTTTACTTTGACGTTGTCAAATAATAAATTAATTATGTTTTTTTTTTGTAAATCAGTAAGCCGTGAAGTATTTTTTTACGTAAATACACACTGGTGAATGAAGTCTGGAAATTGTCTTTATTTAACATTAATTTATTCGTCAATAATAAGCACTAGGATGATTATTAGGCAGAAAATCTACACAGAAACATTTGATATCCATCTTAAAAGTTATAATGTTAGAAAATGCTG
Source organism: Tenebrio molitor (assembly GCF_963966145.1). Taxonomy (NCBI): domain Eukaryota; kingdom Metazoa; phylum Arthropoda; class Insecta; order Coleoptera; family Tenebrionidae; genus Tenebrio; species Tenebrio molitor. Next base: position 733,410 of record NC_091047.1, read on the forward strand.
AAAATTTTTTTGTTTCATTAATTTTTTTCTTGAATATTCCTCTTCTGTCCAGATCCTTGTTAATTTTTGTAGTGTCTATGTAAAGAGGGCAATGCAGCCTTTATTAAGACTAAATATCATTCAGCAGTCATTTAAAATAACGAAGATATTCAAATATAAAGTTTAAGCAGACGCACCCTGTATACTACGTTGTTCCGCGAATTTTGGGGCACCCAGTATAATAAACTGGAATTTTACCAGTTCTGGCCTGAAAAATGGTTTCGGGGGAGCCGACAGCCCCGCGTCAAAAAGATTTATTGGGGGGCCATCACATTACGAGGTGTCCTATTCAGCTCTACCATAAACGGTCTTGGATTCCAGCTTTCTTTAACTAGATATTTGATCGCAATTTTCACTATTACCTAATTATAATTCAAAGTCGTAAGTGGATCAATCAAAAAGGTGAGGAGTTCTGTAACTAGTACCTAGAGAAAAAAAAAACTTTCAATATTTGGACCAATTTGATATTAAATCGCTATAAAGTTAGCTCCATCACAAAAATTTAATTGAAAAAAATTGATCATGCTCAATCATAGAATATTAATTGTAGATTGACTACCGAGTTTCAGAATTTTCGGACAATTATTAAATGTGTAATCGCAAAAATGGTAAGTGTTGGACCACCCTGTACCTACAGGTGTTTCTGAAATACGTATGTTAATTTTAACCAGTGAAAGAACGCGCCAAATCATGGAACATTTTTAGGAAAAAGCAATAATAAAAATAAATTAACCATCAAAGTGTATACCCGCCTATGGGTAAGGGCGAACATTTTCTGTTGTGATAGAAACAGAGCTTTGTTAAAAAGTTTCATTGTTATAGAAAAAAATTAATGTTATATACCGTGTGGGGATCGTATACGCGCACGCGAGAAATCGCGACTTCTAATTAAATAACATTGTCGAAATTTTTCACACTTACCTGGCTATTGGTAAGGTACATTTCATAATTTTTTGATCATTTTTAACTTACAAACAAAGCCAAAAAAAAATGTAAATTTCAAACAAAAAGTCAAATTCTGATTTTTATACTGACCTACCCAGATTCACTTACTATAATTATTTACGAAATCGCGGAAAAAAACACCAATTAGATTTTGAATTAAACGCAATTTTACATTCCAACTTTCAAAATCATTTTTATTTTTATGATCTACTACTTGTGCTGTCGTAAATTTAGGTGACAATGGAAACTATCATTTTTATGGCAAAGCTGTAAGTAAGACGGTTAAAACGGCCTGCTACTGGTGAATGGCCCTTTTGTTGGCAAATTATAGCATTTGGGCCATAAATCACGTGTCTGGTTTGCGTTTAAATAAAAAAGCGAATTATTTAGTTAACCAAGTCAAAATTTGTAATTGTGCCACCAGGGTTTGATGTCCAAGCAGATACAGATTCATTTAGTGTAAAAACTTTATAGGTAAATTAACAGTTAATTTCAGAAAACTAATAAAACTGTTACGGCCTTATTTATTAACAAAAAAATTTGTAAAAATTCTCAAATATACTTTATCAATAATTAGTTAGGTATATAAAATTTCGAAAATTTTTTAATTAGAAGTCGCGATTTCTCGCGTGCGCGTATACGATGTCCCACCCGGTACAATCGTTTTTTTTTTGTTTTTCATAAGTCTCCGTTATTAATTATTATATCTAAAGGAGGGAGTTCCGGTGATACTTCTGGATATTTAAATCAATTAGATATAAACATACAGGGTTATTCACGAGAGGGGTACTTCTGAATTTTTATTTTGCTGCAACCAACAATACCAATGGCAGTAACTACTAAATCAAATGTGTTATTTCTTTTAAATTAGAAATCAAAGTAAGTTGGATAGATTTGCGAGAAATGTCAGATTGGCAGATAACATGTATTTAATCAAAATTCAACAAATAAATAAACAAATTAAGTTAATGTAAAAGGCGTTCGAAGTGTCTACCATCGGCTTCTAAGCATCCTCAGCGGCGACAGAATTCTTTCCACACTTCATAAATGGGGAGCATGTTGGTCTTTTCGTCGTTATTGTAAAACAAATTTTTCGAATTCACAAAGATTTTTTGCGTTAACGTCCAAGAGACAGGACTAGTTAAGTTATAATTATTTTCAAAATTTGAAATCAAGATATTGTTGCAATGTGTATAATGGATTGCGGCAAAAAAAGTTCAGAAATACCCCTCTCGTGAATAACCCTGTATTTACTGACTTTACATGTCAAACATACAATGGCACTATTTGAACGTATAAACATTTGGTAATATAGTATTGATAATATCAATGTACCTAATCAAGAGATACATTCTTAAACCATAAGCGATCGCAAATGTGCAAGGAATTGTCAGTAAATTTTTTGAGCACCTTCATGACAGATTATATAATTTGTGTATCGTAAAATAGCCTCATTAGGTTGCTCACAAATCAACGAATTAACAATGTTTGACACAAATTGTTACTAGTAGAAGATCTTGAAGTTGATGGATTATTTATATTCGAGGGTTCTTATTCTACTTCCATTGAATTCCTTTAACGTACTCGTACAAAAATAACTTGTAAGATTATAATATGTAACAATAAAAAGATATTTACGGTTTTCATTAATACTAGAGGTCGCCCAGCGGTCGAAATTCGACCGTTTTCATTAAATTTTTAAGTTTGAATGTTACTGAGGTTTCTTTTTATCAAAGAGTATACCTCTGTAATTATCGTATATAATTTTTTTGAATTTTGTTCTATTACGTCAGCTGCGAGCGTTTACAAATACATACGTCATTATGCACTAATTTTCGAGTTACTTGAAAAATAAGAACGATAAGAAAAATGAGGTATAGGTTGGCTATGCCATATTTAAAAAACAATAACGCGTTTTTTGACATTTGGTTAGGTTTTTTATTGCTATACTGGCCAGGTTTCGCCAAAGCTACACAGTTAATTTGCCTATCTTTTTCAAATTATATAAAATTGAAATAAAACATTTTCGTATTTTTTATACCTATATTTTTTATTGAAACAAAAAAACCGGGCGGTTGAATGATGATCGAACGCTACTTGCTGCGACGTACAATTGAAAACTGACTGCTTCAATAAAATTGCAATTTTTTCGAATGTTTGTTTTTGAGAATTATTTATTATCGCAAATGCAGCTATAATTGGAAATTGACTTCTTTGAAAATTAAATGGTAAAATAGTACCTGAATATGTTAAATTTATACGTGGAATCAAAATTCTCTTATTGCGTTCGGTTCCAGTTAAAACTTCGCAATCAATAGCATTGCGATGCATAAACTTTATGCGTTTTCTTGTTCCATAGACTAATGCTTTCTTTGTATTTAAGTTTCTGATCGGTAAAACGTGCAATTAACTTTCAATACTAACTTATGTCGTGGCAAACCACTAATAGTCAAAGAATTTTGTATTTCAGTCCGAAGAGTTTTTTTTTTATGAATAATCTAAATAAACTCCCTCTTGGAGTGGATTTCACTGCGGGGGGATTAAATCAATTACAAATCACCCACGCTCCAAATTCACTCCGCATTTACTCCGCTAATTTTTTACAGTGTATGAACGTCCCCAAAAAAAGAATTTGAGTTCATAAATCCTTTATATTTATCGGAGGATTTAAATTATTTATACACCAAATAAAATGGCACTAAATAGGCTACAAAAAGCCCTAATAAATTCACATATAGGTCCAAGGACTTCAGGCCTAAACTGTCAAAATATTTTTTTTCAAATGCGAACACACTTCTGATAGAGATTTAACATTAAATTCAATAATTGTAATAAATTATTATTGAACTGATCTTGGTCTAAAATATGAACATTTAATTCAAGAAAGTCTTATAAGAACGTTTCCAGCGAAATTTTTATTACCTACTTTTAAAAATCATTTCTGCGATCTTGCATATTTCTACAACAGAGACAAACAGTTTAATTAAACCTCCCCGATCTTTTCGACTTATTAGTCTGGAAATTGAATTTTGGTTTACTAGTTGAGAACATTCTGCACAATTAATTTTATTTTTCAGATTAGTAAATATAATTAATCAACTTAATAAGTACATAACATTTTTGTTTTACAATACAAAACTTTCCGATAATAATGCAGAATCTGGAAAAGTGCCCCGAATGCTTGTAGCGTTTTAATTTTTTAATTTTCTTGCTATGTAGCCACAAATGTAGGTAATAACATCGTCAGTGTAGTCAGTGTATTCTGAAATCCTTTTGACCTAATTGCGCAAAAAAAGGTTTCAATATGATCTTCACTTAATTTGTATGCTAATAAATACAAAAAAAAAAAAAAAATTTTTTTTCGATTATACCTACCTTTCAATAATGAAAAAACTGCGTAAAAATAAAAATATGCAATCAGTTATCTCCGTTAATACAAACATTTTACTAAGACGATTTAGGCTGAAATTCTTAATTGTGAGCAAACTTGAAGTAAAAGGTGAAGGAAATACTCCACTCTCCAAGCTTTTACTCGAAGTAAGAGCAAATGCTTTTTTTATTCATACATACCACCCATTAATTCAATTAGTGTTGATTATTGTTTTGAGTTTGAATATTTTAATTTAATCTTTTACAAAATCCTATCATAATGAAAAGTTTTAAATGTAATACATATTACGAAATTAATTTGATTTAGAATTTTAATTTTTGAATGTTAAATTTTTTTTTGATCATAATATGTGAACGAAAATTTCAAATCATTTAATTGAGTCTCGAGAGCCTCGATGTGGCGTTGCTCAATCTCTCCTCGAACCACTGCAATTTGATTGGTCGAGTGATCGGGAGAGGGGATAACTGTAACGCGCTTACCGGACGAGATTGATATTTGGATGGTTTCTGAGACGACGAAGAAGCCTCGTCTCATGAAAAGTGTCGGATTCCTGACGAGTTCTAGTAAATTTCACACGGTAGAAAGTTTGCGCCTCAACCAATTTTGTCAAAAATTTTGTACGAGATGTACCTACCTAGAAACTTATGCTTTTTCAGAAAATTAAATCAGTCTCGGCCGAAACCGTTCTGTTCTTGAATAATCTTGATATTTCGTATTGTTTTGGTTTTGGTGGAGGACTTCAAATTTTTTATTAGGTAGTCCTCCACTTTTTCTTCGATCTTTCCTCTGCGCCACCTCACGTAAATCGTTTCGAGGATTCGCCGGACGAATGCGACCCCAATTTTGTTGTTGTTGACATATTCCTCGCGTATGTTATCAGCTTTTTAGATTTCTCTCAACGAAATAAGTTCAAGCATTATACTAGAAAGAATTAGAAATATTGCGTTTGTTTTGCTGTGCCCCCTTACCTTGCACCCAAGAAGCGTTTGGCTTCAAGCAGTAAAAGCTCGTCGCCCTTCCTTTTACGTTTATTTGGGCGGGAGATTTCTGGTTATGAATGTACCACTTGTGTCGTGGCACTTTACACTGATGATGTGCTGGACGCATCATGCGTCTCAGCACTTGACTCAAGTGGCTCCTCTGGTGACACCTCGTGGGTGGCTTCGCCCTGCAGGCGAAAGGCCTCGATTTTTTCAATATATGATTGTCTTTTGGTGGAGGACTTCAAATTTTTTATTAAGTAGTCCTCCACCTTTTCTTCGGCCTTTCCCCTGCGCCACCTCACGTAGAGCTTCTCTAGGAGGCGCCGGATGGATGTGACCCCAATCTTGTTGTTATTGACATATTCTTCGCGGATGTCATCGGCTTTTGAGATTTCTCTTGGCACTTCCTGATGCCACTCGTTGCAAACACAGAAACGCTCCCACCAACAGAACCGACACTCACACCTGAACATCAAAAACTGGTAGAGTAATGACGGCGGGAGATATACCTAACATTTCGTGGGGGAAATCTGCGCCGACAAAATATTCCAGTGGCGTGGCAAGACCAGTGGCGCCACAAATGAATGGGTTTAGGAAAAAACGATGTTCTGTTTGTTATTAAGAGGTGATTTAATTTTTCATTAAAATTATATTTAAAAAAAATGGGTGTGTGTCGGTGACTGGATGCACGACAGAAACGACGCCTCTTACGCTTTTTTATATAAAAGTACTAGCTGACCCGGCGAACTTCGTACCGCCTCAGAATCAATAAATGTTGTGTTAACTTATTAGCTGAATTGAATGAAGTTTTTTTATTAAGATAAATTGAATAATCAAAATGAATTGAAATTTAATGATTTAATGCATACATAAATTTAATGCTTACACATATTTAAATTTAATGCTAAGCACAACGCCCTCTGACGGAGATTATTGGTATTCACGTCACGTGATGTGCAAATGTGATTAACTCCCATGAATTTACGACAATTCATTGATGAGTACTGAAAAATTAAGTTTTTTCGGTAAATTCATTTGCAAGAAGTGAGAGTATAATGAGTAGTAGAGCAAATTGCTGTGTCCCGAGTTGTAACTAACTATGCAGTGAATTTTTTATCAATGAACCATACGGATTGACATGGTGTAAACTTTATTTCATGTCCGAAAAATAATTTTGAAATTAGCAATAGAAACACCATTGTCGCGAAATAAAGTTTATACTTTATACCATGTAAATCTTTATGGTTCATTGATAAAAAAATTCTTTGTATAAAAATAATCCGGAATTAACAATCACCATAAACGGATTGAATATTTTAATGAGTTTGGTTGCGATGCAGTCAACATCTGACGGGAAGAAAATATGGAAGATTAAATTAAAAATTGGAAAGAGAATTACTAAGCATATGCGTGTTTGTTGGAAACATTTTGTAGATGAAGATTTTGTTCCACTGGTTTGTTGGTTTGATGGTTTGGACTTCACTTGTTCACTTGTTTTTGTTTGATAGTTTCGAGGTTAGGTATGCCGCACAGCAATAAATGTTCAACCCTAAAACAGCTTCCCCCGCGACGTAGCATTACTTGGGGTAGCATTTAAATAATTACAGACAGTTGACGTACTTAAATGCATAATTAGTTAGATACAGGTGCGATACACTGAGTAAGTGAATAAGCCCATTTCTAGCGTTAGGCATGACATAGCAGCGGGTAAGTTCCTGCACGGATGTTGGTCTTGTAGGGTCCTTTGATGGTTGATATAAACGCGAGATTTAAAAAAAAAAACAAACAAAATTGCAAGGGGACAAATCCGGCGAGCGGGCTCTCTACTACAAATTGCCCCTTATTGAGGTGAGACTCCAGTTCTTCGTCTTGTCGCACTCCCGGTTTGTCTGAAATCATGGTCTGAACGTAGTGACCCATGTAACAATTGATTTCTGGTTCGGGAAGGGTTCGGGACACGACCCAACCCAATTGAAGCAATTTCGGAAGGGTTGCGATCACAGAAAATCAGTTTGAAAAGTAGACCTAGACGGCAAACGCAGGCTTACCACTCTTCCAACGCATGATGGCAGGATAGGGAACAAATCTTGAAAACCATGGCTTCCGAATGAGACCACTCTCGTCCCATTACGACCCCTACAGTTTGAATAGCGCGCATTTCAAAAAAGGAAGTTATGTTGTCGCACCCTGTACAATGCAAAAGTAGGTGTTGTTGATCACCATTGATCACACTTGGTGTTAAAACTCAGCTGACGTTAAATATCAATTAAGTTCAAATTGTCGATGCGCGCACAATGACAGATTGTGACAGATGACATAACCTTTCAAAATGAATTTTCTTCATAATTTTTTTTTCGTTAGTTATTCGATGTTTTAATAGTTATTCTGCTAATCGGGGCGGAGACAAATCCAACAATATAAATCCAATATATAAATTATAAATCCAATAATATCACTCACTAAAAAAAATGATAACGCGCCGCGGTAATACCTCAAACTTAGGGTGGTGTGGAAATTTACCTTGCCGGAAAAATAAGTCAAAAAAGCAACGAAAGAAAATACATCTTATTCCGTTCTCTATTTATCACCAATAGATTATAAGTACTTAGTTTATACCTAGATTTTATAATATTTTGTCGCCTACCTTGCTATTGAAGGCACGAGCCGCCACCACCCATCGGGAGCAGAGTTGATGAAATGCCATTATCTAAAAATTTTGGAATATTGGATAAAACGTTGTATGGCATACGTGGGTTATTAAGTACTACCCACTCGAGGTAATAACCTACTCGGGCAAGCCCTCGTAGGTTACAAATACCTCTCGTGGGTAATATCTTAAATAACCCACTTATACCATAAATAACTATATCCTCATTCCAATTTTTGGAATTATTTCATGTATCACATCTTTTTCGAGGTAGGCAAATGCCTCGTTATAAAAATTATATTTTAAAAAAATGGGTGTGTGTCGGTGACTGGATGCACAACAGAAGCGACGCCTCTTACGCTTTTTTATATAAAAGTATAATGGAAGAACACTCTTTCTCTCTTTCTTTCACTTATCTCCCCCAAATGAAACAAAACATTAAAAAATTATATAATTATTTATTTACCATAATATGTAATAACAAGTACAAATATATTTATTATTCATTTATAACTGAAACAGATAAAAATAATATATTAAAGTATAAGTGCATATTGAGGTCTTTAAAACACGCGCGATTTTTCGGGCACGACGGCGCAGCCACTCCGGCTGTTCGAAATAGAGCAAGTGTTTTAAAGACCAGTTATCCACGAATACTTTACGCAATTTTTTTTTATTGGTACACTTTGAAATCAAATCAAATATTACAAAAAATGGAAATAAGAACGTGAATACATTAGTGATGTCACATGAATATACCTTTCATGTCATGTCACTCTCGAAGCTTTTACTCGAAGTAAGAGCAAATGTTTTTTTTATTCATACCACCCATTAATTCGATTAGTGTTGATTATTGTTTTGTGTTTGAATAAGTATTTTAATTTAAGCTTTTACAAAATATCATAATGAAAAGTTCTAAATGTAATATACTAACATACATAGGTACATATATGTATCTACATATTACGAAATTAATTTGATTTAGAATTTTAATTTTTGAATGTTTAAATTTTGTTTGATCATAATAATATGGAACGAAAATTTCAAATCACTCAGTTGGTATCAGCGAGGTGCGGCAGTCCGGCAGCGCCATGGACAATGAGTTGTGTTCGCCCTCAATCTCTCCTGGAACCACTGCAATTTGATTGGGCGAGTGATCGGGAGAGGGGATAACTGTAAGGCATTTACCGGTCCCGTAATTGCTGGCGACGGGTCTGACGGGTGATTCGAACAGTGTCGGATTCCTGAGTCTGCTCCACTGGATCTGGCCAACTGGTGACGAATTTCACACGGTAGAAAGTTTGCGCCTCAACCAATTTTCCACGAGATGTACCTACCTGGAAACTTATGCTTTTTCAGAAAATTCAATCAGTCTCGGCCGAAACCGTTCTGTTCTTGAATAATCTTGATATTCCGTATTGTTTTGGTTTTGGTGGAGGACTTCAAATTTTTTATTAGGTAGTCCTCCACTTTTTCTTCGATCTTTCCTCTGCGCCACCTCACATAGATCTTCTCTAGGAGGCGCCGGATGGATGTGACCCCAATCTTGTTGTTATTTATGTATTCTTCGCGGATCTGATCAGCTTTTTAGATTTCTCTCAACGAAATAAGTTCAAGCATTATACTGGAAAGAATTAGAAATATTGCGTTTGTCTTACTGTGCCCCCTTACCATGCACCCAAGAAGCGTTTTGCTTCGAGCATAAGGAGCTCGTCGCCCTCCAACCTTTATAGGATGCCATCGGGTTTTTTTCCTAACAATTTTCTGACAAGTGGAGAGTGATACATCAGTCTGAAGTGGTAACTTCCTAAGGGATTTTTTTTGAGTTTTGTTCCATTCGTTGCCGTTGGCGTAAATTTTCAACAACTTCTTCACACCCTTCATACGTTCTTCCTACAGTTTTACCTTTTTCAATTCTTCTAATTCCACAAATCTATCCACAATCCTTCTAACATGTGGAATTAAATTTGCTTCCACATGTTATCATTTGGAAAATTTCCGTAAAAATTCTTCCTTGCAAGCGTTTATTACATCACAATGAAGGTGTTTTGCTGTAGCGATAAAACCATTGTGGTTTACTGAAAAGATTGCTTATTACTTACTGTAAACGTACGAAAATAAATGTCGTACTCTCCTACTTCGTAACTTGTTTTTGGTATTCACATTTCACACTTATGCGGAAAAACGTTTTAGTTTTGATAAAGACAAGCAAAACAACTAAGACGCCGAACTCACAATTGACGCTAACATTTGATTAATAATTTGGCATTTGTCATTTGACATCTAATTTGCCGGCTTAACCGGCTTGACATAGTTCGGCCAAAAAAAATATAGAGCCGCACAATTCCACAGGACTCTTGATATATGTTCTTTTATAGACACTTTGTAGTAAATTTCACACGGTAGAAAGTTTGCGCCTCAACCAATTTTGTCAAAAATTTTCCACGAGATGTACCTACCTAGAAACTTATGCTTTTTCAGAAAATTCAATCAGTCCCGGCCGAAACCGTTCTGTTCTTGAATGATCTTGATATTCCGTATTGTTCCAACACTCCGACGGGAGGTTTCCGGTTGTGGTACTTGTGGCACATCAAGTGGCACCTCTTGAGTAGCTTCGTCCCTCAGGCGAGAGGCCTCTATTTTTTCTAAATAAAATTATCTCTTGGTGGAGGACTTCAAAATTTTAATTATGTAGTCCTCCACTTTTTCTTCGATCTTTCCCCTGCGCCACCTCACGTAAATCTTTTCGAGGAGTCGCCGGACGGATGCGACCCCAATTTTGTTGTTGTTCACATATTGGTCGCGTATGTCATCAGCTTTTTAGATTTCTCTCAAAAGCTGATCGCGAAACTGGGGATCGTCGACCCGCCGGCACTTCCTGTTCCTGATGCCACTCATCACGAACACAGAAACGCTCCCGACACATCATGTGTCTCGCCACTTGGCTCAACCACATCATGTGTCTTAGTTCTTGGCTCAAGTGACACATTGAGTGGCACCTCGTGGGTGGCCTCGCCCTGCAGGCGAAAGGCCTGGATCTTTTCGATATAAGATTGTCTTTTGGTAGAGGACTTCAAATGTTTTATTAAATAGTCCTCCACCTTTTCTTCGGCCTTTCCCCTGCGCCACCTCACGTAGAGATTGTCTACGAGGCGCCGGATGGACGTGACCCCAATCTTGTTGTTCTTCACATAATCCTCGCGGATGTCATCGGCTTTTGAGATTTCTCTTGGCACTTCCTGATGCCACTCATTGCAAACACAGAAACGCTCCCACCAACAGAACCGACACTCACACCTGAACATCAAAAACTGGTAGAGTAAGGACGGCGGGAGATGTACCTAACATTTCGTGGGGGAAATCTGCGCCGACAAAATATTCCAGTGGCGTGGCAAAACCAGTGGCGCCACAAATGAATGGGTTTAGGAAAAAACGATGTTCTGTTTGTTATTAAGAGGTGATTTAATTTTTCATTAAAATTATATTTAAAAAAAAATGGGTGTGTGTCGGTGACTGGATGCACAACAGAAGCGACGCCTCTTACGCTTTTTTATATAAAAGTATAATGGGAGAATCACTCTTTCTCTCTTTCTTTCACTTATCTCCCCCAAATGAAACAAAACATTAAAAAATTATATAATTATTACGAAATTAATTTGATTTAGAATTTTAATTTTTGAATGTTTAAATTTTGTTTGATCATAATAATATGGAACGAAAATTTCAAATCACTCAGTTGGTATCAGCGAGGTGCGGCAGCGCCATGAATGAGTTGTGTTCGCCCTCAATCTCTCCTGGAACCACTGCAATTTGATTGGTCGAGTGATCGGGAGAGGGGATAACTGTAAGGCATTTACCGGTCCCGCATTAACCGGCGATGGGTCTGACGGGTGATTCGAACAGTGTCGGATTCCTGAGTCTGCTCCACTGGATCTGGCCAACTGGTGACGAAAACATTAATCAAACGAGTTCTAGTAAATTTCACACGGTAGAAAGTTTGCGACCAATTTGGTCAAAGATTTTGCACGAGATGTACCTACCTAGAAACTTATGCTTTTTCAGAAAATTCAATCAGTCCCGGCCGAAACCGTTCTGTTCTTGAATAATCTTCATATTCCGTGTTGTTTTGGTTTTGGTGGAGGACTTCACATTTTTTATTAGGTAGTCCTCCACTTTTTCTTCGATCTTTCCTCTGCGCCACCTCACGTAAATCGTTTCGAAGATTCGCCGGACGGATGCGACCCCAATTTTGTTGTTGTTGACATATTCCTCGCGTATGTTATCAGCTTTTTAGATTTCTCTCAACCAAATAAGTTCAAGCATTATACTAGAAAGAATTAGAAATATATTGCGTTTGTTTTGCTGTGCCCCCTTACCGTGCACCCAAGAAGCGTTTGGCTTCGAGCATTAAAAGCTCGTCGCCTTTCCTTTTACGTTTATTTGGGCGGGAGATTTCTGGTTATGAATGTACCACTTGTGTCGTGGCACTTTACACTGATGATGTGCTGGACGCATCATGCGTCTCAGCACTTGACTCAAGTGGCTCCTCTGGTGACACCTCGTGGGTGGCCTCGCCCTGCAGGCGAAAGGCCTCGATTTTTTCAATATATGATTTTCTTTTGGTGGAGGACTTCAAATTTTTTATGGTTATTAATATAATGTTCATCAAATTAAATTATACACCCCTAGCGCTGTCCTCCAAAAAATTAAATTAACATCAAAAATTCTTAGTGGACACCAAATAATGATACTTTGGAAAATGAGAACAGCGTCACCAAAATAGCAATGTTTCGTATTGTTTTACTGTTGCTTGCATTCTAAATGCTATATGTTTACCGATTTAACTAAATGTTCACCAAATGTGGAACGCTCACGTTACGCGCCTTTACTGCAAATATAAATATTCACGCTATCCATTTATATTAAGCACTTGCTCAAAAAAACTACTTTTTCGAAAACTGATGAAAAAAATTGACATTTTATGACCTAAATCGGTTGTCAAAATGACTGTTTTTTGTTCACTGGATTTATAGTCCGGACAAAATAAATGTGAATCCTGACTTTATTAAGTCAAATTATTTAATAACATGATAGGTCGTTCTCGAAAAGGGGCAGGTATATTAATACAGCGAGTTTTCGAAATTCTACCTGCAACTTTGGTGGTGGATAACCATCTGTTTCCCATCATAAATCTTTGTTATTGTTTTCTTTACATTCTGATTTGAACATGTTGTTAAATAATTTGACTAAATAAAGTCAGGATTCACATTTATTTTGTCCGGACTATAATACAATCTAGAACAAAAAAGACTTTTACGTTCAGCAATTTTTGATTAAAGAAGAGGTCACAATTTCTCAATTTCTTAGCTTTATATTCCAAATAGGCCAGTATCACACTTTCAGACACGTTCTTTAATTTCTTAGAACCACACCAATTCATGAAATCCTTCTAAGCAGATTCATATTGTCTAGAAGGCTTTTCCGGGATAAGACTAGAAACTGCACTTCGTGCCGTTTCTAAAACATCCAAAGGCAGATCATCTTCATCAATTTCGGAACTCATTTTTGTTTTTTCTTCTTTCTTTTATTAAAAGTAATTCTCCCAAAATCGCAACCAAACCTTACAAAATTAGAAGATACATCGTTCGTTTGACGGTTGCTATCATTATTAGTTGGTCAAAGCATTCCAAATTTAAAACATTAAGATAATTGTAGACAAATTTTTTTTTGACTTTCCGCTAATGTGGAGCTGTGCAGTTTTCGAAAAACCGTTGGCTGATAGTCAATTGCGAAATTATTTTGCATTCTATGTCCTTATTGAGAGGAGACCTGATAAAATATAGATTTTTCTTACAATTGATATATGTACTATGTACAGTGTGGACTAAAATCATTTACATCTAGTTACCTTTGGAATTTAAATGGTGCCCGAGGCTATTTAAAACATTTTCAAAATTTTGAATTTGCTTTTCTTACCGGTGTCTATAATGAAATTTTCAACATTACTGATGTGCTTTTTTCTATTTTACAACGTAAATGCTTAGATATAAATTATTGCCAACAAGAAATCGAAAATGCTTTAATGAGAATTAAAAAATTAAGAAATGAGGAAAATTTTATTGTTTTTTATCAAAAAGCACAGTCCAAATTATCATCAGTTATAGAACAGAACCCACCTAAGAGAATGAAAGTATCCAATAACAATATGGACCAGACCACTGTATGTAAAGCGCTATATTTTGAAATTCTTGATAATATTATAGTGCAAATAGAAGTTCGTTTCAAAGACTTGGCACACCGTAAAAAAATTTTACAGTACGGATTAGGTGAAATTCTTTTACCCATTATCCGTAGGGTAATTTTTTAGAAAATAGTAAAATTACATTTTACAATATTTTCGATAAGCGAAATTACAAAGCAGGACTGTATTTTTGCTTTTTAAATTTACAAAATATTTTAATTTTAAAGGGTAAAATTAGAGAAAATAGTAATTTTAAAAGGTAATAATAAAAATGATTTTACTAGACCCAAAATATTTACTAGGTAAATTTGAAACAGAACATTGATTTTATCAAGTAATTTTACTGTGAATAGAAACAATCCACTTGTAATTTGTTTCTGAAGAAGTTTCTAATTGTTTTAATAACCTTGGAAATTATTTGTTCAAAAAAAAATCACATTATTTATGTATATGTATAATAATAGTAGTTGATTTACCGAGTTCGTTTCACTCGAGTTTTAAACTGGCCCACTCATGCCAAAAAAGCCCAAATTACACAAGAACGAGTTAAATACAACGTTTTTTTGTTTGACGAAACCCCCCTCAAGGCTCCAAATCGCTGAAAATTTTTTAAATTAGCTTGACGTTTTGTTTTGACAAGTTGTCAAATTTATCAAAATCCGTTCACATAAGTGTCGAACAAAAAAATTATATTCTACTTCAAAATTTGCAAAATTTTTTCACACAGTAGACATCAGGTTCATATTTTGAATGAAAGAAAAAGAATTTAAATAAATAAACTTTATTTTGATTATAACTACTGTGTTATACAAAATATTACTTATATATTACGTATATAAATTTTTCGAAAAATTATGTAGATATACAGTAATTTATGAAAACAAAGAAAAAACATCAGTAACTAATCTATCTATACTCAATGTTTAGAACGGAAAAAAACTTTCTTTAAATTCTTCAACAAAATTTTTAATTTACAATGCGAAAATTTCCGATAATAATGCGGAATCTGGAAAAGTGCCCCGAATGCTTGCAGCGTTTCCACGTTGAATGGCAAGGGAAATCCTCTCAAAAAGGAATTTCTTAGATTTTGAATCCCCTGATTCCGCGATAAGACGGTCTCCGATGACATTAATAAAATCTATTGTTTCTTTGCACCAAGGGCCTAAGGTTTCAAAGGCTAAACCTTTAAATATGTAGTTTGACGAAATAACTGAAATTAGTTCTCCTACAAAAACATAATACTATACTAAGGACAACGTAACATTTTATCTGCCCCGCCCATTTCATTTTCTTAGTTACCAATCAAATAGGTTGTTAAGACGATCTGATTTACACAGTAAAAATTTCTGACATTCGAATTGTCTTAATGACATTTTATTTTTTAAAACCTAAAACAATAATTGTGGACTTGACAGCAAAATTCTAGCCTTAACTTTTTTACGTGGCAAATGTGATGAAAAGTTGTAGAGATTGAATCTGGCTTTGATTCTGATTGGTCAATTTTAGTGGGCGGAGCAGATAAAAAGTTATAACGGCAATACTATAGTAAAGAATAAATTATAACAGTCAGTACCAGTGACTGTAAGGTTGACTTTCGTTTATCACTGTTCTTACGGAAAAACGAAGCCATCTCCACCCTGCACCCTGATTAGTCCTTTTGGTGTTTTGACATTTTAACAACTGACCAGACGTCCTAGTTTGAAAATAGTATAGGTCTGAAGTTGTTAGTGGAGGTTATGTTCGAAACCATGCAAATATTTATGTTCAACTTGCGACTCTCCACAACACAATACCAACAACACGCAAAACTTAGGTTAATGAATTAGTACTTATTGTAATATTATTGTACATACTTACCTGTACTTTCGAGAATAGTAATGGAAAAGCACTATTAAAACTAATGATAACACCTCGATTTTTTGGCGGTCATTGGCGGTTTTGTCAGTGCGTAACACGCATGCTCATTAAACGATCGATTCCAGTACGAATTGAGGTAATTTTACTATTTTGTTTGAATTTTGAAACGTAAAATTAGTAAAATAAATTAAAATTAAAAATAGAGGTAAAGTTATACTGTATATTTATACTTTTCAATCAAAAATAATGTTTTTAAGGAAATTGTTAGTTCAATATTATTATTTTATGTCGAAAATATAATTCTACATCAATATTACCTTAAAAATAAAGTAAATTTTCATTTTTAATGAAAATTCGACAACGCAAAATTAATACAATTTTTTTCAGTGCAGACTTAAAATATTTTGCTCTGTACTCCTCTATATTTGACAAACAGAAATTAATTAACGAGTTAAGTGTAATTTATAACGATACACAATTTGAAAATTTAAAGGTTGTAGAGATATTGCAATCATTTACTCAAAATGAACTAATCGAAATATTTTCTGAAGCCTATAAGTTATTTGTTTTGATCGCTACGATTCCAGCTACTACAGCTAGTGTTGAGCGAAATTTTTCTTGCCTAAAGAGAATAAAAAGTTACAGCAGAAATTCCATGACGCAAAATAGACTCACTTCACTTTCTTTACTTTCAATTGAAAAAGAACTACTCTGCGAGCTTTACAAAAATGAAACTTTTTATGATGACATAATTCAAATTTTCTCTACAAGTAAAGACAGGCGCATTAACTTAATATATAAAAAATAATCTGTCGACTGACATCTTTAAACAGGAGATTTGTTTTTATTTTATTTTTTATTATTTTATTTACTGTTTTTTATTCGTATAAGTATTTTGTTTAATAGAATTTTTAAATAATTTTAAGTTTTCAAGAATTTATTTTATTTACTGTTTTTTATTCGTATAAGTATTTTGTTTAATAGAATTTTTAAATAATTTTAAGTTTTCAAGAATTTATTTTAGTTATTAAGTGAGAATAGGGCTATTGGCGAATCACTCACTAAAAAAAATGATAACGCGCCGCGGTAATACCTCAAACTTAGGGTGGTGTGGAAATTTACCTTGCCGGAAAAATAAGTCAAAAAAGCAACGAAAGAAAATACATCTTATTCCGTTCTCTATTTATCACCAATAGATTATAAGTACCTACATAGTTTATACCTAGATTTTATAATATTTTGTCGCCTACCTTGGTAATGAAGGCACGAGCCGCCACCCATCGGGAGCAGAGTTTCTTCATCAATGCCATTATCTAAAAATTTTGGAATATTGGATAAAACGTTGTATGGCATACGTGGGTTATTAAGTACTACCCACTCGAGGTAATAACCTACTCGGGCAAGCCCTCGTAGGTTACAAATACCTCTCGTGGGTAATATCTTAAATAACCCACTTATACCATAAATAACTATATCCTCATTCCAATTTTTGGAATTATTTCATGTATCACATCTTTTTCGAGGTAGGCAAATGCCTCGTTATAAAAATTATATTTAAAAAAAATGGGTGTGTGTCGGCGACTGGATGCACAACAGAAGCGACGCCTCTTACGCTTTTTTATATAAAAGTATAATGGGAGAATCACTCTTTCTCTCTTTCTTTCACTTATCTCCCCCAAATGAAACAAAACATTAAAAAATTATATAATTATTTATTTATCATAATATGTAATAACAAGTACAAATATATTTATTATTCATTTATAACTACCTAATTTATAACTGAAACAGATAAAAATAGTAGGATATTAAAGTATAAGTGCATATTAAGGTCTTTAAAGCACGCGCGATTTTTCGGGCACGACGGCGCAGCCGGAGTGTTCGAAATAGAGCAAGTGTTTTAAAGACCAGTTATCCACGAATAATTTACGCAATTTTTTTTTATTGGTACACTTTGAAATCAAATCAAATATTACAAAAAATGGAAATAAGAACGCGAATACATTAGCGATGTCACATGAATATACCTTTCGTTGTCATGTCACTCTCGAAGCTTTTACTCGAATTTGGTAGGCAGCCCGGCAGCGCCCTCAATCTCTCCGTAGCTGGCGACGGGTTTGCCTGGTCAGTCGAAAAGTGTCGGATTCCTGAGGCTGCTCGGATGGATCTGGCCAACTGGTGACGAAAACATTAATCAAACGAGTTCTAGTAAATAAATTTCACACGGTAGAAAGTTTGCGCCTCAACCAATTTTGTCAAAAATTTTCCACGAGATGTACCTACCTAGAAACTTATGCTTTTTCAGAAAATTCAATCAGTCCCGGCCGAAACCGTTCTGTTCTTGAATAATCTTGATATTCCGTATTGTTTTGGTTTTGGTGGAGGACTTCAAATTTTTTATTAGGTAGTCCTCCACTTTTTCTTCGATCTTTCCTCTGCGCCACCTCACATAGATCTTCTCTAGGAGGCGCCGGATGGATGTGACCCCAATCTTGTTGTTATTTATGTATTCTTCGCGGATCTGATCAGCTTTTTAGATTTCTCTCAACGAAATAAGTTCAAGCATTATACTGGAAAGAATTAGAAATATTGCTTTTGTCTTACTGTGCCCCCTTACCTTATTGCACCCAAGAAACGTTTGGCTTCGAGCATTAGAAAGAAGCTCGTCGCCCTTTTTTTTCGCTTGTTGGGGCGGGAGGTTTCTGGATCTGCCACTTGTGTCGTTTGGGTTTAGGAAAAAACGATGTTCTGTTTGTTATTAAGAGGTGATTTAATTTTTCATTAAAATTATATTTAAAAAAAATGGGTGTGTGTCGGTGACTGGATGCACAACAGAAGCGACGCCTCTTACGCTTTTTTATATAAAAGTATAATGGAAGAACACTCTTTCTCTCTTTCTTTCACTTATCTCCCCCAAATGAAACAAAACATTAAAAAATTATATAATTATTTATTTACCATAATATGTAATAACAAGTACAAATATATTTATTATTCATTTATAACTGAAACAGATAAAAATAATATATTAAAGTATAAGTGCATATTGAGGTCTTTAAAACACGCGCGATTTTTCGGGCACGACGGCGCAGCCACTCCGGCTGTTCGAAATAGAGCAAGTGTTTTAAAGACCAGTTATCCACGAATACTTTACGCAATTTTTTTTTTATTGGTACACTTTGAAATCAAATCAAATATTACAAAAAATGGAAATAAGAACGTGAATGCATTAGTGATGTCACATGAATATACCTTTCATTGTCATGTCACTCTCGAAGCTTTTACTCGAAGTAAGAGCAAATGTTTTTTTTATTCATACCACCCATTAATTCGATTAGTGTTGATTATTGTTTTGTGTTTGAATAAGTATTTTAATTTAAGCTTTTACAAAATATCATAATGAAAAGTTCTAAATGTAATATACTAACATACATAGGTACATATATGTATGTACATATTACGAAATTAATTTGATTTAGAATTTTAATTTTTGAATGTTTAAATTTTGTTTGATCATAATAATATGGAACGAAAATTTCAAATCACTCAGTTGGTATCAGCGAGGTGCGGCAGTCCGGCAGCGCCATGGACCATGAGTTGTGTTCGCCCTCAATCTCTCCTGGAACCACTGCAATTTGATTGGGCGAGTGATCGGGGAGGGGATAACTGTAAGGCATTTACCGGTCCCGTAATTGCTGGCGACGGGTCTGACGGGTGACTCGAACAGTGTCGGGTTCCTGATGCTGCTCTGGATCTGGCCAACCGGTGACGAAAACATTAATCAAACGAGTTCTAGTAAATTTCACTCGGTAGAAAGTTTGCGCCTCAACCAATTTTCCACGAGATGTACCTACCTGGAAACTTATGCTTTTTCAGAAAATTCAATCAGTCTCGGCCGAAACCGTTCTGTTCTTGAATAATCTTGATATTCCGTATTGTTTTGGTTTTGGTGGAGGACTTCAAATTTTTTATTAGGTAGTCCTCCACTTTTTCTTCGATCTTTCCCCTGCGCCACCTCACGTAAATCGTTTCGAGGATTCACCGGACGGATGCGACCCCAATTTTGTTGCTGTTGACAAATTCCTCGCGTATGTCATCAACTTTTTAGATTTCTCTCAACGAAATAAGTTCAAGCATTATACTAGAAAGAATTAGAAATATTGCGTTTGTCTTGCTGTGCCCCCTTACCTTGCATCCAATAAGCGTTTTGCTTCGAGCATTAAAAGCTCGTCGCCCTTCCTTTTGCGTTTATTTGGGCGGGAGGTTTCTGGTTGTGAATGTACCACTTGTGACGTGACACTTTACACTGATGATGTGCTTGATACATCATCTGCCGCACCACTTGGCTCAACAAGTGGCACATCGAGTGACACCTCGTGGGTGGCCTCGCCCTGCAGGCGAAAGGCCTCGATTTTTTCTAATTAGGATGTTCTTTTGGTGGAGGACTTCAAATTTTTTATTAATTTTATTATTGAGATTTCCCTCAAAAGCTGATCGCGGAACTTAAGGATCGTCCATATGCCGGCGGGAGATATGACATTTCGTGGGGGAAATCTGCGCCAACAAAATATTTCAGTGGCGTGGCAAAACCATTGGCGCCACAAATGAATGGGTTTAGGAAAAAACGATGTTCTGTTTGTTATTAAGAGGTGATTTAATTTTTCATTAAAATTATATTTAAAAAAAATGGGTGTGTGTCGGTGACTGGATGCACGACAGAAGCGACGCCTCTTACGCTTGTTTTATATAAAAGTATAATGGGAGAATCACTACACTAAAGCTTGCTAAGTTAATTTCTGGGAATAAAACAGGCTAATGCCTCTATTCCTCCAATTAATAATATGTAATTTCAGCAACGGGAATAGTACCGCAATCTTTTTAAAAATTTAAAAATTTTGGACTTGGAGAACACATTGGTGGTTGAAATTCAAAAAGGTATATTATTATACTCATGTCATATCGTGTGGAAATTCCTTAACATTGACACAGAACATAAAACACAAAAAAGTCTAAATGTGGAGGCGAGACGCCGGTAATTATTTTGATAAGCACTGCAATATTACTTGATAGTATTATCCGTAATAGTGTATGTACTCCGGCAAAATTGCCGTGCCGCCGGGTGGTGAAGGGTTAAGATGTAATAATAATAATAAGGCAGAATATAGCCTAAGGGAGTCCGTTTCGGCTTAGGGACGCGAGGGTCGCGGGTTCGATTCCGACCCAGGGCGAAATTTAAAATAATAATAAAAAAAAAAAGCTATATTCTGTCTCGTGATTCGGAAGTCACGTTAAGCCATTGGTCCCGGTCTATTGAGTTGGTCATCATGGCCCTCATAGATTTGTAAACCATTCCTAGACTGTGTAACAAATTTTTTTTTAATTTTTTATAATAATGTTGAAAATGTTGTTACACAGTCTAGGACTGGTTTACAAATCTATGAGGGGCGTGATAACCAACTCAATAGACCGGGACCAATGGCTTAACGTGACTTCCGAATCACGAGATAGAATATAGCCTTTTTTTTAATAATAATAATAATTATTAATTGGAGGAATAGAGGCATTAGCCTGTTTTATTCCTAGAAATTAACTTAGCAAGCTTTAGTGTAGGATTTCCAACAGATGTAAAGTAACGCTTAAGGTATAAGATTATATGGCCCTTTAAAAGTATTTGACCGGAGATAAACGTCCCTTTTGTCGCAATTGCAGTAAGCGGTCAGCCCAACCATAAATCATGCTTCAAGCAATTCTCTGTTGTGAATTCCAGAGCCGGCCTCAAAACAAATGCGTACCGATGAAATTATATTTATTTATTAAATATTACAATACTATTACAAATCATCTTTACTGTTTTCAAGACACAAAGTACTAAAGGGAATTTCGTTACCATCGCAAAATTTACAATAAACATCAAAAACATGTTCTATCACAAATTTTTAATCCCTGCCCTGAACCAAGGAAAAGGGATGCAGCTGCACGAGCCGAGACAACCATCTCAACGCCAATATTGGTTTCCATTATTCGGATAATTTTAGTGCTGGCATATAATCTTATACCTTAAGCGTTACTTTATTTCACTGTTTGCTCCGTTCGAGTCGCGGCCGGGCCGCCTATAAGCACTACTTAATTGTAATTATGGCTATGAATTTCCAGAGGATATTTTTGTAATTTATTTTTAAAAACAACTACATACACTGTTTGATTCAACTATGTCATTGTTTAAGTTGTTTAGAAAGACACGAATGGGTAAAAAATGTTCTCTGAATTTGGTTTTATGTTGCATTTTTATTATGTTTTTTGTTGTAAAAATTGTTTTTTTACTAGAAATTTTAACTTAACAACTACTCTTTATACTTCAGTTTCCATATAAAAAAAATCTTTGAAATAAATATCGTGGAAAACGGATTTTTTTCCATAAATAGCAAATTATTGTTTAAACAATATAAATATTTACGTGCCCCAAAGAAAATGTTTCTGATTTCCAATAATATATAAATACACACATTTAAAAAAAAAAATCATCAAAATCGGAGCTGTTTCTGAGGATTAAGAAGTTTCGGCGATTTTTCGGCTTTATTGACTCGACTATTATTAAAAAGTTTTTTTCAACACAGAGGAAGACTTAACATTAAAATCAAAGAAAATGCAGAAAAAATATTTTCCTTTTTTTTGAAAAAAATCAAATGATAATTGAATATAAAACTACAGTGGAACTCGGTTATAACGAACACTCAAGGGACTTCAGAATTTGTTCGTTATATCCGATCGTTCGTTCTAACCGTACGTCATCGTTATTTATTAAGAAAGATAAACAATTACATATTATAGGTATACATAAGATAATATGGTAAACATTTTATTTAATTCAGATAATCACTAAGAGTTTCCTCTTCTCGGTACCGATCATATTAGCGCAAAACAAAAATCGTTTGCCGTTCTTTGGACTGTTTTCCGCCACATAATTAATTTTTCACCTTTGAATTTCAAAGTTTGATTTGGTGTTTATTTTATTATTTATAAAATAATCCCGTTTCATCATCGTTGAAAATATCCCTCTCATTATACAGTCTGTCTTAGATTTATCCTTATTTCATAAACGAAAATTTGTTGGTAGTGTGCTGGACTTAAATGGCAATTTTACGCATGTTTCATGTTGCATATTTTTATTTATCTAATTATAATTCATAAAAAT
Organism: Tenebrio molitor; assembly: GCF_963966145.1. Lineage (NCBI taxonomy): Eukaryota > Metazoa > Arthropoda > Insecta > Coleoptera > Tenebrionidae > Tenebrio > Tenebrio molitor. Next base: position 756,705 of record NC_091047.1, read on the forward strand.
ATCGAATAATGGAGGTCGGTTAACTTGATTTTTTCATTAATATCACAATAAACCTAATTTTTTGTTCGACACTGTCAGAATTTGAGAATTTTCTCCTGTGTGAACGGATTTTTATAAATTTGACAACTTGTCAAAACGAAACGTCAAGCTAATTTTAAAGATTTTTAGCGATTTGGAGCCTTTAAGAGGCTCGTCGAACAAAAAAATGTTGTATTCAACTCGTTCTTGTGTAATTTGGGCTTTTTTTGGCACTCGTGGGCCTTTAAAACTCTCGTTTCACTCGAGTTTTAAACTGGTCCACTCATCCCAAAAAAAGCCAAAATTACACACGAACTCGTTAAATAAATAACTATTTGATGCAACATATTTTCCTTTTTTTCTCGAAAATTTTCTTATCAAAGTGTATATGTAGTTTTTTTTATGCCATTACAATCAGAAAACAAAACTCTAACAAAATCAATAAAAAAATAGGTTACTATTTGAAAAATAAAAGTTGCCCATTGCCCATAAATGGCTAGATGGTATAAAAATTATATGCTCACTCAGGTTTGTAATGTTTTTAGAGCTATTTCGTTTCCTGTATAATTTTTTTCATTTGGGTCATCAGTTATAGCGTGGGCCGTTTTTTTTAAAGACATCCTGTATCTTCTTCGTAATTTAGGCCATACGGACGTAAACTAAGAAGCAGTGACTGCCTTGTCAACGCTTGCTGTGTTTATTGTTTCCTAGAATGTAACAAAAGTGCACGTGCGTACGTTATAACCGAGTTGTAGATTGCTTTCGCGCCTAAATATTGGACGTTAAAAGCAAGCGTTCGTTGTAAGCGAGGTTCGTTATAACCGAACAAATTTGTTAATATAATATAGGACTTTCAAACGGGACTTTCAATTCTGTTCGTTATATCCGAGCGTTCGTTATAAGCCGGGTTCGTTCTAACCGAGTTCCACTGTATTTCATTAACTATGCGCCGTTTTCTATACATAAGTCAACCCTGTATTGAAGTTTAAGCTTCTGAACACCCATGCCTGATACATAACTGTTGAGAAATTTTTCATTAAATTTTGTAATTATGTGACAAAAGCCGGTCCAACATTGGATGAAATAAATTCTTTGTTTTAAAGACAACATTTTGAAACAGTAATAAGTTGTTTGTCAAAAAACCAGGACAATTGTAATAAAATTGTTGTGGTTTTTAACATAATAGATTCCTTAAAATTAAAACGTAATGGTACTTTTTTATTAAAAGATGGTACGATGGTACATTATTTCAAATTATGGTGCAAGTACCATCATTATGGTCCGGCAACGCTGGGACGGAGCCAAGAGAAGTTCTCCCGGAGTAGTCCGGTTGGGTCCTCCGCGGATTGCGGCCACGGTAATTGTGACAGCCGGCGGGCAGGGGGCAGGATCCAGCTCGGCAAGTGGTGAACGGGTAGTTCCAGTGTGAAGGTGTGTGGATGTGATGGGGTCCCGGAAGTAGGATCGTCTGTATTTCCATTACCACATGATAAACCACTTTAAATGAAAATGATAATGATGTAACACCAATTTTTAATAAAAAAAATCTAATAGATAAATAAAACTTTTATCAAAAAATTTGCGAATAATTGTGGCCATTCAGGAAGCTAATTACAACTGAATTTCGCTTATTATTTGCCACTGGTCAATCACCGATATCATTCCGGCTAATCACTATCGATGGACGGCCGATAATACCTACTATTTGTGTGCAACCGTACGCGAAATGAGCACTTCGCGTGCGTAGAACAGGCCGCTAAATTGAATTTCGCAGCCGTTGCCTTGACGACGGCCGTAAAAGTAAAAGTCATTCATAAAGGCACTCATAAAATACCTTCTGTTACTATAAATTCTTTGGCACTGCATCACGTTGCTAAATATCTAAAGGACAATTTACCAACAAATGATGATGAAGTTGAAGATTTATTTCAGGAAAACGATGATCTTGAGGAAGACGTTGAAGAAAATCAACGCGAAATCACAGCAAAGAAGACGTGAAATCGGGCTATAAGTTTTTTTTTACTTTAGTTAGCAAAAGCTATAATTTTCCAGCTTTTGCTGATAAGTGAAAGCAAAAGATTATTCACATCATTTTAAGACCTCGCCGAAACCGTTCTGTTCTTGAATAATCTTGATATTCCGTATTGTTTTGGTTTTGGTGGAGGACTTCAAATTTTTTATTAGGTAGTCCTCCATTTTTTCTTCGATCTTTCCCCTGCGCCACCTCACGTAAATCGTTTCGAGGATTCGCCGGACGGATGCGACCCCAATTTTGTTGTTGAGATATTCCTCGCGTATGTTATCAGCTTTTTAGATTTCTCTCAACGAAATAAGTTCAAGCATTATACTAGAAAGAATTAGAAATATTGCGTTTATTTACTGTGGATTCCAGCTTTCTTTAACTTGATATTTGATCGCAATTTTCACTATTACCTAATTATAATTCAAAGTCGTAAGTGGATCAATCAAAAAGGTGAGGAGTTCTGTAACTAGTAGAGAAAAAAAAAACTTTCAATATTTGGACCACCCTGTACCTACAGGTGTTTCTGAAATACGTATGTTAATTTTAACCAGTGAAAGAACGCGCCAAATCATGGAACATTTTTAGGAAAAAGCAATAATAAGAATAAATTAACCATCAAAGTGTATACCCGCCTATGGGTAAGGGCGAAAATTTTCTGTTGTGATAGAAACAGAGCTTTGTTAAAAAGTTTCATTGTTATAGAAAAAAATTCTGTGTGCCTCACCCATATAAGCGCACTTCTATCGTCTTCGTTAACCACGCGAATTGAAATTAATGTTATGGTACATTATGAAAGGATTAATAAATTATTACTACTTCTTAGAGTGGCAGAAACGTTTATTTTTTAGAGTAAAATAACAAACATGTAAGAATATAATTATAATATACAATTTGCTGATGCTGAAACAAAATTCACTTTGAATAGTGATGTCTAATACGTTTTTTAACCTCATTGATTTGCATATTCTTATGATGTATTCTGATAGTAAAATAATATTTACTTTAACATTCAATTCAATAATTGTAATAAATTATTATTGAACTGATCTTGGTCTAAAATATGAACATTTAATTCAAGAAAGTCTTATAAGAACGTTTCCAGCGAAATTTTTATTACCTACTTTTAAAAATCATTTCTGCGATCTTGCATATTTCTACAACAAAGACAAACAGTTTAATTAAACCTCCCCGATCTTTTCAACTTATTAGTCTGGAAATTGAATTTTGGTTTACTAGTTGAGAACATTCTGCGCCATTAATTTTATTGTTCAGATTAGTAAATATAATTAATCAACTTAATAAGTGTGAATGCTTGTAGCGTTTTAATTTTTTAATTTTCTTGCTATGTAGCCACAAATGTAGGTAATAACATCGTCAGTGTAGTCAGTGTATTCTGAAATCCTTTTGATCTAATTGCGCAAAAAAAGGTTTCAATATGATCTTCACTTAATTTGTATGTAATAAATACAAAAAAAAAAATTTTTCGATTATACCTACCTTTCAATAATGAAAAAACTGCGTAAAAATAAAAATATGCAATCAGTTATCTCCGTTAATACAAACATTTTACTAAGACGATTTAGGCTGAAATTCTTAATTGTGAGCAAACTTGAAGTAAAAGGTGAAGGAAATACTCCACTCTCCAATCTTTTACTCGAAGTAAGAGCAAATGCTTTTTTTATTCATACATACCACCCATTAATTCAATTAGTGTTGATTATTGTTTTGAGTTTGAATATTTTAATTTAATCTTTTACAAAATATCATAATGAAAAGTTCTAAATGTAATACATATTACGAAATTAATTTATGTGAACGAAAATTTCAAATCATTCAATTGAGTCTGGAGAGCCTGGATGTGGCGTGGCTCAATCTCTCCTCGAACCACTGCAATTTGATTGGTCGAGTGATCGGGAGAGGGGATAACTGTGACGCGCTTACCGGACGAGATTAATGTTCGAGTGATTTCTGAGGCGACGAAGAAGCCTCGTCTCATGCAAAGTGTCGGATTCACGAGGCTGCTCGGTTGGATCTTCCCAACTGGTGACGAAAACATTAATCAAACGAGTTCTAGTAAATTTCACACGGTAGAAAGTTGGCGACCAATTTGGTCAAAGATTTTGCATGAGATGTAGAAACTCATGTTTTTTCAAAAAATTTAATCTTTTCCGGCCGAAACCGTGCCGTTCTAGAAAAATTATCTTGATTTACAGTATTGTTCCAACACTTCGTGTTAAAGAAAAATTCTTTGGAATTAATGAAAATGAAATGGTATGATATTTACAAGTTGAGATGCAGAATATTGATAAATCTGAAAATGAAGATTATGTGACATCTCGGAACTTAGAAAATGTTCTAAATAGTAATACTCAAATCACTCAATCAATCGAAATTATCGGAAATAATAGAGTTAGTTACTGTTCCTCTACAGGAAGAAATTAAAAAATTACGCCAGGAAATTCATAATTTAAAATCCAGTAATATTGATATGATCAAGTTAACTAATGCCCCTAATAAAGGGAGCACATTGAAAATCCATCGTAAATGCTTATTCATGGTAAATCGACCTCTGGTTATCGTGATCAAGGTGAGCAGTGGAGAATTAAACATTTTAATAAAACAACGGGCCAAAAACCAACGAACTCCGTATCAGATAGTATTCCGAAAATAATAATTCCACCTAAAAACTTTCATGTCTCATCATAAGTGTGTATCTAGGTACTGTCGACGAGATTTGTTGAGGCAAATATGTATTTTATAAAATGTCCCTTAAAACCGGACCCCTACCGGATATATGAAAACGTAAATTTTCGACACCTCTTCACATGACCTCCTTTAAACTGTAGGTACGCGGTTTCCATTTTGCAAAAGAATTGTTTACATGGTGACAAACAGTCCGGGAAGCCAAAAAAGCGTTTTCGGGCTATAATAAACAAAATATTCATTCTTTTAATGAACTCTTATTACGAGATCAAAGATTAGTCTTTTCTTTAATAAATCACACTATCAAAGTTAAGGCACAATAGGCGACACCGCAAAACCTCGTAACTCAAAATTTATGGTTTTTAAGATTTTTCATGTAAGTAGGTACCTATACGTTTGTAACACTGTTTTGGGAAAGCTTGGAACTCATACCTACAAGAACGTACGTCGATAAAAAGAGGTTTTTTAAAACCTCCCATCTCACAGCCATTTTTGTTGCATGTTTTATCACAAGTTCAGAAGATATTTATTTATTATAAAAAAATTGTGAAAAATCCTCCGATTTGATGCCAAAAAACAATATTTTTGCAAGAAAACAACAACTACTTGAGTCGTGGCACTTGTTGATGTGCCTGGCACATGACGTGTCTTGCCACTTGGCTCAACAACATCATGTGCCTTAGTGCTGGGCTCAAGTGGCACATTGAGTGGCACCTCGTGGGTGGCCTCGCCCTGCAGGCGAAAGGCCTCGATCTTTTCGATATAAGATTGTCTTTTGGTGGAGGACTTCAAATTTTTTATTAAATAGTCCTCCACCTTTTCTTCGGCCTTTCCCCTGCGCCACCTCACGTAGAGATTGTCTTGTTGTTGTTAACATAATCGTCGCGTATGTCATCGGCTTTTGAGATTGCTCTCAAAAGCCGATCGCGGAAGTTGGGGTCGTCCATATGCCGGCACTTCCTGATGCCACTCATCGCAAACACAGAAACGCTCCCGCCAACAGAACCGACACAAACACCGTAACATCCAGAACTGGTAGAGTAAGGACGGCGGGAGATATACCTAACATTTCGTGGGGGAAATCTGCGCCGACAAAATATTCCAGTGGCGTGGCAAAACCAGTGGCGCCACAAATGAATGGGTTTAGGAAAAAACGATATTCTGTTTGTTATTAAGAGGTGATTTAATTTTTCATTAAAATTATATTTAAAAAAAATGGGTGTGTGTCGGTGACTGGATGCACAACAAAAGCGACGCCTCTTACGCTTTTTTATATAAAAGTATAATGGGAGAATCACTCTTTCTCTCTTTCTTTCACTTATCTCCCCCAAATGAAACAAAACATTAAAAAATTATATAATTATTTATTTATCATAATAATAACAAGTACAAATATATTTATTATTATTTTATAACTACTTAATTTATAACTAAAACAGATAAAAAAAAATATGTAAGACGTAAAAGCGGTTGTTGATCAAGCATTTGTTTACATTTTTATTAATCTGTATATTTAAACAAAAAAAAGAGTGTGTGCTTAAGACCGGACGACAGAAGTGAAAACTTCTATGATGTTCGTTACTGATTTTAAGTAATATGTACCTATTCTATAAAAAAATATATCCTTATGGATGACTTCGAGGAATAAGGAGCAAGGCATAAATTATTAATATTATTTAAATCCAATGCTGTTTTTAAATAAACGTCAAAAATCTGTATGTTTCAATAGAAACTGCAAATACGTCCGCTTTTAGAGGTACACTCTGGCAAAATTTGTGAGATTAGGTTTCAGTGTTGCCCATTGGCGGATAATTACCCGATTTCCGGGTATTTTTTCATGTCGACGGGTAAAAGTTATTTATCAGTACCCACTACCCGATTTCGGATGTTTTTTCAGTTCTCAAATTAAAATTGGTTGAATTTTTATTTTTCACTTCATTTTGAAATTTTGGAGATGAATAATCTAGACTAGAGCATCATCGTCTAAGAGGTTGGCGCACTAACTATGTCCTAACCTAAAATTCTTGCATGCAACATGATGCATGGATGTTGATACCTAGTTATCGTGACGTCACCTCAAAAGGGTAAAAATTGGACTATATAATACATTTTAATTTTTTTAAATGTTGGTATCGGGGCTATGTCAAAATAACAAAATCAAAATTGTTCGAACTGCCAGTGTCAAATTTGACATTATTATTCAATATTAAGGTAAATTAGTTTTAAATTTGTGCAATATTTACATTTATCACTAAATATACACATTATTGAGTCCTCGAAACTATGTAATTAATTGGAAAATGATAATGCTTGGCTACATGGTCATGAATTTTGACAAGAAAGTGTAACCTCAAATATTATACATGATGTATACCTATTGTCATTCAGCCACAGTCCTACCATACAACTCGCCAAATTTCCATAGCCTACTCTGGTCTAAAACAAAAGTGAATGCACTGTAGCTTTTTTCGGAAATATAGTGTGGGTTGCATTTTAACTTACGTCAGGCTCATTATCACTCGTGAAATATCCTATATACAGGCTGATTCATCTTTTACCGCCGGTGGCAAAATGACCCTTAAGAATTGAGAAAAATTTATAAAATTTACAGACTTGATTGGTCGAAAAATTTACTTTCGACCGGTATAATTTATTTCAAAAAAATTTTTTTTATTGAGTAGATATTTATAAAAAACTGTTTTTCAAAAAAATTTTATGTTCAAATTTTTGTGTTTCTGCAATCCGTTTCGAAAAATGTTTGATAGTTTTTGAATTAAATCGATTTTAAACACAAATTTGAATATCAAAATGCGTTTATTTCAATAATACCATACGCTAAAATTAATTTAACATGGTAAAATTGTGTGAAAATACCTGAGTGTGCATGTACTACAAGGTTGAATAAATTAAACAATTAATAATGGAGAAAATGGCAAAATTTGACCTAATTAACTTATAAATTTCATTTTTTGATATTATGTGCCTTATGGATAATAAATTAGGTCTGCAAAATATGAAAGTGAAATCATAATTTTTAAGGTCAATTTTGCCACCGGCGGTAAAAGATGAATCAGCCTGTATATGTTACGGACAAAGACGATAAATGGACATTGACGATAATGGCCGGACAATGACGTGAATGTCCATTTTTCCTGGCGATTATTGATAATGACCGGACATTGACGTTATGGCCCGTGGTGGGTGGGCAATGTTATTAAAAATGTCATTTTTATTCTAACGCTAACAGCATTGCCCGGTCATTAATGATAATGGCCAAAAATGGCTGGGTAATGCTGATATACTCGTAGGTTACATGATTATTATTGAAACTACACTCGTACAATATAAACTAGGCAAAAATGAATAGGGAATTCCACAATTTTTCTTGGAAAGCAAAATAATTGCCCCAATCCTCCCACGTATTCTTAAACACAAGATAAATTTAAAATGTTACAAGTACTTGAAACATTACATTTAATGTGTATATTAATATATTTGTAAAAAATTTCATTATAAATTTTCAACGGTATTTATAAAAAATTCAAAACAGGAAAAATTTCCTATTCATTTTTGCCTAGTTTATTGTTTTCTTTTAGTATTTTTATTTATCAAATGTGTTGAAGTGAAAAAAATTTTATTCACACTTATTAAATTTTACTTGGTAACGTAAGTAAATTAAAAAACTAAACTAAACGACGGATGCGACCCCAATTTTGTTGTTGTTGACATATTCCTCGCGTATGTCATCGGCTTTTGAGATTTCTCTTGGCACTTCCTGATGCCACTCATTGCAAACACAGAAACGCTCCAACCAACAGAACCGACACTCATACCTAAACATCAAAAACTGGTAGAGTAAGGACGGCGGGAGATATACCTAACATTTCGTGGGGGAAATCTGCGCCGACAAAATATTCCAGTGGCGTGGCAAAACCAGTGGCGCCACAAATGAATAGGTTTAGGAAAAAACGATATTCTGTTTGTTATTAAGAGGTGATTTAATGTTTCATATATAATACAATAAGTGGTCTAATTTTTTCCGACAAAATTTGTCATTTAAGACAAGAGTAGCTTTTGCAACGAAAATTACACGAGTCGACGAAGGAGACGAGTGTAATTTTCCAAAAGCAAAAGCTACGAATGCCTTAAATGACAAATTTTGCAGAAAAAATTAGACCACGAATTGTATTCGACTTGACAATACACCGAGAAAATTTTTATTGAGTTGACCTAATAAATTTGACGTTTCATTTTGACATAATTTTTTTCGCTGAAAAACCACTAGTTGTTTTTTCACTCAGCTGGTTGTTTTTTCACTCTACTCGGTGTTTTTTCACTATAAATCAATTTGATTGGTCCAAATTTGAAAAATGCTGCAATTCGATTGGTTAAAAATTTTCGAGTTGGATTGTCATTAAAATTAAGTATATTTAAAAAAAATGGGTGTGTGTCGGTGACTGGATGCACGACAGAAGCGACGCCTCTTACGCTTTTTTATACATAAGTAGGTATAATGGGAGAATCACTCTTTCTCTCTTTCTTTCACTTATCTCCCCCAAATGAAACAAAACATTAAAAATTTATATAATTATTTATTTATCATAATGATAACAAGTACAAATATATTTATTATTCATTTATAACTACCTAATTTATAACTGAAATAGATAAAAATAGTATATTAAAGTAAAAAAACTCGATTTATTTTTTAAATGATCGCTCGGTATAAGTGATGGATATTATGGTATTTAAAACACGCGCGATTTTTCGGGCACGACGGCGCAGCCGCAGTGTTCGAAATAGAGCAAGTGTTTTAAAGACCAGTTATCCACGAATACATTATTTTTTTTATTGGTACACTTTGAAGTCAAATCAAATATTACAAAAAAATGGTAATAAGAACGTGAATACATTAGTGATGTCACATGAATATACAAAGTGTCTATAAAAGAACATATATCAAGACTCCTGTGGAATTGTGCGGCTCTATATTTTTTTTGGCCGAACTATGTCAAGCCGTTGAAGCCGGCAAATTAGACGTCAGATGTCAAATGTCAAATTATTAATTAAATGTTAGCGTCAATTGTGACTTCGGCGTCTTCGTTGTTTTGCTTGTGATTTTCTTCAACAGTCTTTATCAAAACTGAAACGTTTTTCCGCATAAGTATGAATTGTGAATACCAAAAACAATATTTATTTTCGTACGTTTACGGTAAGTAATAAGCAATCTTTTCAGTAAACCGCAATGGTTTTATCGCTAGAGCAAAACACCTTCATTGTGATGTCGTATTACCGAAATGGTACCTTGCAGAATGGAGAGTGGGTTTATTCTAATAATCGCTTGCAAGGAAGAATTTTTCGGAAAATTTCCAAATGATAACATGCGGAAGCAAATTTAATTCCACATGTTAGAAGGATTGTGGATAGATTTGTGGCAACTAGAAGTATCGGAAAAGGTAAAACTGTAGGAAGACCGCCAGTGAATGACGAAATTGTGGAAGATTTACGCCAACGAATGGAACAAAACTCAAAAAAAATCATGTTCTCTTTGATTAATAACTGATAAGTCTCATCAATTTTATTGTACTCGCTTTTTTCATACACTTTCGCTGTAGTGCGGGGGATGCTAATACACAAAATACAGCACTGTTCAATTTTTTTTGTGATTTTTTTCCATTCGAAAACAGTGCTTATACGAACACAATCATTTTTGACAACGCTACTTTGCAATGACTCTTCTTTATCAAGACGTAATGGCAGTTCATTTTGCCTAACACTAGTAACACGTTTACACTTTATTATGTTGCTCATGGTGACGTCAACTTTAACCTGAACAAATGAACCTTAAAATGCATTTCTGTTAGATCTGAAATGAGATTCGGAAGTTAATTCCCACAAAAACGAAATTTTTATTAATTCTAAGAAGTGCACGTGCAAATTCCGGATAATACGGAGTTTCGTCTAGATTGTTTCGGTTAAAACGGCGGATATAAAATTTCCCTTCGTTTCGGATGACGCGGCGTTTCGGTAAATCGGGATTCGGATAATCGAGAGTCTACTGTAAGAGCAAATGTTTTTTTTTATTCATACCACCCATTAATTCGATCAGGGTTGATTATTGTTTTTTGTTTGCATATTTTAGTTTAAGCTTTTACAAAATATCATAATGAAAAGTTCTAAATGTAATATACGTACATATATGTATTACGAAATTAATTTGATTTAGAATTTTAATTTTTGAATGTTTAAATTTTTTTTTTATCATAATATTATGGAACGAAAATTTCAAATCACTCAGTTGAGTTGTAGTTTGCGGTTTTCGTAGGCGCTCAATCTCTCCTCGAACCACTGCAATTTGATTGGTCGAGTGATCGGGAGAGGGGATATCTGTAACGCGCTTACCGGACGAGATTGATGTTTGGATGGTTTCTGAGGCGACGAAGAAGCCTCGTCTCATGTACAGTGTCGAATTCCCGAGGCTGCTCGGCTGGATCTTGCCAACTGGTGACGAAAACATTAATCAAACGAGTTCTAGTAAATAAATTTCACACGGTAGAAAGTTTGCGCCTCAACCAATTTTGACAAAAATTTTGCACGAGATGTACCTACCTAGAAACTTATGCTTTTTCAGAAAATTCAATCAGTCTCGGCCGAAACCGTTCTGTTCTTGAATAATCTTGATATTCCGTATTGTTTCAAATTTTTTATTAGGTAGTCCTCCATTTTTTCTTCGATCTTTCCCCTGCGCCACCTCACGTAAATCGTTTCGAGGATTCGCCGGACGGATGCGACCCCAATTTTGTTGTTGTTGACAAATTCCTCGCGTATGTCATCAACTTTTTAGATTTCTCTCAACGAAATAAGTTCAAGCATTATACTAGAAAGAATTAGAAATATTGCATTTGTTTTACTGTGCCCCCTTACCTTGCACCCAAGAAGCGTTTCGCTTCGAGCAGAAGGAGCTCGTCGCCCTTACGCTTTCGTTTATTTGGGCGGGAGGTTCCTGGTTCTGGTTGTGTCACTTGTGTCCTGGCACTTGATGATGTGCTTGCCACATGATCTGTTTCGCCACTTGGCTCAACAACATCATGTGTCTTAGTGTTGGGCTCAAGTGACACATTGAGTGGCACCTCGTGGGTGGCCTCGCCCTGCAGGCGAAAGGCCTTGATCTTTTCTATATAAGATTGTCTTTTGGTGGAGGACTTCAAATTTTTTATTAAGTAGTCCTCCACCTTTTCATCGGCCTTTCCCCTTCGCCACCTCACGTAGAGATTCTCTAGGAGGCGCCGGATGGATGTGACCCCAATCTTGTTGTTATTCACATAATCATCGCGTATCTGATCAGCTTTTGAGATTTCCCTCAAAAGCTGATCGCGAAACTGGGGATCGTCCATCCGCCGGCGGGAAATATGATGATATTTCGTGGGGGAAATCTGCCCCGACAAAATATTCCAGTGGCGTGGCAAAACCAGTGGCGCCACAATTAAGAGATGATATAATTTTTCATTAAAATTATATTTAAAAAAAAATGGGTATGTCGGTGACTGGTTGCACGACAGAAGCAACGCTTCTTACGCTTTTTTATATAAAAGTATAATGGGAGAATCACTCTTTCTTTCAATTCTCTCCAAATGAAACAAAACTTTAAAAAATTATATCATTATTTATTTATCATAATGATAACAAGTACAAATATATTTATTATTCATTTATAACTACCTAATTTATAACTGAAACAGATAAAAAAATATATAAGACGTAAAAGCGGTTGTTGATTAAGCATTTGTTTACATTTTTATTAATCTGTATATTTAAATAAGATTGTCTCTTGGTAGAGGAAGCTTCTTACGCTTTTTTTATATAAAAGTATAATGGGAGAATCACTCTCTCTCTCTCTCGTTCTTTCACTTCTCTCCCCCAAATGAAACAAAACATTAAAAAATTATATAATTATTTATTTATCATAATGATAACAAGTACAAATATATTTATTATTCATTTATAACTACCTAATTTGGAGCATCGGTCATGGCAGGCGAGTTAAATGGTTTACAAACCAAAATTAAAGCAATTGCCCCTCGGGCACTTTTTACTCATTGCTTTGCTCATCGGTTGAATTTAATTTTGCAAGATACATGCAGTAAAATTATGGAATGTAGAATTTTTGATATATATAATATATATATATTTCCTATTTTACAAAGTAAATCAACGGATATTCCTTATTGCAAGGCTAGAATCGAATTTCTTCTCTCAACGTTAAATGGGTTCAGGAATGATACTTAATGATTTTTTCGATAAAATATTCGATAAAGTAATTACTCAATTAGGCCCTCCAAGAAAAAAACGGAAAACGGATTTTGATGGATTAGATGGAGATGGAAAGACTTATTTTAGTCGTTTGTTTAAGGAAATTTTGGACATGGCTATAATGCAAATAGAAGCAAGGTTTAGCAATCTTAGTAGACTTAATTTTTTTGAACTTTTAAATACCGAGCGATCATTTAAAAAATAAATCGAGTTTGCTTTGGAACCTATGCTATAGCATGGGTTGCCATAGGTAACACGTCGACTCGATTTATTTTTTAATTGATCGCACCGTATTAGTAGTTTATTTGACGAGTTTGTGTGTAAATTGGGCATTTTTTGGCACGAACGAGTTGAATACAACGTTTTTTGGTTCGACGAGCCCCTTAAAAGCTCCAAATCGTTTGAAATCTTTAAAATTAGCTTGACGTTTCGTTTTGACAAGTTGTGACATTTATCAAAATCCGTTCACATAGGAGAAAATTCTCAAATTCTGACAGTGTCGAACCAAAAACATAATTTTCCGTAGTATCATAAAAATTTCCTCCATGCTTTATTAGATTCACTAATGACAAGTTATCCTACACTTTTTGAAAAAAAAACAAATTGGAACGTGAATTACAAGTTTTGTATTCCGATCCGGAACTATTTGGAATGTGACACAATTTTTCAGATATGTTTAATTTTATCTATACCAACTCATTGCAAAAAGATGTTCCCGAAATTTATAAATTACTATCACTAGTATTATCGCTTCCATCCACATCTGCTTCAGTTGAAAGAAGTTTTTCTACTTTGAAGCGTATTAAAAATTTTCTTCGAAATTCGATGACACAAACGCGGTTAAGTAAGTAGTTTGGCAAAGATATCGATTGAAATAGAATTAATAAAAATCTTGCAAGAAGATAAAGATTTCAAATTTTATGACAAAGTAATCGATGATTTCGCGCTGCAGAAAAACAGGAGAATTGATTTAATTTACAAAAATATTTAGTCAATCTTAAGTAAAAGAAATATGAGTATAGTCCATTTTTTTATTATAGTCCGATGAGCTTAGCCGAATCAAGAAGTCGACATGACCTGTGTCTGTTTTCGACATTTGACAGCAGTGCATGGTTCTACCAATATTTGAAAATTTATTTAGGCAACATGTTGGCAACATGAGACAGATATCATAACAAATTTCAATTTTTAAGATTTTGAGTTGTGTTCTTTCGTGCTTTGTTGGTTTTTCTGCAAATTTATTCCTCCGTTTTAATTTTGGCTTTCAAAGAAACCGCTCCCTTCAGAACTCTTTTGATGACTATTTACATAATTATCAACTAATAGGTCAGATATATTAAAAATTGTTGAAAACAGCACTAAACAACCACGTTTAGACTGTCTTTCTTTCTTCCTAGATTTTGTTTCGGCAACGCCATGAATTAGTTTACCCACTTACCTGTTAGCTTCCAGTCTTGCAAGTTTCCGCGCAATTCCAATATTATTTTTGCAATTTACAAATTCTGTAAATGAATCTGTCCACATGCTTTTCGTTGGCATCATACGGAGGACATTTCAAGCAAAATTAAACAAATCCATCACAAATAATGTGGTTAAAACGTAACCTAAAAATTTGACGTCGCTAATGTGATAAACGTACAACTCGTGTCTTGCTCGAATCACACATGCTAAAGCGAGATGCATAGTGGAACACGCTTAATACAATATGTACAAGAATTCAATAGTTTGTTTACATTATGTTGAAAAGAGATAGCAATATGACAGTTGTTCTGCTTTTTAATTGATTTAATTTTGTTTTGCTATGCGTTTTCATAATTTATAATTATGTAATTTTATTGGAAGTTGTATTTAATTTTTTATTTACACTTTTATTTTTGTTATGCGAATATGTATAGGTTTTTCATATTTTAGAATTGATTTTTTTTTTGAAATTTGCTTTTCTTTTATATTTTTATAGAGTTGTTTTGTTACGTTTTTTTTTTTATAGATTTATTAGTTATGTTATATTCCTAATACCTAACCAAATTCCTTAATCCTCCCCACCTGGCAAGAATTGCTCTAGACCTTCACGTTGGTTCTTGCTGAACAGTGAATTTGTTCTTTATCAAAAAAAAATTTTTTTTAAATTTTGATTAAATTAATGTTATTATTGTTGTTGAATATTATTATAAATAAATATGGAACAAATACACCGACCAACTTAGAGCTTTAAAAAAAAATACCAACGAATCTGCCGTACCAGTTGAAATTGTTACGAGCCGCCACTGGCTAAACCTACCGACTACAGCGACAGTGGTTGGGTGGTAAACTACTAATGACACTTTAAATGTGTTTCTCGTTTTGCTATACTAGTGTCACCCCCATGGACCAAACTGTATATTAAAAATCATTGACATTTGGTCCAATTTTATCTCAGTTTCACCCTAGATTTCTCCTAGATCATTATTGAGGTTATGTTGCGTATATTTGTGAGTTTGAGACACGTGTGTCAACGATGAAAGAAAAACGAACGAAATCAAAGACAAAAGAAACAATTTGTGTAATAAATGCAACAAATCGCAGTAACTACAAATGGAACGTTATTTAGTGCTGGGAGCATTTCTCAAAAATTTTAGCATTTATATTTTTGTGTCTCTATGCTCTACTTCTGAACTAAGAAGCATATCACAACTTGGCAAGAACCTGTAGAAGTTCCAACATGCAGAATCGTGAACCTTTTACCCTAGCTTTTGCAAACTTTTGGAACACCCAAGGGAACGTTTTCGTTCACCCACTGGCGCAATTGATTACCATTTTGGTACTTATATCCACGTTTCATCTTCACAATATCTAATTATTGCAAGTTTCTCACGTTCCAACAGTGGTTGTTCTGTGCCTTTCTTACGTGAAGCCCTAGGTATTTTATAATTTTCATACTGCAACAAAATTATAACAAACTTCTGGCGGGTTACAAATTTAAATTGTCAAATGTGACAATCGGTGACAATTTCAAAAGTCAATGTTCCAAACGTGATTTATAAAATTCACTGTTTCGAATTTCTGCCAACCTGACAACACTTTTGACAATTGATTATAAAAAAAGCGGACTTTAAATAAAAACAAGAACGTATTTATTCGTATTCGTATATTTGCAAATTAAATACAGGCGTCCTTCCACCGATTTATGTATTTTTATTTCGAAGTTTGTCCAACCCGCAGGTCCGCCATTTGCATCTCGAGCTGGTCTTCCGACTTTTTGTCTAAAACACACAACGTAGGGGTTTGCTAGGGGTTTTTACCGTTCTATGACGATCACGACTTGGCCATTTGTTCATTTTCGCGGGTTTTATTTGATTGTTCAATATTTGAATTTCCGCGGAACTAGCAAATTCTGGGTTTACATTACAGAATTTGGTGCCGTGACCAGGATGCAATTTGTGTGGGTCTCATTTGAACGGACTTCGAACCATTTATTTAGGGATCTCTTAGTTAGTTTGTTTCTCGGTTAATTATTCGTCGGGTTCGCGCCCCCGAGTTACTAATCCCGGTCGGAGAATCCGATCCGTCGTACAGTGAGTTTTAGGTGTTCTAAGCTGGAGCTAGGTTCGCACCGGAGGAAAACCCGGACGAGATCTCGCCCTGGAACAGCGAGATGACAACGTCCATGAGGCCAACATCCCAACCGACGACGTCCGCGATCATACAGGAACCACCGGTGGACCCATTCTCGGTCCCACCACCGAACTTCGGGAGAACGTGGACCCGGGGTTCTGACAGCGAGAACGTCAGCGCCAGTGGCAACTTTACAATAGGCATTTTGTAAGTAAACAAGTGACGATATAGTAATTAACGTTATAAGTCCGGGAACTCATAGTTTACAGTTTACCGCTTGTGAATACGATACTAACGTGAGTTTGTAATTTCAGAGACGGATGACAGAAACCGCCGTGGGCCACAAATACCTAACCACCATCTTCAAAGTGTCATCGCCGTTTCGCTGCACTGCACTCTAGGACACTTAGGGAGCGTGTGTAATATCCCAGTTGGAATTTGAATTGCCGCCGCCAAAGAAGACCAGGAGAAGTAGAGGGACGTCCGAAGATGACTGAGAAGATTCGACCGCGGGGAAGTGGGGGTCACTTTTTGGGGTTTTTTTGCCCTGTTAGTTTCTTTAACCGAGTGTTAGTTTTCAGTTTGTATAATTTCTTGAGGTAGTTATTTTGTTTGTATTTCAAATTAAATACAGGCGTCCTTCCACCGATTTATGTATTTTTATTTCGAAGTTTGTCCAGCCCGCAGGTCCGCCATTTACATCTCGAGCTAGTCTTCCGCCATTTTGTCTAAAACACACAACGTAGGCCAGGGGTTTCCTAGGGTTTTTACCGTTCTATGACGATCACGACTTGGCCATTTGTTCATTTTTGCGGGTTTTATTTGATTGTTCAAATATTTGAATTTGCGCGGAACTAAATACTTATCAAATTCTGGGTTTACATTAGAGTAGGTAAGTACTATTAAATTAATTCAGATCAAAATCACGTTAACTTACAAGTTGAGGTTCAAAAATTGTTATTTGGCATTCGTATTCTTTGATCTTTAATAATAACTCATTTTCTTTCTTCTGCAACTGGTTCTCTTTTTTCTGCCACTCATTTTCTTTCTTTAAAAGTTCTTTCACAGTACAAGTTGACAACAGGAACAATTTTTTCTGGTTTAGTAAAATTAACTAAACTAAATAACTCCTGAAAATACATTATACCGTGTGAGCAACAATTACAGATTGAGTTGGCAATAAATTCTGGTGACTTTTGGGGACTTTTATGTCATGTTTCAACGAAAAAACCATTTTATTAATAAAAGCGTCGTCCGCGCCGATAATACTATTCGATGTGAAATGACCACCAGAGGCGCTTGATTTGGATCAGTTGGATCGCGAATGAATGGAAACTGTAATAATTACGGAAGGTTTACAACTAGAATAAATGTCAACCGTTATTTCGTCATTGATTATCAAAATAACATAAATATAATCAGAACTTCAATCATAATCGATGCAAATCATTTTGTAATATTAATTTGTGTTTTGTGTTCGCGAGAAACAGCTAGACATAGGAAAGGTTTGAAACTCGAATAAATTCCGTCATTGATTGTTAAGGTCATGACCTGCTGTATTATTACCGGCCTGTTCAAAAGTGTAATTTTAGTGATCCCCGCAGAGCGCGGTACGGGCGGTTTTTGGGGATATTATTCATCTTAAGTTTTTGTCACCGAGAGTTTTTCTCGTTCAAATGACATTCGAATTTAAAATCAAAAACACAAAAATACAATTGTATTCATTATTGTTTTAGAAAGAAAATATGAACTTACTGTGCTAATCTTAACTCTAAAATCATGTCTAAACCTATTTTTCCGCATTTTTATTCTTCAGAAGCGCCCGTACTGTGGCGCCCTCATCGGCGAAAATTGACTCTTTCTCGGAAACATTTTCGCAATGCTTTTTTAATGAAATGAACAGGCTGGTTATTATACAGCAGGTCGTGGTTAAGGTTTATAAGCTCCGTGGAGTTAATTGGGTGGCTTTTTACGCTTTATTCTAGCGAGGGAACACGTAATGTATGATCGGCAGACTCTGTCGTAAAAGTTTTGTACATTGCAACGTCACGAGTAACTTTTGCGGGGGAAAAAATTCAAACGGCAACGAGGCACTTGGAGGCAAGCGGAGGCAACCTACAATACAAATTAGTCAGTTCTACCAACCTTGATTGTGAAGTCTGATGGCGCCATCTTGTGGTATAAATCGTAAGCATGCCAGCTAACGGTATAATAGATAACTTTCTGCTACTTCATTAATCAAATGACAGTCTTTGACAGGTTTTGCAAAATTATTGGTTACAACAAATTTCAAATTTGAGAAAACGAGTCGTCGGCCAAAAAGATTAATACATTACTATAATAATGCGGTAGGCATTTTACATCGCTCGGTTTTTGTTAAAACACTACCGCTGCGCGGTCGTGTTTCAATCTACTTATACATATAAAAATCTCGCGCTGTAAAATGTAATCTACCGCATTTGTAATGTTCTGATTGTAGGTATAGTAAGCGAGCAGTAACTGGCAATTTACAGTCGTACAAATTTAGATTCGACCGCCAACCGTATAAAGAAGGCAACTGTGCCAACCTAGAGTTGCCATTCCTACTGCTTTTTGTCTACCGGACTTTACATTTTTTAATGTTCATAAAGTTGATTACATTTTTAAGTCCACCTTTAAAGTTCACATATTTCTACACATATTTCCACGCTCTTTGTGGAAACATATTTTTTCGATTATCTTTGACGTTTGTTTTTTTGTTATCTCTATCCAACTATCGCTCCGATTCATTTCGCCGTCGCTCAGTATGACACGTTCAGGGTATGACAGGTGGAAGCAGGAAAACCAACTGACGCCAGACTTAGAAAAATCGATTTATTTAAATGAGAGTTAGTCGGTACAAAAATATTGTTTATTTACAGTAACGAATACAAATATTTAAACGAGGGAGGTTTCATCTATTCGCGCTGCTCACTTCGAACAAAGTCTCGTCTTCGTCGTCCTCGTCCAACGGGAGCGGAGTCATCTCGATGTCGCTCCGTCGAGTTCTCACCCCATATTTATTCACCATCAGGGGTTTACTCCTTTTGCTGCCAAACAACGTCAACAATGAAACTTACCCGCGCGGAAACTTACCAACTCACCTGCAATAAGTCTTCAAGGCCATATAAATAATCACAATTACAGTTAAAGCTACAACGACCGCGACACCCCTTAGCAGAGCGCCCGATTCCATTTCGGCCGGTTTCATCACTTTGTGATCGTCCACTTTGGTGGAATTCTTCTGTGGGGCATGTGTGGTGCTTTTCTCTTTATCAGATGGGGTTGGTTTCTTGCTGTCAGGAGGCTGGACCTCTGCTTTCACCTTACTTTTCACGTTAATCCTGATTTCCTCATCTTTGCTTTTCTCTTCGACCGCATCGTCTGGTTTTGTGTCCTTCTGGGGCCCAATCTGAGCGAACGCTTGCAAACGTCGGGTATTTACAAAATTCACATCGGCAGCGTGTAACGTATAGGTTAGGTTGCAGAATAAAATTAACACTACGAAGGGAGACATTGGGCAAATCAACGCTAATTACACATCAAAAAAATTAATGCTTTTTCAACTACATTTCACACTTTTTACGCGATTTTACCATAATTAACGGCTTGTGGCAATGACAACTTTAACGTCATCTGTCAAAACGCATACGCAATTACGGATTTTTACTGTTTTGTAAGTAAATCACAACCTGGTGGATTATATCAGCAGGTACGCCTTAAAGTAAACAAAATTTTCGATAATAGCGCAAAGCGGGAGCCCCATCTCTTGCGTTCTGAGCAAGCAAGATACGATAACGCTTGCAGCGCGTCTCAATCCAGTACGCGATCACGTCCATATCACGTCATTCTGCGAATGTCAGTCAAGGAAAGTGGAAGTGCTAAAACAATACATTTTTCGATCGAAGAAATTACGAAGTGAGGTATGGCGTTGAACGCTTCCTCGAAGTTGCTGCGGGTCGTGGAGCCCTTGAAGGTGCTTTCGGCGGCGTATCACCCCAACGTGATCGAGCACTACGAGAACCCGCGAAATGTGGGGTCCATGGACAAGAACGACAAGACCGTGGGGACCGGTCTGGTAGGGGCGCCGGCTTGCGGAGACGTGATGAAGTTGCAGATAAAAGTGGACGAGAATGGTAAAATCGTCGACGCAAAATTCAAAACTTTCGGTTGCGGATCGGCCATCGCCAGCAGTTCTTTGGCTACAGAGTGGGTGAAGGGCAAAACCGTGGATCAAGCTTTGCAGCTGAAGAACACGGACATCGCCAAAGAGCTGTCGTTGCCGCCGGTCAAACTGCATTGCTCGATGCTGGCAGAAGACGCCATCAAAGCGGCCCTCTCGGATTACAAGATCAAGCAAAAGAAGGAAAAAAATTAGGTTATGGACACGTGAAGGTTGTGATATTGTAAATTGTAGTCGGATTAATAAAATAAATGATCTATTCTTGTGTGATTTTATAAAATATAATAAATCGTTGCGCTTGTTTATTTGTGTTTTTTTCCGCGATGTTGACCTTGGGCCGTGCGGATCGTTACGCATTTCCTATCTAAAAACGCCAATAAATCCTGGAAGGCCGCTAAATTACCACAAAATCCTCCAAAAACACTCTCAAACTCACCTGAATGTTAAACTTGAAACCTTGGTCTTTGAGCATCGAGTGTAAAACTTCCAATTGGAGGGGCTCGTACAACAATATATTCTCCCTTATTTTGGGGTTGCTCATCACGAAGTTGTGCCAAACGATGTGGAGAGGCACTCGACAAGAGGCGGTTCGTTTCGATTGAGTCCTCTCAAAAATCAAATCCTCCTCTCCTCCAATTTCTCCAACGATAAAATCTCCACATTGTAACGATTGAGTGCGACGCTTCTTCACCACTTTACCGTCGTCGTCCTCGACCAAGGGATGAGTAGATTCGTAAATGAACTTCAAAAGTTTAACTCCTTTCTGACGTTTGATGGGTTTGAGACCGAACTTGTCTAATTCTTTGACAATTTTTGGAGTATCCATTTTGTCGTAATCCGCCATGGGGGTCACGTTGGTGGTTTTGATCACGAAGCTGTTACCACTCGACTCGTTTGGCGTCTCCACTCGAGGAACTTGATTCAGAAATGAACCCTCCAAAGCGGGGGAATTATCATCCAAATTGGAGTGCCCACGGGAGATGTTACTGGAGGCTAAATCGACATAATCTTCGGATATTTTATTTGTTTCTGATGAAAATTTCTGGGGTGAGGGGATTTTTTTCATTTTTGCTTTGATTCTCTCCTCCAAGGAGACCTCAAGGTTAGCTAAGTAGTCATCATCAGCGTCACCGTCAGATATGTCATTTTCGACCTTTTTCTTAAAAGGGGGCGTACTGAACACACTTGAATAGTTCAGTTCGTCATCACTTATATAAATACTCTCTTGACTTTGGTCGTCACCGCTCATACTTATCCTCTCAAACTTCTGACTTGGCGCTGCTTCATTATTTTCATAGAGTAAATTATTGACGTACTCAGTGATGTTGAGAGAGTGTACGATAGTTTTCTCAGGATCTGAAAGTGTTACACTTGTGTTTTCCTCCCCCTCCTCCTGATCAGACTGGGTCAAATCAAAACATTCCAATTCTTCAGGATTTATTCCTTTCTCTAAACCAGGAAAACTGTGTGGAGAAACAGACGTCTTAGCTTCTTCTTGATGGTAATCATCGTCTGATCCGAAGAGATCAGGCGAGACGCTCCTGTGAGGAGAAGAAGTCGTCTCCCTCGACACAATCCCAGGGTTTTCATCAAACTTGGGAGAAGTTTCGATTTGAATAAAATCTCCACAGCTGAGTTGGAAACTTTTACGTGGAGGATTTATTTTGAAGATTTTTTCAGGTCCGGGAGACACTATATCTATCTCATTACAGTTTAAAGGAGAATTTTCAGCTGTTTTGCAACTTTCTGCTGTAAAATCTCCATGATTAAATTGAAAACTTTTATGTGGAGAGTTTACTTTGAAGATTTCTGTAGGTCCTGGAGATACTACTTCTACATTGTTACGACTATGGGGAGAATTTTCATTTGTACTTCCACTGTCTGCCGTAAAATCTCCCCGACCCAACTGGAGGCTTTCAGACGACACTAACTCTTCGTCTCTATTTGTCAAGTCAACACAGTCATTTGTCTCTTTAAAGGAATCTTGGAGGAGTGAATCAGAGTTACTCTCATCAACAGTCAGATGTTCACATTCATCTGTCTCTTTTGTCAACAAACATGGAGAAGTTATTTTGGAGTTTTCCCCACATTCGGGGGGCGTTCCTGTCAAGTCTACGTAGCTTGAATATGTTGACTTGGTAGTTTGGGGAGAGATTTCTGTGATATCGTCGAGACGCGTCGGGCTGCGCTCGCGCCCGGCGATCTTCCTCCAGTCTTTCAGCAAGCTTCCGCATTTTGCCCTGCAAGCCTCGATCCCCAATCCTGCCACGTAGAATCTCCCGCTCTCGTTTAAATCCTCCAGTTCCATCTGATTCAGCTTAAAAAGTGTTGCGGAAACGTGATGGTTTTTGAGAGATTCGCAGAACAATTCTGTACGCTCGTGAGGGTAAGTTTTCGGCGCGATTCGATCATGTTGGGCCAAAATTAACGTCACTTTGGACGAGATCAAAGCTTCGCGTTCTTCGGTAGTACGCATGTTAAGTATCGGAGTGACGAAGCGGTAGCGCGAGGTTTTGCTCTTTTTGTTAATTTCGTAACTTCTTTTTCGTTCCACGGATACTTTGTTTTTGCTGTAGCCAAACCCGTATTTTTCGAACGCTTGCCTAAACGATTCTCGTTTTTCTTGAGAACTCGGCTGGTCGTCGGGATTTTCGGCTCGGTACGAAGACTCCGACAGAGCCAAAGCCATCTGGAGATGGTCCGGATTGACGTCCACATGCTTGAAATTATCTTCGACGAATTTTTTCAACGGAACATTGCAGTTTTTTGCCTTTTTTCGTTTCTTAACGTTATTAGGAGGCGGCTTTAACTGGACTATTTTCGACACTTTATTGATCGCCTTCGGTGTTTTAAAATCGTCCAAATCACTCGCAGAATCGTTCAATTTCAGACTTTGTGCTGAATTCAAACAGTTTTTGTATGGGGAGTTTGACAAATCACCAGAACTTTCGGAACCTGCCCGCCCTTCATTTTCTTTTTTTGAGACTTGAGTAAAATATTTAGAAATCTTCTTCACTTGACGGGAGCTAAATGAAACCACATTATTTCAATAAAACATTTTATTCAGACTATTTACATCAAACTAACCTAGAATGTTTAGCATTACTTTTAGACTTCTGGCTGAGTGAAGAACTTGCTGTACCACGGTTGCGGCTTCGTTTCGTCCCTGTACAACTCATCTTCTCGCGCCTCTTCTCTCGCTTTCAAACGACTTATCAACTGCAAATAGCCTGCTTTGGTAGATGACAACTGAGCCTCGAGAAATCGGGTTTGGATTTCTGGGGGAGTGTCAAATTTACCTTCCAGTTGACTCTTTTTAAGCTTTTTCGTTCCTGGCAGCAATCTAAAACCCACTCACGTAGGGAAAAAAAATTGCATAACCCATCCACTTACTCAAACAAGAACCACGAGAGCCCACCAAATGCTATAATTCCAGCCGCGTAGTAGTTCCTCTGGACGAAAAGTGGTGTTCCCTTGGTTCTTCGCGGCTTCCTAAATCTCTCATCGATGTTTCTATTTGCCATAACAATCTTGACGAAGTTTTTGATCTTCACAACCTAACCTTAAAAATTTTCAGGCTTAGTTACGCGTTTATCTAGGGTTACGCGGGCGGCCGACAGGAGCGCTGGTGTTGGGAAGCGAGTTGTAACCAGAGATTTTGTAACGCAATGTACATTTTTATTAATTTTTTATACTTAATGGAAGCAATACAATATTCATTAATACCATGCATCACTTTACATAATATGTTGTCGGTCGGGAACATAATTTTACGTAACCTTACACTCGAACTACATTTGAACAAGAACCAAGCCTTGAAAGCTGAGCATCTTCTTATCACAATATAAAGGTATTTATCTCTTACACAAAGCACATAACAAATATAATTTTCTTATTAGGCGGTTTATAGATAACAAAGGATCTACAGTAACGTGGCTTCGTAAAATTACACGGAAAAACCCACAAAATAACATAGATACGTAAACTAGAAAAAAAATTGATTATGTATAATAATAAATGACAGAAATAAAAATAGGGACGAGATTCGGAGATTCCTGGTGCGATACAAGTGGCAAAAAATTTTATATTACAAGAGGTACCATTAAAGTTCTGGGAATCTCCAATAGGAATGTCGGTTCTGCTATTCTTTGCAGAGGTCCTCTAGTCAGGCAATCGCTTTAGCTTGTGGCAAGAAGGCTTCCCAGTATTTTACGAGCTAAAACATCACCGTTATTCTCGTTTTTTTTTTTTTTTTGAACGCCAAACCTGCGCTTGATGGTTTAGATGGTTCTCCAAATATTTGATGAACATCATCTTGAAGTCGTGAATACGACATTTTTCGAATCTCTCCACTTCCATCTTGATCATTTTTGAGATTTTGTCGAAATTTTCTTGGCCCCGTTCGACTTTTGCTTCCCACTGTTCAAAATAATCGTTAATTACCGACTCGCCAAGTCTGGTGACTTTATTCGGTTGGCAGCAGTGCTCACCTCGATCACTTCCGCGCCGGCTTGATCCACCTTGTCGGATCTGTTGGTGAGCTCCATCTTGGCTTTAGCTTCGCGCTTTTTGGCCAACATCTGCTGCGAATGTTGCCAATGTTGGAAAAGTTTGGTGCGTTCGTGGAAAGCGTCGCGCACCGACCCTAGAAGTCCCAAATAGTCCTTCAGGAGCTCGCACAGGATGAAGAAATCGGTGTTGGCTTGTTCCAGATGCAACGCTTCGACTTTCTCTTCGGTGTCGGCAAGATGCGACAGCGCCATGGACAATGAATTGTGGTCCTCGCAGGCGCTCAACATGGCCGCCGAACGCGAAACCCCGTTGGTCAGGTGGCTCAATTCTTTTCTGTAAGCGACCATCGCCTCGACGTTGGCGTGGAGTTTTCTTAGTTGAGTCTCGAGAGCCTCAATGTGGGTCAATCTGTCCTCGAACCACTGCAATTTGATTGGTCGAGTGATCGGGAGAGGGGATAACTGTGACGCACTTACCGGATCAGTTTCGTCCATTTTGTAGGTTATTTTGTTGACAGTTTCGCCTACTTTATTGAAAAGTCTCATTACCCCAGCGCTGCTGAGAGCTGAGGTGCTCGTTGCTTTCGGCAGCTCCACATCTGGGGGCGAAAACATTAATCAAACGGAAAAATTAAACACAACCCTGCCAACCTGACTCCAAAAACTCCCTAAAGTCAGGGTCCAGAACCAGGACCGGGTGTTGCGCGGTACGTTTCAGGTACCGCTCTAAGGACGCTCGTCTCCGTTCGACGAAGTCGTTGCCGTTGGAAGGACTACCTTCGGATTGACTCGAGATTTTGATCTTGGTCATCCCGATTACGCTTTTTTCGGGAGCGGGCGGAATGATCCTGCCGACTTTGAGATATTTCTCCGACAGTTTATCGTGGAGGCCCAAAAAGTCGCTGAAGCGCCTCGTTACCGAAAATTCGCGCTTCTTAAATATGGGCATGTTGGTTTTTGTGGCTACCCTGTAAGCCATGTAGGCGCCCATTCCCTCGCCCACTTTTTGCGGCTCGGTGATGGAAATTTCCAAAAATTGGTCGCCCCCCGCAGTTTCCACCTAAAATTCGACAAACGTGAGCGAAAATAAATCTACCACCTCACAACAGTACTTGTTCCATTGTGTCTTGTATAACTTCAGCATTGTTGATGGGGACGTTTTCCATTTCAGGTTTTTCGTCGTCCAGGGACAATTTTGTGAGGTTGGGGTCGCCGTTGAGGGTGTCGTGGGCGTCGTCGCGATACGACTCGGCCTGCTCCTGAGGGAAGTGGGGGTTATCAAGGCAGATAATGGATTAGGGGAAGCCTACCTGCGAGGCGGAGATGAATAAGTCGTCATCTTCCTTACTATCGCCTAGTATGTCTACGTTTTCGAACAAAGGGGGCGGTTCGACTGGATCTGCCATTTTATTTTAAATCACGATAAAAATTAATTATTTGACGCGGCCGGTTCACTCAATGATTGATAACATCTGTCAGTCAGCTGCAGGGGGTTGGCACTTCATATGAAACAGCGAGAAACACATATTTAGTTAATCATACTTTTTATAGATGGCTCCACCATCGTTCCTCCATGACACTGCCAACAGAAACTTGGTGGGTAAAATTGGTAAAATAAAAAGACCAAGACTGAGTTGTTTTTAGCACGTGCTTAGGTATTCCGTGATGTGGACGCTGTTTCCTGTTTCGTTCTTTACTTTTTTTCGTTCTTTCGCTGGTCGTGAACAGTTCGTCTTTGGATCTCCGCTCTTTCGCTTTTCTGCAGTGTTCCGGTTTGTGTTACTGTTAAGTTAACTATTTCTACTACGTTTTATATTCCTAGCTACAGAACAAATGTGTTAGTTACTTAAGTCGCCGGTCATTTTAATGTGTAACAACTTTAATCAGTTCGCTACAAGGTGTGACATACACTTTGACTCTCTGAAGACAATTCTTGACGCTGTAGAATGCCGACTATTGTCTTTAGAGAGTTGAGATCATTATCTGGAATCTTGTCGTATGTACCGTGCTCTCAGCACATTATTTCCTGTAATTGGGTGCTTCCTGTAGGAAATATATTTATTTATATGTACGTTGTTTTGTCCCATCATTTTGTTACATAATGACAGTATGTAGTTATAATATAGTTTGAAAGTTTGTACTTTTTTTTTATTGTTACCATTCTCTTTGTGTATGTATTTTTTTTAAGTTGCTCATTCAACACTAATCACATTTTAATCAATGTTGTGTTACATATAATTATTTAATATTTTATTTTAACGTAAAATATTATTATATTTTTATGTACATACAATGTTGATTGTGATTAGTGTTGATTGGGCGACTGCAATTCCTTGGAAAAAAAATATATCATTTGAATATCCCGCGCATTTTTCTCGGATGTTTTACGTTAAAGAAATCTGTATTTCTGAGACCTTTTAGTGGCTGTGTAAACCCATACCTTCAACAGATGGCGCTACAAAATGTGTTTCTCTTTTGAGAGAGAGAGTGGCCTATCTATTTCTCTTCATCTAGGGTCAGCTGCCACTAGCAGGGTACCAACCTATTCGTCATTGACTCTCAAGAAATATTTTTTTGGCAATTAAAATTTTCAAAATCACACCTAGACTGTTTGGCTTAGTTCAATAACGAACACTCGCGAAACGTTTTAGCAAAAATCGTAATGTATCCGCTAGTTTAACGTGTACAAATTCCGCGTGACTAACTTCAGATGCGACGTAGAAAGAGCTAAAATCCCCAGTGTGCCACGATTCCTTTCCCGTACACAAATCAAAATCATATGTTTACATTATCGGTGTCAATAATAAAGTAAATAAAATGTTACAAGAAGATTCAAATGGAGAAGCGTCGTTCGAGATAATCGACAAGAAAAACGAAGAGTCATCCAATAACGGTGACAAGACAGGTGACAGCTCTTAACCTGCACGCATCTAATCAATTTGACCTAAATCAATTGTAGAATCTATAAGCGGCGTTTCTTCTCCATATTCCATACCTTCCCCGAGCGGGGTGACTCTTCCGGGCGGGAACTTGCTTTCCAACTTGCCACCCCCAACAAATCTGCCTGACTTCACACTGTGGCAATCTCAGTCTATACCGGCCCCCACGCCCCTACCCTCGAATATCGTAACTCCGATCTCGCAAGAAATTAAACCCGGGCCCCCCGTGACCATCAACGTGCAACCGTTCCCGCAGACTCAGTTTAGGTAAAATTCGCCTTTGAGGTTATGTCATTGTAAACGTCAATTGCAGCGCTGCCATACCACCAAGCAAAGGTGTTCAACACGGTCCACTGCCCCATACCAACGCAGAGTCGGTTCAGGGCACAGGGGGACTGATAGGATGGATGAAAGACGCCGTGTCCAGCGGCGGGATCCTGTCAAAGGTGGCAGAAAAGGCCAAACATTCAGTTGACTCCCTCATCACAACACTTGATCCTCAAATGTCAGAGTTCATCAGTGAGTTGCTCGCCAGGTCGTGACCGCTTTCTAATATGTTTTTGTCAGATTCCGGCGGCGACGTTGAAATCTCTGTGGTGTCCACAGACCAAGATGAAATCGCCCCAATACGCGAGGCGATTTTTTCAGTATTTGGTAAAGCATGGGTGAAGTAATCACGATCACGTATTGGTTTATTTTTTATTAATTACGGTATTTTAAGCGGTATAAGTGTGAAAGTCGAGGAGAAGAAGCACCAAGCGGTAGGTTTTGAGGAAGGGTTCAAAAGGGTCGAGGAGAAAATCAAAGCGGCGTTACAGAATAACAAATCTCCGACGATCGCGGTCGAAAACGTTCTTTTGCGTCAGGACGATCAGTGGTACGATCTGAGCGTCCTATTGTTGAAGGATGAGGAAAAACAGATCACCATCAAAACGTTCACGCAAACTACGCCCATTCCACTAGATTTGTTCTTGAAGCAGGCAGAGAAAGAGATGCCCGGGTACGCTAAAGGGTGTGACTCGACGGAGAAGTTGCTTGCGGCATATCTACAGGTGGGCACTTGAATTGTTCGTGATAAATAACTGTCACGTGTTGGTTGCAGATTTGTAAAAACGGTTGGCAACAAAGCGTGAGCGGAGTCGCAAGGAAAGAAACTCTGTTTTTAGCGGCAAGGGCACTAGTTACGTTGTACAAGAATAAACTGGTTAACCAATTATCCTAGATTTTAATAATGTATAAAGTTATCAACAATATAGGCTTTAATATTTTTCAGAGGTTCATTTAAAAAATTCCAATACTATTAAGTCTTTATTATTTATGTATCAAACAAGTCACATTTTACGAGTTACATATTTATCACACCAATAACAACCTGCAACAAGAGAAAACCGATATTAAAAACAAATCCTTTTAATTGAAGCAGAAGAAGCATGGTTAACAAAAATCAGAAAAACGAATCAGTCACAATAATCAGACTGGGACGGTAACAGAATCATCATAGTTGAGTGTTTATTTAGTCTGCAGTCCGCGTTTATGTTAATTTATGAAAATAAGTTACACTTACATTTTTGTCGCTCGTTCGTTTGTTTTCCCAAGTAGATATTCTGAAAAATCAAACGAAAAAAACAAATAATGAAGTCCTTTATTTGTAGAAATATAAAACTGTATCTGATCGTCCTTTGGTTACTCTGACAAGTGCCAAACAACCATACACATGAAAAGAAATTATGTTCCCACAACGAGCACACCTCTCCCACTTTGAGAACGTGGAACGGCCGGCTTAAATGTGTGGGGTAATTAGCCTCAGATCAACGTATCGACTTACCGATTTCGAATGCACACCGACTGCCCTGACGTCTCATAGACACACCTGAAATAACGAAAAAAAAAAAATAAAATCTTGTCTAGAACATTTGATCGTGTTCGTATTATTAGAACATTTCAGAATCCTTTTGGCAAACTACATCGTAATACTTTTTTATATTACTTCAAATAAAAAAATGTTATCATCACGCTTTCCCGAGAACTATTTTTCAATGTCAAGGAGAAAACTCACCTGTATTTCATTTGCAATTCCCATTCGTGCTATTAGCAGCAACTGTAACAAAAAAAAGACGCGTCAGGCAAGGTATTTCTGCAAACGTTCGAATATTTTTGGATCAAAAAAATTCAGACCTGTTGAGCTATAAATTTACGTCCGTCACGGTATTACGGTGTAAAAAATTCATCATCGTAACATTTGAAATTTAAATAAAAACTTCAAGTACTCACCTAAAAAAAATCCTGAAGTGGAAGCTGGTCGTGCTGTAACTGACATAAAAAGCATCAATCACCACCTATCCTATCAAAAATGAAAATACAGAAATAAAAATTCCTTTTTATTAATTGAGTACGTTAATAAAACAAATTGCTTATAATTAATCAGTTCTACTAGCTTAAAAACAACGATCATACCCGCTGGTAACAATAAAAAAACTCTCGTCTAATTCTTGGACATAATTTACTTGAAAGAAATTTCCATAGATGGTTTAAAATAGATACAACTAGACTGTAGGGAAGCAAAAAAAAATATTAAATAAAAATATTACACGTGATTTTATGTATTTTCACCCTGCCAGTAATATAAAAAATTATAATTCAAGATGAATCTTAAATAATCTGTACATTAACTAAAAACCAGTTGCTGTTTACAATTTGTCCAAGTATTGCGAAAGATCCGGGAGTCCTTCTTTCAAACCTTTCCTCTTGCGTGTTTCCTGCAAAAGAGTGATTTCAACGTTACACAAACTGCACTCGGGGAAAATATGTTTTGGAATGTTAGTCCCCCTATTCAGGCCGAGAAAACTGTTCGTTTCAAGACCGAAACTTTAAAAGACTGTTGATCTTCCATCAAAAGCAAACCCTGAACTTAAAAATCGTCCAGCGTTGTCTGGAGATGGTGGATGAGCTCGAAATGTATGTATCGACTTACCTGTACAACGGTGAAGGGTCTGGTCGAGGTGTCGAGCGGATCTCCTGGGAGGATCTGCCAATGGTCGAAGACGCACTGCGGGAACGCTTGTCCGCCAGTGTTCGAGCGAAGATCGGCGGTGAAACCGAACGACTCGTTCACGGGCAAGTAGGCTTTGACGACGAACATAGGAGTGCCGGCTACTTGCTGTTCTTCGAACACGTGACCACGCCGTCTGTTCAGGACGCCGTAGATACCACCGACGGCGACTTCAGGACACTGAACAACATCACCGCAAATTGTCAAATCGATCACCTTAGCTGCCGCGACGTCGCACTCACCTGAATTTCGCACTGGTAGACCGGCTCCATGAGTCTAGGCGCCGCCGTCAACAGACACGCGTAGAGACAACGCCGAGTCGTCGGAATGATCTGACCGCCTCCGCGATGGATGGCGTCCGCGTGGAGGGTCACGTCGTAGATGTTGAACCTGACGCCTCGCAAGTTTTCTTCGGACAAAACGCCCTCTTTGGTCGCCCATTGGAAACCGGCGACCACCGAATCCTTGATTTCGTTGAGGTACTGTACACCTTTCGTGCAGTCGACCAAGATGTTGGGACCGGTGCCGTCGGGGCCGAAGCACCAGATCTTTCTCGCTTCGGTCACGTCGTAGTCGTACTTCTCGCTCAAGTAGCGAGCGCGCGATTTGAAATCGTCGCGCGGGTTCACGTTGCCGTCGTCGATGTCTTCGGCGAGACCCTCGGGCATCGGAACGGCCTTCATGAACAGACGATTGTGTTTGTTGGGCGATTTGGACAAGCACATCTGGTTGGACTCCTCGCTGACGGTTTCACGATACGACACTACCGGATCGGATTTTTTAATGGGAATGCAAGCGTGATCCTCTTCCAAATCTTTCAGGCAGATTTCCAAGTGCAATTCTCCGGCACCGGCGATGATGTGCTCGCCGGACTCTTCGATGATACACTGGACCATAGGGTCGGACTTGGCCAGACGC
Organism: Tenebrio molitor; assembly: GCF_963966145.1. Classification (NCBI taxonomy): domain Eukaryota; kingdom Metazoa; phylum Arthropoda; class Insecta; order Coleoptera; family Tenebrionidae; genus Tenebrio; species Tenebrio molitor. The sequence goes on from NC_091047.1 coordinate 788,968, forward strand.
TTCAGACCTGAAACGTTCGACTGTAGAGGAGAAAATTTGGGAGATAAAAATCAAAATGGCGTCTTGTGAGCATCAGAATCGACCGATCAATCACCGACGTCAGACTGGGGCGGTATAATAGTCATCACGGAAATTTTTTAGAAAACGTCGAATACGCAAAGGTCGACTCACCTTCCACCAACTTGGGCAAATCGGCAGGGTTCTTGGGCTCGACGGCAACACGTACGACCGGAGAAACGCTGAACTTCATGACTCTCAAATTGTGAGCGTCCTTGAACGTGGTGATCGTCCCGGTCTTGACCAGGAACTGATCGACACCGACCAAACCGCAGATGTTTCCAGACGGAACATCCTCGATGGCTTCGACGTAACGTCCCATCATCAAGATGGTACGCTGGATGGCCTTCTCGTACAAATCCTCCTTCTTGCCGGGAGTGTAGTTGGGTCCCATGATGCGAGCCTTCATTCCGGTGGCGACTTTTCCGGAGAAGACGCGACCGAAAGCGTAGAACCGTCCCTTGTCAGAAGTGGGCACCATCTTCGACACGTACATCATCAACGGAGCGTTCGGGTCGCAGTTCTTGATGCCCATGGCGGCCTCGTCGTCGTGGGGACCTTCGTACAACATCTCCATCCTGTACTTCTGCGCCGTAACAGGTGACGGCAGGTGGATGGCTATCATCTGGAGGAGCGCCTCGCCAGCAGGCAACCAGGTGCGCATCACCACTTTGAGCAAAGGTTTGCCGTCCTTATCCTTATCGTCGTGCTTCAGCTGGATGCCGAGTTTGGGGAACAACGCCTCGTACTCTTCTTTCCTGCAAACCGAAACAAGTCAGAGACGCTCAAAAAACTTCGCTTGTCTTAAGAAACAATTGACAAGTCAGTTGGCCGTTCTTTTGTCTTCAAAGTGATCTGAACAGGTCTGTGAGAACATTCATCATAAAAATTTAAATAAGTGATGGAAAATATTGAAGAAAATTTACTTGTAGTTCATAATGGTGTCAAAAATCTTGTAGATGGGGTCCAGGATGTACATGCAGAAGGAGCGCTTGTTGTCGGCTTCCTTTTGCTTGGCCCACTTCTTGGTCTTGGGATTGAAGAAGTTCTCACCCCAGAGCCTCTTCATCAATTTGCCGACGTCGATCTTGAATTTTTCCGAGTACATTTCAGCGAACTGCTTAAGAGTGAAGGCCCAACCGTGCAGACCCGAACCGAAACCGACCGAACCTTTGCTGGGGTCGACCTACAAACAAGATGCAGCTGTAACTCACAGGAACAAATCAAATCTTCATAAAACACTGTCTCACATCAGGAAACCGCTTTAAACACAAATATTTAAAGCAGGGCAAATAGTGAACCCTACTCTGCGAGTCGTTTCTCAGTTCTAATTATTGAATTTAAGTAGAATTTCCCGAACGAACTCGCTTTTTGAACGTTGAAAAAGTTTACTCACGTGGACGTCACCCATTGGTCCGTTATCGTCAGCGTAGGTGGCAATAATAACGTTGACGTTTTCTACGATACGTTGGAAAGTTTGGTAGAGCTCCTCAGAGTCCAGCTGCAACTCCAGCAAAGCCCTGTCCATCTTGTTCATGAACAGAATCGGCTTGATGCGCTCGGCGATGGCTTGCCTGAGCACGGTTTCGGTCTGGACGCACACACCTGAAATCCTCTGGGTCAAAAGCGATTCGCCAAAATTTCATGTTTTGGAAAACTTGTACAGCTCGCGCCGTAGCTTGCCGCAAACGGACATAAAGATAGAGGCCCTGCGGCAGCGTTTAAACGCGAGCTCGCCTTACTCTCCTTCCATTGCACTGCCAACATCGTCAGCGTGCGCGGATGGCGTCGCCGCCACCAACGCACTACCAAGTGGCTCTAGTTGTGCTGGAAGGCGACCATCAAGGAGTGACACTTACCTGAGACGCAATCGACGACCACGAGGGCACCGTCGGTTACGCGCAGGGCCGCGGTCACCTCCGACGAGAAGTCGACGTGTCCGGGGGAGTCGATCAAGTTGATCAAGAAACCTTTCTCCTCTTTTTCGCGCTGTTCGGCGCTGGTGATGAAGGCTAAATCTTTGTCTTCCAGTTCAAAGAACATGGAGATGGCACTAGAGGAGAAAAGAATCGTGTAAAGTTCAAGAGTTGTCCCTTCAAGATGACTCACGGTCGCCATATTGTGCAACTTTTTTTTTACTCAAATGTCGCCAAAAAAATTCACGCAAAAGCCATATTCACATAATCAATCAGCACTCCAGTGTGTTCTTTACTCGTTACAATAGGAAAATAAACACAAAATATTGCGTAACATGGTTTACATGTTGAACACGCAAATTAGTTCTGTTTGGCTGATTTTCTCGGCGAAATTTTAGATAAAACCTCTACACAAAATACGATACAAAACGGCAAACTCAGAGGTGGAAATTCAGAAAATCTGAGTTTTTTGTTTTTTTTTGTTGGGGTACTCACGTAGATTTGATTGTAATGCAACGCTCCTGTTCGTCCTTCCTGGTATCGGTGAACCTAGTTTCTCCAGCTTTGGCCCCGGCGATGATACCAGCTTTCGATACCAGAGAGTCGGTGAGAGTTGATTTTCCATGGTCCACGTGAGCGATGACGGACATGTTGCGGATATTCCGCTTCTTGTCCATCATGGCACGGATTTCGTCGACGGTAAAGTTAACCTGGGGGCCACAAACAACTGAGCAGCTGGTCCACCATCATCGACATGTGTTGACACTCGATGCACCGCGTTTCTGACGATTTTCGACAAAAACCCGGACGAAAATCCGCGATTGCACCCTGTAATATCGAGTAGGACTCTCTGATCCTTTGAATTTCGGCGAACATCGTCGATTTGTAAACATAAATACGCTGCCAAGTGAGCTTTCATCTTATTGTGCAATCCGAGTAAAGTCGCTAAGATCACGAAAAAGCGTCGCGGAACCCGACAAATAAATATACCGGCGTGTGTAACGAAGATCGGGGAAGAGACTGGTGTGTGTAAAATGAACAAAATAAACTTACCATCTTGGATGTTTCTTGATTTTGTGAACACAGTCAAGATACGATACGCCACTAACGGCGCACTCCCGTGAAAGGACGATCGCAGTGAAGTGTGCTAGGAGCTGCCACGCAGTGCACGTTTCGCGATGCTGCCAACTCACCAAAAGTCCCCAGATCTGGTGGGTAGTGGAAAAAAACAGGCAACGGTTTTACAATTTTTTATTTTAAAAATTATTAATACACGAGTCGCTGTTTTTTATTTTTTGCCTTTGAGTTCGATACGGAGACCGGCGCAGGCTCGTCCGTGAGTTTCTATCCGGTCGGGGAAGAATTTCCGGCCGCACTTTGCGCATTCCACCAATTCGGCCAAATGGTTGTCCCATATCCTGTGGAAGGTACCCACGAAGTCCACGTCTCCCGTCGCTACAAGAGAAAATTCGCACAATTAATTATTCGAGGTCATACTCTCATTACTTTTGCGATTTTTTTATTTTGGTGTTTGCCGAACTGACCACAACTAGCGCCATCTGTCACGAAGAGAAAAACATCAAAAAATCAGCAGTTAGGTTATGACCGGGAGATTCGAGTTGGACATCGTTGAATAAAAAAAGGCCAAACCAAAACAAATAAAATTTATTGTTTTATAAAACAAAACAGTAATCCACCGTTATTGGGGCAACAATTTCAGTTTTTGTGCTTTCTCTAGTTCTTCTTCTTTTTTGTCGTTCTGGTGTTGTCGATAGAGCCAGCTGCAACAAAGTCGTTTAATCGACGAATCCCGGTTTTCGAATTTAACTCACAAGAAAATGGCAACAGCGGGAGTCGTCAGTATTCCACCTAGCAAATAAAAACCCCCCGGGAGGAAATTTATTGTGATTTTGTAGACGATGTTGTACATCGGGCCGTAAATCAAGGGCATCAGAGCCTCCGACACTCCAAAGAGCGAATTGATTTTTCCCAGTTCGTCTGCCGGTACCAGTTTGGACATGATAGACCTCATGGCAATGAAGGAGGTGCCGTTGAGAGCCTCGACGATAGCTCCTGCAAGCTCGCGGTCATTATTTTAAACGAGTCGAATTTGGAACTCACCGATGTAAAAGACCGTACTGTTTGGGGCGAAAGCGTAAACGACTGTGGCGCAAATCTTGCTGGTGCTGGATATCATGCCCAAGACGGCGTCGTCGACTTTGAGGAACTTGGTGAAGAACATCAACGAGAAAACGGTACCGGTGAAGTGGAGCACGAAATGGAAGGTCGAGAACAAGCTGTAGTCGATCTCGTTCCAGCCGAATTTGTACCTGACGAAGAGGTATTGGACGTTCATCTCCCCGTGCAAGGGTCCGATGATCACCATCACCAAGAACATGATGACGCAGATCCTCTTCTTCCTGTCTCTGGGGCCGTCTTTGAAGGCCACTTTGAAAGTCTCTTGGATGTGTTTGACGTCGAAAAAGTCCTTCAGTAGATTCTTTTTTTCGGACTTTTTGTCCGCGATGGGATCTTTTTTCGGGTTGTCTTTGACTCGAGTGATCCCGTAGGTCAACCCGGTGAAGTACATGGTCAAGGCTAGAGAGAACACTCCGTAGAAGCCGATCTGCTTGTAGAGGACTCCGCTGAGAGCGATCCCGATCGTGACGCTGATATTCGAGAAGAGATTGACGGCGCCGATCCTGAAAGTCCTGGTTTCCACGCTGGAGATGCCGCTGATGTAGCTATAAAGCGCCATGAACATGGCGAACCATCCTCCCGTGAGAGAGGGCGGGACCGATTCGAAGAACGCGTTGAATTCCATCGGCAACTGGTAGAAGAAATAAGTGGACAAGAGGAAGCCAACGCAGGTGCAGATCTCGCCCACGATCGGGAGTATCATGCAGGGCTTGCGCCTCTGGTGGCGGTCGCTCCACGAGCCGAGGAACAACAGCAACATCGACGGGATCAGACTCTGCACCACGCTCTTCCACACGTTCATCGTGGTCACCAGCTTCTGGACGACGATCTCGTCGGTTTGGTTGTAGCCGGAAGCGTTTCGCGCGGTCAGAGCGTCGCACACTTCGGTCTGGAGGCCGAGATTGACGCGACAGGCTTTTTCGAGGTTGAGGTTTTGGGTGGCCAAACTGGCCATCACGCTGGGGAGGACGTAGCAGACGAGGATCGGCTCCACGGTGATGTTGGTCACGATGAGTTTGGCCTTCTGGCAGAGGGACAAGGTCGGAGGGGCTTTGGACTCGGCGGGCTCCTCCTCTGTGAGGATGCTCTGGAGGCCCGCTTCGATGCTCGTGGTTTTCTCGAGAGCCATCTTCGTGGGGTCGCAGTGGCGAGTTCACTTACCGATAACGCCGATCACAGCACAGTAACAGTAAATATTGATGCACTTGGTGGATGATGCTATTGGAATCGATAAGGTGATAAGAATTGGGAATTTACATCTTCGGGGATCGGTGTGCGGCGTGAAAACGACCAAAGGCGGAATGAAGGAGGCGAAGACTTATCGGAGATATTTAATTGCCTCGAATATCAACTGTTTACTGAACCAGACGACACTCGAAGGTTCATTGTGTTTCATCTGATTTATCTCTTAATTTGTTTGACTTGGAACGTTGCGAAAAACAGAAACGTGCGTACTAATTCCGTTTAATTGCAGGATTTGATGAGAACAAAAGGATCAACGAATTTGGACGTTATCTGATTCGGCAAACATCTCTAAATTCACGTCGGTAAACAGGACCTCGATACTGCCCCGATTCGACTCCGTTAAATAACAAACGGTCACGCTTCAGATAATTTATTGGAAAAATTACATCACACTCCAACAGGAAAACACATTCATCATTCATCCTTTGCAGCTCTTCTCGTGCACGTCCACCCTGTCCGGGTTGAAGGTCCTGGAGCAGAACCGACAAGGCACCAACTGACTCAAGTGGCTCTGCCACTTCGCCTCGTTGGTCGCTTCGTAATCTATCTTACCCTCCTCTGCGAACACGACAACCAAACAAAATTCTGTTAGTCAAATTGATTCGTGCGGATATTCGCAACACAAACATTTGAGGGTGGGATTCAGGAAGCGAAGGTCAGCAACCCCTTTCTCTGCGCCGATAAGAACGTGCCGAATCATCGCACGCGCCATTCATTAATAGACAGTCACGTTATTAAATATTTTAAAACGCTGCTGAAAATAATCGGGGGTGGATGAGGGCGGACGGTGGTGCTGACCGCGACGCGGCCCAGGTCGACAACCCCTATTGATTATTTTTTTACCTTAACATTACTGTCCCAAGACGGACACACACGTGCACGCGGGGCCGGTTTGTTTTTATTTTCGAAAGGGTGGGATCGAGATCGGAGCGCTCCCACAACAGGTGGGGTCGACGAACCTATTTGCGGGGCTGCGACCCCGCTTTTGGCCGCGTTCAATCAACTCACGATCAGGTGTCGTCTATTTCTGCAATCAACGACGTAGCTACCCTTCTTTTTTCAAGACTCGCAAAGTTCTGCATTCGAGAATACCTACCTACTACATAACGAAATCATGTAATTAACTGTTACGTCAAGTGTTGTTCTTAATTCTTACTACTATTCACGTCATATTCTTTTTTCTTTAAATAGAAATTACAATCTACAACAGAGACAAAAGTTTTATGTTCACTAAATCTGATGAATATTTAATCAAGTAGGCGAACGTCATATTTACGTCAATTCTGTCAGTCCCTGTTATTTTTATAAAACGACATTTTCCGATGTAAAAACCAAAGAAGTAAACCGTTATATAGATAGGTTATCAGCGTGGTATTGTTTTGGATGTTGCTGTGCCAGTTTTTCTTGATGACAACTCAAACGATTCGCTTTTTTTTTATTTGTAAATCTTTATCTCGGTGCATTGTCGTGTTTATTTCTATTTGTACACTGATATTGGTCCCATTTTTTCTTTCAACTCTGTTTACCTCCGGTGTTGTCACAACATTTAACGAAGCGATCTAGCCGCCACCTGTCAATATGTCATAACCAGATCGCGACTCTTTCAAAATTCTGATCAGTAGCAAAATCGCAATGGAAAACGTGCTGGAGCGATCCAGAAGTCTGCCCAATTTCCGCGACGTGGGCGCCACGGTCACGGAGAACGTGCAGAACGCGGCTTCTTCGCTGGCGACCTCCGCCAAGTCTTTGGCGGACAGCACCAGGCGGAACGCTCAGGAGATTACACCGGCGATCAGGGAGAGGGCGTCGTCGCTGCGGGAGAGCGCCACCGGTACCATTCAAGATTTGACCACCACCATCGTCAACAGGACTCGCACCTTGCCGGACGTGCGGCAGAGCATCACCGACATGGGGCAGATCGTGCAGATTTGGGTGGCCAACGCGGCGGACAGGGCGAGGAATCTGTGGGAGAGCGGACAGTCGGATTCGCAGTCGACGACTGACGAGCGCGTTTGATACTTTTTTGATTCGAATTAAACTCTGCCATTTATGACGTTTGTTTTGACACGAGTAAAAAATGTAGCGTAGGTTCGTTAACACAAATTATACGAGTTGGAGAAAATTTCACGTGGGTTTGAGATGGTAGTTGGGTCTTTTGGATCTAAACATGGCGGTCGCATTTGATCCGGACGATTTGTACAAAACCAACAGTCTACCCAACTTTAGGACTTTCTTTCCGACCACCGTAAACAGGCTTGTTACGTCGTGTCAAGACCTAGCTCTGGCTAGTAAAGATGACGAGGAAGATGCTTCCGATGAAGCACAAATCGCCGACGAAGCTGCAAATTTTCTAGGAAAACTCAAAATTTTGATCGGTGGTCTTAGAGAAAAGATAAACTCTTTGGTAGCTGCCGTGATTGGTAGAACTAGAAATGTCGTCGTCGTCGGAGAGGACATTCGATACTTAACTCTTAACGTGGCCAGTATAGGACTCGACACGTTTATGGACCGGATCCGGTTCGCTTTAGACGACGGCGAAAGACCCCGAGAACACTACAACCCTTTCGTAATAGTGAGAGTCGTGGTGGTAAAAGTGGTCAACTTTGGAAGAGCGTTCTTGCAGTACATATACGACTTTCCTGATTATTTCAAAACTAGGATCATAACGGTCCCCGAGCCTGTAATCTACGATATTTAACCCCCAAATAAAAGACTGACCTAACCTCACTATCTGTCAAACTCAAACTGTCAAATAAAATTCTACTTACGTGTAAATTTGATGTCGGGTTTGAGGGGCTGCGGCCTCCTCCTGTGCGGGGGCAGCTTGTCGTTCTCGATCTTCCACATTTTGAGACACTGCGGTTCGTGTATGTAGATCGAGTTGACGGTGAACAGTCGGCCGCAGATGTAGCAAGGGAACATGGGGGACTTCTTTCCGGAGCTCCCGGAGGAGGGCCGCTCTTCCTTGTCGATGCTCGATCTGTGCGAGCCCGAGTCGGGGGTCTTTTGCCCTTTTGCAGCATCCTCGCGCGCAGCCAGCTCCTCCTTGGGGCTCGCCGCACCGTCAGCTTTTCTGACGGGGACTGGGGCCCGGATGTCGGCCGGCAAGGCCTCGTTTTCGGCCTGCCACTTCTTCAGGCACTGTTTCTCGTGAATCTTGATGGAATGCGTGCCGAACATCTTGCCGCAGATGTAGCATTCGGCGGTGGGGGGCGGCATGGGTGCGGGGGCTTGGGCGGCAATCGATTTGTCCACTGATGATTTTGACTGAAAACCAAAGTGCACGGTAGTGCGATTATTGATTTCCAGTTGCAGTTGCTAAACCGCCGTCTGACACGCGATACGAATCAAGGAAACACTCGAGAACGGTAACGGAAATAATTTATTGGGGTACTATATTTGGCTCTTGTTACAATTAGTGTATGATGCGGAGTCTTCTTCCCGGTCGCGTTTGTGCTCTTTGTACAGCCAACTGAAACAGACAGGTTAAGTAGGGTCGCGCTGGCGGAAGAGAGTACCCGAAGATGAAGAGCGAAGGGACGGTGAGGACGCCGCCCACGATGAAGAAGGTACCCGGCAGGAAGTTGATGGTGAGCTTGTAGACGATGCTGTACAAGGGACCGTAGATTATGGGGACCATGGCTTCAGACAAGCCGAACAAAGAGTTGATCTTGCCCAGTTCGTCCGGTGGTACCAGCTTGGAGATTATCGATCGCATAGCTATGAAACTGGTACCGTTCAAAATCTCGATGATTGCCCCCAGATAAAAGACGAAAGGAGTTGGTGCGAAAGCGTACACCAAAGACGCCACGATCCTGCTGGTACTCGAGAGTATCCCCAGAGCGGCATCGTCGATTTTCAAAATTTTCGTGAACAAGATCAGCGAGAAGAGAGTACCTAAAAGCAAAAACTCGTACTTTTTCGAGACCTCCCAGCGACGTACCAAACATGTGGGTGATGACGTAGAAAGTGGAGTAAATGCTGTAGTCGATCTCGTTCCATCCGAATTTGTATCGAACAAATAAGTACAAGACGCTCACCTCTCCTAAAATAGCGACATTAGACCAAAATCGACACTAAATGGGGTATCGTACCGTGCATGGGCCCCACGATCACCATGCACAGTACCATGATGGTGCAAATCCTCGCTTTCCTGTTCCGTTTCCCTTCCTTGAAGGCGACTTTGAAAGTCTCGGCGACGTGTTTGACGTCGAAAAAGTCCCGCAGGAAGTCTCTTTGTGGTGCGCTGGGTCCCTCGTGGGGGATCTCTTTGACGACGAGAGCCCCATAGAGGAAGGCCACCACGTAGAACAGCAGCGCCAGAGAGAAGATTCCGTAGAAACCGATCTGACTGAAGAGGATCCCGCTGAGGGCGTTCCCCACCGTGAAACTGATGTTGACGAAGATGTTGACCGCACCGATGCGAAGAGTTCGCGTTTCGACGCTGGTGATCCCTCCGATGTAACTGAAGATGGCCATGAACATGGCGAACCACCCTCCGGTGAGCGACGGCGGTACCGCCTCGAAAAACACGTTGTACTCGACCGACAACTCGTAGTAGAAGAAGGTGCAGATGAGGAGGCCGACACATGTGAGCATCTCCCCGATGATGGGGCTCAGGAAGCACGGTTTGCGCCGTTTGTGTCTGTCGCTCCACGAGCCGAGGAACATCAAGAGAAGACAAGGAACGAAGCTCTGGATGACGTTCTTCCAGGCATTCATCGTCGCCACCAGCTTCTGGACAGCGACCTCGTCGCTCTGGTTGTACCCGGTGGGGTCCCGCAAGGCTAGAGCGTCGCACGTCTCCTCCGGGAACCGCAGATTGACCCGGCACGCTTTGTCCATGTTGAGGTTCTGCGTGGCGAGGTTCGCCATCACGCACGGCAACACGAAACACACGAGGATCGGCTCGACGGTGATGTTGCCGAAGACGAGCCGGACCTTCGACCGGAAGCTCAACTTTCTGGACGCACCACCGTCCATTCTCTCATTTGAAACGGATCACATTGTAAAGGTACAACGCGTCGCGCGATCTAACGAACAATAGATGGTACCATCTCTTGATTTGATTAAGTAATTGGAGTGCGCTTTCATTGTGGCTGCACCGGATGCAGACCGGAGAAGGTCGCGTTTTCAAAAAACAACAAGGATCAATGTGTCTTCATCAGCGGCTTAGCAAAGTGACAGGTTTTGTTGCGTACTTACGTTGTCCTGGACGATCTTGCAGCTGCGCTGGTGCACGACCAGGCGGTCTGGATAGAAGGTGCGGCCGCACTTGGGGCAAGGCGTCAAAGTGGCCTGGCGAAAATTCAAACATGACAAAAGAACGAAGATGACGGGCCCGTTCAAAAAACTCCTGGACTGTCAAAATTACATTTTAAATAAAATGCTTGTTTTGACTGTACTTCTGTACTTGGATATAAAAAAATTTCGCTTGAGTGTACCGTCATCAAAATCTAGTTACAAAATATATTTAGGTTATGTTTTCATTTTTAATCATGGAACTAAAAATGTTTTGAATCATTCATTGCTTCGAACACTTGAAGTGAAATGCAGCAACTAAATGAATTAGATCTATTTAATAAAGTTAAAAAAAAAAAACACGCGACAATAACTGAAAACAGATAACAAATTAAACAACAACCAAAATCATCCAAAATAAACTAATCTGTTTCATTTATTCAGAAGAAAATTATTTAACACTTGATTAACACTTATCTCTCCAAAATTTTGATTTGTGCATCACAAGAACGAACACAATTCTTAGTTAACAATACTGGAGCGGCTTTGGCACAAATTTGGAATTTCTTTCCGTTATCATTTTGTTTGTTCCTTATAATAATTTCTTATGGCCGTCCTCTTTCGCGCCAATAGAACCACCGTAGTTCGTTTTGAACTTTCCATTTTAACCCTTTTACAAAATATACTTAAATAATTTTGCAATTTATTTCACAATGTCAATTTGAACAAATGAATAGTTTGAAAAATTAAAAAATCATAGATAACAACTGGGCAAAATGAAAATAACTAGTGATTTACCTACCCAACCTAGCAATTGATTTTGACAGTCCAGATGTTTATAGAATGGACTTTACATTCACTTTTAAACTGGATCAAAAGAAAACATTGAAAATATTTAACAATTAATGCGTCGTGGGCCGTCCATTTTGTGATGTGTGACAGGACACGCGATGTTTTGTTTAAATAAAGAAATCAACTGACGCACACCGGAAATCAATGTGCCGGAAGTTCAGGAAGCAATGTTAAGGGCAATCGTTCTAATCGAAAATCGAATTGATTTCATACAATATTCAAAGACTCTGATAGACCTCACGATTTTGTTTAGATTTATGGCCGCGAGGCTCGAAATGTATTGTTGGTTGCATAACAACGAAAAACCATCAATCATTCGAACGATTTAAATTTGGGTGTTTTGGACCCTCGTCGACCCATAACTCGTCATTGGCGTGTTGCCCAGTGCTTGTACAGCTTTCACGATAATTGTCGCTCAAAAACCGATCGATTTGTCCAGGTCGTGTGCACATTTTCTTGACACTCACCTGAGAGGACTCCCAGGCGAACTTGTTCCATTCTTCTGGGGTGAGAGGATGGTCCGGCTTGACCGGGGGCTTCCTCTGCAAGTGCGTCGGCAAGCCGGCATTCTCCCGTTCCCATCTCTGCAAAGACCGCCAAGTAGGTCGTTAAAGGTCGCCGTGTCGTTAGCAAATTATGGGGGTTGCGTCGGGAGTTACGAGGTTTTGATTAGCCGACTTGGCGGTGCGGCTCGACCGCATATGGGTTAATATATTCCGCATTGTAGGTCAGTTTTTATGATCGCTTTCCAGCGAAATGGTTTGATGGATTACTGGGCGTGAAGGACGTTTGGGATCTGTCGCTGTGTGATTAATTTAAGGCGACTTAATTTGTGTGTCTTGCGAAACTCTTGCGGGATTTTCCCGGTGTTTGTCGAAGAATCAATTCTTTCACGAAATCAAGATAAGACAGAGTAGTGGCTTATCAACATGCAACTGTTAACGATGCAGCAGTTTTGTGCTACTTTGTTGCTTTCGTACGTTTCAAGGTGGTTTACTGTCTTGCTATCCAGGGGAAAAGAATTGGGGTACCAGTTGAAATATGGTGCTTTCAAGGGTGAAATGCCACGGCGATTTAAATTGTAAAACACTCGTGCATGTTAAAATTTCACCGATTTGGTAGTCTCGACGACCGCCTCTGGTCAATCAGCTGAAGAATTTTTTTACGAAAACTCTACAAACATGTCTACAGTCATCAGTCACTGTTGCCCTAATTACTTACAAAGAATTCGGATAGTTTTGGGGTAATTTAGTGAAAATGAAAAACAAATTAGTTCTTTTGTGTGTCATGTTCATTGTGTACCCAATCAATTCCTCCTATGAAAACATACGAGCCGATCGATATTTCCCATAAAAACCACCACAAATGTCACGCTATTAAAAAAATTCCAATCGATTTGTGATACAATTTTATTCTAACAGTTGTAGAATTGGACGATTATCGAATTACCTCAATTGTAACGTATTTACCGAGCGAAATTTCAGTTCAATTGCGTGACGCACCTCTAATAATTTCATCATCGTCATCGATTGTCATGAATTAACCAGAACGAGATATTTTGAGCTCTTCACACTGTAATTTAAACCGTCTTCAATGTATTTTTCCACCAAAAAACCCCCATCGAAAGTTCAAGGTTGTCGCCTTTGGGATTCAACCCCCGACGCTTATAATTTTCCATGATCGATTCCTCATACATTTACATCAATTAGCATTTTATCAATGGCATCCAGTCTTGAACTTGGACATCATTTAATATTTATGCGACGTAAGAACTGTCAGACCGTTCGATTCCTGCGGGAACATGCGAGCACAAAATTGGGGTGCGATTATCGGCACGAAAATATTTCTCGCGCCGCACGAAGGTGTTCCGTTTGGGAATAATTTAAGTGGTATGTTGAAATGGGGGTACCTGGAGGCACTTGGGCTCGTGCAGGTGGAGCGAGGCGGTGCCGAACTCCCTGCCGCAGATGTAGCAAGTGAGGGTTCGCTTCGCCGACTTCACCCTGGGGGTGGATTGTTCGGCGGCGGTGCCCACGTTAGGGGGGCTGTGCACGATTTTCTGAGCCGGCAGGGAGGGTTTGCGCTGAGGCGGGGGTGGCAGATTCTTGTCGGAGTTCTGTTGCTTCGACTTGTACTTCATCGCCACCGGTTTCTGGACGGTGCTCTTCACTGCAAAGCAATCGACGCGACGAGGTGAGTAATCGTGCTAAATTTAGCGCTGATGCGCCGGTTGCAATAATTGGACTCACTTTTGGGGGGTTCCTCGGCCTTTTTGGTGACTTTGAGTGGCGTCACAGGATGGCTGTGGAAACGTTCGGGTTGGTCAGGTCTGCCACAAGTCCTGCAAGGCTCCGGCAGTTTGGTCGATTTGCCCAGATCGCTCTTGTTGCTCACATCCACCAACTTAACAACATTGCCAACACGCTTGCGTGGAATTTTGAACGTCTTGTTGTTGTTGTTGGCGTCGCTCAAACTCTTCTTCTTCGCCAGAAGGTCGACCTTCTTCGCTTTGGCTGTCCCGTTCTTCGTCTTGGCGCTTTTCACGCTGACGCTGCTCTCTTCCTCTTCGTAGCTGTCCTCGCTCGTTTCGGGTCGCTTGCTCTTGCGAGTTTTGTGCTTCTCCGGAGATGGAAGGCTGAGGGGGCGGTTGATCACCGCCGTCTTCTTTCTCTTGGCGATGGCCAACGAGAGAGGGAACCGGCACAGGTTCGATATGTTCAAGAACTCTTTTCTCATGGTGCTCATGTCGATTATTCCGATGAGGCTGATGTTGAGGACGGTGGGCTTGTCTAACGTCGCCGTCAAGGGTCTCTCTTCCTTCTTGCCGTCCCTCTTCGGGGGCCACGTCTTCGTGAACAACTTCAAGCTTGTGTTTTTGGGCATTTTGGACAGTTTCTTCAACGCGAGGTTCTCTAGAAGAGGCAGTACCAGGAAAGGGCGCGATTTTCGTTTGGTCGTCTTGTTCTCAGTCTTTAGCGTCATAAGTTGCACTTTCACATTGGTTCACTGTATCGTACACTTGTAAATAAATAAAGTAAATAAACGGGCGCGCGAGGACTAGAAAAAATAATAAGCGCGCTCGATACAAACAACGACGTCGCTCCGGTAATACTGGTATGCAACTTGTTAGGTAGCGGTTACTTCTTTATGCCTACCTACGCGCAAAATCGACCAGACGACTGCGAACATGACTAACAACAAACCTATATTAGGAGGCTCAAGGGTAATTCACCACCTACGGATACACTTTTAAGGATTTGACCACGGAAAGAACTTTCCTTCGAAAGAACGTTGCCCCAGTGACGTTCTTGAGCCAATTGATTTTTTTTTCAAAAAGTAACTGATCTTGTAAATAATTCGTTCTTGTCTTGCACAACGCTGGGTTAAGTCAAATAAATAAAAACCTCGTAAAATTGGATTCTTTATATAATCTTAAATATAACTGTATTTACACGATGTAAAATTGGAAAGCTGAATTATCTTCTGTACCGGTACCTCTTGAAGTGGAACCACAACTGAAAAATGTTGTTGTGGAACTGACACCTGAACCCCCTCTTGTACGAGTACTCCCATTCCCTGTTGACAATTTTGAACGCAATGTCTTCGTAGGGTGGCCCAGCGTGGAACCTCAAAATCGCAAACTCCCGATTTTCCGGACAGGGCGTCTGTAAACAAAACCGTCAAACATCTGACCTTTCAACCCTTCCACCAACTTACCAAGAAATACTCGGGTGTGCTGTTTTTGTCGATCAGGTCTGGGTAGAAAATGTTAAATTTGTACCCTTGCACGATCTTCGGCGGAGGATTGTCCATGTCGTAATGGGTTTGATTGTATTTGTTCCACTCGAAACCTGTGTGGACTCTGTTGAAATATCTCGGTTTTCTCGGTCGGTATTTGTCCGACCAGAGGTAGACCTGGTTGTCGAGGGCCGCTTCTACGGAAAACTGCGCCTCGTCGTCGCCCATTCCTTTTCGGGCTTCGCGTTGCAGAAGGAGTTCTTCTTTCGTTATCACGTTTTCGACCTTCTTGCCGCTGCCGCAGACTTGCATTCGCGCAAATTCAAGACGTTTTGAGTCGTCTTCTTCGGTTACGACTATGGTGCCGGGTTCGATGGCCTCGGGGGGTAAGAACTTGGGGCTGTAGCCGCCCGCTTCGTAAGCGTCGAAGTACTCGTTTAAGATGTCGTTCGCGTTTTC
The DNA here is from genome assembly GCF_963966145.1 of Tenebrio molitor. NCBI lineage: Eukaryota > Metazoa > Arthropoda > Insecta > Coleoptera > Tenebrionidae > Tenebrio > Tenebrio molitor. Next base: position 804,675 of record NC_091047.1, read on the forward strand.
CTCGGCAGTTCTGAAAGCATTTTATTTTACGAGTGTGCAAAATCTCATAATCATAATTTATGAATTATGAGTCAATCAATTGAAATAATAACATTTCAATAGACTTGCGCAACAGCTTTTTTGTGTAAGATATACCGATTTCCACTTACATGAATTTAAAAAAATATGACATAACCTCACTTACCTCTCATCATCGGAAACAATTAAAAATACAATAATCTGTTCTGCGTTCGCTAAAATTTAAATGTAAAATTTGAAATCATCATATCTATCGAGAAACTTATAATATCCTGTATCGATTAAATAAAAATCGTATTTTTTTTTTAAGTGAGATAACAAATTCAAAACTGAGGTTAGGATTTTGTGAGCAATGAAAAACAAAAATATGCGCATCCCATACTTCTCGTTGTCGCTGATTTGTTCTTCTTCATTCGAGGTGCCGGGTTTGGGCTCTGGCTCCATTTGCGCATGCGTCTCCGCCACAGGAGTGGTATTTTCTTCTGCTGCCGGCACAGTAACGGCTTGTTCAGCTTTGAGGACTTGCAATTTCCTCCTGAGACTGTCCTGATGTCGGTCCCTCAACCGCGCCCTCGCCATGTGAGCTGTAACAGTTCAAGGTTTACAAAACAAAACTGATAAAAAAAAGACTTCCAACCCTTCAGCTGTGACAGCAACGATTCCCAATAGCCTATGTCGATTCCGTCCGCTTTGCCGTTGATTTTGCTCTCGATCTGCTTCTGCAGCGCCGCCAGTTGTGCCGACGTCTTCCCTTTGAACACCGACGTCACGTCAGCGGCGACAGCCTGGTTGATGCCTTCCCGCCTGTTCACTCCCATATCGAATTCATTTTGTTTTTCTAGTTTTCGCAGTTTTTGTAGCTCGTCCTCTACGATGACCGTGATGTCGTTCCAGTAATCTAGGTTCTTCCCCCGTTCCAGTTCTTCATAGACTTTTATGTCCTCAACTAGATCTTCCAAGTCTTTGATGTGCAGACCGTTCAGGTACGTGTACGGCTCGTGCATTTCCACCGCGTCGACCTCTTCTTCCGCGCTTATGTATTTCGCCAACAAGTCGATGGGTTTGGCTCGGCCGTCCTGAATGCGAATGTGCGATCTCAGCCTCGCTTGTTCCAAGTGGAACTGATCCTCTTGACGTTCCCACTCTTCAAATTGCGCCGCTTCTTTGCTACGCTGCAACAGTTGCATCTCCTCTTCTCTCTTTTGCCTCTCCACCTCTCGTTCTATTCTTCTCTTCTTCACTTTCTCCAATTCGCGTTTATTTTCTTCCTGTTTGTGGCGATTTCGCGCTTCTAGTTCTTCCTGGCTCACGTTGCCAAGTCCTTCCTTGGCCAATTTTTTCGTCCAGACAAAAGTTGACAGCAAATTGCCGTCGCCGAAGGGATTATCAGTGTTTGTATAATGAAGGTATTCATTATCCCACCCCATGCGCTCTTTGCGCTTTCTCTCTTTAGCCTGTTTTTTTGACAAGCGCCTCAATCTCTTCTCTTCTGGCGTTTCCGTCGCTTTTTTCAATTCTTTTTCACGCTTTCTTTCATCAAGAGCCTTCAGTCTTTCTTCTTTGAGCTTCTGAAGGAGGATTAATGAATCATCAGACGAGCTGCTGCTCGAATCTGAATCTGAGTCACGAGATCTGTGCTTTTTCTCTTTCTTTTTCGACGATCTCTCGCTAGAGCTACGATCTCTTTTCTTAAATTTATCCAAGTTTCCTTGTTTCCTCGATTTTTGTCTCTCATCTTCGCTATCGCCCGTGTCCGACGAACGATCGTGAGGACGGCCAGAAGACCTATCATTACATACATTTCTTAGCAACGCTCAAATAAAATTATAACTAAAACTCACCTGTGTCGTCGAGAATGGTCACTTCTTGGCATTTTATCTGGACAAAACTCTTGTTTTGGTTTATAGGTTAGTGAAACGTCAACATAACGTTGAACTTTGTCAAGTTGGTATTACGTCTCGTAACTTTCTATTTCTCGTAAATATATTAAGGAACGATTCTTTTTCCGTGATCGATTTGAAGACCGTGAAAGGTTTGTCGAAGCGTAATTCAACTATTATAAATTAATCGTAAGCCAGATGGGTGCGACCTTGGGATTGCGAATCAAGTTGGTGTTTAGTGGTTTGCACGGTTGGCAACACAATCAAAACTTTTGTCGGTTTGAAAGAAGTGAAAGTTTTTGTGGTGAAAAAACGAAAAAAAATCGAATTTTCATTTATTTCTACCGGTTTAAAAAGCACAGCAGGTTCCATGAATCGCATGAAAATCGAGGAAATGCAGAGAAACATTTACTACTCCGATAAGTACTACGACGACGAGTACGAATACCGGTGAGCAGATTTTTCCGGGATTTTCCGGCACCAAGGGTGAGACGCAAATTAATTCGTTTTGTTTTCGTCAGACACGTCGTTTTACCCAAAGAAATGGTAAAGTTGGTGCCGAAAACTCATCTGATGTCGGAAGAGGAATGGCGAGGTATCGGAGTACAACAGAGTAAAGGTTGGGTGCATTATATGACGCATTCTCCAGGTGAGTGCCGGACGATCGGCCCTTATTGCAAGAAATATGATTTTGAACTTTGCAGAACCACACATCCTGCTATTTAAACGACCAATCACAACGCCTCCAACTCACAATGGGAAATAAGTGCTCAAACTAAATGATATTTGTAAATTTGTTCATTATGTTAGTTTTTTAACATTAGGGACGGGCTCTGGTGTCCGCGACACGTCCTGAATGTTTACTTGGGGCCACAAAGTGGTCCTTTCGATTAAACAAGGCTGTAATCTTATTGAACTTTCTTCGGGATGGTTCCCAGTTTATCCTTCAGTACTAACAAGCATATTGTTTTTGTTTTTAATTACCAGGCTGCTTCCTACGCTAACGTTTTAACATGTCATCTCTTAGTGTTATTTTTATCAATAAAGTTATTGTAATTTAAGCGGCAATAATTTGCTTTTGTTTCCGTTCTTGTCACGTCAAAATCCAAGAAACTTGTCCTCAGTTCTACTGTTTTGAAGGTAGAGGGGTTATCGTCGCGTGGTGGGGTAAACACAAAATAAATGGCTCCACTCGCGAACGATATTTTACGCGAAATCGCAGATGAAACCTTGCCCGCGTTGGCCGAATTATACAAGAAACATGTCGGATGGGCCCCCCACGTTTTAAGCCTGATTCACATGGGGATTCGCTGGAAACGATCGGCGAAATATCGTGATTGTATCAGTTTCACGTCACCCAACGATAGTTGGGAGAGAGATGGCACCATCGTGGTTCTATTCACCGTAAGTAAGACATGCTCAGTAGGAAGTAACGCACAACTCACTTTTTAGAATTACTGCTACAACATATTCGTATTCACTCTGGACGAAAAATGTACAAATCTGCGAGAAGGCTTGAGTCGGACAAATTTCATCGACTACAAAAACCCGCAGGCGACGTTTTTCTGCATTCACGAGAAACACGTTTCCACCGTCATGACGATCTTCGAGGAGAAAGAGTTGAACGTCGACAGAACTGAAGCTCCGTATTTGATGTACGCGTTAGCTGCGGGAAAGAGCGAATTTTCGAATGAACATCCCACGGGAGTTTACTTGAGGGAGTTGGATGTGGAATCAGCTGCGCAGATTGATTCGGTGTGGCCCTACAAATATCCGGGATCCCAGGATTATATAGCTTCGTTGATCGAGAGTAATGGCGGTTATGGAGTGTTTTTGAAAAATGAAGACGAGATGGTGGCGTGGGCCGTAAAGCACTGCTTGGGACACATCGGGATGGTTCAGACTCGAGAAAACGAAAAAAAGAAGGGATATGGGTTGTTGGTTACTAAAGCTTTAGCTAAAGAGATAGTGGAAGAGGGACAGCGTCCTTTTGCGACCATTTACGCCCAGAACAAAGCGTCGATTTGTATGTTTGAAAAGTTGGGATTTCAAACAATTGGGAATTGTTATTTCATTAATCAACTAACGTAACGTAACATATGTATAGTAGATAGCTGCGTTGTAAGGTTCTTGATAAAAACATCATTTCATATTTATCTGTGTTGACGTTTACAGCGCCATCTGACGGTTTGAGAATGGCGCGTAATAATAATAAATAAAGTGTACGAAAAGTGATGTGTTTTCATTTGAATAATGATGAAAAAAAGACCTACGACGTCAAGGGAGCCGCGCTGATTGGAACACCGGTTGCAGGCAGGTCCCTCATTTAGTTTTTCGAAAATTATTTACAAGAAACTCTAAATAAGCTTTATGAGTAGTATTTGCTGATATACACCGATTTAATAACAAAATATAAATCCAAGAGCATCTAACCAGGTCCCCTCAGATTGATTAAGCAATCTTTCACTTTTTACTTTAAAAATCATTTTTTAATTCTTGGGTCGATGGCGAAATTATCACCGTTATACATCAAAACCTGATAAGAATCGACGTGTTTTTCACTACCATTGTCGATAAAATAGAAATGTGCTTTTCCAGGCCAAAACGAACTAATTTTTCCTACTATAATGTCTCCCCCATGGCTGATCCTTCCGATGTTCATATATCCGTTAGCGTCTTCGTGACCTCCTATCACCGCATGCTTATCGATAACTTCCAGATGAAGATTGCTATAATTTGCCGACATCCAATAAAAATTGTCTTGTGGACCGCACAGTATCTAGCACAAGAAGGATACATTTTTTGAGTTACACCTTCTTCCTCACTTACTTTAATGTATTTGTCCAACTTTTTATCACCGTCGTAAGGCACGTGCACTTCTTTTACTCCTGGATAAATCGACCCCACTATCAAACCTGCATTTTTCACGTAACCCTGTCCGATGTAAACGTTCTTGTCGGCAGCGGTTTTACCAGCAACTATCGCATCTTGAGGGACTCGTCCCACGTATTCTCTCCAGTAGTAATCTGAATTTGTGTTTGTTCTCAGATTGTGGTTGATTTTGCCAAATAAACTTACCTTCGTGCGAACTTACACCGCAGTGGTGTAAAACGAAAATAATCGCAACTGGTGCTGACAACAACTTCATCTTGGAATTGTAAAACGATGCGGACTGACGCGTAAAAGAATTTTTTGACCCTCGTGGGTTACCAATGATACTTTTAGCGATGATTGTTGGGGAAATCCTTGATGGTTTGTAACAAGTTTTTGCTCAAGTAGATAAAGGTGCATAAATTTAAAACATTCGTAATCTACCTAATATGCACCAATCAGGAGCTTTAATCTGTGGATATGACCATCACAAAAATAATCGTGCTGGTGCTGTTTTTGTCTAAGTTTAAATTAAAATATTTGATGCCGATTTGAGTTTTTGTCGATGCTTGTAAAGCTGGTTGCGGACTATTTTATAAAGAATCAGTTCTAATTAAATTAATGTTTTTATCTCCAAACGTCATAAAAGTGACAAATTGTGTCTCAAATGAGAAGGTAAAAGTGTCATTTTATGTGATTGAACACATAAAATAGCAAAATTGACAATTTTATGTGTCAAATCACATGAACTACAAAAATCAAAGAGTTCATCGAAATCATTTATTAATATCTACCTATTTATTGTGACAAATTGTATTAGGTATTACGATTTATCATGAATAATTAGTACACAATACTTATTAATAATTTAAATCACTAAAATTGCGTTCTAATGGTGTTCGTTTTATGGTTTTATTGCCTCACTGCGTTCGACAGCCAATCTACCAGCCGCAGCACATAAAACTTCATTTTTACTCCTCATAACATAATATAACGGGTGTTTTTTAAAATTTGGCGTCGAAGTAGGCGTTGAACTGTCGATTGTGAACGCACTATACAGGTTACGGATCACGGATCAGCTGTTTAAATCTTACGCTTTACACGAGTGGTGCGATCCCAATCGATTCTCCAACGCCTACTTCGACGCCAAATTTAAAAAAACACTCTTTACTATTATCTATATAGTTATGTAAAAATCGCGACTTGTACTATCGCGGCCAAAATACTTTGGTCGTCACTTTTTGACACTTCAAATGTAAATGAAGTATTAATGTCAATATACATGACAATTTCAAATTATTGTTGTCAAAAATATAGCACCTTCAGTTTTTGATAAATATAGAATCGTCTTACTTGGTTGTCTAAACCGCGACTATGTTGATCTTTTGCTTTTGAACCCTGCCTCCGCAGCTGGGATTTACCCCACCCGTATGACACTGATGGATTAAAATAATTTTGACAACAGTAAAAAATAAGGTTAAACATCCTAAAGCTTGCTTTACAATTGAATATCATTTATGTCACATTGACGACCAAAGTATTTTGGCCGCGATAGTATTATAACCGACGTTTTCATTTAATTAAAAATGCATTATGAAAATGTTTCCGAGAGAAAGACCCAATTTTCGCCGATGAGGATGCCACAAAATGGGCGCTTCACGTTTAAATAATAATAATCAATGCGCAATATAACAAAGCACAATAACAACACTAAACCCAAAAACAACGAACAATAAGGAATAGATTCACAAATTTAATTTCAAAGCAGCAAAAAAAAACAGTTTTTTTTAACTTCAAATTTAAAATGTCATTTGAATTAGAAAAATTCTTGGTGACAAAAACTTAAGATGAATAATATCTCCAAAAAACAATACGGCCATTCCATATAAACGTATTTCGTTGCTAGGGAAAACATATCAACGATTCCGGTACTATCCTCCATTTTTTCTAGCACACAATGTAATGTATTCTTGTCGGCTCAACCAGCACCTGACGATCTCCACTTCTGGACGTTTTCGGCGCGCTAAAAATATTTTTTTCACAACTTTTTCGACAGTTTGGGATATTGAATTGTAATCTATCCGATAGTTTAAAAAATCTTCCAACTTTGTTCCAAAAATGGTTTGAATACATGGATTTTTGAATATTTTCATCGGAACAAAAGTTAACAGGGGGTTGAAAAATTAGCATGTAAAACCCTATGGCCAGTCTTTAAAAAAACTCACTGTATGTATAGTAGTAGCTGCGTTGTAAGGTTCTTGATAAAAACATCATCATTTCATATTTATCTGTGTTGACGTTTACAGCGCCATCTGACGGTTTGAGAATGGCGCGTGTTAATTAAATAAAGTGTACGAAAAATGATGTGTTTTCATTTGAATAATGATGGAAAAAAGACCTACCATGTCAAGGGAGCCGCGATGATTAGAACACCGGTTTCAGGCAGGTCCGTCATTTGTAGTTTTTCGAAAATTATTTACAAGAAACTCTTTAAATAAGCTTTATAAGTAGTATTTGCTGATATACACTGATTTAATAACAAAATATATATCCAAGAGCATCTAACGAGGTCCCCTCAGATTGATTAAGCAATCTTTCATTTTTTACTTTAAAATCATTTTTTAATTCTTGGGTCGATGGCGACATCATCACCGTTATACATCAAAACCTGATAAGAATCGACGTATTTTTCACTACCATTGTCGACAAAATAGAAATGTGCTTTTCCAGGCCAAAACGAACTAATTTTTCCTACTATAATGTCTCCCCCATGGCTGATCCTTCCGATGTTCATATATCCGTCAGCGTCTTGGTGACCTCCTATGACCGCATGCTTATCGATAACTTCCAGATGAAGATTGGTATAATTTGCCAACATCCAATAAAAATTTTCTTGTGGACCGCACAGTATCTAGCACAGGAAGATACATTTTTTGAGTTAGACCTTCCTCCTCACTTACTTTAACGTATTTGTCCAACTTTTTATCACCGGCGTAGGGCACGTGCACTTCTTTTACTCCTGGATAAATCGACCCCACTATCAAACCTGCATTTTTCAGGTAACCCTGTCCGATGTAAACGTTCGTATGAGCGGCGGTTTTACCAGCAACGATCGCATCTTCAGGGACTCGTCCCACGTATTCTCTCCAGTAATAATCTGAATTTGTGTTTGTTCTCAGATTGTGGTTGATTTTGCCAAATACACTTACCTTCGTGCGAACTTACACCGCAGTGGTGTAAAAGGAAAATAATCGTAACTGGTGCTGACAACAACTTCATCTTGGAATCGTACAACGATGTGGACTGACGCGTAAAAGAATTTTTTGACCCTCGTGGGTTATCAATGATATTTTTAGCGATGATTGCTGGGTCAATCCTTGATGGTTTGTGACAAGTTTTTGCTCAAGTAGATAAAGGTGCATAAATTTAAAACATTCGTAATCTACATAATATGCGCCAATCAGGAGCTTTAATCTGTGGATATGCCCATCACAAAAATAATCGTGCTGGTGCTGTTTTTGTCTAAGTTTAAATTAAAATATTTGATGTCGATTTGAGCTTTTGTCGATGCTTGTAAAGTTGGTTGCGGACTATTTTAAAAAGAATCAGTTCTAATTAAATTAATGTTTTTTTTAGTTATGAAAAATCGCGACTTGTCTTTCCATAATGACTTACCACATCAAGGGAACCGGTTTCAGGCAAATACGTCATTTGTAGTTTTTCGAAAATTATTTACAAGAAATTCTTTAAATAAGCTTTATGGGTAGGAATATTTGCTGATATACCTACACTGATGTAATTACAAAATATATATCCAAGAGCCTCTAACGAGGTCCCCTAGAATTATTAAGCAATCTATAACTTTTTTACTTAAAAACGGCGACACTATCGTTATACATCAAAATCTGATAAGAATCGACGCGTTTTTCACTACCATTGTCGACAAAATAGAAATATGCTTTTCCAGGCCAATACGAAGTAACTTTTCCTACTTTAATGTCTCCCCCATAACTGATCCTTCCAATGTTCATGTATCCGTGAGCGTGTTCGTGACCTCCTATGACCGCATGCTTACCGATAACTTCCAGATGAAGATTGCTATAATTTGCCGACATCCAATAAAAATTGTCTTGTGGACCACACAGTATCTAGCATAGGAAGATACATTTTTTGAGTTACACTTATTCCTCACTTACCTTAACGTATTTGTCCAACTTTTTATCACCACCGTAGGGCACGTGCACTTCTTTCACTCCTGGAAAAATCGCGCCTACTATCAAACCTCCATTTTGCACGCAACCCTGTCCGATGTAAACGTTCGTATGAGCGGCGGTTTCACCAGCAACGATCGCATCTTCAGGGACTCGTCCCACGTATTCTCTCCAGTAATAATCTGAATTTGTGTTTGTTCTCAGATTGTGGTTGATTTTGCCAAATGAACTTACTTTCGAGCGAACCTACACCGCAGTGGTGTAAAAGGAAAATAATCGTAACTGGTACTGACAATAACTTCATCTTGGAATCTTACAACGATGCGGACTGACGCGTAAAAATTTTTTTTGACCCTCGTGGGTTATCAATGATACTTTTAGCAATGATTTGTAACACGTTTCTGCTCAAGTAGATAACGGTGCATAAATTAAAAATATTTGTACTATACATGTATGCGCCAATGGGGAGCTTTAATCTGTGGATATGACCATCACAAAAATAATCGTTCTGGTGCTGTTTTTGTCTAAGTTTAAATTAAAATATTTGATGCCGATTTGAGTTTTGGCGATGCTTGTAAAGTTGGTTGCGGACTATTTTAAAAAGAAGCGGTTCTAATTAAATTAATGTTTTATCTAATAGTTATGTAAAAATCACAACCTGGGACCTGATGTATTATAATAACCGGCCTGTTCATTTAATTAAAAATGATTATGAAAATGTATCCGAGAAAGAGCCAATTTCCGTCGATGAAGGCGCCACAACACAGGCGCTTCACGCTTAAATAATAATCAATGCGCAATATATAACAAAGAACAATAACAACACTAAACACAAAAACAACGAACAATTAGGAAAAAAACAAAGAGGTTCTTGACTTCAAATTCAAAATGTCATTTGAACAAGAAAAATTCTCGGTGACAAAAACTTAAGATGAATAATATCCCCAAAAAACGCCCGTACACTGGCGCTCTGCGGGGATCACTAAAACTACAATTCTGAACAGGCCGGTTATAATACAGCAGGTTGTGGGCATGATAAAAATATAGTTACTGTATCGCCAGTTCCGCGCAAATTCAAAAATTGAAAAATCAAATAAAACCCGCGAAACTGAACAATTGGCCAAGTCGTGATCGTCATAGAAACGGTAAAAACCCTAGGAAACCCCTACGTTGTGTGTTTTAATGTTTTATACAAAATGGCGGAAGACTAGCTCGAGATGCAAATGGCGGACCTGCAGGGTGGACAAACTTCGAAATAAAAATAAGTACATAAATTGGTGGAAGGACGCCTGTATTTAATTTGCATATATACGAATAAATACGTTCTCGTTTTCATTTGCAGCGGTGTTTGATGTAAAACAGACAAACAAATACATAACAACACAATTTATGAACACTAGCCATGAGATTGAACAAAACACAACAAATAAATGAACAACACCGCATCGACAGACTTAACAACCACTGTAAATGAGATGAGTAAAACCTCCAAAACTCATTCACAAACGATGGCACACCATAATCTTTTCTAATCGTTAAATTTTATACAACATGACAGAAGAATGAATAAACAAAATTCAAATTTACAATAATTAAGGCCCTAACTGAATACTACGCTCTCTCTCTCGCAGCCCTCGTCTTCCCCGATAACAGGCAGCACCTCCCCCGAACGGGACGTTATTCTAGATAGTTGTCGCCCCCCGATCTCTTACTTCTAAACTCCCGCCCTATTCACCCAGCCTAGCTCCCCAAATTGGTTGCGAACCACACTCTTCCGGGTATTACGTCATGGTGAAGCCCCGAGATAACAGCGACGGCAACCCCAGACGGTAACGTCGGCTCTTCTCACTTATTTTCTTTTGCTTAGATAAAATAAAAACAAAAATAAGTCTTTATTTTATCTACCTATGCTGTGTTAACTTTTGTAGCGGCATCTGACGGTTTGAGAATGGCGCGTAACGTTAACACTCAAAAATGACATTTTACTTTTCCTTAAGATAATTAAATAAAGTATACGAAAAATGATGTGTTTTCATTTGCATAATGATGGGAAAAGAAGACCTGTACAATTTGAAGAAAACAACTTACCACATCAAGGGAACCGGTTTCAGGTAGGTAGGTACGTCATTTGTAGCTTTTCGAAAATTATTTACAAGAAACTTTAAATAAGCTTTATGAGTAATATTTGCTGATATACACTGATGTAATAACAAAATATAGATCCAAGAGCCTCTAACGAGGTCCCCTGAGATTATTAAGCAATCTATAACTTTTTTACTTTACATTACCTTTATACATCAAAATCTGATAAGAATCGACGCGTTTTTCACTACCATTCTCGACAAAATTGAAATATGCTTTTCCAGGCCAATACGAAGTAACTTTTCCTACTATAATGTCTCCCCCATGACTGATCCTTCCGATGTTCATAGATCCGTGAGCGTCTTCGTGACCTCCTATGACCGCATGCTTATCGATAACTTCCAGTTGAAGATTGTTATAATTTGCCAACATCCAATAAAAATTGTCTTGTGGACCGCACAGTATCTAGCACAGGAAGATACATTTTTTGAGTTACACCTTATTCCTCACTTACTTTAATGGATTTGTCCAACTTTTTATCACCGTCGTAGGGCACGTGAAGTTCTTTTACTCCTGGAAAAATCGACCCCACTATCAAACCTGCATTTTTCAGGTAACCCTGTCCGATGTAAACGTTCGTATGAGCGGCGGTTTTACCAGCAACGATCGCATCTTCAGGGACTCGTCCCACGTATTCTCTCCAGTAATAATCTGAATTGGTGTTTGTTCTCAGTACCTATGTGGTTGATTTTGCCAAATGAACTTACTTTCGAGCGAACCTACACCGCAGTGGTGTAAAAGGAAAATAATCGTAACTGGTACTGACAATAACTTCATCTTGGAATCTTACAACGATGCGGACTGACGCGTTAAAGAATTTTTTTTGACCCTCGTGGGTTATCAATGATACTTTTAGCGATGATTTGTAACATATTTCTGCTCAAGTAGATAACGGTGCATAAATTAAAAATATTTGTACTATACATGTATGCGCCAATGGGGAGCTTTAATCTGTGGATATGACCATCACAAAAATAATCGTTCTGGTGCTGTTTTTGTCTAAGTTTAAATTAAAATATTTGATGCCGATTTGAGTTTTGGCGATGCTTGTAAAGTTGGTTGCGGACTATTTAAAAAAAAAGAGGTTCTAATTAAATTAATGTTTTATCTAATAGTTATGTAAAAATCACAACCTGGGACCTGATGTATTATAATAACCAGCCTGTTCATTTAATTAAAAATGATTATGAAAAGAGAAAGAGCCAATTTCCGTCGATGAAGGCGCCACAACACAGGCGCTTCACGCTTAAATAATAATCAATGCGCAATATATAACAAAGAACAATAACAACACTAAACACAAAAACAACAAACAATAAGGAAAAGATTCACAAATTTCATTTCAAAGCAGCAAAAAAACAAAGAGGTTCTTGACTTCAAATTCAAAATGTCATTTGAACAAGAAAAATTCTCGGTGACAAAAACTTAAGATGAGTAATATCCCTAAAAAACGCCCGTACACTAGCGCTCTGCGGGGATCACTAAAACTACACTTTTGAACAGGTCGGTTATAATAGGTATAGCAGGTCATATTAAAAATATACTTTGTCATGCATCTAGGACATGCATTGTCCTAGAAATTCTATTTTTTTAAACGGCAAGCTCACGGGCCAAGCTTTCAGTATAGAGTCCTGTTTCTGAACCAGTTGGACTCCGTCCAGATGGAGCTGCTATCAAAACATTTAGATGAACCCGACATCGATTGTTAATGTGGCTCAGTTTAATAATAACTTCGGAATTATGCATGTTAATATTTTATTACATTACGCTGTAAAACACTTCCCTATGTGCTGACCTTTAATGCCGGCTTAAAATCTCTCACGAAACGATTTCCATCTACTTTTCCCGTTATTTATTATTTACATTAATAATTACATTTTTTAAGTGTGTTTCAGCTTCGGTGTTTCCACCATCGTAAACTTCCACCATTCCCATTCTGATCCTGTTCAATATTGTCGCAGAGATGTTGCGCTTAATTTTAACACGAAATTTCACACCTCTCAAGCGACAGACAAATCCAACACTTGCATGTTTTGAAATCTCTTCGTTTAACCGGATCTGGGACACCCGAAGGCCTCTCCGTGTCCCGTGACCTCAATAATCCCCGTCAACTTGCCAAGGCGATGAATAAACCACCGCCGACCGAAAAACAAGGATCAGCCGAGGATCAGCTAATTGGAAGTTGCGTCATTTAATTTTAAACGATAATCCCCGCCGGCATCGGAGCGAAAGTCGGCGGCTTCTCGGGGGCGGCCGGCTGAATTATTAAAATTAAGAGGCCGTTCCGTTTCGGATAGTTTCATTAAACCGAAACAGCGAAATAACGATGCGAAACGGGCCGACAAAAAATGCGGGGACAACGCCGAGGAGGCGCAAATATCGCAATAAAAACTGCACAAAAACGGGGTGTAAAGGAAGAGAGACGAATTTGTCGTTGATCCTGCGGGATAAGGACCAGATGGGGATGTTGATTGTCGGTCTACAATGGAGTGGCAGATGGTTGGTCGGTCCGAGAATGTTTGCTGTTTGTCTTTTGTAACCTGCCGGCACGGTTTTAATCGACAAAAAATATAAAAAACAACACAGCGTGGAACAGAAATGCTTGAAAAATTATTATAATTCGATTTGGTGATTATCTTTGCGTAAGTATTTTTTAACAAAAATGGTAATGTCATCTACCAATAGGTACGTTTCTTTTAAGCTCACGCCCACAAAAAAGTCTCTCATACTTATTGGAAATGACCGCAGACCAATCATATCGCGATGCACTTGGATTCTTCTCTTCTGAGAAAATTGCAAAAAACTATAAAAACTAATTTTTTCGCTCGTGACTTTTTTCACAATTACTGCAGGGCTTTGATTCTTGCTTCAAGGGAATCCTCGTCATATCACGTAGACCACATTTACATTTTACTTTCCAGCTTTCCACAGTTGCCTTATTTGGAACCAAAATGGCGTCTGCAGGCGGACCTCTTTTTCTTGCATGAAATTAAATCCGATTCGAATCTATCCGCATACCTTTTGCTTTGCCTTTTTCGTTTCAAACTTCAAACTGTTGTGTCGCTCGTCTTCGTGCATGTATTTTTCATCGTGACATTAAAATGTGAAGGAAGGAGCTTCAGATTGCGGTCAGTTCGGATCACGTGCCACACATTTCGAACCTGCCCCTCGGTTCTCGTGCAGACAAACGACTTTATTAAATAATAAACCTAAATACAGTGTATTCTCTCATAAGCGGACACCATCGGTCGCACGGAATTTGTCCACTCAAGAGAGACGTCCACTTAAGAAAGTTTGTCCGCTTAATAGAAGCGTCCGTTTCTGAGGAAAAATAGTAGATTACATTACGAATTCAGAAAAGTGGACGTTTACTAGACGAGTATGGCAAGTTTAAATACGAGCGTCAGGGAGTATTTAAATGCTATGCTGTAAAGTGACCTATTACTGTACGATTTTGAGTACAGTAATATAGTTCATTACTGTACAAAATTTCGATAAATGTCACAACTTGAAAAACGAAACGTCAAGCTAATTTTAAAGATTTTAAGCGATTTGGAGCCTTTAAGGGGTTGGTCGAACAAAAAAATGTTGTATTCAACTCTTTCCTGTGTAAATTGGGCTTTTTTTGGTACTCGTATTTAGAACGCGAGTGAAATGCCACTCATGCCAAAAAAGCCAAATTTACACACGAACTCTTTAAATAAACTATAGTGCATTCATTTTAAATGTTGGGTTTTGTAATAAAACTTGCCTGCTTTGACACTTGTCCGAAACTCAGTGAATCTAAAACTGTGTTCAATATCTTCGGGTCCAAAATTAAAGAATGGTGGGATCGAGATCAACTTTTAGAAGACCAAGTGAAACCAGTAACATTTGTTGCCAATACTGGTGAATCATCTAGTGTCTAGTGAATTTGATTCAGATGACGATTAATTTTTTTATTTGTTTACGTATTTTATTATTTATTTTTTACTTACTTTAAAAGATACATGTAATGGATACTTTACTAATTACTCTTATTTCTTTATTAAGTAATCTTATTTGTCAAATACATTATTTAAAATCAACAATCTCTTTACATTTTTTTGGTCACTGATCACAAAATGTGTTTTAATTTTTTTTACTTGTGGATATTTTAACGTCTCTTTCTTTTGCTCGTCAATAAGATGGTGAAAGTACGACGTGGTACCAGTTTTATATGAACAGAGGGATTCCTACTTTACGGTACCGATACAATGAAAATTTGCCGCTTTCGTAATTTATGGTGTTTTGAGTTTACAACTTTACCCAACGTTTAAAATGAATGCCCTATATGTACTTTTTTTTTCAAATGGACACATAATATGAAATACACTTATACCTAATTAGATACATAATACTGATTTGTTTTTGACAAAATAATTTTAATTCTGAGTGAAGTAATCTTCTAATATTTCCTGCTTTAAATTAAACTGTTTTAGTGAAACACTTTCGAAATGTAACATTAGGAGACCTGATTCTGAACTGCACTACTGTACGTACATAGTGGCATTTCTTACTAACAGAATGACTAAAAAATTAACAATGAAATGGCCGAACGTGCCTGAACCTGGATATTTAACAATTTCCCATATCGATATCACAAATGTTGCAAGTATCAGCGTGGCATTAAGATGCAAGCTGTCCATACAAGAGAGTTTCGATTGAAGAATCACTGTCCGTGTCCGGTCTTAAAAGAGTCCGCTTAAGAGAATTTTTTTAATTAATAATAGCATATGGAATGGCCGGTCGCAAAAAAATCGTCCGTTTAAAAGAGGGGTCCGCTTGTGAGGAGTGTCCGCTAAGAGAGAATACACTGTATAACAGTCGGCGAAACCTAATACAAGTCGAGAAATTTTTAATAAATGTCCCTGGTCTGCGCTGTTGCAGTAATTGCCACTGCACTATGACAACACGAGCGGAGCACTTTGCAGAATTGCCCCGCAAATTTGCAGCTCCTTCGGCGACCCCGAAAACGATCGGATCGGTGGCGCGGCGACGACAAATAATGGGGTGTCAAAGGGAAGGAGCCTCCTCACATAAAGAACCACAAAGACATACTGTTTACAGATCGGCTGTCACGATCACAATTCTTCACGTCATATATTCCGTCATATTGGATCGTAATTTTTATTCTCCACTTTGTACTTCATACATTTTATATTTCGGAGTGACTTACTTTTTTATGACAGGGGAGATTTCGTCTGATGTCAAAGTTTGATCATCAAGATACTTGAAGAGTTTCCACGTGGCGTTATGCGTCTAAAGATAAACGCTTTAATTACTTGTTGATGCCGGATACGAGCCGGATCCGATTCTCGACATTAATTGCCAAAGTTTTGACCATCCCGGAACTTACCGATCCCCTGTTGGACCTACCGAACGGTCGATTAGGTAGGCGACGAATCGAAACTGGTGACGTCACACCGGCACGAGTCCCGAAACGAGTACAGGTGTAGCGCGCGGGGATACACCGACCCCCTTCTGTCCATATCGATCCGCCGCCAACGTCTGCGGAGCTTGTTGCGTCACGATACGTCATCGTCATCGTGTGTTGCGGATTTCTCTCGGGCCCCGCGGTCCGGCTCGAAGGACCGCAAAAAATCGTAAACCTCGGACCGTCCTCTTCGGAGACGACATACGCAAACCTCGATGAAGATCTCCTTTGCTCGCAGATCGTTTCCTTTCACGCTTTTCTAGAGATCGCTTGTTGGGGATTTTTGCAATTTATGCATGCCTGAATCGCTCGGAATCAATCTTGTCAACAGATAATTTCCTTTCGTGTCATCTGCTTGTATTTTTCGTCGGAATTATGTGGCAATTTATATCGGTGAAAAAAATATCAATTTGGGGTTGGTGCGGCCGATAATGTATCAATTTCCGGCGGCGGGATGATGTATCTGCCTAGTCACCCCCGTCATCCGCCCTTCTTATATTTATGACAGACCCTTTTATTAATATACGGCTACCTGGGGAACCCCCGACCCTGCCAAAATCGATACAGATGCGCAACATCTAGGGTTTTTCGTGTTTCAAGGTTTCTGCAAAAATGTAGTGGGTTTCGAGACGTCGCGAGGAGGAGATGGAGCTGAGCTGAAAAGAAGTCAACAATTGGAAGTGGGATTTGAAAGAGATGGGAATTTTGCCGGGGGCGGCGGAGCGTCCGCGTTCCGTCCTGGTCGACTCCTCGGCGTGAAAAGCCCCGAGCGCGCTTGGGTCGCGTCCCGACGCCGCGGCCGTCGTCGGCGGCGGCGCCGTTGCGTCGTCACCGGCGGCACTCGGCAGTCTACCGCGAGTCTTTCGCCATGCCGCTTCGCGTTCCGGGCCCAGGGCCCTAGCAACTCCATGTCGAGTCCAGCAGACGCGCCCGAGCCGGCGCCGCCGGACCCCCAGGTGGTGCGCCGCGAGCCGCCCGTCGAGCCGAGGCCCCCGCGTCCGGAGTCGTACCCGCGGGGCCCCGAGAGCCGGCTGGAGCCCCGCGGCTTCGGCAAGCGCAACTCGGACCCCGCTCCGGCGGCCGCCGCCAGGCCCCGCACCCAGGTCAAGCCCTTCACCAAGGAGTCGCTCGAGCGGCTCGAGAGGAAAACTGTGCAACTGGTGCGCGAGTACGGCTTCCAGCCCAGGAGGAAGCTCAGTGTCGAGGACGGCTCCCGCCTCCCCGCCAAGTTCGAGCCTTTCCCGGCCAAGCTCTACGGCAGGCCGCTCGAGGAAATAGACAATTTCATTTATGACGAGGTAGGCGACGGCCCCCGGTGCTGTGGTCAATTCTTATCCGGACAATTCCCACTTCTGATCAATACTTGATGCGGTTATTATGTTGACGTTGTGTACATAAACAAACATCAATATTACACCGGATTTTAACCAGCGCGCCTCCAACTACAGGAAAAATATCGATCACGGACGCGACCCCAAATGTACCCCCATCTTCGGACGCCATTTTCATACGACACTTGCGACTTTTCACGGCCCACTTCCCACACAAAACAACCGAAATATCACCGTCATTCGGGCGCCCCCTCGCAACGCGAACAATAAAAATAAGTTACGACCTCTCACCCCCGATACGGGAACGTCTTTCCCGTTAATTGGGGCCCCCGAAAACTGGAGACTGCCGTTGTTGGTTGTTCCACAAAGCGCCGAAATTTATCAATTCACCACGTGACGTTTGACATTTATTCGATTCGGCATCCTGGTAATTTTTTTGTTGTCGCGTTGGCAACAGAATTTACGCGGCGGACGACGCTTGACAAGATGAATAATTACCAGATGCAAGTCAATTACGTTCGATCCGATTCCGGGTCCCGCGAACGCACCGATACATTTTCGTGGTCCTGTTTCGAAACGGGGGGCCCTCACCCACCACCCGTTTTTTGCGGGTGTCGCGTTTAATGCGAAAATCTGGACAAATTCCGCAAAACAATCGGACACGGAGGCGACGTTAATTGATGGTGTGGTGGTTGTGTCGCAGTCGGTGGCAATCAAAGCGCCATTTTTCCAAATTATCGGCCATTCGGTGGAGGAAAACAACGCACACGAACGGCGCTCCCCGGAACGTAAAGACTTGCGAAAATGATCGACGAAACGTGAAAACAAAGCGCTCGCTTATGGAACACTTGACGTGCCAATGTCTAATTTAAACGGTCGCCGCAATTTGGAATGCAAATCGAAAGCTCTGTTCAATATTCGTGGCCCGGTCAAAATCCGTTTTTGATACTTGACGGGTGCGCCAAATATTTAACCGATTTAAATTAAATTGTTTGAATTATCGAAGATTAAGCGGTGTGCACAATCGCTCAGATTCCCGTCTGATTCCCGGTGGCGTTTTGACAGATGACAGTTCGACGCTGCACTCGCGAATTTTTTGGCGGCCGCGAGGGTTCCTAACCTCACCTCGCGCGGTCCTCGTCCCAAAGGAAAAGAAACCTAACGTGCGAACGTCTAATTTTAAGTCGTCGAGGCAATTTGCGATGCAAATCGGAAAGTCCGGTAAATATTTGCGGCCGGGTGGAAATTTGCTTTTGAAATTTGACAGGTGCGTAATGTGTATACCGTTTTGAGGCGGCTTGTTTAAGTTATCGCGGAAATAATAAACGAAAGCGCGGGCGGTGTGCATTCGGTTAACGGTTCTTCGTTTCCCGTTCTTCAAGGTCGGTGATTAATCGAGGGATGACCGATTTAGAAGCGTTCGCTTCGAAGAAAAAGAGGGCAAAATGGACGTCGTACCATCGGCGGGGTCTAATTTTGGAAGTGGGGGCGCCGTTGATCGAATTTGCCGCAATTATGCGACATCCCGTTAATTGCAGTGTCCACTACACGTCGGCCCATAATGCAAGACGTTGCACTTGACAACTCCCAAATTACTCGATTTGGCATCGCGGCCGTCGAGTCTTGCAACTTTCTCATCTGTATCTTCTCCTTTGTTTTCTTTTAATTAAAGTGCATCGATTTTTCCAACACGAGACGGAAAATCTCCACTGCTGCGAAGACGCTTTTCCATTTATTTTCACCGCCGAGTAATGCATATGTGTACCTACTAAGACGACGTAACATTATCTGAGCTCTTGTGGGTTCTCAACGACGGCAAAGATGTGCGTGACACTTTTCTTTTCGTTTTTTTTTTCGAAGTGAAAACATTTATTGCGGCGAACAAAGACAGGACGTCCATCAAGAAAAGTAAATGCGTAGCAGCAGTGCACATAAAGATGACAATAAACGTATTTTCCAAGTTCATTTTCTCTCGAGGAAAAGACAATAGAATTGATAATATCTATTCGTTGAGTGCGTGAATACAGGATAAGTTCTATAATCAGTAATAGTTATTACGATACGAGTTTTATAAGAAGTACTGTGAGATCGAAAAAAATAAATAAATTAGAGTTGGCTGTGACCAAAAATTTCAGTTGGCAATTTTGAGAACCTTGAAATCTTTGTTTTCATAAAGGTGTTAATTATGTGTGACCTGTCGGTTGTAAAAGAATTTCCTCACCTAGTGCAATGAAACAATGAGATTTAAAACTCCCGGGCCTTTATTCAACGATACCTATGTCCTTTCTCTGCTGCGCTTTTTAACAGCAACACCTGAAAGTTTCGTTTAAATGAATGAAACATTGTACTTGATCTAGATAAGTCACAAAATTATTCTGGAGAATGTCTGCAAGTGTGCGTTTCTTAATTCAGCACCTTTGGTTCATTATTTTGTGTTTACCTATTCGTTGCTGTTCTCTGTAAAAATGTGACTCACGTTGAGGAAAATGCGATTTACTTTTTAACACAGTTGGGACCAAAAATGTGTAAGATTTCATCGTGCAAGTTTTTGAAACTTGAACTTTCTTCCGGAGGGGGCCGTGTCATTGTGGGGTAACCCGAGCGGTCGGCCATGTTTGTAGTAGCTTTCATAAAGCCATAACTCGCCGTGTAACATTATCTGACAGCGGATTGGTGTTAATTTCGGGCGGCATTGTTCTGGAGGTTGCAGACATGACAACAACATCACCAAACTCCATGTGAAATGTCTGCTTTTGTAATCGAGACCGACGATTCTCATTTTTAGCAACAGTTTGTAAATTCTGGCCGTGATGTGTGGGTTTTGGTGTTTATTCGGGCGATTAATTGCTTAGAAAAATAAATTATGCATCGTTTTCTCCGAAGACAACAGTTTACTTAAGCAGTCGTCATCATTAACGCAAATGCGCCGGCACGAAAACCACAATTAAGTCGTTGCCGTGCTGAGTGAGCTATCGGAAGGCGAAAGAT
Organism: Tenebrio molitor; assembly: GCF_963966145.1. Classification (NCBI taxonomy): domain Eukaryota; kingdom Metazoa; phylum Arthropoda; class Insecta; order Coleoptera; family Tenebrionidae; genus Tenebrio; species Tenebrio molitor. The sequence continues at coordinate 825,571 of NC_091047.1, forward strand.
GATTGGTCGGTGGCGTTTGCGCAGGCGCCCCGGCCCTTTCCGACAAATTGTTCCGTGTTGGGAGCAGCTTTGGTTCCGGTGAATAAAACGCGAATCAGATCACGGCCCCAATTACGATAAAATTTCCCTTTCGTCTAGGCGCTCTAGAAAATAGAGTCGCGCCGCGAAGGATGTTGTTAATAACAATCGATCGTTGCATGTGGGAAAGCCGGAAAAAATCGGCGATAACCATCGGCCAAATTGGCTCGCGGCGGGTTCGATTTTTTCCGGGAATTGCGACGCCCCCGCGCCCCAATTAGAGTGCAAGAGGTGTTTTGCGCCGCAAGAACTTATCGACTGCAGATCTTTTGAATGTTTAAAGCTCGACGGGGCCGGTGCGGATTAGAAGCTGCGCCAGTAATTTGTCCGGTATGGGATACGGACGGCTCCGGGCTCGCAAATCAACGGCTCGCTCCGGGCACTTCTCTCTTCAATTCGTAAGAGAAATCTTCGCGTTGCGAACCGGCTCATATATCTCGGGTTTAAAATTCGACCGCCTAATCATGGAAGAATCCGGTGAATTTTTCACGGAGACGTGTGTCATCTCGAACGAAGCTTTCAGGTGGCGACGGAGGGCGAGATTCCAAGGTTTTAATCAAGGTCGTCGATAAAATGAAAAAGTGGAAAACCTTACGTGCCAGCGGCTAATTTAAGTCGGCGATTCGATCTCAGATGGAGATCTAGAAGCGCATTTCGGATTTGGGTTTGAAACCAGCTGATTGGTTTTGTTTTACCATAAAGAAGCGACGAAATTGTGCAGAAAGTGATGAACGTATCTAATTTCTATTCACGGAAATTAATATGTGTAGTAGGAGAAACTAAAAACGTTTGTCTGATTCTGATTGTGTGATCACGTCTGTTGAAAAGTGGGGTTATGTCCAGGTTCAGATCATTCAATGTCAAAACCTCAAAATTATCTCATGCAATTCTCGATAGAAATGAAGGAAATGATCATTTGGCAGCAAGAGAAACGCGAAAAATACCTGGGCATTACTAAAGGTAATCAGACCCTCCAATTAATTGCATTGAATAATACAAATATTTTCAAATAAAAACTAATCGGACAGCAAGAAACATGAAGTTCAGAGAAATGTTTTATAGGGGATGAAAAGGCAGAAGGAATCAAACTACAACACTAGCCAAAATGTACAAAAAAATAGCACAAATAGAGTTAACCGAACAATGAATTTGTATAAATTTATGTACAAAAAATTTCAGCAACTTTATTGGCGATGTTCGCTTTGTGAGTTGTTTGTCGTTGGCTTCAATAAATGTCACGAAACAAGTCAATATTGACCGTTTGGTCTCATCTTTGAGAAGACGACGTGGCATTTTCCTTTTGAATTCTGAAATTTTGTTTGCGCAAGTTGTTCTGTCAGCGAGAGAGTCGAGACGTTTCTGCCAAAATGGCGCCTCCGAGAGTTGCCAACTGCGGCTGGATTTAGTGTTATCTAAAATTCCCTATCAATAACCTAGCAACTGAAAAGTTAGGTACTAGGGACTGGTCACAATCAAAATTAATAGATAATACTTGGCGTTCATGCGTTTTTTTTTTGTATTACATAGTGCGATTATTGAAGCTTCATTTTAGATCGTACATCGTTCATATCGGAGTTTGTTAGAACTGTTATAACAATGGGAACATCGAGTGATCCTTTGTTCCGAAAGAGGGAACGAGACGTTTCTTGGAAAAGCAATCGAAGGAGAATTGCAGATATTGTGGTGTTTAATCAGACGTGTCAGTTGAGAGATAAGTGTACGTTGTGAAACATACATTCTGAAGGATTTGGCATCGTGAAAGTGTACAAAGGATCTAAGGCAGACAGTGGTATGCATAGAAAAGATTCGGTTTGGATGAAGAAATCATCGCCGGGAGGTTTGTTAAGGGAAGTGCTTCGCTTTATAGACTAGAATACAATTTCCCTTTTGTAAGCAGTTGAATGAATTTGTCAGGAATCCAGAATAGCTTCGGGTACGTCTTATTTAGGAAATAAAAGGCGAGCAGCTGTGCAGGAACAAAGAAGCATCGAAACAAGTCTAGAGCATCAAATTAGAAAAATGATGGAAGACGTGAAACTGTGAATATTTGTAGATGAGGCGATTTGGAGGCGCAAAGAGAAGAAGAAAGAGCGGTGTTGGTGTTTGTGCGGGGCGCGGCCCCAACGGCATTCGGCCTCGTCAAACATTCAAACAGGTTGATCGAATTGCGGCGAAAAAACAGATTAAAAATCCTGGACTAATCCGGGCCTCTTTACCTATTCCACCACTCGATTAAATTGGGTTGGGCCTAGCCGAGCCAGATAAATTCCAATTTTTTCCGGATTACACAGAGTGGCCTAATTCGATTGGGGGCTTTGACGTGCCGGCGTTTACGAGTCGAGTGACAGGGGTGCGTACACAGGGTCTGCATAATTCCGCAACTTTGCGACAACAACCAACTGGCATTCTCGACTGGCATTCTTCGCCGTTTAGTTCTGGCTGAATTTCGGCGGTCCTGCCCTAAACGGGACGATTTGCGGTGAGCCGCCATTTGTCAAGATGGCGACAGGTTATCAATTCGCGTCTGGGATTTGATCGATCATAGACGCGGATGGATCTGATTTGTAGCTTGATGGAGTCGAGTGTATAACGTCGAGATTAGTTTATGCTACCTTTGTTGTTTGTTGGGGTGATGGATCGTGGCGGCATCAAAGTGAACTCTGCAACAAATCTCGGCTGATTATCTAGCGTCCCTCATCTCTGCTTCTGCGGATTTTCTTCGAGACCGCGTTTTCCCGAAGAGAATTGTTACGCACTCTTCGATCTCGCTTAAAATTTCGTTCGGGGTGGCCGAAACTATTCCGCTCGCAGACGCCGAGGAAATGCCAAAAGGAAAAACTACGAAGCGTAGTTGTTTCCGGGAGGGGACGCGTCGGACGTGCCCGGAATTTTCCAGAAGCTACCCGAAAGAGTGACGGTTTTTCTCGACGCCGCGTGCACTTAAAACAACATCGACAGAAATCACCACCCGCGCCGGGGGAATTAGTTCGGTTCCATTTATTCTTTCCTGGAGGCAGCAAGAAACGTCGCCGATAAGTCCGTCGCCGAAGCAGTTAGTTTATCGGAAGGTATTATAAAGTGAGCGTTTCTGCAAATGTCATCGGAAGGAAAGATAACGGAGAACGGCTGATGGAGCACAAAAAAATTCGCATCGATCCTCCTCCGCCTTCATTAGTACGGCCGGAGGACGGTTTTTCTTGCGGGGTCGACCGATTTTCCGGTCACGTGCCCCGCAATTAAATCGCAACAGGATGCCGGGCTTGGGGGGGGGGGGGGGAGGGCTATTCACAAGCAAATAATAAAATAAAACAATCTAGTACATTGGTTTCCAGTATCGAATAAAGATAATTGCATTACATCGGGTGAATATCAATTTTGACAGTTTGAGGTTAAGATTTAAAAGAAATGACAAATATACCTAAAAGTGAATACATTTTAGTTATGTTACTGGAAAACTATCAGTGCATTCGCAGAGAATAATCAGCAAATTCTCTGTTTTGTCAGATATTTTTTAGTTAAAAGCGTTATTTATTAGTTAGCGAATGTCCAAAAATAGGTGTTCGTTAAAATGTTCTTGACCTTGACGCTTTCTTGACAATTGAAATGTAAACCCGGTAAACCATAAAACTCTAAAATCACCATAAATGCCCGTACTGCCAACTTAAATTTGAATGTTCACGGCCAACTGCGTCCATGACTATTTTTAAAATCTAATATTTACTAGAATCGAAGTGAATGGACCTAGCTAGAGCTAGAGATGATAGGAGGTGATTTTTAATAGTTTTTTTCTTGACTAGGTATTTTTCCGGACAAATGAAAATAGTCGTTCAAGTGTTGATTACATGGGTTTTGTGAGGAGCGTGATGAATAATCAGTAAATAATGAAATTTAATTAGGAGCGAATTAATTCCTCCGAGTCTGGACGCGCTCCAAAGCGGCGATTAGCTTTTTTGATTTATTGTTAGTGCATTGCAGGCGAACAGCAGGAATGGGGAATCACGTAAACTGTCAATTTATGTTTGTAGACAATATGTAACTGTCAGTGCCAACTTAATAACGTTACTTATCCCCAAACCTCTCCGTGTAACTGTTTTGGGGTCTCCGGTGTAAATCCCAGGTATCCAGCGTATCCATTACGTGAAATTCAGGTCTAACAGTAACCTATCTAATCTGCGATTCGGTCGCAGCCGGGGTAGATCCCCCAGCGCATGAATTGAACGTCCTTGAATTGCACGCGGCGCAATGTACACGCGAAGTTTTCCGGGGTGGCCCCCGCCACCCCTAATCGCACCCCTCGCGATCCAGTGTCAATGTTTGCGGTGCGTATGAGCCCGATTTGGCCGAGCCATTAGCCGCCCTGCACCGGTAAAAGCGACCCCATCTGGAAGCCACCCCTGGTCATCGTCCACGTCATGTAAAACCGAGTACGACACGGTTTTTCCCGGTGGATCGATGTAGCCCGCCTCACCCTCCGCCACTGCCTCCGCCGTTCGTCAACCGGCCAGGGCCGTAGCGGAAAAAATCCGAAACGCGCTTCGATTAGTTTAAATTAGCGGAATCGGATCCGGAATTAATTAGTGCCGGAACGCGAGGTTCGGCGCTAATCTTTCCGGGTATCCGGTGACGTGTTTTGTGCGTCGAGTTTTTTGTTTTGTGTTCCGGTGCCGCTTAATTGGGCCGTTCGCTTTACGAGCTTTCGCCGTCTATAAAAAAGAACAGGGGAAGTACATGCGGTCGTCGCGAGGGAAAAGTTGTCGTCTTTCCCGGCTACCGCCAAAGTGGATTAGCGTTGAAAGTTTGCCAACAACAGTCGATAACTTTCAATTTAATAACCGGAGGGGCCAAAAAGCAACACTTTTCCACGGAGAAGTTGCCGATGTAACGGACGCCCCGCGTTATTGCTTTGTTTATGTGAGCCCTAAATTGAAATTGCGCACATAAGGGGAGAGATTCGCGATGAATTCGCTCGATTGTGACTCGCACAAGTGTCTTCATTACACTTGTTGAGGGACGAAAAATTCGCCTAAATCGCCAAAGAACTTAATATTTGTATCTCTTCTGCTCCCTTGCTTCCCAATTTTGACGAATCATTTCCCTTACGGTGATTTAAAAAAACATGTTTCACGTAAATCCCGTATAACCTCGCAATCTTTATGAAAATGTCCAAGAACATGCTGTTTTATTCCGCGAACACGAATCCAGAAAAAGCACTTGGGTGAAGGTTTGTTTAACTGAAAAAATAATTTATCAGTGACGCGAACCTAACCTCACTTTTTTACCATAACCCATTAATTTCTCGTCCTGTGATGTCGTGAATTCTTTGTGTTTAAATATTGCACACGTCAATTGTTAACAATCTGGTGCTGAGTAAATAGTATTACGGTCACAGTTTCGATTTAACAATTTCGGTGATTTAAAAAAACATATTTCACGTAAATCCCGTATAACCTCGCAATCTTTATGAAAATTTCCAAGAACATGCTGTTTTATTCCGCGAACACGAATCCAGAAAAAGCACTTGGGTGAAGGTTTGTTTAACTGAAAAAATAATTTATCAGTGACGCGAACCTAACCTCACTTTTTTACCATAACCCATTAATTTCTCGTCCTGTGATGTCGTGAATTCTTTGTGTTTAAATGTTGCACACGTCAATTGTTAACAATCTGGTGCTGGGTAAATAGTATTACAGTCACAGTTCCGATTTAACAATTTCGGTGATTTAAAAAAACATGTTTCACGTAAATCCCGTATAACCTCGCAATCTTTATGAAAATTTCCAAGAACATGTTGTTTTATTCCGCGAACACGAATCCAGAAAAAGCACTTGGGTGAAGGTTTGTTTAACTGAAAAAATAATTTATCAGTGACGCGAACCTAACCTCACTTTTTTACCATAACCCATTAATTTCTCGTCCTGTGATGTCGTGAATTCTTTGTGTTTAAATGTTGCACACGTCAATTGTTAACAATCTGGTGCTGGGTAAATAGTATTACAGTCACAGTTCCGATTTAACAATTTCGGTGATTTAAAAAAACATGTTTCACGTAAATCCCGTATAACCTCGCAATCTTTATGAAAATTTCCAAGAACATGTTGTTTTATTCCGCGAACACGAATCCAGAAAAAGCACTTGGGTGAAGGTTTGTTTAACTGAAAAAATAATTTATCAGTGACGCGAACCTAACCTCACTTTTTTACCATAACCCATTAATTTCTCGTCCTGTGATGTCGTGAATTCTTTGTGTTTAAATGTTGCACACGTCAATTGTTAACAATCTGGTGCTGGGTAAATAGTATTACAGTCACAGTTCCGATTTAACAATTTCGGTGATTTAAAAAAACATGTTTCACGTAAATCCCGTATAACCTCGCAATCTTTATGAAAATTTCCAAGAACATGCTGTTTTATTCCGCGAACACGAATCCAGAAAAAGCACTTGGGTGAAGGTTTGTTTTATTACAAGGAAAAAATAATTTATCAGTGACGCGAGCCTAACCTCACTTTCTTACTAACCCATTAATTTCTCGTCCCGTGATGTCGTGAATTCTTTGTGTTTAAATGTTGCACACGTCAATTGTTAACAATCTGGTGCTGGGTAAATAGTATTACGGTCACAGTTTCGATTTAACAATTTTTGTGAATGTCGGTAAAAAGTTGAATACTTCATCCAATGTCGACAATTATCTAAAAATATGTTTTACACATTTCAGTGTTTACGATTTCCACTCAAGCAAATCACTCGAGAAATCTGTTCTCATTTTCGTGCAAAAATGAAAAACTTGCAGATTTGTTTTTTTACAATAATATGACAGTAAAGCGGGTTTACCTCAGCGAAAAGTAGGTCACAGTGGTATTTTTATACAGTTGGGAATACTTATTGAGCATTTTGGTTCTCTTTATGTTAAAAATGTCAATTTTTTTGTTTTGTCGAATAGTTAATAACGGAACCATTTCCTTTTATTTTCGGTGATTTTTAAAACAGTTTTCCCCAGTTCTCTCTTGCTGATACAGGATTACTGCAAAAATAAAATGTTTTTGCATATTAAAATTTGTTTGAATTTCTTTTTTCCCCTTCGCTCTCCATATGTCGGAGCCGACCCTCTCAGCAGCGTTATCCTCCCCATCTGAAGATTTAAATTGCCAACTTAATAGTTGCTAATTCGACCTAAACGCAAACTCGCTGGAATAAGATAACTCGACGGCCGTACCATAACAGGGCAACTTGTCGGAGCGGCTCTTATAAAGATAGAGTCCGGGGAAGCCGCCCCGGAGGGTTATCTTCGTCGTTTTTCATTAATTATGATTTAGGGGCGCGATCGTCGGCCCGCGATGATGGCTTCATTAAAGTCGAGGGCGACGTCTGAAAGGGCGATAAAACCGCAAGCGGCACGTCTGTTCGCGGGGGCCAAGTGGACATTCATCCTGTCGAATGGCCGAAGGATCAAATGAACAACGGCGTGTGACGCAGGGCGCAATCAGCGCTGCCATCGGCACGCAATGTTTCTTTCAACCCGCAATGCAGCGCGATTACTCCCCTACCACGGATTTTTTTCGCGCTCTCTTTCCTTTTCTGAAACATCACGGCTTTCACGGCCCAGAATTAAAAGCTGAGCTTGGACGTGACAGTAAGCCTTCGGCGGCGGCGGAGCACCCTCCTGGAGGCGGCGCTTTCCTTTCCAGTTCTTCATTTGCTCACATTGTTGCTACGTGCTCATGTGTGTTGAAAAATTTAACGCACCCCTTAATCCGGTCCTGGCCGCGCTATTTTCGTTCGGACAAAACACGTACGTCTAATAATTTCGCAAAAGATTTATTTCCCTAATTAATTATTGGTGTTTTTTTCTTTGTTTTGTTTCCGATATTTACGTCACAGTTTAAAACTCCGGTCGGCCTAAATTTAAAATCCGGCCCTTAATTGGGTCCCAGTTTACGAGATCTTCGGCGCACGCAATCAACTTTATTCCGGGATCCGGCGCTAATTGCACGTGCGGTCCTGATTGGATCACCTGCCCGCCCCCGGATCACACTTTTTCCGGGAGCTCGCTTTGACATTCTCCTAAATAGCGGCATAATCGCATTACGGGGCCCAAGTACAAGGAAAAACTTTTAATTCGCACGGTCTCCCGTTAATTAATCGATAGACAACGTCGACGTTTTTCCGGAGCGACCGGAGCGTCGCTCACGAAAAATCCGGTCGCAGCTGTTTGTGATCGGGGGGACATAAATCGGCGGCGCGTTTATTTACAATCAAATGTGCATATCAGTCGAATCCACGCCGACGTTCCGGGGAAAATATGGAGTTGGTGGCGGCGAAAGCCGAGTCTGTTGCGATAAATCTGGGCCCCGTTGCAAAAACGCCCCAGTATGTCTTTGTCACCGGCATAATCTTTTGCGAGTGGGTTTTTCGCAGGGGTGCACACCCCTGGTAACGAGGTGGTCCGGGATACAGAAGGAACAGCCATCAGTCCTGGGGCTTGCGTCGAGATTGTAATGAGCCAAGGATGGGGGTGCATTGCTCCAACTTCGGGACAGAAATCAATCCTGGGCTGAGTAGGCGTTGAAAAATTAAACCGTTTGGAACAGTGTAAAGTTTGAATTTCCCGCCGTTTGACAAGAATGACATTTGTTTATGTTTAATCGGGACATAATTGAACATCTTTGTTTTCAGCAAAGAGTGCCTTTAGATGTTTGCTTCGAGAATAGGAATCGTTAAGTTATTCTATTTTTAATGTAAAACATTGCAAAGAAAGATTTTTTTGGGTCTAAATTTTAGGTTAGCTGTCAACATCCTCCAATTAATCTACGCTGTAAAAAAGCACAACAATTGACGGTTCCCAAAGCCTCCCCAGCCCAGGACAAAGTCAAAGGCAGGAGAGTAGTGAATTATTTTTGCCGCCTCCGAATCGCTTGCTCTTCAGTTTTAGTAATAGCAGAATGGTTAGAATTGAATTTTTTTTGGTAGAGGTTTCGTTGTTGGGAGCGTTTCAGAAAGCGCTCTAAAGCTTCTCTCCTTAGCTTTTGAGGGTACGATTTATTCGTTTTTCTTACCTGTTGGAAAATCAAAGAGCTTAATTGTCTGGGTCTCGAGAGTCTGTGTGTACACCCTTATTCACATAAGTTAGCGATCTCTATACACGGCAGAAAAGCATTTCATCCCCGTGTGGAACTGATGACGTAACAGATGTGCTAGAAGAGCAAGTAACGGCACAAAGGGTGTAGTTATTTGTGAGCTAATGCGGGGTGGCAACCGCCGCATTATTGACTGTCGGAGGCACACGCGAGCACAAATCTCGTCGTTATTTTCAGCTTCGAGCGGGTACAGATTTTTACGGCGGCGGCGAAATGGCCCCCCGAAACCGCCAGGTCGACTTCCTTCCGTCGCCTTATCGCGTCCGCTCCTCACCTGTTGTCCGGCTCGCCGCCCCCGATCAACGAACCCGCGTCACGGTTGCATCCGCACGGTTCGAATCGAATTATCTAGAACAAAAGGTGGCGCATTAACCGCCGCATAAAATAATTAAACGCGACGAACGCAGGGTCGAGACAATGGCGGCGGCGGAGGCGGCGCCCCGTTCAAAACGGACCCGTCAGCACACGATCTGAATAAAGTATGATAAAATTGAGGTTCTCGCTTTAATAAATATGAATAATATGGGAGGTAAACGTGCGGCTTATAAATGCACGTAGGGCCGATTACACAAAGTGCCAACCCATTAGCCACGTTCAGCCAACACGAGCTGAAATGTTAACGTTATTTCGTCATAAAAGCCACCCCCGGCCCTCTCAGACTTGGGGTGCTTGCCGCAGGTGAAACCTGCCAGATTTTTTGCACGATCGGGGCCCGAGATTCGCCCCGAGACGGCTGTTTTTGCCCCCGAGGGGATGATTTAATTGGGGGTTAAGAAAGCGGGGGACCCTGGAAGTGACGAGATCTGGGGTGCGGCGGGGAACGCAGGAGATTCGGGTTGATGGTGATGCAGCAGGGGCAAGAATCGGGTTTCAGCAGGAACATGCTCCCCTTTCAGTGTTTGCCGTTAAGCTGAAAGAGAGCAAACCTATCAAGGCGGATTTTGAAGGTTTACTTTCCCGAACAAGATTCCTAATATCGCATTTGTTTAAATACAATAACAGTTGACCCGAATATCTTCCTGAATCATTCAGGTCGGGTTTCGCAATTCTGACCACAATAGACGCGAAACGACGTCCTTTCGTGTCGTCTTCTACCGCGCAATAATCCGGCCGAATATCTGTCGTGCCTCCGGTGGCAAAAATTAACACATCCGCCGACGAGCCTCCCTCCGCACAAGTGCGTCGTCGTGTTTGTTCAACGAAATTAGCTCGGCCTTAATTGCCGCCACTTGAAAATAATTAATGACCGAACAGCGTGAAACGGCTTAATTGCCTTCATTTCTCTAACGGCGAATTTTTCTCTCTTGTTTCAGGTGAGTGCCATGTCCGACCGATCCAACAAGTCCTCTTCAACAGTATCAGTTTACTTTACACACATTACTCACTCCGCCGCGGAAAAAGACATTTTTCGCCTGGAACAGGACCGACGACGACGTCAAAGTCACAAGGATTCCACATTTCCGCCTGGGGCGGTTGCGTTCCGTTCCCTCGTACGGACAGGGGTTGCCGCCGGCCGGAGATGCGATTTTCTTTTACCGGAGAGGCTCGTGCCTCGTGTTTCGTGCGATCGGCGGTTCTTTGAGGATCGGCGGCGCGTTCCTCCGGAATTGGGGCTCCGAGGGTCGCGGGACGACCGTCCAAAGCTGTGCGGATCTATTCGCGATTATACCTGTTACGGTAGCCGAGCAAAAAAAAAACTACTAAAGTCCATTTTTTTTTAAACAATTGTCAGTGTCAAAATTCCCCTAAAGACCAGGCTGTACCACCCTAAAACCGTTGTTTCGGAACAGCTTTATCGTCAAATCTCCCTAGATCAGGTTTGAGGTTATGTCAGTAATTTTCAAATGTCAGAAAAGTTCCAGGTGTATCAAATTTTGTGCCAAAAGACAAGAAATAAAGACAATAATGATACTGAAAAATGCAACTGAACAGTTAAACAGGTAAATGAGAATTTATTTAATGGTTAATATAAGCAGTTTATTCATTTTCAGAATTTGATTCAAAATTTTCACACCACCAATCGTCTTCCGAATCTGATTCTGGGAAAAGTTGAATTATTATTGGAGCAATACTGCTAGATTTCCTAGTTGCTTTCGCTTTCGGAAACTCACTTTGGTTTTTATTTTAAATTTAAAAGTCATTGTGGCTTCAGTAGCGCTAGCGCTACATATAATTGACATTTTACGTTGCCAACCTAATAACCATCAAATAACTAGTGGCTCATACCAACATGACAACACTTTGACAATTGTTTAAAAAAAAATGGACTATACATACTAGGCACTCCCTTTTTTAAAGTTGATGAAGTGCAGTCGCGAGCAATAAATTTTGATCGTCAAGGTCATTCTTTGACGCAATCTAAAATGCTCCATTGTAAAACAGTCGTAAATATCATAACCTATCATCATGTTGCATGACATTAATTGTCATTTTTTTCTCATTTTTTTGACACTTTGTTGACATAAGCATAATCAAGCAAGGAATTTTTTTTTTTCAAATTATTTTCAGAATGCTCAAAAAGGCAAATGCTTTTTGGATAATTTTGAAGCACTAGTGCGCGAAATCTATGTTCACGGTTAACTGTTATGTCATTTTGAAGTTAGTGAGTTCAAAAATATTTTTTCGAGCTTTACGAAAATGAGTAAATGGAATTTTTTTGTCGTGAGATGGAAAGGGCCATCGCTTCGAATTTGAAATCTTGCCTCTGTCGTAAAAATTACGTTCTTAATCGTAACAAGCGGGAAGATCGGCGCAACGGTCTGCGTTTCCGCCATCGAACATAAAAAAATTCCATAAACTTTGTGAATTCTTCAGCGGAAGCGGCTTTCGTTAGTCGGAGGGTTCGGAGGGCACGGCCGTTTAACGGGATCACGTCTTTGCTCCCTTCGAAATTCCAGTAACAATGCGATCAAACTAACACCTACAGGATTATAAGCAAACTTCTTGTTTTAGTTAGTACAGAGCGGCTAAACGAACTCATTTATCACTGTTGGTTAAACGTACATTAATTCAACTCTTAGCAGAACGTTACATGCTAATTTCGCAGTGATAGACTGCGGCAGTTATTTTCGTAAACACCCCTATAATTCACGGCGCTTTATCAAATGCAATATCGAGAAATCGCAGGTGTTGGCGCGTCGAAGGGGTAGTTGTGTGCGTTTTTCTCAAAGCGGGCATTAAAAATGTTTTCCGTGAATCGAGCGATCGATGTCGTCGGAAACAGTTTTAGATTTCGAACACATCCATTCACCCTCGCTTCCTTCCCCATTCAAGCCCTCTCATTGTGGAAGTTTGTCGCCGACCAGATTAAAATTGGCGATGCGTCGCGGCAATGCACGCGCCTGAATAAACCGGAACATCCGTTCCGTTGTTCAAACCGACACGTATAGGTGTGTCGCGAAAAACTGGTGGGGGCTGCGACCCCACCAACTACTCGATCGAGCGGGACACACTCTTCCTATTGATTATTCACCCTGTCGCAACCGTCGATCTGGTAATGCGATTGGTAATAAACCGAATTGGGCGCCACTCAAGTTCAAGGGTCGGGATTTTTTCTTCGTCCGAGACGGTAATGAGCGGCTCTGTACGCAATGCACCACGACTCTATCGGTATCGATCGATAAATAACGGAAGTTACGACACTACACAGGTGCACCGGCGGTACTCCCATTGATTATTTAATTTGGGGGGGCGAACGGTCCCATCGATCCGCGCGACAAGTTGTTGCAATTATCGTACCGGCGGCGGAAACGCCAACTTTTATGGGGGTTGCGGTGCAGCGGAACGGTGCACGTAAGCGCGAACTTAATTGCCGACTGGAACTTAAACTTGTAATTTCGTTCTGGGGCAAATTTACGTTTGCAGGATGGGGGCGGCGGTTTCCAGTTTGCCGTCGAAAGTTGCTAACTGGAAGCTGTCATTTTAAACTCACTTTACGATGACAATCCAGTTACATACGCGATCGTGTCGGCGCGGAAGTTTTTGGGGTTGCTGTTATGGGGTCAAAGCACTAGCGAATCTAGGTGGTCGCTGTTCAGCTCTCGGTTGTGACAACTGAGCGTCGACAGCTACAGCCGAGCAGTTACTGTTGAGCGCTAACGAATCTAGGTGGCCGCTGTTCAGCTCTCGGTTGTGACAACTGAGCGTCGACAGCTACAGCCGAGCAGTTACTGTTGAGCGCTAACGAATCTAGGTGGCCGCTGTTCAGCTCTCGGTTGTGACAACTGAGCGTCGAGAGCTACAGCCGAGCAGTTGCTGTTGAGAGCGCGCTGTTCAACCTGGCCACCTAGATCGGTGCCGAGTTGAGATATCAAATGGGCGTCTGCCAACAAGAGTTCGCCTCTGGGATTTGGTATTCCCGTTGAATTTTTGCCTGTTGCGCCCTCATCAGGCGCGACTCCATCAGGATATCGCATCGTGTTTGGTTCCAAAGCGGGACGCGATCGACCGGAGATAAACGGCCGTCCGAAACGTCCGTTGTTTTACGAATGGCCTGCGGCAGTAGCACTTTCGGCTGTTTCCTCAGAAACGAAACACTCGTATTTGATAGCAATTGGCGATAGAATCCCCGGTCGTGTCTCGGAGGCGAGCGAATTGTGATTGATGAGGTCGTAAGTCGGGGGATCCGGACTGCGATTATTGTCGTCTTTATGTTCGGATTTTTCCCCCTCGAGGAACCTCGGCGGAAAAGTATGCGATTGGATATGAAATATGCTCGTGCGGAGCCGGAACAGATGTTTGACGAAGTTAATTCGGTTGTTCCGCTCGGGTAATACTAATCAAGTGCTTTCCTGGACATTTTCAAAGTGAATTTCTGGATGTTGGGTTAGGGAAACATTTTTTTTGTCGTGTGTCAAGAGTTTTATCAAAGCTTCTCAATCCGTGCTCTTAAACGTAACAAAATTCCAACAAAGTTGTTACGTTTTTGAACGTTAAGATTCTAAAATATTGAACGAACGAATAAATAATTCAATCGCAACTGCAATTCACTTACAATAGCAATAGTCGAGATGTCTTCGGTTATTCCTGTTCAAGCTGGTGGAATCCCGTTTTAAAAATGATTTTTCTTTACGATCGCGATCGGGTGGAATTTTAAATGATCGTAGACTTCAGTAAAATTCAAATTCAGCGAGATAAAAATTATTCCTTTTTATACAGCACGAAGCAAGCAATAGCATTTAGATTATTGCTATCGAAAGTACGTTTGAAATGAATTGATTTTTTTCTATAGCTTGTTGTCGTTAAAGTGTGCTTAAAATAATAAATCAAGTAACATTTTAACCGCAAGGGTAGATAATAGTTATTTGTGCAACGAGTTTCTGTGTAAATTGGGCTTTTCTAATTGCCCCAGAGACAAGATTAAAACATGAGCGTGGCGTAGCCTCGAGGGCAATTAGAAAAGCCCAATTTACCCAGAAACGAGTTGCATACAAAATTTTATTGTTTGAAACGACGTCCCTGAAGCTTCCAAATCTTTTAAAAATGGTTTCGCATTTGCTTTTGACAGTTTTGACAAATTCTTCAAGACCTGTCAGAAATGTGACGTTGAATGTGTTGTCTAGGGCAACGGTTCATTATCTGCTCATTTTGCTTTCGGGCAGTTTACAAAGGAGAAAAATGAGAATTTATGACAGTTAATAGCAATAAAATACTAGTTTTGTTTTTATTTTGAAAATAAAATGTCATAGAAATGTCACAATCTTCGTGGATCAACAGCGTACACTTTAAACTCGAGTAAACACCGTTCACGTTGTTTTGGTATAATGGGAGGACATGATTAATTTTTTTAACGTTGGACACTGCTTGATTTCCGTCACTAAAGTCCCTGACATGCTATCAAAATGATCAGAACAATCATAACATGTTGCTGAATTTCCCGCGATGTCTCAGAATTCTTCTATTGCAAACTAGTAAAACTGACAACAATGCACTAAACATTGCCGCTATTTATAACCTCAAACTTAATTCAAGAGACAGCTTTACTACCAAATTAAATGCAAAATTTCCATGGCCTTGCCAAAACAAAGTGAATGCATTTTAGTAGGACCATAATGTCGATGGCTTTTATACAAGAAGCATCTTTCCACTCACGCTGTCGATGTTCTTCGCGTTTTTCCATTTTTTGAAGCACTCTTTTTCATAAATCATTCGTGCTTTTTGAGGCACTAACCTACTGCCTCTGACGTCTCTTTTTCCACATCTGGCAGTATTTATTTTTTAATCTCGACTTTGCACATTTTTGCGTCCAGTTTGCCCAAAGCGAAAGAACTCTTTTACAAACAAACACCTTAGCTACCCACACTAATGAGATTTGTGTCTTTTGCTCGGAATAACATATGCTATTTTTTCTTCAAAGGTTAATAACAAGTTATTTAAGAAATGTTAAGAAACCAGGAATTATTTTAAGAAGATTGGGTAGACTGATAAATTAATGTAGTTCGTTTTGGAAAGCGTCAATTGTTGCGCTTTTTTAAAGCGTAGAGGTATTTTCATATTTGGTGGCGGAAACAAAAGACTGAGAAATGTCACAAAATTGTATTGTCAGTGTCAAATTTCTCATAAACGCCGTAAAAAGGAATGTCTAGGTAAATTTAAATTTTCGCTAAATAGACTGAAAAAATAAATTCTAAGGAAACCAATTTTTGCCAGTGGTTCTAAAGGAAAAGTTCTTCTCATATAATCAAACGTATTACAAATTATTTCTCTAGTTCGACGATGAATAACTTTCTTATTGCCAATTTGCTGCATTTCTGTCGAAATCACGAACGTCTTTGAGAAATTTGACACTGACAATACAAATTTGTGACATTTCTCAGTCTTTTGTTTCCGCCATCAAATATGAAAATATCTCTAGATTAATTGGAGCAAGTTGACAGCTAACCTAAAATTTAGAGCAAAAAAATCTTTCTTTTTTCTTTCTTTACAATGTTTTACATTAAAATTAGAATAACTTAACGATTCCTATTCTCGAAGCAAATATCTAAGGGCACTCTTTGGTGAAAACAAACATGTTCAATTATGTCTCAATTAAACATAAACAAATATGATTCGTGTCAAACGGCGGGAAATTCAAACTTTACACTGTTCTAAACGGTTTAATTTTTTAATGGAAATTATGAAAGGAATTTTCTCCATTACTGTTTAAGATATGAACAGATGACTTTTAGCGTTGGATTTTGAAATTTTTAAACCGAATTTCACCTAGTTGCTACGCGATCTTTTCCACCACGTTTGATCTCTTTCGAGACGGATCGATCTTTGAAATTTATCGCTGTTCAAACAAAAATTATCCACGAGTAGTTTTTTCCGTTGCCGACCAAAACATCGAGATGTTGCGTTGCCCCCGCCGTAACTCCTGCTCTGCTCGAAAAACAACAATGAAAAGCAGACTTTTTCTCTCGTCCCTCGAATGATGGCCCGTCCGTGTAATAAAACCGTCGAATTCAGACCTCTCCACGTTTTTCGCGGTTAAGTTACACCAACAAAATTCCGAACGCGTCCCCATTATGCCGTATTTGATCTTGGATGGCACTCGAGTGACGCATTCCGGCAAATTAGTTGCCGATCTAGACTCACCAGTATTTATCTAGTTTTCGGAGATTCTCTTCTGCTTCGGTCGCCGGCTACGAATACAGATGGAGGGATTAACGTGAGAGTGTTCGACACAATGTAAATAATAATAAAAAGAAAAAACAGACTCTATTGTAAGAGGCCAGAAACAGATTGGCCTCACCGATAGAGGGATTTTTCCGTGGGCAGCGAGAGCCGCAACGGGAAACGGCAATGTTTTCCCTTTATCTAAACAGTATCATTTAACTATCGGGGCTGTAAATTACAAAGTTGCGTTCCGGTTAAGCTATCGATTCCGGCGGCACCGATAAATCCCGACCGTCCCCGCATAAAAAGGATTTGTTTGCGCGTCTGTTCGAGCTGGCAAACAAGTCAAAATAAGAAACATCCCGATAGAGTGTCGCCCCTGATAAGGGAGTCGAGTAAATTAACGAAACTCGGACGAAAACCCGGAGGCCGATCGATCCGGCTCGAGGGACCGCGCTGATCCGGCGTACATTATTGCTATTAACAACAAATTATTTATTTATGAGGCGTCGACATTCGATACCGCCCTTTCCCGTATCTTAATCGAGGATCTGGTGGCACGACCCCAAACCGCATGGATTTTATCTAGTCGTAATGAAAATCCGGGACTGTGTTGGCATTACGTTTTATATAAGTATAATGCCCAAGTAGCTCTGCCTATTTTTATGAATGCACACATAGCGTGACAAACCTGACCCAGATTATAAATACCTGGCCTGAAACCGTTATCACAGCGCTGCTTGTTGGTTATTGCTCAAAAAAGGTAAACGGACCGCGGTTCGATTTTTCAGAACAATCGTAAAACATAATGGGATGGTAATAACCGGAGCTGGGCTGTTTTGACGTCTTCCTTAGCGTCTTCGATCCGCCGGGATGCATCCCCCTCGCCTACCAACTTTGCGTCATTTAATAACCCCATTATTTTTAATGCTCCTCTTTTACCTTTTACCCTCGTCAAAATTAAACGGCGCCACTAAACAAATTGCCAAAGATAAACACGTCCGTGTGTACTTTTCTATTAAGGGTTGTTAACTCACGGCTTTACGCCGGGGTCAATCTTGACTTTTATCAGCACTGATTGCACCACAAAAATGTTGTTGCGTCGAAAGACTTGTTAATGAAAAAAAAAAATCACTAGAATATCAAGTTGCTGAATTTATAACTAGAAAAGTTGAAGCTTTTTGAAATTTCCTGAAAGTCGTTAACGCCGAGTTTCGAACTTGTTAATTTCGTCCAACTATTTTTAAAGTGAAAACTTCTGCAGGCGCACCGCGACATTATTCCAGTGGATTAGTTTCACCGTCACATGTCACGCATCGCGTCTCACGCTCTCAAGTGAAATGGAAGGATTTTGAGAGAGTTGGAGCTACGGCGATGGGATTTTCGTCATCTCGACAAAACAATCCCCACACCCAACCCTCTTCACTTCCGATTCCGCATAACGAATTTATCCATATGTCGTTAGCTCCCTACGTCTCTAATTATTCGCAAGGGGGTGATTCGTGGCGCGGATAACCCAAAATTATAACAACGACACTGGATCAAGTTCGAGCAAACTTGGTATTAGTTCGGTTTGTGGATAAATTCGCATTGCACAAACTCCCCTCAGGCACCCTCCGTCGACGCGAAGACTCCTCTCACGAAATGATTTGCACCTTTGGACCTGGGTCCTCTCCGCTATCTATAATTAGCAATCTGGAATCTGTCAGAATTTTGTGTTTTGGTGGCGGTGGAAAACACGTCGATAACGCCGGCAGGACCAGCCGACAGGGACACTCGCCCCAACAATGTTGCGTGTCCCGTAAACTACCCCTTTACACGCATGCATTGTGACGTAGAACGGCGGTCAATAAATAATTTAAATAAGCTTATGCTCTTTTATTGCCGACGGTTACGAAATGCTCGCGAGGGTTTCGTGGGGCGGCGAATCGATGGTTGGTGGCAAAAAATGGGATCACTTTCGGATGTGATCTCCGAAAAGACGCGTTTTTTTGCAAGGGCTTACATTACTTAATTGCGACAGGCTCCCTTTCGACGTCGCTCACCGTTCCAATTGATGTCAAAAATATTTTGCTCTCTAATGGAAGGAAAATATTGCGAAAGGGGAAAATTCTCATTGACGGAGATGGATGATTCTAAAATTAACCTCACATCGAAAGCCGACCAATGAAACGGAAAGATAAGAGCTGATAGCTGCAGAACTAAAAAAACTGCGACGTTTTTTTTCAGATTTTGAATTATTGTGCCAGTTTGAAGGTTGTAGTTTAAAAAATCAGAGTCGACAATGAAGAGAATTCAGTTCGAGAGACATACAGAGTGTTCCAGAACTCGCGAATCTGATTTGGAGTGACCTTTCGTTGATGATAAATGAAAGCAATAGCGTTAAAAAAATGGTCACGGTGTAGTAGATTTTTTGTAATTAACAATTAAAGTTGACTAATCAGAAGGGCGCTGTCAATTTGAAAAATTCATAACTAAGAAGCTATTGCACCGTGAATATTTTTTTGAACGTTTTTCACCTCCATTACTACTAAAGAATATGCCTTTTAAATCTGATTCGCCAGTTCTGGGACACCTGTATACAGGGTGATTCACGTAGCCCGTTCATTAGAAACTTTCTGCTTTTCCAAAATCGTATTAATATGAAAATTGGTAGCCAACTGTAATACACTGCTCCAAGTTCAAATAAAATATTTTCAAAATGGCGACACTTCCGGAAATGCCGGAAATGGACGCCATATTTGTTTTTTTTAATGGAATGGCCCTCTTTTGACTTCATATTTCGATTCTACGTTAAATTTTGAATTTAGAACGTCCTTTTGTCAATACTCATTTGTCATCATTTTTGACTTATGTCATCTTTTTCGCAAAAAAGCTGAGTTGCAGGGCTTGTATAATTCCTGAACCATTGGAAATAAATAATTGATTTTTTTAAATTGAATTCATAATAGCTCGGTCTATGTGTTGGGCCATTAGTGAATTTTTTAATGTTTCATACGCTTACTGCAATTTTTCAAAATTGGTAATCAAAAAATGTCGAAAACTTCATTCTTTTAAATGGCAACTACCATTTCTGACAATAGATATAAATGTAAAATTTAATTTTAAGGCCACTTTTATTAACATTCTGTATGCCGATTCCCAGCCGTTTTGGCGCAATTTCTATTTTTTGAATAAAATATTATTTTTTTTTTTATCAAGCAATTGTCTTATTTGAATTTTTATTCAAAAATTGCATGCAATAGACAGTGGATAACAACAAAATACATAATAAAAAATAAGCAAATCAACAAAAAAATATTTTCAATGAAAACGGTGCACACATTCACTTTAAAATATTTTTTTGTTAATTTGCTTGTTTTT
Organism: Tenebrio molitor; assembly: GCF_963966145.1. Taxonomy (NCBI): domain Eukaryota; kingdom Metazoa; phylum Arthropoda; class Insecta; order Coleoptera; family Tenebrionidae; genus Tenebrio; species Tenebrio molitor. The sequence continues at coordinate 845,740 of NC_091047.1, forward strand.
TATTATTATGTTGCTTTCTACTATTTATTGCAATGCTATTTTTGAATAAATATTCAAATAAAAAAGAATATTTTATTCAAAAAATTCAAATTACGCCAAAATGGCTGGAAATAGGCATACACAAAAATAAAGTTTTCGACATTTTTTAATTATTAATTTTGAAAAATTGCAGTGGGCGTATGAAACATAAATAAAATGTCGCTAATAACGGAAAAAATCGGCCAAATCTTTGGGCATTCAGTAAAAAAAAATCAATTATTTATTTCCAAAAGTTCAGGAGTTATAAATTTTTTAATGAAGCCCTGCCAACTCCGTTTTTTTGCGGAAAAAATGACATACCTAGGTCAAAAATGATAACAGGTAAATGTTAACAGAAGGATATTTTAAACTCAAAATTTAACGTAGAATCCAAGTATCAAGTCAAAATAGGGCCTTTTCATTTAAAAAAACAAAGATGGCGTCTATTTCGGGCATTTCCGGAAGTGTCGCCATTTTGAAAATATGTTATTTGAACTTGGAGCAGTTGACTATAGTTACCAGTTTTCATGTGAATACGATTTTGGGAAATCAGAAAATTTCTAACGAACGGGCTACGTGAATCACCCTGTATTTTACGGTTTTCAAGTTTTCAAGAGATAATTTCTGTATTGTGCGGCGTTTGAAAAAATCCGTCCCCGATTGAATTATTTTCAATCAGAACTTAAGAGCGCCAGGCGGTTAAAAATAAAAGCTTTCAGGTGTAAAAGCATCGAAGATCCAGTTATTGGAAACCAGAGAAGACGTAATGTCCAATAAACACAGCAGATCTAGTGGGCTTAAGAGTGAGCCGGGAGAAATTGTATTAGGTCTCGACGGTGAAATGCACCGATAAAGGGTACTTCTGGGCGTAAAAAGCATTAATTACATTAATACCCTTGTTTTCCGGAGAGTCGGAAGCGCCGGAGCGGAGCACTTTTAACGTATTTAATTAAAGCCCCAGCATTCGAAAATACCTGTCTCGTTGCTGTTCAGATCTGGAACGATCAGCTCCGTTCCGGGCATTTATCGTCGCATCAAGGGGGAGATCGCCCCGGGCGCACAAATTCCAAAAATCACTCGCCAAACCCGCAGCGAAGAAGCGACGTGCTCGTTTGAATTTCACCGGTTGTCCGCGTCAAAGAGGGCGTCCCCGCAGTCGCCGCCGCCGCCGCCGCGACCTCCCAAGACCTTAATTACACCATCGGTTCGCCGGCAAATTGAGTTATCGCCGAACGCGGACTGACGAGGGTGGTCAATTAAAAATTCACCAGCGGAAAGGCGCGACCTCTGCGTTTAATCATTTTAAAAGCACACACATGCACCTAGAAAATTCAGACGCACGCGACACACGCGGTTGGAATTTTGTTCTTCTACTTTTGCTCCTTTGCGCCATCGATTCACCTCCGCCGTGAGACGCTGAATAATGGATATTTTATGTTTACAAAAGCCGACTTCTTCGGAATCTTTTCAATTCCGGACGTATTGTCGCATAATGGAATTCATTACTCGTGTGACTAGGGCCGGCAACCGAAAAAACGTTACAAAGACGTCGACGGTGACACATCCAGAGCAATATGTGTCGAAAAACAACGCAACGAAAAGGTGCGATCGTTTTTGAGGGAGGTTGAAAAGTGGTCGCGGATCGACCAATTTTCAACGCAACGCAATTTTCAACCGCAGTACAATTAATTGGCTGTTGGCTGTTTCAGGTAAATAGCGTGGCAATAATCGGCCAAAATTGTCGTAAGTTTTTAATTGGCGTTCTGTGTTATTGTGTGTTGGATGTGGTGTGTTTTTTGCTTAATCTGTGTCGTGCTCAGTGTTTTGTTAATTAATCGGGCGCTTTCGGGAAACGGCATTATCGTCGGCCCGAATCGACTCCAATAACACTAAAATCCGTAAAAACACTCCGACTCTATTTCATGAATCGTCGACGATAACCGTCGTCCAATTTGGCAACCATCTCGCTCACTCCCTCCTTAATTATGGAAACAACTCGCTTAATCAACTTTACTCGAAAGTGACTTTGTGCAACAGACGTAATTGCTTACGGTCGCCAGATACGAATGGTGAGGCTGCTCCTCCCGAGTAATGGGTGTTAGACATCATAATGTAGGAATGTATGCCGGTTTAGTTTACATTGTGGTTTAATCCGAAAGCGCGGACTCGACGTGTTTTGATATAGTCGGTCGGCCTACGAAAGCGCTCTCTCTTCGCTTCAGTTTATTGATCCGATCCAGGTACACACGTTTCAAGCTGACGAGGTTTCCGTCGTGGTTCACTCGAATTCGGACCAAGAGAAATGGGACTTACGAGTCAAGCAGGCGGCGAGAACTCTGAGCACCTGTACGCTCAGAGTTACCAAAAGACTTACCGGGACTTTCGCAGCGTTAACGATAGGAACCTAAATCTAGACTAAAGACGCTCTCTTTGTTTTCTAATTCGAGTTTTAGAGAAAAAATGTTCGCTGAGAGTCGCTGACAGTTTCAGATTGAGACGAGATAAATGCAAAAAAAATGTAGAGACGAAAAGAAAAATAATAAGTTGTTGTGGATCAGATTTTTCAAAATTTCTATAAATCGTTTGTTTTGGATATTTTTTCTATGTACGCAGTTGAGGCTCGGATGATTTATTAAAAATTGAAAGAATCAAGGTAAGAAAAATACAGGTAGACATTTTTCAAAAATGGCGACGGTTGGATGCTCTAACGGAAACTAACGATAACTTCGCAACTCTCTGAGATAGTTCAAAAGTAAAAACTTTGATAGATCTAGTTGTCGCGAATCGAATACAAAAAACTGTATGATTCTGTCTCAAGTCTTAGTTAAGTAAGTGTCAATAAACATTAAGCAAAAATGGTGGAGGCGCCACCATGTTTTTTAAACGAAAATTGTGATTTCTCAGTAACGGTTTGAGCTAGGTCAAATCTAAAAACTTTGTTTTGTAGCTCTAATTGCGACCAATTGAGCATAAAAACTGGATTATCATGTCTTCAGAATTAGTTAAGTAATTGCAAATAAATTATATGAAAAAATGGTGGAGGCGCCATAATAAATAGTGATATCTTAGTAACCGTTAAAGTTAAGTCAAATCTAAAAACCTTGTTTTGTACATTTAATTGTGGCCAAAGGAAAGCATTACATGCTTATGATTCTCTCTCAAAAATGGTGTAGGCGCCGGGACAATTTTTTAAATGAAAATTATTTTATTAGGACATTTTGTATCATCAAGAGTAGAAGTTCTTTTTGTGCCCCGGCCAGTTGTCGGCCTCAACTGCGTTTCGGCCTTCAAACTCTGGGCTAGCCACAAAAAGACTCACTTCTACTCTTAATGATATAATACAGTGTGTTTCTGAAATAAGTGCGTTAATTATAACTGGTAATAGAACTCATCAAAAGGAACAACTTTTCTCTCTGCCATTTTGGCGAAAAACGTTGCGTAATGGCTTAAAAAACTAGGAAAGATTTTCATAAAACCGTTCATATCTCCAAAACTAAGCTAACTAAAAACGTGAAACAACCAGATTCTTACGTAGTGGATTTTTTGCAATACGGGTAGATTTATTTGAATTTCGATTACGGCGTTAAAACACGTAGTGAAAAATCGCTCCATTTTTTTTTTGGAATTAAACATCGTTTTTCGGCAAAATGGTAGATAGAAAAGTTGTTCCTTTTGACGAGTTCTATTACCAGCTAAAATTAACACACGTATTTCAGAAACACCCTGTATACTATTATAAAATGGTGGAGGCGCCAATTTTTTTTTTAACGAAAATAACAGTATTTAGTAATCAATCGAAAACATTTATTTAAAGCACAATAATAAATGTTTCTAAAAGTTAGATTTTTTGGCCTTCATGTTAATAAATTTAAGTAATAATATCGCCTTTTTTACATTATGATTTTTTAAATGTATTCCCTCGAGGCACCGGACACATCCATATTTACATTTTAAATAAATTTATTCGCTATATAACGGCTTCACTGTATAAACGCCCCAAGTGATGATGAATTTTGAAGCAACAAACACTTCTCGTGTCTCGTAAAATATCTCAGTCTCCCCTTTTCAGCGCTCAGGTTATCGTTTTTATTTGTTTTTTTTTTCCCTGCTCGGCAGGATTACCCAAACAAAGCTATTAATCAGCTTTATATCGTGGCCGTTCCCCTCAAAAGCTCCGCCGTTTCTCAGCCGAAACTTCCACCTGTACGTCCGAAGATGCGTCTCTCCCGTTCCGGTTTCCGTTGGCGGATCGATGCGTCCGCGGTGGCGGTTTCAAAAATTGCCGCCGCAATCAGAAACATGTCAGAAACAAAGGATCGAACGGTGCAAAGGAAAATATTTACAAGTTTACGGCGTGATGATCGATAGAAATTCAATTTGACCCGACCCCCACGAAGGGACTCGTTCCGCAAAGTGGGCGAGTTTGTGTTCTTCTCGTTGGAAAGCGATCCCCGGTCGTGCACCTAAAGAACGAGACAGACGCATTTGCAAGGTGTAATTCGAAGTTATCGATCTCGCCTGCACCAGGAATAATGCATGCTATCGCATTGCATCTAACAGGTTGCGCCGGTTCTATTTAAAACCGCGGGAGAGATTCCGTTCCGGCCGAAGAACGATAAATTCACTCCGGTGAAGAATTGAATATAAATTTTACAGGTTCGAGTGCAATTTGCTGTTTTCCCACGGGGTACGAAGAACGGAAGCTTAATACGTTTAATGGATTTTTAAATTAAGCTCTTGAGCTGTTCGGAATTCACAGATAAACGTCCGTTCCAGGTCGGAAAAGGTGCGGATAACTCGGAGTCGGTCAACGGAAATCAACGAACTCGAGCTTGACGGCCTAAGCTCTGAGTTAATTAATAACTCTGCTAAGTGAGCTTTAAGTCTTAAACCCTAAAGCGGGCGCGCTTTCGCAGATATTTCAATGTTTTACTAGGCGACTGCTTTTCTAACGTTCAAATCTGAACTAATTAATAACTCTGTTAAGCAAGTTTTCGCTTTAAACCGTACAATGAGAATGAAATTTACATGAAAATACAGGGTGATTCAAAACGAACACACCAATTGATAGCAGTTGTACAGAATGCAGTGAGAAGAATATAAAACAATTGAAAAAAGATTTTTTCCCAGCTTCAAGTAAAAGTTATAGGGAGTTAAATTTAGAAAATTTTAACCAAAAATGTCAGAAAAATTATTTTTTTTGTTCCAATTATTTTAGACAGATTAAATTTTAGTCAATTAATCATGTGCTTGTAAATGTCAACAAAAAAAAATCAAAATTTGGAAAAATAAGAAAAAACAAAAAAGCATCAGGAAAATATTTGTATTATTTTTTTCACGTTCCTTTAACTCTACTTTATACGATTACAAGTAGTTAGTGCAGTCGTTTTGATACACCCTGTATACAGGGTGTCTCAAAATTCGCGAATTCCGAATTCAGAGCGTTGTAGGGGATCACTTCAGTAGTCCAAATATGGAAATTAAAAAAAATCGGGACTTCCCCCACAAAGATACTTTGGTCTGAAGGTGCACTCTTTGAAGTGGGTTTTCTTCAAATACAGGCTGAAAAGTTCAGTGTTTATTGCTATTTATGATGTAGATGATTGTAGAAAATAATAACGTAAAACAATTTTTTGACGAATAGCTTTACTTTGGAGTAAAAAAATCTTAAATTTTTGTACAAGTGCTTATATTTTCTTCAGGAAGAGCGATTTTTTTTTCTAAGTATTTTTCGAGCTCTACTGGGACCTTCCCTACCACCCTCTGAGTTCGGAATTCGCGAGTTTTGAGACACCCTGTATATAATAAAATGTACTTTTTAATTTTTTTTAGCTTTGTAGACAAAAAAAAAAGAAATTAAAAACAACAAATTTAAGCAAACAGTCTAAATTTTAAAGTTCTAATTTAATTTCTGACTCCTCTCAAAAACTTTGAGTCTTGATTTCTAAAATGGCGTGTTTCGCTGATTGTTTTATATTTAAATCGGCAAGTAGTAGAGTTATTTTTAACTTTAGCTCTGAATAAAGTCGTGACTTGAAACTCTGGGTATTTAGGAAATTTACGACAATTGTGTATTTAATGTTAGATAACTCAGAGAAATCCGTAGACGCCAGAAATGAACAAACTGAATCTGGACGGTATCACTTTTAATGCTCCGAGTTTATTAATAATTCTTCTAATAACTCAGACTCGCAAGACTTCAAGCTCTGAGTTAATTCCGCCGATTGCTTTTAAAATTTTAAAGACAAATCGTGTTTTAAAAATGTTGAAAATTTCAGGCCGAAGTTAGTGTTTTGGAATGAATGAACTCTGAGCATGGTGAGCTTTGAAGAGTTAAAAATTCAGAGAAATATTGATGTTGAAAAAGCACAAATGAGTCGAAGTTATTAATTAACGGTCGTAGCAATAAATGAAAAGTGGAGATAAATGTGTATTGTCTCGATTGGTGGGTTAATGAACTCTGCGATTAGATATTGTGAAAATCTGAATTACATGAATGACTCAGAGTTATTTATACGAAAGGAAGAGATTTTTTGTTTCGCAGTAATAAATAAGTCTTATGACGTAACAACATTTTGCTTTGAAGTAACTTAAATTTGGGAAAATACTCAGAGTTTTAAACGCAAAGAGAACTTGGCTTTTTCGAACTTGCAGAATACGGCACGAGAGCCGACGTCAGTGGCAAAATACCAAGAAATTCCGGGCTAAGTTTAAAATAAACAAAGACGAGGTAATAAAAAGGCACGAAGAAACGCAATCATTTTTATGCGTGGCCGTTATATTCTCTTCCTGCGTCCTCGTAACCGCCCTGTTATATTCACCCCTCGCCGCACCTCATTACCTAAAGGGCCAAAAAAAAAAAAACAACTTTAAAGCCACCGACCGGGAAAACAGCTTTCGAGATAAATCCAAAGGAAAAACTTCTAAATTTTTATTATTCTGTTTACGGCTTAGCCGTCGCGACCACCACAACGCCGACGACCAATTTAGAGGGCAAAGGTAGCATCGGCCATCAGATGAATCGTAGGGAAAGTGCACCGGGAAAATTTTAAGTTTTCCGCGACCTCATGAATCTTTCACGGCTCGATCGAATCACGAGGAAAATAAATAATGCGCCACCGGCCCGAGGGGCGCAATAAATTATAATCGGGAAAGAGTTCGCAAGGATGCTTTTAATATTAGATAAGAATTCCGGGAGATGCAGCCGTGAGATGATTCGCAGTTGGACGTTTTTATTGGTCTCGAAGATTGCGAAAAAACACTGATCGGAGTGAAATAAATGTATCGTGATTGGTTAAATATGCATTTGGTTAAATTGTGTTCGCGAGCGGCGGCATGAATTAAGCATTAGCGTCGATTTTTGGGAAGTAAATACAGCGCGGTGATAATTTACTAGGTTAAAAAGCGGCCATGTTGTTATGATTTATAGATCAGATAACAACAGGAAACTGTCAGTTCAACTAGAATTAATACATTTGCAATTAAGCACGTCAGTGCTCACGCACGCACACACGGACATTTCCCACATCATTGATGATTCGGAATTTCGGTAGAAAAACAGGCCCCGAGCTAGATAACATCCCCGCGAGGGGGCGCCGTTAATTGATTCGCTTCTCGCAAAACAGCCGAGATTTTAATTCGGGAGCCGCGAGCCTAAGCTTCTCGATAATAAAGAAGTTGTGACGAATATTTCCATCTCACTTAATTGGCGTACTGTTAAGTTAATCTGTTTGACACGTAAAATTTCAAGCCACAAAAATCCCTAAAAATAGTGCCATTCTGTCTTTGTCACACTCACGGCATTTGTCGATAATGTCCTCTCTTTTAATTTCGCTATACTCTGATGTCCACTCATACAACGTGATCAAGAATGACTGAATCTGTTGGTAACAATGAAAATTCGAATGATTTTGGTTTAGATAAACGGATTTCCGGTTGTCAGCTTTGACAGAGTTGACAGGCGAATTTGACGTTTACCATCAAAGGGTCATTTTTGTAGTAGCATAAACATACACGACATAACCTAATTTTTTTTTAATGTCGTGTCAAGTTAAAACATCCGGTCAGTGCCAATTATCAAACAGAAAAACACCAATATTTTTCAATTGTTTCATTGCCAACAGACTCAGTCATTGTTGACCACGCTGTAGATTGCTTGACATAAATGTTACTAAAAATATTCACTCAACGCTACAACAAATAGATTGGGTGCGAAATTTAAAAAAATGGAAAGAGCAGGTTTGCCTACACGTGATATTTTATTTATTATTCTGCATGTTTGCACTTAGGAAAGACGGAAGAAAACTTCAGTATAGTAGGAGTAATATTTTAGGTTTTATTAATAAAGGGTATTTCAGGACGGAATTAAAAATGCAACCCACAATACATTTTCGAACAGTTTCAAATCTGAAATGTCATATAATTTATTTTTCGCGTGGGTTTCATAACAACCAATGAGAATCAGCGCGAATGTTTCAAGATATTACCAACACAATCTATGATACTTTGTTAATATTTCAATGTTATGGTTTGGGGATTTTGTTATCTATGGATATTTATAAAACTGCATTCTATCAGTGGACGTATTCTATCTTATTTATCATCGAGATCGCGTCCTCCGAGAAGCTTTTCTGAGATAAATTTCCTGTCCTGTGTTAAACGGCCGCCTCCGATGCGATACATCTCGGGAAAGAACTAGTTAGAACCTGTCTGGCGATTTAATTTATGTGAAATATTCGGTGGAAAAGAAGTGCGGGGTCCAATTAGAACGCGGTTTTATTATTATTGTACGCACACGGAGAGAAGTTAAATTAGTTCGTACACGTCTACATAATCCCCTTTTACAAAACCGACCACCCTCCACCTCCACCTCCTCGACGCACCCTGTATTGAATAAAATTTTAATGGTATGTGTTTTGCCAGGTCCCAGTAAGTAAAGTTTGCGTTGTTTGGTGAGTAATTAAAGTCAATAGACGTGGAGGAGCTCGTTCTTTCGTTTGGCCCATCCGGCCGAAGACGGATCGTCGCGGATCCGTCACCTGGGGGACGAGCTCTTTGCCGTTTTATCTCCTTTTGGAAGCATCAGTAGATTGATTTACGATCATTTACAATGTAATGGTAGTTGGACTTTTTGCTCTCTATCATCTCGTAGATTTGGCACTACTACACTACAAACTCTTCTTTCACTTCTGCCTGCGTAGTGATGCAACTCAAAGGTAATACTACTATACCCTCAGTACTGGTTTGATTTTTTTTCTTCTGTACATGATCTATACAGTTTTCGACACCAGATATCGTTACTGGTACTCTGAGAGACACTCTTGCATGCTCACTAGGATCTTCTTATTCTAGCATAGTGGGGGGTCTTCTGAGCCAGTAGCATGCTTGGCGGACGTGTCGTGAGTTGTTACGTTCGAAATTGAGGCGGTTTCGTGTGGAATCGGAGACGAATACGAATCTGGATGATGGAAGAGATTTATGATGGGGCGACGAGGGATGCATTTTGCATAATTCGCGGCATATTTAACTTTGGCACGGAATCGGAATTTCGACGATCTGGAGCGTTAACACGGCAACAAAAGCAAAAGGGTGAAGTTTTGTGTGGCGTTAATGGGTGTGAAGTTCGCGCGAAAGGAAAAATTGTCGACGAGCTGCTTAAAATGTGCCAGAAATTTGGATTGACAAAAGGAGGAGAATTTCGTCGAAATGGAGTCTGGAGAGATTCCGAGGAGGAATTTGATGCTGGGAACAATAATTTATTTTGTTTCAGTTTTTTTTGGTCTCTATAGACGGGTTTTCTCGGTTAATGAAGGTAACGAATAATGGTTTGAGGTAGAAGTTGTAACAATTGAAACACAATGAATCCCTCTTGGATTATGAACAGGGTCGGGCCTAGCAACGTTGCTGTTTCACTGTAAACTGAAATTTATTTGTGTATTATTGTAATTATTGTTTAGGTTTGTAACAGAGTTTCAATTGAGAATATTATTATTTTGCAATGAAAATTATAAAGTTGTAAAAATATATTGCAAACAAATTTCGACTAAAATTAAGAATCGATTTGATTTTTTTTTTGAAAATGCATTTTTGATTGGCAGTGTCGCTACGACACTGACAGAAAATTGAATGAGAAGTTATCCAGTAGGTATATACAGGGTGTAACAGAAAACAGTGCATTTATTTTAACTGGTAATAGGACTCATCTACTACAACAACTTTTCTAAATAATTTTTTTTCGAAAACAAATTCTGAAGGGTTTTAAAAATTAATCTAATTCCACAAAAGATTTGCTTACCCGCCCCTATGGAACAATTTTAATCTAAATACGTTTAATAAAGAAACAAAACACAAACGAAAGTGAAACCTTTTTATTCATGAAGCGCAATTTCGTAAAAAACATTACTGCAAAACATACTGATGGGTAAAAAACAATGAATAAAAAGTGCAATACAAAGGGAATAAAAACATTCAGTTTTTACGATTCCTGTTTAAAAACGGCACGTCAAAATAAAGGGGGGAACAAATGGCAATTCAATTTTACAAATTCCAAGAAACTTTGTTACCTGTTAAAATAAATGCACTTTTTTCTGTTACACCCTGTATTTTGAAGATGAAAAGATGAGAATTGGGTTATCGGCTGAGTAATTTCTAAAAATATTCAAATTGTCTATTTTAAACACTGTAGAGTAAGAGAAAGTGCTAAAAAGGACTGAACAAAATTGATGTCCCCCAATGTAACCATATAGCCATAAAAATAACTTAAAAAAAATGCAATAAAATTTAGGAATGTGTGAAGTGTGAGAAAGAAATTATTGAGAGTGGAGGAAAAAAAAGGAGATTTTTTTAATTTGTAAATTATAAAGTGGCTAAAATGATGAAATTATGTGACCAGCGTCAAGTATAGCATATACAAGGTGTTTCACGTAACTTTCTGAGATCTACGCCGAATATATGCAACTCAATATTCAGTAGTCACAAAATGCTAGATACCAAAAAATATAATTTAATTATCATATTTTTGGAAACCCCTGACGTTTATGACTGTCAAATTGCCAATTTAATTTATAGTCTTGAACTTTTTTTTGTATTTAAATTTCGTTAGGGTTGGAAAGTTACGTGAAACACCTTGTATATATCTGAGAGTGTTCGTTCTGTTCATTTAAATTTCTCTTCAAAGTTGGCGTTGAAGAGTCGATTGTGAACGCACCACGGATTACGGATCAGGGATCAGCTGTTTAAATCTAACCTCATTAGACCTCAGTAGACTGACGAGTGGTGCGTTCACAATCGACTCTTCAACGCCTACTTTAAGGAGAAATTTAAATAAACACCCAATATACAGGGTGATTTATATAGTATCATACAAACTTTAACCGGTGGTAGATTCCAACCCATAGACACTCTTACAAAAATGTCTAGGTTCTAAAGTTAAAATTGTTGAATATAAAGCATGTTGAAGAGTGTACTACCACCTTTAAGAACTGCAGATAAAGGAAAACATTTTACGTTGAAACAAGCTGTCAGGCATTGTTGTCAAAATGAAACTAGAGCGAACTTTATAATACCAATATTTTCTCTATAGCAATACATAATTGTTTGCTTCTATTATGACATTCATGATATTTCTTATACATTGGACGTAAAGTTTAATAATTTAGCGAAAAATGGCATTTACTAATAGTGAAAAAACCGATATGGTAATTTTTGCCAATTTTTGATGTATGACTTAAAATTTTATTGTCAAGAGCCTGTCTGGAATCTGTTACTGGTTAAAATATGTATGAGACTGTATGAATCAACCTGTATAAAAAAAGACATCCGTGGTATTAATAATTTTGTGAGGAAATTGGTACTTACTTATTTTAATGAACAATATTTTTTTTGAAAGGCTTAAATTCTCCCAAAAATGTGTCCAGTTAAAAAAGTTTTGAAGTCAATTTTGAATATGAAAGTCATACTTTTTTTCATAAATTTGAAGTTTGATTAACGAGTTAATCAAGCAAATAAGTGAAAAAAAGAGACTTTTATAACGTGTTGTACACACTATTTTTTTGCATATCGATGTAAGTTGAGAAATTTGGTCTAAAAGGATTTATGAAAAATTACAAAAAAAAATAGGGATGCTTTGACAATCATCTCCAAGAAAATGGAATAAAATGATGCAAAAAAGTACTACTCCCACTACGATGTTTCATGTAAAAAAGTGCTACTTTCACTACGATTTTTCGTGTGAAAAAGTGCCACTTTCATTACGATATGCAAAAAAAAGTAAAATGTAAAATTTACGACTTCCACTTTTAGTTTTTTTGGTTCCATTGTATTTTTATTGATTAATAAATTCTCTCAAAATTCGTTTAAGTTTACATGTTTTAGGAATTTATAGTTTTTTGTACCTTGTTATGTTCTCCGATTTCATCTTGTCTATTTATTTTTATGTAAAAATAGGTTAAAACAATACATAATGCCTTGAAAATAGACCACCGACGAGTGATTTCTCGTAAAACGTGAAATACTCATTGTTTATTACAACGCCATTGAAATTTAATTTTCTTTTTTTATGCTGAACACACTTAAACAACATCAATTATAACTATTTTATCGAGATTTATGGCTAACTGCTGAACAAAAAGAATTCGAATGTAAAACATTTCTTGAAAAACTGCAGAAGGAAAACGATTTTTTCTCCTCAATAAACGATTCACTTCCTAAGTATTTACTAGATATTTGTCTTCCCAATAACACTATTTTATTTTATCTTCTACGACCTACTTTTCTAATTCCAATCTCAAACAATTGAAGAGGAGTTTCTTTAATTTGTCTCTCGGACTAAAATGATGTCTCGGAGAGATATTTCCAGCTGCAAAAGCAAATGGAAATGGCTCGGGGGAACAGAGACAACAGGAAAGTAGTCTTCAGTTTAATTCCTGATAATCTCCATTGTTAATGCATGGTCTATCCACGCGTGCATTGTCCTGTTGTCGCTAACTTTTGAAACTTTTGCAGAGAAGGGTTTGCTTCCGTGGATCTCTCAAAATAATCTAACAACAATATGTCAGGTTTAGTTTGGTAAATAATCGATGAAGATCATAAACCATCGCTTTGCAATCTCGAAAAACTATTACTGTGGACGTAACTACGCACCAGTCTTTGATTCTTACAATTCTCTTCAGAAAGGGACCTAAGACTCCTAAGCGATCACTTAAAATAATGTACACTCGTCCCAAAACTAAATCTTCCTCCGTAATAGTCATTCTTCAATACTGGATAATAATTTCTTCAATTCTCCTCATGTATTCTTCAGTAACAACACATCTTGGGAGTCTACTTCGTGACTCATCTTTAATTTAATCTTCTGAAAACTTTAAATTTAATATTCGATCCCGCAAAAGATTGTAGTCTTTTTCTAGCCAGAAACAATTTCTTTCTGAACTTTTTGTTACTCGGGAAGCAGTGAAGAAATGTCTTAAAAAATTCAATACATCTGTGAAAAGTTTTCATTTTATGATATTGCGTGGTGTTAATCTATTGACGTAGTTTCGTCATTACAGGTTTATTGATTATTGCTGAAAAAATTCTTTATTTAATAGTCTCTGTACCTATTATCGTAAATTAATTTATATCTGAGTGTTATTATAAGCCGACATTTATTTCAAAGAGATTATAAATAGACTGGAACAGATTAATTGGTTTCTCTTTGATAATGCCGGTAACAAGGGATTCTAAGGGTGGGTATACACTAGTTTGCATCCTACGTATGACAAACCCCATAAAAATATTATTTATTAAATATTGTCGCAAAATTTGAAAGAATGCATCGCTCGAAAATATTTAAAAAATGAGTTTTTCAAGAGAATTTTCACACAAAGTTGACTAGTGAACTCTCACCTTAACCGTACCTTATTCCTTAAAAAGAACGTTTAAATGAGAATTTTTTGTTCGTCAAAAAAGTGAGTGATTTTTTCCTTTAACAGCTTTCCTTTTGTCTGCAGCGATCAGCTTTAATCTCTTTGTTAATTTTTTTCTCTCTGAAGAACGTAATGTGGGTTGAGTGAAGTAGCGCAAGTTAGACTTCGCCCACTGTATTCTGTTTTCTGTTTTTTTTTTCTTTCAAATAAAGGTTATTAAAACGCGTTTTCGTCAAGAGAAGCAATTTATTTTATGAAAAAGTCGCATAAGCAGAAAATATAACTTTAGTTAATTTTCAATGAATCTTTATTTATTTTTATCAGATTTAAGTAACGACATGAAACTGGAGGATCTACATAATTAGATATTAAAATAAAAATATCATTTTATTGTTAATATTTGGCGATCTGGAAATTAATATAAAAATTCTACTGACCACGTAAGAACTTTGTCAGAGATTCACTAGATATACATTATTTTAAGTGTAAAAGAAGTGTCTGTTGAAAGCTAGTACTGTTCAGCAGTTGGTGTTTCTGGCGTGACCACTAAGTAGAGAAAGAACATTGAAAAGTGGAGCCCCGATTGCACCGCATATGCGGCATGAATCAAGGATTTTGGTTATCCAAAAGGGGAACCAACCCTCCACAAGTTGCATCGTCGCCGCATCCTCCACTTAATTGCAAATTAAGACCCCCAATTCCGATGTCCACCCGCCGCATCTCATCTCTGGAACGACGCAGGATTCGGTGGCGGCATCCCTAATACACCGTCCGAGGTGTAGGAACCGTAGTCGGCGCTATTCCCCCGGGGCGGCGACCGCCGTGGCCTCATTTTTCATACGGAATTATGCATTAGATCCATGCGGAGCCCTCAAAGAACACGCCAACAAAGAACCGGCCGGAATGTTAAGAGCCTAAAGAAAATACCTCAGAGTTGAATTGGCGGCGGAAGATTTTCCACCCCCTTGTCGCCTGGAGGGCGGCTGTTGCGGTTCGGACCGCACGATTTCAGGGGAATTAATGCCGTCACATAACAGTCTAACTAACACCACCTGACGCGCCTATCGATTCGACGAATGGGGTTTGTCGAAATAAGGTGGTGACGGCTTGCTCGGCACGGAACCCCCCGACGAAAGGGAAAACCACGGGAGAGGGTGCGAGTCGGGGATAATTGATCGGAACTGATTCGGGGGCCGAAGGGGCGGATAGTTTGTTTAATTTTAATTAATCGAGACGGAACGGGGGGTTAATTCTTGCGTAAACGGAGAGCGCGAGCGTGACGGATTTACGCAAAATTGATTGATCAAAGTAATTTGGGGGTGGCGAGCAGACCGGGGAATTGATGGGGTGCCACGCACACAAGCGACCCGCCGCTGGTCGGCGGTTCGCCAAATTTGACCCCGAACAAAGCACACTCAGGATTTTGGCTCAGAGTTATTTGACGGTTCTGTTTCGAGCTCAGCGTTTTGACAACTCTGAGACTGAATGTGATGACCACTCGGACTAGCTCGTGCAAAATCGACGATAGTTTCAAGGAATGACAACTCTGAGTTCCTCAGCCCTGAGCAGAGAGTCTCAGAGTTGACAGAAGGCGATCTGGAAGTATCCACAGCCTTCTTGCGTCGCACACGTCTCCCGTAACGAGTAGGTACTGAAAGCAGTATATTTATGTAAAGTCTTATGACCGATGCATTAACGCCGGTTTATAGTTTCCTCTTTCGAATGTCAAAGGAAACATTAAAGGCGTCTAATTGTGTAATAAATCGGACAAATTGCACCTTACTGTTACGTGTTTGTTCAATTTGAGCTCGATCCTTTGGCAAAGCGTTCGGCCGCCGTCAAAGGTCCAAAATGGCGGTAACCTTTCGTGTCTTTGAAGAGAACTGCTCGTCCCATCCTCAGACAGTTACTTTGAGTTTAATCGGATGGAGAAGAGCCGCCGATTAGATTCCGTGTCCGTCCCATAAATATGCATAAACGGGCGAGGTGGCGCTCGTGTCGCTCTCGTAATTTACGACCAAGTGGCCCGCAAATACTTTATTTACGGACGCGGGTGTATAAACAGAACCGTGGGCGATAAATCCACCTGGAATCACGAAAAATTCGCATAAATTAGTGCACGACTCGTTGGATTGTTGCCCCGAAACATCTGCCCGTTTCGTGGGCTGATCAAAGCAGGCTGGGACACAAAGACGCGCAAATTACGCTCGCCGCGAATTGCACAACTTCACGTGAAAAACTAACCGAAGCTTATTAAAATTTATGCGATAAGTTTGGACAAACCGCACACGATTCAAACTTTGGTTGTGTTTTTTTTTTTCTCGGAGATTTTTCCCCTCGACGGGACATTATTTTGAATTACGCGCCTAATATGGCGCTGTATACATCACCCGAAATGTCACTTCTGTCATAAGTTTAATTAGTTTCGGCACGAACTTTCCGGACTGGAAATTTCGAAACATTTCGGCTGTCTCTTAGACGCCAATTCTGGTATAATTTGTACGCTTTGAGAGCAATTTCCTTTGTTATTTACTGTCTAAATAGGACGGTTCCGATGAAACCCAAAATAGATCATTTTACGTTTCAAGTATTTCGCTTTATCGTCCCCTTCTCGAGTTTATGCCCTTTTTCATCGATGTTTTACGGCAATTACTTTCGTTTACCGCCGAACGCCGCTTAAGAAACACGTGTCGGAGTGTCAGAGGAGACGCGAGGATGATGCCGAGTTTATGGAGGCTTCGCAGGGCTGACAACTTAAATTCTTGGCTCTACAAGGGCTCCACGACCGTCAGGCGCACTTAAAACCAAATTTATACCCCTTTTCAACCATCACCGGTAGCAATGATGACAACTAAAACAACAGACAATTTCTGAGTAGATTCCATGGTACAGGTGATCAAGAAGGACTTGTTGTGTTGGCAATACAATTAAGAACATTTTTTATTTGGCTATTTGCACTGCAATCGGATATGTTTTGTTACTTCATTTGACAGATATATGACGTAACATTAACAACGACAAAATGGTAGGTTATGAGACAAATATCATTACAAATTTCAATTTTGGAGATTTTGAGTTGTTCTTTGGTGTTTTCATGATTTTTCTACAAATTCATTCCTCCGTTTTCATTTTTGATACTTTGTGATAGGTAAAATATATTAAAAGTTGTTGAAAACAGCACTAAACAACCAGGTTTGGACTGTCTTTAGGTGCGTTCTGTTGGTGCAATAAATAAATCCACTGGTAGCAGAAGTTAGGGCTGTCGAAAGAACGGCTAGCAGCGGTTTCTCGGACAAACGTCAAACGTCATCGTAGATTTTCGATTAATTTCCTCAATTCACTATAATTTCTGATCCTAACCTCAACTCCCAGCACAGAACACCAACACCTAATTCCGTTAGCCCCATAGACATTAGTTCGTTCCGTTCTGTGACAGATTGCCTCAGTTTCGCGCGCAAACCAATCTTCCTACTAACGCTACGATCAAGGAGGTTAAAGTAACCTCCTTGGCTACGATGTTTAAACATGGTTTGAATAGTGGGAAGATTCAGAAAATGTTGATGCAATAGAACGCCAAATTTTGAACTACCGGTTTCAGTAGATTTATTTTATGCACCGAAAGAACGCACCTTTTCTTTCTGCCTAGATTTTGTTTCGGCAATGCCACGTAAGGTCAATGCCCTTACACGCTAATAAAAAATTTGTTAATGTTTTTTACGAATAATGGTCCGTTTCTGCCAGTGGCTGCTGTTCAAGAAAGAGTTGCTTAGCTTTTCTTTGGCATCATACGGCGGAAATTTCAAGCAAAATTAAGTAAAACAGAAAACCTAACCTAAAAATTTGACGTCACTAATGTAATAAACGTACAACTCGCGTCTTGCTCTAATCTCACGTGCTAAAGCGAGATGTATAGTGGGACGCGCTTAATACAATACCTACAAGAATTCAATGGCTCGTTTTACGTTTTACATTATGTTGAAAAGAGATAGCAGTATAGCAGTTGTTCTGTTTTTTAATTGATACATCGGACTATAATTAAAAAATGATCTTGAGAAAGAAATTAAATTTGAAATACAGAACAATTGTTTTCACTGTCAAGCTGTCAACTGTCAACTAGCAAAAGTACTCCAGTTGTAGCATTTAAAAATAAAATTCAGTATTACCAACTCAAACAGTCCTTCTTGATCACCCTTCGAGGGCAAATCGCGTCCAGCACCGAGAAAATCACAGCGAATCGTTGCTTTTCCTTCGTGTATTATTGAACTCTCTGACCGAAGTTTTTTCAACGTCATCAATCAACCCATTGAAAAATTAACGACTTCGACGTAAACATGAACCGCCAAAACCGTCACGTCTTGTCCGGGGGTCGTTTCTTCCTCCATGCCGACCAAGAATCGATGTGAAGTCGCAGTCCATGCTAAATTTACATTTCGGGGGGCGGCGATTCGCCGTCACGCCAACTGCATATCAAACGCCGGAACGAAAACGACCCCGTTCCTGCCGAATCTATCAACCACCGGTGGTGTTTTTTATATAAACGTCAAGATGCGCCACGCTAATTGCGATTTAGCCTGGTTATTTTTTTTTATGAAACTAGCCAGATGCGGCTCCCAGTCGATAAAGTCGGCTTTTTATGTCGGTTATGAAAAATTCGTTTTATGGCGGCCATTAGCAATAAACGTATCCGAGTTCGGGATAATTCAGCAGGGTGGTTAAGTGGACGAAGAGTTGGGTTTCTTTTCCAGGAACGTATAAAACCTATCGTCTTTTTGCTGGTGGAGTCGCGCTATCCTGGAGCTCCGTCGGAGGCAACACCTTTTCTTGACGTTTTATTGAACCGTCACTATTGACTGGCTACGTTTCGATTCCTGACACATATTTCTGAATTTTCAGTGTATTTGTTTCTGTTTCGACGAGGGGAACGCGCTGGTACAAAAAGTTGCATCTCTTCGAGCGAGAATCGTACAAACTCGAAACGTTATTTTCACGTTGATTTTCCGTTGATCTCCGTTCTGACAGGCCACGTTCCCACCGAAACTGTTCACAACGCTGCTGCTGCTGGGAAGTCGAAAATCTAGTAGCCCAACTGACGTAGCGCCGCTGGTTCCAAAACAACGCTAATTCAACCGACGGACGTAAAAGAGATTACTCGAGTCACAGTGAAAATTTGTGTTTCTACGAACGTTGTAATTACGTTTTCGAGCAACTGGATGTTGTTTAGATGTGAAAATCTCGTACTGGAGTTGAGTAGAGTAGTTTCTGTAAGAAGCGAGCGTTGATTAGAGGTTGTTGTGCGACATGACATCGTCTGGAGGCAATTTTCACGGCCTAGTGCATCTCGGTTTTGTTTCCAATCTCCGTGTATATCCAGCTGCGAGGGGAGCGCCGCCTCCTCGGGGTTTGTTTACATTAATTAAAGAAACTTGGAGCATGCGAAGCGAGCCGACTCGGCAAATGAAAATTTTTCTCTTCGGTACACATCAACAAGTTTCCGACGGGGCTGTCATGTCGGTTCGCCGGCAAATTACGTAATCTAATCGTTCCATCGTGGCGGCGGCGCCCAAAAAAGAGAACGGTTCTTTGTTGGCGGCGGTTCATTCACGCGTCACACCGTCCCCGATCGCCTAACGAGACAGCCAGGACGTGGCGTTGATGCGATCAATCGGTTTGATTAAAATCGGCCGGGGTATAATTGGGCCCGGGGGATCCGCCCTCGCTAATTCTTCGAGACGTCGACTACCAATCTGGGTAATGGTCGGGGGGCGGGAGATCCGCCAGCTGGAAGCTTTCATTCAAGAAAGCTAATTTCGGCGAGCATCGACGTTTCGTCCCCCGGAAAACGGCCAATCTTCACACGATTTACGACAGGCCGAGACGATCTGATGAAAAATTTGGGGTGGCTTCACGGCCGCCTGCATAATTAACGCGAGAACACCCTTGCGGACGCAAAAATTTGCAAAATTTACAACGCCACCCCCATACCGACGTCCGTAAAACTCGACCGAAATCTTTGATTCAGACGCGGGGGCAAGATTTACGGCTCGGAATTTAACGGCGGCGGCGAGTCTCGCCGGTGTCCAAGAATGGTTGAAATGGTTTTTGGGGGGCCGCGGTGGGGTTGACCGATCGTCGATTTTGTTCGGGGAAAAACTCAATTGTGGAGTGGCGGAACGAGAGACCGCGAGATTACGTCGGTCGGCTTACTTCCAGCCCCCAGACAATAACAAAGGAAGATTATTTTTCCGCAAAATGGAATGTTTGCGTTTTGCCAAGCTAAAATCAATATGGCCGCGTATTTACCTTGTCGAAAAAAATTCAAGCGGATTCGGGCGAAATTTTCCACGTGTTTGCATCGTTCCGAATCAAAATCGACAAGCGATCGTATTTATTGTGTTTGTTTTCTTGGTTGCAGACCTTCTGCGTGGTCTCCAAGAGGTTTCGCAAGAACTACATCCATCGATTCACAGCCACCAGTTCGTTCTTCTTCTTCAGTCCGTTCAGTTCTGTTAGAAAAGCGTGCATATACTTGTGCACCAACCAGTACTTCGATTATTTAGTTATGGCCACTATTTTGCTCAACTGCGTCTTCCTTGCCATGGCGGAAACTATTGAAGAAGCCGAGTGAGTATGCCAAAGCTTGAACTGCAACGCGCGGCGCGCAGCAACATACGCCCCCCGTTCCACCCCCGTCGCATCGCAGTTGCAGAATATTTTTTGCATTATTCAGGCCTCAAATCTCATTTGCTCCGTCGTGCACATCCATAATACTCGTAGATAAGTTGCGTACAATAAAATTGATACAAATCACGAGCTCGCTGCCGTTTCCCCTTTTATGCGCGTCCGTGAACAAGCCCGTTTGTTTTTATCGCATTATGGCGCGGCCGAAAGATCGCTCGGTCGCGTTATCGTCGGTCGCCATCTCCTGGTGGAGGAGAGCCCAAACAAACGATCGGTTTCCATTGTTTACTTATCAGACTAACCTGAACAAACACGCGCGTCGTGCCCCACGAAAAACGATGAACGGCCGTCGTCATCGAACTGCAAGATCCCGGGGATCGCGATTGTGCGTGTGTGCGTCCGGGCTCTTTGTAATTCCGGAGGCATCCCGGAAAGCGGATTGAATACGGTCACGGTGCGGGGTAAATTGCCGAGCCGCATGATGTTATTGTTGTTGAAATATTTAAGCCGCAAAGGGGGATGATTTTTCATAATATTTACGCGCGCGCGAGCCGACGACCGGACCGACGAGCGTTTCCCGGAGGCGGACGTGCGCGTCCCACTTTTTGAAATAAAAATGAGAGCCGTTGCGGTTGGTTTGAATTCTGGACGACCCTCGCGGATGGAATTTCCATCGTCCCGACGATCAAGACCGAATTTGGAGTTGCCCGTGCGGGGCAAAAAATTATCTTACGAAGTGCCACGGAGGGGTCAAAATTATTTTTTTTGTGTTTGCCTTGACCTGTCCGCATCCGGAGCAGGTGGCTCCGTCACACGCAGACTTCCCCTGAACAAAAAGCGGAAAACAGAGCCGAGGGCAGAGATAAGATGAAGAATGTAATGAGATTCGCCCACCCCCCACGCAATCCGCGACCACTTCTAGCGACGACACTCCTCTGTTTATTTCCGAGAAGAGCAGACTTTTTTCGAGTGCATTTCCTATTTAATTAAGGCGACGTAGTTGCGAATTACGCAGATCACCGATGACACTTTGCCTTCGCGAACAAACAAATGTTTCAACAACCGCATTCATTATCATTTCTTATTACACGAATAAAATCAAGCCGGTTCCAGCCTTGACTGGTTTAATTGTTAAATCGATGACGACTGTCGATAAAAGTTCATTGTTGAACCTGGGGGATTGCGGGGGTCGAGGTACGACCGCTCGTTACCCATTCACGGGGTGATTACGCCGGCATGGGAGGATTAAGGGCCAACCCTTCCAGCTCGAATTCGACCGGGGCCGTAAATAATTCGCCAGCGAGCGGCCCGGGGGTGTCGAACCGGACCGCGTCTTCGGTTTGTCGATAGAGTACGTTCAAATCGAGAAGTACACATCACGTGGTGTCCAACACGACTAGTTACTACGTAAATCGTAGGACCGCCCATGTACTTCTCGGCCCACTAACCGCACGCCTTGTTCCAGGTATATTTTTTTAGCCATATATACGGCTGAAATGATAATAAAGGGCATCGCTAAGGGTTTTATACTGAACAAGTACACATATCTGAGGAATCCGTGGAACTGGTTGGACTTCGTCGTCATCACCAGCGGTTACGCCACCATCGGGATGGAAGTGGGAAACCTGGCCGGATTGAGGACGTTCCGCGTCCTGCGCGCCCTCAAAACCATCTCCATTCTCCCAGGTGAGGCTTTCGCACGGTTTCCCCCACGTTGTCCCCCGAACAAAACACTACACGAGATGGAATTGCCAAATAAAAGGGGAAGAAAAATGACGGCGATAAACGTAATTTATCGGAGGGAAATTATGTTCTGTCGGGCGATTTTTCTCCCCCTTTGTGCGGCGGTTGTCGAAGCGGAGCCATCCCGCGGTCAGCTTTACAACTATCATGATGGGTAATTATGCGATCGAAATCGTGATTTTACGACGACTAAAGTTTTTATGGGGCGATAAAAATTAATCGGCCGAGCTACAGGTGCACCAAGGGCGTAAAAACACAATCAGGAGGAAAATGCGGAAAATACATATACATGTCGTGCACGTAACGGTTGTGTAAACGTGCAAAACGGCAACCGAATCTGTTTTCGGTTTCGCGGGTGTTTTCATATGGAAATAATTTTCACATTTCTCTGGAAATGACACGATGGAAGCGTCGGAGCTGCAGCGACGTCTCTCTTGGAAGTGCAGCGACCGCTTTGATCTGTCGAGACGTGCAAAGTTCGTCTGTCTGTCGTCATCCCGGCAAAAAGGATATCGTGTGAATACTTTACGAGCGACCTCCGTAGATCGTTACACGCGATGTCACAGCAGAGGACCCATTTAAAATGCAAAACAAACGACACACGCGCAACAAGATCGAACGATAACTGACGAGTGTGATTGGCGCCCAACAACAATCAACAATTTATCCGACTCCCGATTGACGTATCGAACTAACCCAAACAAATTGAATCGTTCGCGAAACCGTCTGAGAGTTCGCCACCCACGCTCCAGCCCGCCGCACGCGATGCATCCCAACTAACCTTCGATATCCTCGCACGCGGACGCTGAAAAATCGCAAGCGCGACGAAAATAGGTAGGTGGCAATCGGTCAGTAGTGCTCTGCGCCCCGCGATGTTACGAAGCGGCGCATTCGTGATTTTGTTGATGCGCGCGAGCGGTTCGCTCGCGTGCCACGCGTTTCGACAGACGAACATGACGGTGGTGCCGGAGCTCGGGGAGCGGTACGCGGCGACGGTCACCGGTTGCATCCAAAGGACGGAGTTCGAAACCGTGGTCACCGAGATCTACGTCAAGAACCAGGCGGTGCCGCTGCTCGAGAGAGACGCGATACGACACATGCGACAGCTCACGACGGTCTCTCTGGAGAGGTGTCAGATAGCAACGGTGCAGCCGGCGGTGTTCAGGAACGTGCCGAGGCTGCGACGTGTCAGGCTGGCGTTCAACGAGTTCAAGAAAGTACCGAAAGGGACGTTTTCCACGCTGCCGCAGCTGGAAGTGTTGGAGCTGACCCACAACGAAATCGAGGAGGTCGAAGATGGAGCTTTCGGGAATTGCACCACTTTGAAAAAGGTTCGGGTGGGGTTCAACAACTTGGAGGTTTGGTCGGACAAGTGGTTCACCAATTCCACGAATGTGGAACTGATCGATTTTCAACACAACGCGATCAAGGTGCTGCCGAGGAGGGCCTTCGGACAACTGCAACAACTCGAGAACATTTGTTTTGATTATAACGAGCTGGAAGCGATCCACGATGAGGCTTTTGTGGGCATCGCGAGGTTGGAGTTTTTGGGGTTGAGGTACAACAAGCTGAAGTCCATCCAACCCACGGTTTTTTCCAACGGATTGACCATAACAAAGTTGATGCTGGACGCCAACTTTTTGAATTATCTACCGATGAGACTGATGGGGAGAATCGAGGTCAAGGAGATGAGCGTCTTCGGAAATCCGTGGAAATGTTCCTGTCTGGATCAGATCTACCGCTGGCTGCACGAGACAAACGGTACCATCAAAGTACTGGATTTTTGTTCCGGAAGAGATATCCCCGTCTGCTATTCCGGTTCCTCGCACGTTTGCAGAGACACAGTCGATGACGAGGGTACGGCGTCCTACTTAGAAACCTTGAAGAAATTAAAACCACCGCTGCACAAATTTTGTGCCAGGTTAGGCACCTGATTGTTGCTTTTTAAGTTTTTGTAATAAAAATACACCCAATCCAGCTTCTAGCTTCTACCTTGACAATCTTAACGAAACATGTATTGTATAAAAAAATTTATTAAAAGATATGTACAACAAAAACGGCGACAAAAGCTTCGCGCGCTTTTCAGTCTTCTTCTAATCCAGTCTGGCACAGTATTTATCTAACGGGGGATCGACCTTCCTCAGTTCATCTAGGTACCTTCTTGTGACGTCGTTGTCCACCATTTCCGTACAAGACGTGGAGAAAGTGGACGCAAAAGAACAAACAGGAACGGAACCTCCGACGCAGTTATCCGACCGCACAGCAGTGGCGTTCATTTCGTGCAACCAGAGGAGCACCCGGTCCAAACAGAGACACTTCCAGGGGTTCCCGTCCACCGTGAGTCGCTTGACGACCAGTGCTGCCAACACTTTCCGCGACAAAAAATTGAAATAGTTGGCGTCGATTGTCAAAGTGTCGATGATCATGTCTGTCGGAAACACTTTAGAATCCAGACTCTTCAACCTGTTGTACCTCAGACCCAAGTACTTGAGCTTTTGGAGTGTGGTAAACGCTTCGGGTTGGACAGTTTCAAGTTCGTTGTATTCGAAGTAGATCTCTTTGACGTTGGGAAGATCGTAAAAAGCGCGTCTGGGAAGACTTCTGATCTTGTTGCGCTGAAAATCGACAATTTCCAGATTGGTACTGTTGGTAAACCAGCGCGGGTCCCACTCCCGCAGCTCGTTGTGATCACAGAACACTTGCTTGAGCGTACTTATGCCCGCGAAAGCTCCCCTCTCGATCGTCTTGATCTTGTTCCTGTGAAACTTCAGTATTCCCAGTTTAGGGAGCGCGGAGAAGACCCCGTTTGGTACCTCTTCGAGCACTCCGCTCACGATCCGTACCGATTTGAGGTTAGGTACGTTCCGGAACGCCCCAGGTGCGACAACCTTGACCCCGCAGTTGTCGAAGGTGACGGTGTGGAGGTGCTTCATGTTCCTGACCGAGTCGCGTCCCAGTCGAGGGATGTTTTGGTGCTTGACGTACACTTCGACGACCGGATTCGGAAAGGCCACCCTCTCGATGCATCCCGTGATGGAGGTCTCGTAGCTGACGCCCCCGCTGGAGTAAACCGTCATCTTCACGTCCTCCAACGAAACGCACTTGGTC
The DNA here is from genome assembly GCF_963966145.1 of Tenebrio molitor. Classification (NCBI taxonomy): domain Eukaryota; kingdom Metazoa; phylum Arthropoda; class Insecta; order Coleoptera; family Tenebrionidae; genus Tenebrio; species Tenebrio molitor. The sequence goes on from NC_091047.1 coordinate 871,191, forward strand.
GAGAATGCACTTTTCGAAAAGAACAACAAGAACGTGCAGATCGAGAACAGGCGCATGTTTACAGTTGCAACAATGAAGTCGTACTATCGCGTGTGACGCGGCGGGTCGAGGTTGCGGTCAAACCGCGGGAAACCCGATTAAAACGGTACTCATTATTTGTGACGAGCATTCGGAGAAGTAAATAGATGGACTTTATGGACGTAACATATTTCTCGAAAGTGTAAAGACTCAATTTCCTGTTTGTGTTAATCTGCACCGGTGCCAAATTATCTCCTGTCGCGGGCGAATCCCCTTAAACCCGAGCTTCGCTCTATGACAGCCGTTGACGGTCCTTATCAGCACCGACTTAGCCCTCCTCTGATCCGCCTCTTTTGTTCCAGGTCTGAAAACCATCATCAACGCTCTACTCCATTCGTTCAAACAGCTCGCGGAAGTCATGACGTTAACCATTTTCTGTCTGATGGTGTTCGCATTATTCGCCTTGCAAGTGTACAAAGGGGAGCTGCGCAACAAGTGCGTCCTTAAAATGGACGACCACAACGCTACCTACGAGACCTGGTTCAAGTAATTGTCATTTTTACGTTTATTGTGCACGGTAGACATGATGATGGAGCGGAACCGTGGAGGCGAACATCTGTTCGTTTCGCGCGGTGAACTCGGAGGGACTTTGATTCGACTGATCGAACCGAATCGGTGGAGTTTTGCCTCGTTGGTGGCAAAAACGACTGAATAAACCGCACGAACGACGCGTTCACTTAAAACTTCCCACCGCAATGTCTTCACAATGAATGAATAGATTCCATTCCAGTGTACCTCAAGAGGGGAATTTTAATAAAAGGAATAGACCACGAATTGAGCCGCCCTCTCCTATAAAAGTCAATTTGGCGATTATTTTTTAAATATAACCCTCTGAACTAATATTTTCTCATTATTTGTATGTATTGTACTAACTTTAAAATACAGATCGATTAGCGAAACCGAAAGTTAGGTAAGAAGCTGTCTGTACTTTTGTCTCTTTATTTTCCATAATTATTTCCCGTGAAATACAAAAAAATCCTTCGTCATGTCACCCTAAAGAGTGTTTTGAGTCAATTCTGTTTCTCTGTTTGTGTCTTTTTCGAGGAAATCGAGGAAACGCGAAAAATTTTGACAGCTACTGTCACTATGACAGTTGACGGCCAAGTCGCGAACTAATTCAATCGTCATTCTTCATTTTGCTTCTCGATTTCGTCGCAGTCTGCAAAACCGTCCAGCGGAGGGAGTAATTTGAACTGATTGGCAATTAGCGTGTAAAATATGTCATCCCAATTTGTGCGATCAATTTCGATGTCGGCGACCGAAAAATTCCGCCCCTGTCGGATTTCAATTACGCTTGCCGCCACAGCGACCCCGCTGGGCGGTTTTAATTATTCCGCCGCCGATGATGGAGCGTGGGTCTCTTTTTGCGATCGGTCGGTCTGATCTGCGGTCTCTTCTTGTAGCTGGACGCACGACCGCGGCAACTGGTTGGTGCGCAACGAAACCGAGGAGCCCCTCTTGTGCGGCAACGTGACGGGCTCGAGACACTGCCCCTCGACGCACACGTGCATCTGCGTTGGCGAGAACCCCAACCACGGATACACGAGCTTCGATAACTTCCTATGGTCGATGCTCACCACCTTTCAGCTCATCACGCTCGACTATTGGGAGAACGTTTACAATATGGTGCTGTCATCGTGTGGTCCAATAAGTGTATCGTTTTTTACAGTGGTAGTTTTTTTCGGTTCGTTTTACCTTATTAACCTAATGTTGGCTGTGGTAGCGCTAAGTTACGAAGAGGAAGCGGAAATAACGCAGGAGGTGAGTTATGGCCGACACACTAATACGCCGGGGCTCTCGAGGCGGAAACGCCGCCCCCGGTCGTCTCAAAAATATACTTCTTGGGAGTCGTCTTCATTGGATCCCGAAACTCCGTTCGTTCCGAAAGTGGAAAAAATTTAGAGACGCGTTTGAGGAAAATCGATTTGTTTTGGGTCCATTTTCGTGGCGAACGGAGTGTGCGAGTGGCCCCGAATGACGCGCGCTTTGTGCCCCAGGAGCGCAAGAAAGAGCTCGTGGATCACCGCGAAGACTCGACGTTCAGCTTCGACCCCTCCAGTTTGAACGTGAAAAAACTGTCGAAACACAAGATCAAAAAGATCGACGCCCGGAAGGGCGTGCTGTTGTCGTCGTACACGCGGAAAAAAACCCGCCGGAGAAAACGCAACCGGAGCACCACCAACAACCCGACCAAGTCGCCGAGCGCGGCCGTCGAAGCCGCCAACGCCAAAGAGGAGGGCAAGGACTCGGCCAAGACCTCCCCGAAGGTGCCCAGGTCGGTCACGCCGAGCCCCAGTCCGAGTCCGCGTCACAGTCGCAGCTCGCCGCGGCCCCAGATGCTGCCGCTGCCCTTGCCGCCCCCGAAACACGTGCAGCTGTCGGACCCGCGCTGCCCCGACACTCTCCACCCTTCCAACACGCTCGGTAAGACAGTCCCGGAGCGGGATCGTGGTGTTGAGGGTGGTGTTGCAGCGCCCGCGAGGCCCGGGCTGAGCAGCCGGCAGGCCAGCAGCAACAGCGGAGAAGGCAACAACAGGGAGTCCTCGTTGGACGACTCGGGGGTGGTCGACGACCACGAGACCGAAGGGGACGCCACGTCGGAGGACGTCACCTCGCACGGACCCCAGCCGCCGAAGGTCGGTCTCGCGGCGACTCCTCCCCCTCTTGTTCATCGATCTTGTCTGTTGCAGCAAAGGATAGAGGTGACACCTGTTACGGTGGCTCTCAGCCCCAAGGAGATCAAGGTGATCAAGTGCAACGGCGTCGGCACTTGCAAGAAAAAGAAGCACATGTACACCCTCCCGCCGGACTATCTGTCGCACATCGTCGTCATCGGTGAGTGCACCCTTTAGATTTAATCCTCTTACGAAGAGAATTTTTAAGTAGCGCGTTTTGTTCGGGGGTGAGTTATGATCGCCGCTGTCGGGGATAATAACGCGCAATTTACTCGATACATTTTTCATTTCGTCTCGCTTTAACGCGAGCGAATTAATTTCGAGAGGAACGCTTCGGAGCCAGGCTCCGTGGGGCTCATTTGTTGTGTTTCGGTGCGTCGCTTTAATTCGTTTCGCGAGTTGAATAGCAAATTTGCAGATTTTGGAACATCACACGTCGACGCGCCGAACAAAACTTTTTTCCGAGCGACTAGCTCTTCGCAATTAGTTCGAGACCAATCCGAGCGTCAAAAATGACGTTTTTAGGCATCCGGCAAATTAAAAAGTAGAGTGGGTGGCGCTAGATTGTTCTGTAATTTTCTGGTGCCACCCCGAGAATTCAAACTATGCACGAAACCCGAAAAACTTAATTGTCTGCGTCCCCGTTGCGAACTTTACGAGCCCGAATTCGGTCATTCGAGGACCATTACCCCGCCACAATTCGATCCCATCAGGCGGTAATCAGGAGGAATCTCTTGCAGACGACCAGATCCTCGACCGAAACTGTTCCGGGTGCGAGCAATGCTGCATGGACTACGAGGGCTGGTTGCAGTTCCAGCAGGCCCTCTATCGGATAGTCCGCGACCCGCTGTTCGAGCTCGCCATCACGGTCTGCATCGTGCTCAACACCATGTTCCTAGCCATGGAGCACCACGGCATGAGCGACGACGTGCTCAGGGCTCTAGACGTAGGCAATAAAGTGAGTGGTGCGCGCGACGGTCGACTCGAGCCCCCTCACTGTCTTTCTTTCCAGGTTTTCACTTCCATTTTCACCTTCGAATGTTGTCTGAAGCTGATGGCACTCAGCAAAGAGTTTTTTTACTGCGGCTGGAACATCTTCGATCTGATCATCGTGTCGGCCAGCGTGCTGGACCTCATCTTCGAGCTGGTGGACGGTCTGTCGGTGCTGAGAGGGTTGCGTTTGGTGAGTGAAGGATCGCCGCCGGACCATTCCGATTCTTATCGAGTCGCTTCCAGTTGAGGGTGCTCAAGCTGGCCCAGTCCTGGATCACGATGAAAGTGCTGCTCAGCATCATAATTAGCACGATCGGCGCCCTGGGGAACCTGACTTTTGTCCTCGTCATCGTCATTTATATTTTCGCCGTGATAGGGATGCAGCTTTTCTCCAAGGACTACACTCCGGAGAAGTTCGCCCCCGATCCCGTTCCCAGGTAATTTCTGGGGTTCCGGGACGCCGTTTCATATTTAATCCGATGACAAAACGACAGGGACAAGGGTTTTACGAGGGTGGTGCTTTTTACGACTGATGAAATTGTTCAGTTGGGATAATTAAAAACGCAACGGGAGCTTCGGGGGCGGTGTTCTTTCGTTCGATTCGTGCTCCGCGAGGGATCGCTGAAATTATGTCGTTCCAGGTGGAATTTCACGGATTTTTTTCATTCGTTCATGATGATCTTTCGCATCCTGTGCGGCGAGTGGATCGAGCCGCTGTGGGACTGCATGAGGGCGGAGAGCACCGAGGTGAGGGTTGCGGTGATCTCCCTTCGATGACGACTAATTCTCGTTATCGTCCCAGGGTCCCGGCACGTGCCTCGCCGTTTTCCTTCCGACCTTGGTGATGGGAAATTTCATGGTGCTCAACTTGTTCTTGGCCCTGTTGCTCAACAGCTTCAACTCCGAAGAGCTCAAGACCAGAAAAGAGGTACCGAACCCTTGCACCGCGACCGCTCGCATGCCCATTTATGTTATTTTATGTTTCTTTCTTCTTCACAGGTTTATTATTTTTTGTCGACACACAGTTTATGTAGACCAGAACCGAACATTTTATGTTACCCACTAGAGGAACGGGGGCGGGTTCGTGGCCGATTTATGTTCCATTAACAGTTCTTTGTTGTCGTTTTATTTACGTGTGCATGCACTCTTCTCTCTCTAACATGGATAATCTCGCACAAATTTCTAAATCCCTGTGATATTGTCGTTTGCAAGCCAAATGTTATTTATGTCTTAATGTCCTAGGTAAGTAAATATCATTCTTGTTTATCTTCACACCTGCTTCGCTTCATTAAAAACAACAACGCCAGCACGACAGCCAAAACTAGACTAGTTGGTTGAATTAACAATTTAAAAAAAATATTAAAAAAAACACGAAAAACATGCATTTTCACTGTATCAAAAGTTATACCCACTTTGACACTCTCTTGAACCGGGATGTGCATATTAGACCATGAAACTTTTGAGGAGCTCGACAGAATGCATGTGTATAAAAAGTTGAGTTTGGAAAAATTTTCAAAACAAATGTCGGAAATGTTGAACAGGAAGTGGGGGATGAGTCGAAATTGGCTCAGAGTTTTGAGCGCATCCGGGACTTGGTAAGGAAAAGGCGCCAGCAGCGGATACAGGAGCAGCGGCAGAACGAGAACAACTCCAGGTTGGAGCAGATCGTGAGGGAAGTGATGCAAAGGCGAGCAGAGGAGGAGGCGTTCAAGACAGGTAATAAAATTACTCGGCGGGGAACGATCATTACCGATACGTCATCCGTTGCGACGAATTAGTCGCCTTGTCGGGAACAAAAGGATGAATTAGCATTTGCATGATCAAAGCCCTTCTCCGGGGCTGTTTAGGTTCGGGGATGATTCGGCGAATTTAAAGGGAACGGTCGTCCGAGCCAAGTTCGCAACTTGACCCGTTTCGATTTCCGATCAGGCCCGTCCTGTTGTTTGAAAAATGACAGTCATGTCTTGGGCAAACAAAGCGGTCCGGTCCGTCCATCGTAAATTTCCTTAATTCGACGCGATCCATGCGAATCTGTCCGTTCCACGGTCGCAATAACCTGTTGACAAGATTTATCGGCGGCGTCCAATCTGAACGCGACCCTTCTTCCGCAGGCATAACAACGAAAGCCATACAACAGACGGTGGTGGGATTTCCGCGCGACAAACGCAGCTACCAGGAGGCGATGAACAGGCCGATCTCCATCATCAGTTACGACCATCCACCGGACTATCAGGTAAGGGCGTCGCATTGTCTCTACGATCCAAACAATACCCTCCTCCAGACAATACAGGAAGGGGAGGACGATGTCAAGTTCACCAAGAGATACTCGACGTTGATCAACGGCAACTCCGAGGAGAGTGACGGCGCGGAGAGGGCGCGACTGATCGAGAACAAAAAGACTGACGTTAGGCTTTTGCAAAACATGTCTTCTGGCCGCGGCACCACCAACGACAGCAAAGGTAAGACGACGGATCGGGGGGCGCTCCGGTTTCGGAATACATCGGATCGTTCGCAGAGGAGAACACCGAGAGCGTCGAGCTGAAGAACATCGACAGGGGGACATCCGCGGACACCGAACACGACGAGGAGTCGGCTTTGTGTCCGGACTCGAGCAAGAACTGCAAACGGAAGGAGGACGACGACGACGACAGCCAGAAGCCGTGGCAGACTCTGGTGTCGTACGTCGACGAACTGACCGTCGGCGGCCGCAGGAACTCCAAGGGGCAATACATCGACGGCATGGGGAGCTTTCCGGGTTTCGGCAACAAGAAGCCGCCGAAAATACCGCCGAACTGTTTCCCTCACCACTGCTACCAACAGTAAACGCGACGGCCGCGACCACCCACGAGGTTCTCACGTTCGTCTTCCAGGTGTTCCTGTTTCAACGCCTGCATCAACACCGCCGTTGGCAGGAAGTGGACGAAGATACGACAGATGGTTCTGGGTGTGGTGGACACGCCCGCGTTCGAGTGGTTCATTCTGGTGTTGATTTTTGCATCCAGTGTGACTTTGTGCTTCGAAGACATTCATTTGGACGAAAGTCCCGACCTGAAGAGCGTCCTCTACTGGACGAATCTGGCGTTTTCGATCATCTTCATCATCGAAATGCTCCTCAAGTGGATCGCGTTGGGGTTTCATAAGTATTTTACCAGTTTCTGGACGCTGTTGGATTTTTTAATCGTCTTCGTAAGTTGACAAACAGGGAGGAGCGCGAACAAAGAGGATTCCAACTTAATCGAACGAGCTGTCGGCCGCAAAAAACAAAAACGTTATCTAGCTTGTTTTGACAATCGCATGAGTCAATCTAAGACTCGTCTTTCGTTTTTTGCGGCCGGTCGTTTCGTAAATTGATTTGATCGTGCGGTGTAATTAATGTACGAAACTGTTCTTTATCGTGCCCCTCCATTCCTTCACAAAAGGATATAGATCGCAGCGGGGCTGTTTAACTTTAGCGATTACGCCGTTTACGGACACGCCGAAAACAGACTGGATAATTTGACGTGCTGACAAAGTCCGCATCAACAAATTCGAATAATTAATCCCAGTTATTGTTATGAAATTTAATCGGAATCTGTTCACAATACAGCTTCCATTCCTCCACTGCTGCTTTGCAGGATTGGGACGCGCCGCACATACGAGCAATAACCACAACGAAAACACTAAAATTTCTCGTTCGTGCAAAAATAGTAAGTTCGACCCACTTCTAGGTCTCCCTCTTCAGTTTGTTGATCGAGGAGAACGAGAACTTGCGAGTTTTGCGTTCTTTACGGACTTTACGCGCCCTCCGACCCTTGCGCGCCATCAGTCGATGGCAAGGAATGAGAATCGTGGTGAACGCTCTGATGTACGCGATTCCCAGCATCTTCAACGTTCTTCTCGTCTGCTTGGTCTTCTGGTTGATTTTCTCCATAATGGGTGTGCAGTTTTTCCGAGGAAAATTCTACAAATGTCTGGACCAATTCGGCGAGATGTTGCCGACGAACGTAAGAAAAAGTCTTCCCTCGTGTCGGATCCAAAATTTAAACTCAACTTTCTAGATCGTCGACACCCGACAGGATTGCATCAGAGAGAATTACACTTGGATCAACTCGAAGATATCCTTCGACCACGTCGGCATCGCCTATCTCGCTCTGTTCCAAGTGGTAAGTTTGGGTGCGAGGCGGCGGGCGCAAGTTAATCTTTGATTTGAAGGCCACCTTCGAGGGTTGGATGGAAGTGATGGCGGACGCGGTGGACGCCCGGGGGGTCGACTTGCAGCCCCAGCGCGAGGCCAACCTCTACGCTTATATTTATTTCGTGATTTTCATAGTGTGCGGTTCTTTTTTTACTTTGAACCTGTTCATCGGAGTCATCATCGACAACTTCAACATGCTGAAGAAGAAGGTGAGGCGAGGGTCGAGTCGTGACGTGTCTAGATTGTGCGTTTCAGTACGAGGGCGGCGTCCTCGAGATGTTCCTCACCGAAAGCCAGAAGCACTACTACACGGCGATGAAAAAGCTCGGCAGGAAGAAGCCCCAGAAGGTGATCAAGCGTCCGATGAACCAATTCCTGGCCATGTTCTACGACTTGTCGAACTCGCGCCGCTTCGAAATAGCAATATTCGTGTTGATTTTCCTCAACATGCTTTCGATGGGGATCGAACACTACGATCAGCCCCACGCCGTGTTCTTTATCTTAGAAGTTAGTAACGCGTTTTTCACCACAGTATTCGGTTTAGGTGAGGTCGGAAAGGCGGGGTTGCGTTCTTTGATTCGACAGTTGCGATTTTCCAGAGGCCATCGTCAAGATCATAGGACTGAGGTATCACTACTTCACGGTTCCCTGGAACGTGTTCGATTTTTTACTAGTGTTGGCTTCCATCCTCGGCATCCTGATGGAAGACATCATGATCGACTTCCCCGTGTCGCCGACGCTGCTCCGGGTGGTCAGAGTGTTCAGGATAGGACGCATCTTGCGTCTGATCAAGGCCGCCAAGGGCATCAGGAAGTTGCTGTTCGCTCTGGTGGTGTCCCTGCCGGCTCTCTTCAACATCGGAGCTCTCCTAGCGTTGATCACCTTCATCTACGCCATCATCGGGATGTTCCTCTTCGGCCACGTCAAACAGCAAGGCGCTCTCGACGACATGGTCAACTTCCAGACGTTCGGAAGGTCGATGCACTTGCTCTTCAGACTGATAACTTCGGCCGGATGGAACGACGTGTTGGAGTCGCTGATGATCGAACCTCCGGAGTGCGATCCCCACTTTAGGAACCAGTCGAACGGCGACTGCGGGTACCCTCTCCTCTCCATCATCTACTTCACCAGCTTCATCATCATCAACTACATGATCGTCATCAACATGTACATCGCCATCATCCTTGAGAATTTCAACCAAGCTCATCAAGAAGAGGAGATCGGCATCGTCGAGGACGACTTGGAGATGTTCTACATCCGGTGGAGCAAGTAGGTGGTCTTTGAAGGGAGATCGAAGGACGGGTCCTGAGACTTGGTTGTTTTCAGATACGATCCTCACGCCGCTCAATTTATTCGATTTTCTCAACTTTCCGACTTCATCGCTTCTCTAGATCCCCCCTTAGGCATATCGAAGCCGAACACGGTGGCTTTAGTGAGCTTCAATTTGCCCATCGCGAAAGGCAATAAAATCCACTGTTTAGATATTCTTCACGCGTTAGTTAAGCACGTGCTCGGTCACGTGGAAGAGACTGATAACTTTAGACAGGTGAGATCTGGTGAACTCGCGCTTGCAAGATGAACGAGCGGTATCTTTTCCAGTTGCAAGAGCAAATGGACATCAAGTTCAAGAAGCAGTTTCCGACGCGGAAAGAGTTGGAAATCGTGTCGTCGACGAGGATTTGGAAGCGACAAGACAAGGCCGCCAGGCTGATCCAGAAAACCTTCCGGGAATACGTCAAGTAGGTGATCGGAAGCGGTGGGGAGATGAAGGTGGTTGACGAAGTGAGTTGCAGGCGGAAAAGGGAGCGGGAGCGGGTGCAGGAGGAGGTGGACGAGATGACGCAGACGTCGTCGCCGGGCGGGGGCTGGCAGGGCCGGCTGTCCGCTTTCCTGCATGTGCATCGAGGGAGTCGCGCCTCTTCTCGCAAGTCCTCTAGGGCCTCTGACGCGAGCGATCTCAGCGAATTGGGCGGACCGTGGTTGAACTTGCCGCTGCTGTTGCTCTCGAGCGCCACCAACATGGACCCAGAGGAGCTGGACCTGACGCGCGACGCCGCCGATGTCAGCATAAAGGTAAGCGGGGCGACGCCCGAGGCCACGACGCCCGCGTTGGCTCAGCCGACGCGTCGTCGGAGCATCTACAACTTCCCGTTCTTCCTCCGGCACCAGGACGCGGTGGAGACGCCCGACGAGACGGCGTCGCCGCCGGCGTCCAAGCGCTCGACGCAATCGCTCCACCCGGCGATGGCCGAGGACCCCAAGCCGAAGCGGGGCAGCATCATCAGAAGAAAACGGGTAGGTTCGGTCAAAGCCAGGCCGACCGGGGGTGGCATCACCCCCGCCCAGAGGGCAGAATCGGAGCCATTAAACGGTGCGGACGTTAGTATTTTAGTGACGGAGGCCTCGCCAGAAGCACCCATCCTTAAGCCGCCGCTGCAGCGGCAGCAGAGCGAGGCGACTGTTGTTCAAGTGTTAGTTCATAGGGAAAGTGAGGAGTACAACCAGGACGATGACGACGCCGCTCCCACCATACAAGTCACCGACGACTCTAGTGTCACGGACTTGGTTCAAGTCGTAACGGACTCTACGCCAAACAGTAACACCATAGACAGCTGATCTGAACTCGCACACACCGAACTATCGCAATAATTCAAAAAGTAGGTTTAGGAGCGGCGGCGGATCGGGCGGCGGCACGCGAACGGTTCCACTTGCACACGATCGCGATCATCGTCAACATTTCAACATTCCACAATCACCATCGCAGCACCTTCGACGACGTGTACACTCCAGAATTATTGTGCATTTTGTTCAAATTTTAAAGCTCCACAAAATCAAATCGATCATAAAAAGTAACACACGACGCACTCTCGTACATATCTACCACTGACACGGACCAATTAAACAAAAAATTAAAACGCCAACTGTCAATTCTTAAATGTATTGTTGCCAACACTTGCGAAAAAAATGTTGCCATCTTTGAAATTCAAAACACCCAAACCCTATTTTTCGGCCATCACAAAAGTGGAGCACGCAACGAAGAGTTAAATTGTCGGTCGGTGTAAAAGATAGTAAGTAACGTTAAGTCTCGATTGTCAAAGAACCGAACCGCTGCTGAACACCGCCCGGTCCGAGTCGCGTACATTTTTTATTTGATACAATTAGAGGTTAATTTTTTAAGATTATTGTAAAAAAAAATGATAAAGCGAATTAATTCTAATTCAAATGCTTTGGGCATATTGTACATAAATTATGAAAAACCAACAAAAAATATGCATTTTTTGAGACATGTAGATAGAGCATTTTAAACGAGTGATCCTGTTTCGTTTTTGCGAATCTGACAGTTTGTATAGTTAAGAAAATTAATCAATAACTTAACGTACAGGTTATTATTAAGTCAATTAACCTTATATTAAAAAAAACCTATGACTATATCTCTACAAAAAGAGACATCGTACAATCAGTAGCGAAAATAGCATCTAGTGTTAAGGATAATGTTAAAATAATATAGCATGGGAGATTTTCGTTGGCGTTATTTTATTAATCATCTAGAAGTCGATATTTAGAGAAGAAGTTGATGTAAATATATGTTGACAATATAATTGTACATTACTCAAAGGCCTACACAAAAAGACTACAGTTATTGTAACGCCTTTTCGTCCTCCACTTTAACAGCCTCAGTTCTCTTCTCTCTCTATCTCTTTGTCACTCTCTCATCGTTACATATCAGCCTGCAGAGACATTCCTCCTGTATGTACATAGGTGAGTCGTTCAGGTGGAGGAGCGAAAACGTAAAAACCGTAAAAACACAATTGTTATGATATTCGAATAAGATACTTGAAATGCTACAATTCTCGGTTGATTAGACGCACCACCCAGTCCCACGATTCTCGATTCCTCGCACTTTTATTAGTTGGAAACGAAACTTGTTCTTCCTAAAATTCTTCTTTGACGAATGTCCAAAATTCAGCTTTCGTTCGCTTGACATGACAAAAATGACGCTAATCAGGGGGCCAGACGTGTGCATTGTAATAGTCGATCAAGTAGTGTACATAAAATAACATAATAAATAAAACCGATCATGTAGAGAATTAGTCTGTCTTTAATGCTTGGAAATAAAATTATAACTTGTTTATACGAAAGATTTCTTCTTCCTTATTACATGCAAAAAGAAATTTTATTCATTGTGATATTGTGCATCAAAAGACGGGTCCCGGCGGGAGGAGCCCCGCGACGGCGGGTCCCTCCTCCCGCCGCGACTCTCATAAATTGTTACAAATCGTATTGTTGCATTTTATGAGGCAGATTTGAATAAAGTTTATTGCCAAAATATTTAATAAATGTATATAATCGCCAAAGTTATGAGGGGCTGCGTGTCAGAAACCTGTTTCCGCGCGCAGCTTTTGCTGTTTTGTTAGCTATTTATATTGCTAGTGATAACGTTTACCTAGATTGCCTTCATCAGATATTTTAAATATCATTGTTAATTTTAATATAGTAGCGGACAAACACTAGAGTAGACTTGTGTACAAATCTTTAAATTGTCAAAGTTATAGCTTTTAAATTAAAAATAAAACCAAATTAATCAAACTCTCTATTTAATCGACTACTTGGTGGAGACGCGCGTGCGCTTGTTCCACGAAAAATTCACTCCGTAACTCTTCGGCTTGAACGGCTTTTCGAACGAACTCTCTTGAACGTACCAGTCCCAACCGTTCTTCTCGCAATACTTGATGGCGTCTTCTTTCGACTCGAACTGGATCTTCATGTTGGACAGTGGGTCGCCACTAGTACAATTTTTGTTCAATCGATCCACGCCCAACCTCGCCAACTCACCTCGAGCACCACCCCATCAGCGGGTTCTCCCATCTCTCTCGCGTTTCAAAATCCATCTCCCAGTGACCGGTGTTGTCGGTGCCGCTCTGCATCGCGTTCTTCGCGGGCTCGTAAATGCGCACCAGGCGTTCTTTCACGTGCTCCTCGGGGACTCCCGTCACTGGCGAAATATCAGTCTAAAAATACACGTTGGGTTTGTTGCGTCAAATGAGCGGAGACTCACGGTCGCATCTACTGTTATGTAACCTTGCAATCTCTTGCGCTGTTCCACTTCTTCCGGGTTTAAAAGGGCCAAGTCGCTGATCTGGGGGGCTTCCTTTTGACCTCGGGATTTAGAAATGTCGTCGGTGCACCTACTCGATGTGGTAGAGATGCTCGCGAGAGACCTAAAAGTGAGGTTATAACGGTGAAAGAAACGCATCGAGACACTCGCCATTTCAAATTGGGGCACCTTTGAAGAGCCTTCGAACGTAAGATTATCGAAGCCATTGCAAAATGGCAAATTTAATCGACAACAGAATTTTGCTCGAACAGCTGATTGTTATGTCAACTGTCAAGCTATTGCCAACCGTAAGTTAAAAGTCACCAAATCGATTTTTTTCTGTGGTATCTAAATCGAGTTTTTATTCATAATTCACGACGTAAAAATTCTTCCAGGTCGTGATAATATGTGGTGACGAAAGATTTGGGAGAAATCAGCGACCGTTAAAATATGTTTGTGTTCTAAACCAGTGACCCTCAACATTTTGTGTGAAATAAAACCGCCATTTTGAAATTTGCAAATTTTATTGTTTAAAGACAAACTCCTGGACCGTTAGGCGGCTGAGCCTCGATCCCTCTCCTGTTCATCCTGCAAGCGTGCTCCTCAATTCTTCTTTGGGCGTCGGTCATGTCCTTAACATTTGCCGCGGACCAAAGACGTTCAGCTGCGGCACTCGCTCTCGGCCAGACTCTTTGCATCACGCTGTGTTCGTTGACGTATTCCCCCCACATGCAGACCTCACCACCCAAAATAAGTTGCCTTTGTTCGTCGGTGTCGACATACTCGAGTGGGTAGCAATCGTAGAACAAATTCCAGTCTCCTCCGCTGTGCAGATTGGACAAGTACCAGCACGACGAGTACAAAGCGTATTTTCCGGCTTTGGTGACCTACAAGATGCCCTTTTCAGAATAACTCCGCACAGCCAGAACTACCTAATTACCTGATTTAGAGTCGCGGGGCCTCCGTTGAACTTCCACACGTGAACCACCGTCGACTCCGGCAAATCCACTCCGTTGACGAAGACTTCCTCCCAGACGAGGTAGTTAGAGCCGAGACCGTCTAAAATATCGACCACGTGCTGGATAAAATAGTTTTCGAGTTTTTCGTACGAGGCTAGGTCGTTGGCTGCCATGAACGCGGTCAAGTCAGGATTGCTTTTCCTGCAAGAACAAAATGTGACAAGAATATTTACGAGTCGGAAGAACCGACCAACACTCAAAATCAACTTCATCTCCACCGATGTGAAAATAAGAATCTGGAAAAACATCTGTGACTTCCGCGAACAGCTGCGAAATAAACTCGTAGGTCGTGTTCTTGGAGGGGTCCATGGGTCCCAACTGTCCGTTAGCTTCGTCTCCAGTGTAGCAGCTCGTTAACAGTTCAGGGTGCGAAACTCCCCAAGATCTGGTGTGACCCGGAGTATCGAACTCCGGAACCACTCGAATTCCCCGAAGACGAGCGTATTCGATCACTCTCTTCACGTCGCTCTGTTCGTAAACTGTGGCGACCGGATGGTAAGCTCCTTCGTCGCTGCAGAAAGAATCGACTATTAGTTGAAAAGGAGGGAGTTTGAAAGTGACCTCAGTTCTGGAAAAGCGCGACTCTTGTAGGGAAAGCTGTGGTCGTCGGTCAGATGCCAATGGAAGACGTTCAGTTTGTTGTACGCCATGGCGTCCAAAGTCTTGAAAATGATGGAAACCGGCTCAAAGTGACGCGAGGTGTCCAGAAGGAGGCCTCTGTAGGGGTGCGTCGGGAAGTCGGTGATGCTAGTCGCGTTGATGACGAGCTGCGACAAGTGTTAAATGAAGAATAAATGGTACGACTCTGTCGACGAGGCTTACGACGTCTTGTTCTGTGTAGATCAGTTGAGAGAATGTCTCCAAGCCGCGCAGTACTCCCCAGATGGTGGCCGCTGACAGAAGACTCTCCTCGGCGCTAACAGTCAAAGAGTCTAAACTGGATTATCGGTCTGATCTGTCGTGGTCAACTCACAGTTTTCGTCATCTCCAAAAGCTGGAAGTATCTCCTCGCTGGCGCACTCTCCGGTCAGTTCAATCGTTAAACTGTCCAGATTTCCGAGAGAGCTGTCAAGATCCAGTAGACTTTGTTTTGTCCAGCTCTTTTTGAGAGTCGCAGTGGCTATGATCGTCCAGTATCTAGTCAAAGCGTCGTTGAGGAAGTTGGGACAACCGATGTTGTCCGGCGCCTACGATTTGTCACTTGTCAAATGCTCAAATGTCAAATTGACGGACCTTCTTACCTTAAAGCTAAAAGTGTGAGGTCGGATTACGAAAAAATCTTGCGATTTCTCTTGTTGTTGGGGTTTCGGCCATACTTCGCCTTTTGTGGCGTGGACCACCGGACCCGGATTTATCGCAGAAGAACAAGAGAAAATCGCTACCAAGACCACGACGATTTTGAACATGGTGGCAGAGATCTGACTAGGTCAGATGTGTTTTTGATTGATATTTATAAGAAGAGGCGATCTAATCGATCGATCTCTAGGATCTAATTGTAGTACAAAATCTGCAATCTAGATGTAGGAAACTTAAGTGATAAAAAATCAGAAACTTCAGTTATTTTGGAAAGTTTCGAGAGGTTTTTAGTTTTCGTACTATGATGTTTACACAACTCGCAAATTACGTTATCGTTGTTTGCGTCCATTGTCAAGTTATCTTTTTTAATCGCTTAATACAAACAAAACATTCGAGAGACACTTTAACTTTGATTAATGATCAGCTGACTCTTTTTTGTCAACACTGAACAAACAAAAATAATAATCAAACAAGTTTAATATTGTAGCAAATCTATTACGACACTTCCACTCGACCCAATGTCGACACTTTCGAAACTTTCCAAAAAAACTGAAGTTTTTGATTTTTTATCACTTAAGTTTCCTACATCAACACTGCCCCAAAAAACTTAAGGATATTGCTGTTTGTGAACAAGAGAGGAAGAACAGGGATCATAATCGATACACATGTGTAATTCCATTCATTTTCAGTCAAATCAATACACAATGGAACTAAGAAAAAAGTAAAAACTTTGAAATTAAATAAAATTTAAACTAAATTAAATAAAATAGTTTTTGTTTTAATTTCAAATAATCGGTATTTCGTCCTCGTACCCGTATAACTTCTCTAATACGACGAATTAAGTTGTCAATCTCTTCCTGGGGGATCTGTTGCCACAAAATAGGTAACAAGTCACTCAATTCCCGAATATTCTCTGGATAAGGCACAGGGCGATTCTGAAATAAGTTTGGAAAAAAAACCCGGTAATTGGTGATAATGAGAAGAAGTTATAGACAAAAAAATTTTCTTATAAAAGTTTTTTGTTTTCGAGATACAAATGATTGAAAATTTGGTCAAAATTGCTAGTACGCTGCTGAGTTAAAGGTGATTGCCTGATTATCTTGATAGTTTAGCAACAATAATAATCAAAGGTAAAAGGTCCCCGTCAGTCACAAACTCCTCTCGATCATTTCCATAGAAACATTCACAAAGCAGTGTGCTTGCACCTACGACTTTATTGTGGAGTTGATGTAACTAATGGAGTGAACAAATTCCGACAAATTTTCGCTATTCATAGGCGTTGAAAATACAAGAATATAAGGTAATTTCCATCCTTTTGATTTCACCTTCAAAAGTAATTTACGCAGAATTAATTTGTGTCAAGGATACTCCACATTTTTTTTTCAAACTTATTTCAGAATCACCTGTATTCTGCGAGAGTGTTTCCAAGGTTTCAGGCGAGTTCAATGGGGTTGAAGTCCGGAGATCGTGCAGGTAGCTGAAAATGTTGAATTTCCTGCAAATCTAAGGTTTCCAAAACCTTAACTTTTTTGGGGCAGTGTAGATTACAGATTTTGTACTACAATCAGATCCTAGAGATCGATCGATTAGATCGCCTCTTCTTATAAATATCAATCAAAAACACGTCTGACCTAGTCAGATCTCTGCCACCATGTTCAAAATCGTCGTCGTCTTGGTAGCGATTTTCTCTTGTTCTTCTGCGATAAATCCGGGTCCGGTGGTCCACGCCACAAAAGGCGAAGTATGGCCGAAACCCCAACAACAAGAGAAATCGCAAGATTTTTTCGTAATCCGACCTCACACTTTTAGCTTTAAGGTAAGAAGGTCCTTCAATTTGACATTTAAGCATTTGACAAGTGACAAATCGTAGGCGCCGGACAACATCGGTTGTCCCAACTTCCTCAACGACGCTTTGACTAGATACTGGACGATCATAGCCACCGCGACTCTCAAAAAGAGCTGGACAAAACAAAGTCTACTGGATCTTGACAGCTCTCTCGGAAATCTGGACAGTTTAACGATTGAACTGACCGGAGAGTGCGCCAGCGAGGAGATACTTCCAGCTTTTGGAGATGACGAAAACTGTGAGTTGACCACGACAGATCAGACCGATAATCCAGTTTAGACTCTTTGACTGTTAGCGCCGAGGAGAGTCTTCTGTCAGCGGCCACCATCTGGGGAGTACTGCGCGGCTTGGAGACATTCTCCCAACTGATCTACTCAGAACAAGACGTCGTAAGCCTCGTCAAAAGAGTTGCACCACTTATTCTTCATTTAACACTTGTCGCAGCTCGTCATCAACGCGACTAGCATCACCGACTTCCCGACGCACCCCTACAGAGGCCTCCTTCTGGACACCTCGCGTCACTTTGAGCCGGTTTCCATCATTTTCAAGACTTTGGACGCCATGGCGTACAACAAACTGAACGTCTTCCATTGGCATCTGACCGACGACCACAGCTTTCCCTACAAGAGTCGCGCTTTTCCAGAACTGAGGTCACTATCCGACTCCCTCCTTTTCAACTAATAGTCGATTCTTTCTGCAGCGACGAAGGAGCTTACCATCCGGTCGCCACAGTTTACGAACAGAGCGACGTGAAGAGAGTGATCGAATACGCTCGTCTTCGGGGAATTCGAGTGGTTCCGGAGTTCGATACTCCAGGTCACACCAGATCTTGGGGAGTTTCGCACCCTGAACTGTTAACGAGTTGCTACACCGGAGACGAAGCTAACGGAGAGTTGGGACCCATGGACCCCTCCAAGAACACGACCTACGAGTTTATTTCGCAGCTGTTCGCGGAAGTCACGGATGTCTTTCCAGATTCTTATTTTCACATCGGTGGAGATGAAGTTGATTTTGAGTGTTGGTCGGTTCTTCCGACTCGTAAATGTTCCTGTCACATTTTGTTCTTGCAGGAAAAGCAATCCTGACTTGACCGCGTTCATGGCAGCGAACGACCTAGCCTCGTACGAAAAACTCGAAAACTATTTTATCCAGAACGTGGTCGATATTTTAGACGGTCTCGGCTCCAACTACCTCGTCTGGGAGGAAGTCTTCGTCAACGGAGTGGATTTACCGGACTCGACGGTGGTTCACGTGTGGAGAGACGGAGGCCCTGCGACTCTAAAACAGGTAATTGGTCTGGCTGCGTGGAGTTTTTGTGAAAAGCGCATCTTGTAGGTGACCAACGCCGGGAAATACGCTTTGTACTCGTCGTGCTGGTACTTGTCCGTTCTGCACAGCGGAGGCGACTGGAACTTGTTCTACGATTGCGATCCTCTCGAGTATGTCGACACCGACGAACAAAGGAAACTTATTTTGGGTGGTGAGGTCTGCATGTGGGGGGAATACGTCAACGAACACAGCGTGATGCAAAGAGTCTGGCCGAGGGCGAGTGCCGCAGCTGAACGTCTTTGGTCCGCGGCAAACGTTAAAAACATCACCGACGCCAAAATAAGAATTGAAGAGCACGCTTGCAGGATGAACAGGAGAGGGATCGAGGCTCAGCCGCCTAACGGTCCAGGAGTTTGTCTTTAAATAATTAAATAATAAAATTTGGAAATTTCAAGATGGCGGTTTTATTTCAAACAAGATATTAAGGGTCACTGGTTTAGAACACAAAAATACCGCGGTCGCTGATTTCTCCCAAATCTTTGTCACCACATATTATTACGACCGACCTGGAAGAATTTTTAAGTCGTGATTTATTAATAAAAAACTGGATTAGATAGATACCACAGAAAAAAATTGATTGAACTTATTACCGAAATTGTTGTAATAAATTTCAACGGAACTTAAATAAAACAAATGATATGTCAGACGATGATAATAAATAATGTGTAATAAATACTCGCTAACATTTGATCAGTCTGTAATTTGCACGATGACGACGTAATAATGCTGTACGTTTATCGGATCAAAAAATTAAATATGGCCATTTATAGTAAACTAATCCTTTAATTACCCTTTATCTCTTTATATATTTGCCAAATGATTAAAAAAATTACTCATTGAATTCGTCGTCCCAACATGTCGAAAGTGCTCCTGTTGGCTCTCCTGGTTAGCAACACTTGCGGTGCAGATTTCATATACAAGCCTGGCCCTGTAGTCCCTGCGTCGCAAGGACAAATCTGGCCCAAACCCCAGCACGAAGACAAACTCGACGATGGCTACTTCTCGTTGCTGCCGTCATTCTTCCAGTTCAAGGTAAGCGGAGAAAGAACGATTCTCGAATAATCGGAGGTCTCGCAGTCGACCGGAAACACTTGCAGCATCCTCAAGGAGGCTCTGGACCGGTACCGGAACATAATTCTGTTCAACAATCGGCTCATCAAGCAGATCTACTTCAAAGTGCGGACGTGCAAAGAGAGCTCCGACCAGAAGTTTCTGGGGTTCTTGAGCAGTCTGGAGGTGGAGCTGACGGGTTCTTGCAACGATGACGATTTCCCCACGGTGGACATGAACGAAGAGTGTAAGTAGATCGGAGAGGGTGGTTCGACAGTGACGGTGTGGTTGCAGATGTGTTGAACGTGACTTCGGATGTGCAGAAACTGTCTTCTGGTAGTGTCTGGGGGGTGCTCCGGGGCCTCGAAACCTTCTCCCAGCTCGTATATTTGTCCGATGATAACAGTTGTGTAAGTCCTTGGTGATGCAATGCTCTTCTGTCTTGATTAACACTGACACAGCACAGAGTCAGGACCACTTCCATGCACGACTATCCCAGATTTCCTTATCGGGGCTTGATGTTGGACACCGCCAGACATTACCAACCCAAGGAGCTGATCTTGAAGCTCTTGGACGCCATGGCCTACAACAAGTTCAACGTCTTTCGGTGGCACATCGTCGACGAGAACAGTTTTCCCTACGTGAGCACCACTTTCCCAGAGTTGAGGTAAAAGTGACTCGTCCCTTTTTGAAAGTTGCTTCTGTTGAGTCTTTACAGCGAGAAGGGTGCGTTCCACCCTTCTCTGATGGTCTACGACCAGACGTTCGTGGCAGAAGTGCAAGAGTACGCCAGGAAGAGGGGTATCAGAGTTGTGGCGGAATTCGACACCCCTGGACACACTCTGGCATGGGGTCTGGGCAATCCCGACTTGCTGACGCGTTGCTACGACGTGCCCATGCTGGAGTGGGGTCCCATCGACCCCACCAAAAACTCCACCTACACCTTCATCTTCAAACTGTTCGAAGAAATCAAAGAGGTGTTCAAAGACGAGTACATCCATCTGGGAGGCGACGAGGTCGATTTCGCTTGCTGGAAGAGCAACCCGGAAATCAATGACTTCATGAAGGAGCACGGAATGGAGGGGAACTACGAAGCGCTGCAGAGCTACTACGTTCAGAAGCTGATCGACCACGTCGCTTCTCTCGGATTGGCGCCCATGGTCTGGGAGGAGGTTTTCACCAACGGGGTGGAGATGCCCAAAAGCACAATAGTAGAAGTGTGGATACGCGACGACCCCAAGGGAGTTCTGGCCAACGTGACCGCGGAGGGCCACCCTGCGATAGTGTCCGCATATTGGTATCTAGACCAGATGTCAAATGGGGGAGACTGGGGGAAGTTCTACAACGTGGAACTGCTCGACTTTCCCGGAGACGACGAACAGAAAAAGCTGGTGCTGGGGGGTGAGACGTGCATGTGGGCGGAAGTGGTGAACGAGTACAATCTCGAGTCGAGGATATGGCCCAGGGCTTGCGCCCCAGCGGAGAAGTTATGGTCCGCGGCTGAACCCACCGGTACCGAATTGTGGGACCTGTTACCCGTCGCTGAGAGGTTGCAAGAGCACACCTGCAGGCTGAACAGAAGGGGGATAGCGGCGCAGCCGCCCACGGCCCCCAGCGTTTGCTTCTAAGTTCTAAACAATCATTTCTGCCCCCAAGGTCATTACTGTCATTTTGTATGCATTGTAAATATCAAAATAAAGTGTCAGTTTTGGAGTCATGGACCGCTTTCAAACGAAAAACACGATTAGTTCGGCGTTTTGCCGTCAGGGCAATCAGCGGTTTACTGTGTCGATGACAGGATCTGTCAAAGTTGGTCAGCTTGATATGTTTTTACACGTTTTATCTCGCTTTCGACAAGCGGAAACAAACAAGGGGAATTAATGCGGATTGTCCACACCGATGCCCGTGATATTTATTGTACAAACAGTCAAGGTCACTCCACTTGTCTTGATAATGTTAAGTACTGAAGATAAACAACAATAGAAACATCTCAGCGATCGATTTGAAGAGTTCCCCAAAACAATTTGTTTGTGTTTGCGTCAATTGACTCTTATTGCATTGAAATATCACGATTTCTTCTCAATTATTCCTTCCAAAAGCTTCTCGAGCCTCTACAGATTATCTTATTTTTTTGTCAATTAAAACAAACCAATCTGAATTGGGTTTGTCAGAGCAAATCTCCTATCTCGAGAGCGACTCTCAAAACTCGGCCATTATAAATAACAACACCCGAATGGTAAACACAAAGTGAGCCAGTCCATCGATAAGAGCACACGATGTTCAAACTATTTATAGTCTTGGGGTCAGTTGTGGCGTGCTGCTACGCCGTAGGCCCTGTCGTCATAGCGTCGAAAGGTGGTGTATGGCCCAAGCCCCAGGAGCAAGAAACGTCCGCGGACTACTTCGTCATCCGACCCCACACCTTCAACTTTAAGGTAAAACGAATCTTTCGAATTGTCCGTGGAATTGGCAGTGGAAATTCTAGGGTCCCGCGGACATCGGCTGTCCCAACTTCCTCAATGACGCCTTCACCAGATACTGGACGATCATCGCCACTTCCTCGTCTCTGGACCGGCGGGGGCGGATCTCAGAAATGAAAAGACGACCCAAGAAGAAGTTCTGGAAGGTCGACGACAGCTATGCGGGCTATTTGGACACTCTGAACGTCGAACTGACCGGAGAGTGCGCCAGCGAGGACGTCCGACCGGACTTTGGAGACGACGAAAAATGTGAGTTGGGCCGAAAGTGAGAATTTAATGATCGCCTTGCAGACACTCTCACGATTAGCAGCGAAGGGTCTACTCTTTCGGCGTCTACGATCTGGGGGGTGCTGCGCGGCCTGGAGACCTTCTCCCAGTTGATCTACTTGGAAGAAGATACGGTAAGTACCGATTGGAGAGTGGCGAGGATCTAATTCTCTTGTAGCTTGTTGTCAATGCCACCACCATCACCGACTTCCCGAGATTCTCCCACCGAGGACTTCTCCTGGACACTTCGAGGCATTTCGAGCCGCTCTTCATCATCTTGCAGAATCTGGACGCCATGGCTTACAACAAATTCAACGTTCTGCACTGGCATCTCGTCGACGACCACAGTTTTCCGTACGTGAGTCGCACCTACCCCGAGTTGAGGTGAGTGGAAGAGCGTGATCGAGACTCCTTCTGCAGTGTGACATTTGCAGCGAAAAAGGCGCTTACCATCCCGTCTCCAAAGTGTACGAGCAAAGCGACGTGAACAGAGTCATCGAGTACGCTCGCGTCCGAGGAATTCGGGTGATTCCGGAGTTCGACACTCCCGGTCATACCAGTTCTTGGGGGCCGTCCCACCCCGAGCTGCTAACAACTTGTTACTCCAACGACCAACCCAACGGCGCACTGGGGCCCATGGACCCCACCAAAAACACCACTTACAGCTTCTTGACCAATCTCTTCACGGAGGTCGTCGATGTTTTCCCCGATTCGTACTTCCACATAGGTGGCGATGAAGTCGACTTTTCTTGCTGGTAAGTGGTCCTGTTCGTTATCGCAGTTTCTTGGTAATTCTCCACAGGAAGAGCAATCCTGACGTCAACGCTTTCATGGCCGATAACGATATCTCGACGTACGAGCAACTCGAGAGCTACTTCATTCAAAACGTTGTAAACCTTCTTGACACACTCGACTCAAAATACCTCGTCTGGGAAGAAGTGTTCGTCAACGGTGTGACTTTGCCCAACTCCACCGTGGTTCACGTGTGGAGGGGCGGTGGTCTTGAGACTCTCGCCGCGGTAGGTTTTTTCTTTCTCCACGAACGACAAAAAATTAACTTTTGACTTTTAGGCGACCAAAGCTGGCAAATTCGGACTCTACTCCAGCTGTTGGTACTTGGACGGCCTGGTCAGTGGCGGCGACTGGGAGAGGTTCTACAACTGCGAACCTCTGGACTTCGATGGCACAGACGAACAGAAGGAACTAGTTTTGGGTGGAGAGGCTTGCATGTGGGCTGAGGTGGTCAACCAGTACAACATCATGCCGAGAGTGTGGCCGAGGGCTAGTGCCGCTGCTGAGAGACTGTGGTCCGCTCAAGACGTCAACGATAGTCAAGCGGCTAAACCGAGATTGGAGGAGCACACTTGCAGGATGAATCACAGAGGAATTGCGGCTCAACCCCCCACTGGTCCCGGAGTTTGTCTCTAAATAGTCTAAATTAACGTGTCAACAAAAGCAAATAAAACCTACTTGAGCAACTTCGGTGTTTTTTTCTTCAGGCATTTACCACAAAACCGAATTTAATAATTGTATGCTTGTGGCGACAGACGCGTTAAAAATTAAATAAAATGAAAGAAATTTGTTTGGCAGTATTGATGTCATCACATTACATTCTCATGTTTCGTCATAACCTCACTTTTTTTCGCTAGTCGAGTTTTATCGATTTCTCAGGATTACTACACGCGCGGGTACCGGTACAATACATCAAGCTTAGGTACAATCCCTGAAGATGCCATCGTTGCAGGCCGAAATGTTTACATCGGTCAAGCTTACGTCAAGAATGAGAGATTAATTGTGGCGACGGAAAAATCAAATCTTTCACTTGGCAATGAAAAAATGTAGAGCTTTGCTTTGTAAAAACTATCTCAAGATTTGGGAAATCTTCCAGAATGACGAAGAAAAGTTTCGTGATTGTGGAATGTTAAAAAAATTTGACTACTCTTGCACTACTCTTGTGGGTTTTGTTTGTAACCTTGAAAACCAGAAACGAACAAGATATGTTGCCACCCGTATAAAGCAAAAAGTACACGTAGTGAATATTTATTTAATGCAAAGTCCCAATCAAAATCTACCTTTATCAAAAGAAGAGGGCATTTGGAGAAGGAAAATAGGAGTATAAAATAAATTTTTAAACTGTCACCTAGAATAGTGTCAAAAAAAAAATGACAATAAAGCTTGAACTACATCGAATTTTTCACAACTGACAGAAATTTGATGTCCCACTTTTTATGCTCCCAATAGTACTATTGAGGACACGGAAAACTGGGCAGATGTGTCATTCAGTTGTCAAAATTTCTAAACCATACCTTAGCTACTCATAACCAAGCTTAAGTTAATTTGACAGTTTTTTTTGAAAATATCAATCATAATGACGGTAAAGGTGCATTTACATTGACACTTTTTGAAATGACAATAACAGACTGTCCAGGATTCCATGTCCCTCATTGTACCTAGGTATGCGATTTTTCTGCACAACAGTGTACAATCTTCACAATCTTCTTAAAACAAACTAGGAAACTCTGATTTTTCAAATAAAACAAAAATACTCGAGATATGCATGTCTTGCAGAGTCCATTGGGTTTTCTTAGAATTACTAGGTCATTTACGAGGAATAATGAGCCCGGCGCAATTGAAAATGCAACCCACAATACATTGGAACGAGAAGCCGGATAATATCGGGACGGACGGTTAATATCCAGGTTTATCCCCTGATGTATTGTGGGTTGCATTTTCAATTCCGCTAGTCTCATTATTCCTCGTAAATCACGTTTACAGTGCGATCAATAATTACTTACATAAAAGGCGGCTATGATAGTGTCAGATTTTTCGTAGGTATCTTTGCTAACTCAGCTAATAAACGTCAAACAACTGTCACTATGAATCAAATTTTAACGCAAAAATGGTTTCTACTTCAGAACATAAAAGACTCATCATTGGATCGGAATGGTGTTTTCAATAACGGAGAATTGACATACATTGCCGAGTTTCAGTAACAATTTGGAAATTTAAATTGAAACAAATATATCCGTGCATTCAGGCCATCTGATCGCCTAAGTTCCAACATATGTTGAAGAATCCAACGCCTTCTTTGATCTAAATAATTGTTGATCGCACGGTATATCTGTGTTTGTCTCATTAAAAAATCCCTTCCTTATTTTATTTCATGTTCATTCTATTTCCATGTGCCGTATTGAAATGAATTAATGAATGAAGGGAAAGAAAGAAATATGAAGAGCTGAGCTTTTTTTCAGAAGTTATCATGAACGAAATTTTGGTGAATAGTAAGCTTCAAATCAGGAGATTATTCGCACCTGCAAGAATACGTGGAGCGATAACGATAAAAAGTGTAGTGTGGAATTTTACAGCGCAGTAAAAATTCGCTAATAACACTTCAACCGAATTTCTGACACATCAAACATCTTTCTTTTATCAATTCGCCTGAGAAGTGTTCAGTACCAAACAAAATGTCAAACCTTTCGCTTCACTTGTTTCTACTCTTGCTCGTTCCTTTGATTTCTTGCCAGGACACCGCCCCCGATTATTACTGGCGGGATTACAACGGAATTATCCCACGAGATGCAGTAAAGGGAGGTGCAAACATCAACGGCGAACAAGTCTACATAGGACAAGTCTACGTGAAGAACGCTGGTTTGATACCCGCCCAGATCAACGCCGGTGTGCAAGAAGTGTCCGTTCCGACCAACGGGGTACAAAAACTCGCCGAACGTATCAAAGTAAGTTGAAAGTTAAGATCGTGTCCGACGCTAATTTTGTTTAGATTCTTTGCAGTGTCAACAATTTCGTGTGGGTGCCGACCAACGCGTCCAGTCTGCAGTATGAGTTGCTGAACAGGCAGGTGGTTATCGGAGGGCACGAAGATGGCGGAAATGTTGTCGTGGGACGGATCAGCTATGAGGGGGGCACACAAATTGGGAAAGCCAACACGTTCCCTGTGGGGGACTCGCACTTTCGGTGGGCCGACGCCAACAACAATGAAGCAACCGTTCCTACGTACCAGGTCCTGGTGTTCCAAAAGTGGTAGTAATAATGGTACGGTGAGCAACATGTTGTATTTATTTTTGAAATAAAAATTGCATATTTGCACTATTCTTATCTAACCTAAAATAAATGGATGATTACAAAATTGTGTAAATGTAAAACGGCACCTCTAAAAATAAATCGAGATACTTGTCAGAATTGTTTTCGAAAGAAAGTACAACTGTACGTACCGATATGACAGAGACTCGTCCGGTTGGGGTCCTCGCCCTCGGCTCGGACGCCCAACATCCGTACTCGTGATTAAGTGCACTACTTTGCTCACTTGTATTGAAAATAGCTATTCTTGTGTGTTATTAATACAGGGAATTTGCCGCTTATAATTCTGGTGTATCTATATTTTAAAAGTAAATTGATGTGAATACTTGGTTGCATAAAAACAAGGAATCTCAGAGAGAATGCAACATAAAGCAAAAAAAAATTGTCGCAGATAATCAAAATTACATCAGAATTCAGTGGTAACAGATCAGGAGAATGTCCAAACGATTGATGCACTCCTGAATTAATTTTACACGATTTTTTAATATGTGCGAAGAGATCCTTCTGATTGTTGAGACTGTTGTGTTAAATATGTTTGGTGATAGTGCATTAGTTGTTCTCTGGAATCGTCAATAGCTTCCTAAGATACTAAAGACATTCCAGTTGATTCAGGAATGTTTACTAATGTCGGTCCAATAACTGGGGATTTTTGACACATTTGGTCTGCGTTCGCTTTATCACAAAATGGTTTGCTTGAGGCGACAGACCCATTAACAATGATTTACCATCGTTAAAGGAACTACTTGACTTAATGGTCAGTGTTGGTGTCACCATGACGCTCCACATTACGCTCTCATGTTTCTTCATAACCTCACTTTTCTACACTAGTCTAGTTTTATCGACTCCTCAGGATTACTACTGGCGCGAGTACAACGGTACAATCCCTGACGATGCGATCATTGGGGGCAAATCCCTCGCTCAAAACGTCTACATCGGGCAAGCTTACGTCAAAAAAGAGGGTTTAATTGTGGTAAAGATAATTCCAGGAGTGAAGGAGGTCCTTGCCACGATAAAAGGTGTAAGAAAAATTGATCAATATATCAAAGTAAGTAGAATAATGTGTGAATCGTTGAGATTTGTTAAAACGGATTAAAACAGATTTTGTGTGGAAGCCAAGGTCACTTCCAGTGGATAGTTGGCAACGCGACTGATCTTCACTTGATTTTGATGAACCAGCACGCCATCATCGGGGGTCACGAGGATGGATTTGGGTTTCTCAACGTCGGAAGAATCGAGAACGCAGGAGTTACGGAAACAGGAAAAATCAAATCTTACAGTCTTGGAAGCGCAGATTTCTACTATCCCAACAGAAATATCCTAGTAGAGGAGAGTGTCAAGTCTTATGAAATACTGACTTATGTAAATGATGAAATAGACATTAGACAAGAGCCGCCAATGTTAGACAATAAAAAACCTCTGTTCTGATTCAATTTTGACTTATGTACACTTGTTTTTAGTTCAATAAATGGTGTCGAAAATAGTTTGCATTATTAATTGCGGAAGTACAGACAAAAAACCTGAAAAACAAAATTTTAAAGAAAGTGTATAAGAGAATATCTAGTATCGAATGTCGCTAATTTGGTTACAGTTTTAGGAATTTTCCTGTAAACTGCCTCGGGATTAATCTGAAATGCTGTCTGCTGATAAGACAGTTGTCTAGAAAATTACCTAATTAATTTTGGTGGTTCCCATTAAATTTCCATCAAGATTAATGGTACAAAAAACCAAAATGTAACAAATTGTTTCAGTACTCCCTTGACGCTACCATGTATCACTTCGTTCTATCCCTGGTGGTCATCTTCTTTTTCAGCAGTCAAGTGTCTTGCATTCAGCAAAATTATTATTGGCGTGAATACACCGGGTCAATCCCGAAAGATGCGATTCCGGCTGGTAAGGACATCAACGGCCAAAACATCTACGTCGGCCAAGCTTACGTCAAGAACGAGGGCTTGATAGTGGCCCCGATTTACCAAGGAGAAAAAGAAGTAACTGCCGCGATCAAAGGAGTCAAGAAGATAGAAAGATACATTAAGGTGAGTCTTCAGTGACAGTTCCTGGTAAGTTTTTAGAAATATTTCGACAGATTCTGTGCGGTCCCGCTTATAATTTCCAATGGATCGTCACGGACGCGAAGAATCTGCATGTGGACTTGAGCGGCAAACACGGAGTTCTTGGAGGACACGAAGACGGTTGGGGCTACATCCACATGGGACGCATCAGCTACCAAGGGGAAACGAAGATCGGAAGAGTCACCGCTTACAAGATAGGGGATGCGAAACTGTCCTTTCACGACAGTGGGGTGGAGAAATGGATCGACTCTTACGAAGTGTTGCACTTTGTTGATAATGTAATTCATCCCAAAAAATAAATGGTTTGCATTGTAAAAAGTGTCTCAAGATTTGTTGCCAACCATGTAAAGCAATAAGCACTAGAAAGTAACTAACCAAGACACTGTGACTTTTCAAACAAATTATTTTTATTAAAAAAAATTACTCGAGATCTGGATCTCTTGCAGAGGTTTTTGGGGTTTCTTTAGAAAAATATTTGTGTTTTTCTCTAAAAAACCCTTCCATGTCCCATAACGAAATACATGAATTAATGAATTGTTTTGCAAAAGTTATTGTGAACAAAATACTGGTGAATAACAAGATTCAAATCAAGAGATTATTCGCACTTGTACCTGCAACTTTTAAAAATAAATGCAAAACAAAGTGAAGCGATTGCGATAAAAACTGTAGAGTGGATTTTTCCGTAAAAATTCGTCAAAAACACTTCAAGAAATTTCTGATGCAACAAACAACATCTTCCTTTTATCAACTCGCTTGAGAAGTAAGTGTTCAGTACCAAACAAAATGTCCATCCCTTCGCTTCACTTGTTTTTACTCTTGCTCGTTCCCTTGACTTTTTGTCAGGACAACACCGCCGATTATTACTGGCGGGAATACACCGGAGTTATCCCACGAGATGCAGTAAAGGGAGGTGCAAACATCAACGGCGAACAAGTCTACATAGCACAAGCTTACGTGAAGAACCACGGTTTGATACCCGGACAGATCAACGCAGGTGTGAAAGAAGTGTGGGTTCCGATCGACGGGGTGCAAAAAATCGACCAACATATCAAAGTAAGTTGAAAGTAAATATTGTATCCGACGCTAATTGTATTTAGATTCTTTGCAGCGTGAACAATTTCGTGTGGGTGGCAACCAACTCGACCAATCTGCATGTGGAGATGGTGGACAGGCAGATGGTGATCGGAGGGCACGAAGATGATCACGGAATCATCGCCGTGGGACGGATCAGCTACGAGGGGGGCACACAAATTGGAAAAATCGACGCGTTCACCGTGGGGGACTCGCACTTTCGGTGGGTCGACTCCAACAAAAATGAAGGAGATGTTACTTCGTTCGACGTCCTAGTGTACCAAAGGTGGTAGTAATAATGGCACGGTGCGCAATACCTATGTTCGATTTGTTTAAAAAAAATAATAATGATAGGGTGTGCAACATCTATGTTGTATTTATGTTTTAAATAAAAATTCATTCGCATGCATATGCACAATTTTTAACTGATCTACGAAATGGATGTTTACTGGACAGAAGTCTACAATAGTGAGCGGGCAGAAGATTCCTGTGAGGTCCTGACGTACAAGAAGAAATGAAGAAGTGTAGGAAGACATATATTGTTTTCCCTTGTTTTTCTTTGGAGATAATGTAACAGTGTAGAATGAATTCTGTTTATAAAACGTATTTTTTGTTCGACGAGCCCAAATCGCCTAAAATCTTTAAAATTAGCTTGACGTTTCGTTTTGACAAGTGGTGACATTTATCAAAATCTGTTCACATTGGAGAAAATTCTCAAATTCTTACAGTGTCGAACAAAAAACGTATTTTAATTTATGTTTCAAATATAAAAAATGGATTTTACACTTTGCTTATTATGCTCGCAATTTACTAGTGAAATTGTGTTATTATGGGATAAAATTTCAACGTCAACTCGAGACGCTGAAATTTTATCAGCCACGAGTTGCATCGTGATATTATTTTATCCTCTGGACCAGGCCAGATATGAGCAGCTCGGCAACAACGAGAGCTCCGAACGATAAAATAAGAAAGACCTTTTATTATCAAGAGCACATATTTCGTTGTATAATCTGTTTCAAAATCAAAAATCCAGCACCTGTTAAATTATGTTGGCAGAAAAAAGAAATCCCTAGAAGAGGTTTACTTTTTTTGGGTTGGCTCAACCTCCCACCAAAATTTGATATTGAACTGTTGAGTTTATTTACGTAACACAAAATAATTATTATGTACAAGAAGGTGGTAGCTAACTACAATATCATACTTTTTGAGTGAAATAATAAAATGAGAAAAAAACACGATGAACTATGACCAAAACGACTGTCCACCAGTTTTATTTCATAAACCCACTTTTTTCTGACACTTGCAGACACACTAAAAACAAAAGTTGGCGACGTTGTCGGTTGTATTTTCGAGGTAGAGTGCACTATTGGTGGATTTTTGATTTTGAAACAGATTATAGGTAATTGAAAGCGCGTTTTCAACAAAGATTGACAAAAGATAATTTAAACATTGCGTGTGATTGATAATTGTAATTGACAAATAAATCGTGACAAATACTTCAAATGACCTTGCATGATGTTTATGCATTAAGGAAGATATGAGGGGAAAAACATGAAGTTAAAACTTTCTTAAAAATATTTTGCAGGGATGATTGCGTGAATATATGGTTGCTATAGTTTCGTTCTCACGAGTTTGTTGTAAACAATGGGGAGGGCGAAAAAATTTGAAATATTCCAAAGGCGTTATGAGTTGTTTTTCATAATGTGTATCTATGACGAAAAGAAACAATATTGAAACGTTTCGACTTCCTTGACTTTTCTTCGATGAAACTTTCCTTCATCATTTGGTGTATTGTTGGTTGCCGCATTCCCTCGGATAAAATTTTTGCGGAAAAATACAAAACAAAAGTAATGAGAAAGGAATGTTTATGGATCCTACGTTGTGTTTTATTTTATTTTGTTTAATTAGGTTCTAACGAGAGGCCGTACCTTCGGAAGGTTTTTCAAAACATGGAATTAAAGCGATTGAGCACGCTTCATTTAAATTTGATTTAACAAATAATCGAGTGTGGTGACGTTTGGTCCCAACAAACAGTGTGGAATAAATCAGTGAATTTAATAAAGATGTTGGTGGATATTTGACTCAACGAGATTTGGCTTTCGTCCCGTGAATTTAGATATGACTCATGAATAAATGACCAAGCTGGGCAAATACAGAAGTTTCTGGCGCGAATAGCATTACACGAGTTTGAGATGCGAACTATGTGATCCGAATTGTATCCCCCATTAAATTGAACCCGACGCGATGCCCTGGAAAGCTTCAGTCAAAGCCTGATCTACTCCGGTGATTGAAAATAAAAGGGAAAAGGGTTCTAACAGACTGATAGGGTACCTCTCTTCACACGTGTCAGCTGGCCTAGTTTGGTAACTGTCCCGTTTACGGGTGACGCGGCTGTTTGTGCACTTACGACGGACCACAGCTAATTGAGTGCGACGGGCACTGGCGGTAGCTTCCCCGACGGCGAAGGCTCCCAAGTAATGAATAATTAATGAAGCTATTTTATAAGTTTGTAATAGATCGCCTTGGCGAGAACACGTTTCCCCAATCGGTAAATGCAAGAAGATCACATACTTCGCTATAAAGAATGAGTCACGTGGTCGTTAACTGCTCAAAGAAAATAATATAATCTTTACTTTAGAACGATAAAGAATGAAATGCTGTTTGTCTAATTAAATCGCGACCACAAATAATGTACAAGAATTAGAGAAATAATTTACCTTGTAAATGTAAAGCACGTGGTCACAAAATGGCTGCTGGAGGTACCGAACGTACCTCCGGCTACTTTGGAGATCAAACCCCGAGTGAATCAAAAAAACCTCGTTTCCCGTTCCGCATTCGGTTTTATCATTTCTGGCGCACCCCACTTTCGCAAACCCCTACTTGACCAAAGTGACCAATCAGCTCGGTTCTACTTTACGCCGATAGCGACACCTTTTCGATATCTCTAGAACTTTTGAAATTACAGTTTCCGTTTTCCACCATTATTTTAAATGTTTAAATTTAGACTTTTGTTCGGACCAGACCGAATGTACATAATTTGTTGTTGAATTAGAACTCTGAAAAAGAACACTAAATTACTGACTGTATACACTAATAAACCACAACATCAAGAAACAAACACCATTACAAATGGAACAAACAGAATTAAACAGGAACACTGAATTACTGACTCTATACAATAATAAAAATCAGACCAAAAATTAAACAGAATTAAAATGAAACAAACAGAATTAAAATGAAACAATTTAACATTGTTTTGAAACCTAAATTGGGCTTGAAACGCTGTTACGCAAGTGCCATGTCATGCAACTAAATTCCGTTGATCTGCTACTTCTAAAAATGTTTCTATATTCTGTATTCTATATTTCATTCTCTCTCTCTGACTCACACCTCTGATTTCTACCACTACCTGGCTTTACTGTTACCGTCTTTTCTACCCACTTCCTTTCTACTTTGCTTTGTTACTTTTCCAACTAAACGTGCAAACGATTCTAGTTATTTTCTACGATAAAGCGCTCTGTTTCTAATTTGCAATTCTCGCCCTTAATTACAAATATGCCACAAATTTGAGAATGATAAAAAACGTAAATTAACCTAATGAACATTGATTTGGTGGTTCTCTCAATTTGAAACCGCCTAACATCAAATTCATTCATTCAATTATCCCCTGATTTTTAACTGGATTCCCCAAATTGTGGAACGAGTAAATTTTACAATGTTTCTTTTCCCATGAAAACTGTTATCTTTGTGTACCTGCATTTTCAAAGAAAGGTTGGCAGATTTCACTTGAGGAATGTGGTACCACTCTTGCCCACAAAGGCATCAATAAAATTTACAACTGACCAGCAATTCCGTCGCAAATGAACGGTATTTAAAACATTTCGTTGAAATTATTTTAAAAATTAAAATTCTTAATTTATCGAACCTATTCGGACCGTTACAGAAGGAATTAAGAATTCTTAATTCCCTAGTATAACTCTCAAGGCAGTTATGAATATCATAATGGTTACCGTACCTAAGGTATTATTGACGTATGTATAAATGATTAGTATGAAATAAACAAATTAATGCACGTTAGAAAAAATTAAAGATAAATCGTAGAGGGATATGGAGGGAGCACTGCCTATGCTGGCAATGTAAAGAAAGCGGCACGTCGCGAGACCTGTGCGGAGACCTTTTATGACGCCTTTTAAAATGACCGCCAGTACTTCGTCAAATTTCGTGACGAGGGTCGTTGGGCATCAGATGCTTCATAGGCGTCGGTGTTCCGTCATTTTACTGGGATTTGGTTTTTTACACGTGAACCGGTTGGTGAATTGTCTTTGTATTTTTTCAGTTGTATAACTCTGATCTGTTTTTATTTTGAACTAAATATTTACGGTCGCCTTCCTACAATTCCTACAAAAATTGTCCCCAGAAAAAAGCTAAAAGGGATGCCACTGGAAAGATGAAATATCGGTTTCGCTCGGCTCATCTGGAGACCTTTTATTAGGTCTACAGAAAAGCGCGGTCGTATCCACTTTTTTGAAGAGTGCTCCCTCCATATCCCTCTACGAGATAAATTGACATTTTTCTTGTCCACAATAAATTGAATATCAAACAGTTTGAAATCCCGGTAGTCCGGGATCTCTAGTGGTTGAAATGCGATTTCAATCACAGGAATCAATGTCAAAATGACTAATTTGAATATCATGAGTAGAAAAAATAAATTATTGGATAACGATAAGATAATATTTTGGCCGATGGCCGGCACGATTTTTGATTGTAAGTATTTTTGGCAAAACCAAAAAATATGTGAGCCAAGATATAAATTTAATTAATTAATTGATTAATCGTGATATTATTTTATCCTCTGGATCAGACCAGATATGAGCAGCTCCGCAATAAGGAGAGTTCCGAACGATAAAACAAGAAGGACCTTTTATTATCAAGATCGCATATTTCGTTGTAGGTAATTGAAAGCGCGTTTTTAACAAAGATTGACAAAAGATAATTTAATTAATAAATATTTTGTGTAATTAAAAATTTTAATTGATAAATAAATCGTGACAAATACTTCAAATGACTTTGCGTTTGACTCGGTCGAGCCGCCTGTGGACACTTCTATTCATAGGACTTGAAGTATTTCTACTCCGTTCAGAAAAAAAGCCACTTTAGCCGTTTCTCTGGAGATACATAAAGGCGTGATTTTCGACCGCTTGAAGATAAAGTAGTGTTTGTGACGTTCAAGTACAGTGGCGACATCCGAAATTAGTACAGATAAACTAAAGTGACAAGTGACAAAAAATGAAGCACAAGAATGGAGTATTTTGTTCCATTAAATTGACCAAAATTCACTTGATGATTGGCTATTCTGTTTGTTGCCACTTTCTCACGTTTCAGTTTACATTTCAATATTTCTAGAACTTTCCATGTGATTATTTGTTAAAATTTCACAACTTGTTTGTTTTCCACTTTGATTAATTGTTATTGCATTAAAATAGAAATATTACGATTTTTTCCAATAAGATTTCGAATGTCTAGTAGATTATCGATTTAAAAAAACAAGTTTAATTGAAAACACAGCAAATCTCCGATCTCGAGATCGATTTCCAAAACTCGGCTATTATAAATAACAACACTCCGATGGTCCACACAAACTGAGCCAGTCCATCAACAAGAGCACACTATGTTCAAGCTATTTGTAGTGTTGGGATCAATTCTGGCGTGCTGCTACGCCGTCAACCCGTCGAAGGGTGAAGTATGGCCCAAGCCCCAACAGCAAGAAACGTCCGAGGACTACCTCGCTATCCAATCCCACACCTTCAGCTTCAAGGTAAAAAAAAATCTGTCGAATTGTCAGTAGAATTAGTAGCGGAAATTGTAGGGCCCCGCCGATATCGGCTGTCCCGACTTCCTCAATGCCGTCTTCACCAGATACTGGACCATCATCGCGACTTCGTCGTCTCTGGCGCAGCGAGGGCAGGTCTCCAAAGTGGGAAGGCAACCCCAGAAGAAGTTCCGGGAGGTTGATGTCAACCCCGTGGCCGACTTGAACAGTATGCAAGTCGACCTGACCGGAGAGTGTCCCAACGAAGCCGTCCGACCGGACCTTGGAGATGACGAAAGCTGTGAGTTGCGCCGAAAGTGAGAGTTTAATGGTCGTCTTTCAGACACTCTAACAATTAGCAGAGAAGGGTGGTCCACTCTTTCGGCGTCTACGATCTGGGGGGTGCTTCGTGGCCTGGAGACTTTTTCCCAGTTGATTCACTTGGAAGGAGAATCGGTAAGTACCGCTTGGAGAATGGCGAAAATCTGAATCTCTTGT
This sequence comes from Tenebrio molitor, assembly GCF_963966145.1. Classification (NCBI taxonomy): domain Eukaryota; kingdom Metazoa; phylum Arthropoda; class Insecta; order Coleoptera; family Tenebrionidae; genus Tenebrio; species Tenebrio molitor. The sequence goes on from NC_091047.1 coordinate 907,035, forward strand.
AGCTCGTTGTCAAGGCCACCACCATCATCGACTTCCCGAGATTCTCCCATCGAGGAATTCTCCTGGACACTGCGAGGCATTTCCAGCCCGTCTACATTATCTTGCAGATTCTGGACGCTCTGGCTTACAACAAATTCAACGTTCTGCATTGGCATCTCACCGACGACGAGAGCTTTCCGTACGTGAGTCGCACCTATCCCGAGTTGAGGTGAGTAAAAGAGCGCGATCGAGATTCTCTCTGCAGTGTGACATTTGCAGCGAACAAGGTGCTTACCATCCCGTCTCTAAAGTGTACGAACAGATTGACGTCAGTAACATCATCGAGTACGCTCGTGTCCGAGGGATTCGAGTGATTCCAGAATTCCAGATTCCCAGTCACACCAGTTCTTGGGGGTTCTCCCACCCCGAGCTGCTGACACCTTGTTACACCGACGACCAACCCAACGGTGGACTGGGGGCTCTAGACCCCACCAAAAACTCTACTTACACCTTCTTGACCAATCTCTACAAGGAGGTCCTCGATGTTTTCCCTGATTCATACATCAACATGGGTGGCGATAATGTCGACTTTTCTTGCTGGTAGGTTATCCTGTTCGTTACCATAGTTTATTGGTAATTCTGCACAGGGAGAATAATCCCGACGTCCAAGCTTGGATGAGCGATAACAATATGTCGATGAGGGAGGAACTCGACGGCTACTTCTTCCTAAAAGTGGCGAGCATCCTCGACTCACTCAACGCAAAATACATCACCGTGGAACAGACGTACTTCAACGCTCTGTCTTTGCCCAATTCTACCGTCGTCCAGGTGTGGTGGGAAGCTGGTCTTGAGAGTCTCGCCAGCGTGGGTTTTCACTTTCCCCACAAACGACAAAATATTAACATTTGACTTTTAGCTGACCAAAGCTGGCAAATTCGGACTCTTCTCCACCAATTGGTTCCTGGACGAGCTGCACAGTGGCGGGGACTGGGAGAATTTCTACGTCTGCGAACCTCTGGACTTTGATGGCACAGACGAACAGAAGAAGCTAGTTTTGGGTGGAGAGGCTTGCATGTGGTCCCATGATGTCAACGAGTACAACATCATGCCGAGACTGTGGCCGAGAGCTAGTGCCGTTGCTGAAAAACTGTGGTCCGCTCAAGACGTCAACGATGTTGGAGCAGCCAGACCAAGATTGGAGGAGCACACTTGCAGGATGAACCGTAGAGGAATCGCAGCTCAACCCCCCAACGGTGCCGGAGTTTGTCTCTAAATTAACGTGTAATTAACGTGTCAACAAAAGCAAATAAAATCGGCTTGAACAAGTTAGGTGTGTGTTTTTTTTTTTGAAGCGTTTATCACAAAAGGCTTGAGGCGACAGACGCGGTACCAGTGAAAATCAAAGAAATTTTTCACTAGTCGAGTTTTATAAATTCTTCAGGGTTGCTACTGGTGCGAGTACAATGGTACAATACCTGAAGTTGCGTTTACATCGGTCAAGCTTACGTTAAGAATGAGAACTTAACTGTAGTGATGAAAAAATCAAACCTTTGACTCTTGGGAGTGCAAAAATCTAGAGATCTTAAAAAATCTTAACTTAAGTAGATGCAAGTATTCACACCGGACATGAGCCGCGTTTGATCAGTTAGACAATAACAAATCCCGATTCTGATTCTTCTTTAAGTAGTTCAATAAATGGGGGCGAAATTTTTTTTAGATTATTATTTTTGGAAAATTCAACCAAAGCATAGAGAAAAATAACAAATAGAAAACTTAAAAGTACAAGTACCAAGTGAGCATTGAATCTATCTTGGTGATTCTTCTATAAACTCTCTGACGGTTCGTCTGAAATTTTGTCTTTTGCTGCCACGCCTGTCTATTCCAAAATGATTAATTTCAGTGGTCCCATTAAATTCTCATCGGGATTAAGGGAAGAAAAAACTAAAATGTAACAAATCGCTTCAATTCTCCCTTGACGCTACCATGTATCACTTCGTTCTATCTCTGGTGGTCATCTTCTTTTTCAACAGTCAAGTGTCTTGCATTCAGCAAAATTATGATTGGCGTGAATACACTGGATCAATCACGAAAGATGCGATTCCGGCTGGTAAGGACATCAACGGTCAAACCATTTACGTCGGTCAAGCTTACGTCAAGAATGAGGGCTTGATAGTGGCCCCGATTTACCAAGGAGAAAAAGAAGTAACTGCCGCGATCAAAGGAGCCAGGAAGATAGAAAGAAACATTAAGGTGAGTCTTCAGTGACAGTTCTTGGTAAGTTTTTAGAAATATTTGGACAGATTCTGTGCGGTCACGGTTATAACTTCCAATGGATCGTCTCGGACGCGAAGAATCTGCATGTGAACTTGAGCGGCAAACAAGGAGTTCTCGGAGGACACGAAGATGGACTGGGTTACATCCACATCGGACGCATCAGCTACCAAGGGGAAACGAAGATCGGAAGAGTCACCGCTTACAAGATAGGGGATGCGAAATTGTCCTTCCACGACAGAGGGGCGGAAAAATGGATCGACTACTACGAAGTGTTGCATTTTGTTGATAATGTAATTCATCCCAAAAAATAAATGGTTTGCATTGTAAAAAGTGTCTCAAGATTTGTTGCCAACCATGTAAAGCAATAAGATCTAGAAAGTAACTAATTAAGACACTGTGATTTTTCAAACTAATTATTTTTATTAAAGAAAATTATTCGAGATCTGGATCTCTTGCAGAGCTTTTTGGGGTTTCTTTAGAAAAATATTTGTGTTTGTCTCTAAAAAACCCTTCCTTCATTTTTACTTCATGTTCATTCTACTTCCGTGCCCCATAACGAAATATATGAATTAATGAATGAATCAATTTTTTGCAAAAGTTATTGTGAACGAAATATTGGTGAATAACAAGCTTCAAATCAAGAGATTATTCGCACCTGCAACTTTTAAAAACAAATGCAGGACAAAGTGAAGCGATTACGATAAAAACTGTAGTGTGGAAGTTTCCGTTTAAGTAAAAATTCGTCAATAACACTTCAAGAAATTTCTGACACAACAAACAACACCTTCCTTTTATTAACTCGCTTGAGAAGTAAGTGTTCAGTACCAAACAAAATGTCAAACCCTTCGCTTCACTTGTTTTTACTCTTGCTCGTTCCCTTGACTTTTTGTCAGGACAACACCGCCGACTATTACTAGCGGGAATACACCGGAATTATCCCACGCGATGCAGTATCCGGAGGCGCAAATATCAACCGCGAACAAGTCTACATAGGACAAGCTTACGTGAAGAACCACGGTTTGATAACCGCCCAGATCAACGCCGGTGTGAAAGAAGTGTGGGTTCCGATCGACGGGGTGCAAAAAATCGACCAACATATCAAAGTAAGTTGAAAGTAAATATTGTATCCGACACTAATTGTATTTAGATTCTTTGCAGCGTGAACAATTTCGTGTGGGTGGCGACCAACTCGACCAATCTGCATTTGGAATTGGTGGACAGGCAGATGGTGATCGGAGGGCACGAAGATGATCACGGAATCATCGCCGTGGGACGAATAAGCTACGAGGGGAGCACACAAATTGGAAAAATCGACGCGTTCACCGTGGGGGACTCGCACTTTCGATGGGTCGACGCCAACCAACAGGAAGGAGATGTTACTTCGTATGACGTCCTAGTCTACCAAAAGTGGTAGAAATAATGGGACGGTGCGCAATACCTATGTTGGATTTGTTTAAAGAAAATTATAATGATACGGTGTGCAACATCTATGTTGTATTTATGTTTTAAATAAAAATTCATTCACATTTGCACATTTTTTTGCTAATCTATAATACTTAAGTGGATGTTTACTGTACAGAAGTCTACAATAGTGAGCGGGCAGAAGATTCCTGTGAGGTTCTGATGTACAAGAATAAATGAAGAAGTGTAGGAAGACATATATTGCTTTCCCTTTGGAGATAATATAACAATGTAGAATGATACATTTTTTTCCAATTAAAACGTGTTTTATTTCAAATTCAAACGGCATAAAAGTGACAAATTGTGTCACTCAAATGACAAGGTAAAAGTGTCGTTTTATGTGATTAAACACATAAAATAGCAAAATTGACTATTTTATGTGCCAAATCACATAAACTACAAAAATCAAAGAGTTCAGCGAAATCATTTATGTATTAACATTTATTGTGACAAATTGTATTAGCTATTACGATTTATCATAAATAATTACACAATTATAATTTAAATCAGGTAATTGAACCCCCGTTTTCAACAAAGATTGACAAAAAAAAATTTAATTATTAAATACTAGCTTTTACCCGCAGCTTCGCCCGCAGATTTCAGAATGTTTTAAAATTATGTTTCTACTTTCATGTATTGCTATAAACGCAGTAATTTCAATATGAAGTTTGTCTTTTTACGAAGAATGTAAGATTCGAATAAGTGTAAATTCTAATATTCCAATAAAGTAAATTCAGGATGGATCGGATATTTCACTGTCAAATAATTTTATTTTTTGGCTATGTAATTCTTAAAATAGTGAGATGCAGGGAACCAACATAACGCGAATTTAGCATAGTAGGTAAATTCAGTATGGATTTGGTATTTCGTCCGAGTCTCAGTTTTCTGGCCGAGGCGTACCCGAGGCTTGAAAACAAACAAGGTCAAATAATTTTATTTTTTGGCTACATGGTTGTCTTGTAAATAGTGACATGCAGGGAACCAACATAATGCGAATTTACAAATGGTTGGCTTACTAGCTCTTTTTAGAAAATAACGCTTTCAAATAAATTACATCATATTTTATTATTTTTCTCGAATTTTTTCTGATGTAAGTGTCAACTTTTTTTACACATTCAAATGTAGAAAAAAAAGCTTTACAAGAATAGGCTAAGAAATGTATAGTCTACTATTTAAAAAAAAAGTTGACTGTCTTAACTTTGACATATGTCATCGTAGAGAAGATTTGACAACATCATCTATTGTAGTTTCACAAGCGATTTACAAATATATATGGTTTGCTATACTTTTTTCTTAAAACAAAAAAGATGTAGGGCCGCGAATACCAAACTGGATCACCCGGTATAAACAAAAAGATCAATACGATAAGAAACTAACACAATGATCACTTACCAATTCATGAAAATACGCCCACATAACACTTTTATTTTTAGTTGTAACCTTATTTAGATCCTCCTATTGTTTGATTGTCTCGTTTGAATTCAGATACCTGCCTTTTGATTTTTCCGGTATTAAGCTAATTGAAGCTTGTTCTGCTTCATTTAAGACATCTTCCGGTAAAATACAATCATTCAAACACATTTTGCGAAATTGCTACTTTTATAAACAACCAAATGCAACTATGACATCTGAACATATGATGCAAACGCGATTTCCAACTCGAAAAAACTTTTTTTGTGCTTAATAGGCTTAAAAATGATAATAGGGGTTGCTTTTTGTGGGTGTCAAGCGGCGAACGTGACGATATACTCAGAGGATGAAATAGGGGTGAAGCGGCGAGGGTATTTCCAACTCGAAAAAACTGTCTTTTTTTCTTAACAGGGTTGAAAATGGTAGTAGGGGTTGGTTTTTGTAAAATTGAAGTAGACAGTAATTTTCTTCTTGTTTTGAAGATCAAGTGTACAAAATTTCATCAAGATCGGAGCAAAACTGTAGATTTGCATGCAAAATATACAAACAGACGTTCAGTTTTATATATATATAGATTTCGTGTAATTGAAAATTGTAATTGATAAATAAATCGTGACAAATACTTAAATGACCTTGCATTTGACTCGGCCGAGCCGCCTGTGGACTATTCCTAGGACTTGAAGTACTTCTACTCCGCTCAAAAAAAAGCCACTTTAGCCAGTTTCTCTGGAGATACACAAAGGCGCGATTTTCGACCGCTTGAAGATAAGAACCTTAAGATAAAGTAGTGTTTGTGACGTTCGAGTACAGTGGCGATATCCGAAATTAGTACAAATGAACTAAAGTGACAAGTGACAAACAATGAAGCACAGGAATGGAGTATTTTGTTCTATTAAATTGACCAATGGGTGATTCAAAGTTCACTTGATGATCGGTTATTCTGTTTGTTGCCACTTTCTCACGTTTCAATTTACTTTTCAATATTTCCAGAACTTCACAATTTGTTTGTTTTCCACTTTGATTAATTGTTATTGCATTAAAATAGAAATAATACGATTTTTTCCAATAACTTCTCAAACCTCTAGGGATTATCTTAGTTGATTATATCGATTTAAAAAAAAACAATTTGAATTGAAAACACAGCAAATCTCGTATCTCGAGATCGATTTCCGAAACTCGGTCACTATAAATAATGACAGACGAATGGTGGACACAAACTGATTCCGTCCATCAATAAGAGCGCACGATGTTCAAGCTATTTGTATTGTTCGGGTCAATTCTGGCGTGCTGCTACGCTGCGCAAAACCCTCCCGTCAAACCGTCGAAGGGTGGAGTATGGCCCAAGCCCCAATACCAAGAAACGTCCGAGAATTACCTTGTTCTTCTATCCCGCACCTTCAGCTTCAAGGTAAAACAAATCTGTAAAATTGTCAGTAGAATTGGTAGCGGAAATTGTAGGGTCCCGCCAACATCGGCTGTCCCGACTTCCTCAATGACGCCTTCGCCAGATACTGGACGATTATCGCCACTTCGTCGTCTTTAGAGCAGCGAGGGCAGCTCTCCGAAGTGGGAAGACAACCCCAGCAGAAGTTCTGGGAGGATGATGACAACTTCGTGGGCTACTTGGACAGTCTGAACGTCGAACTGATCGGAGAGTGTGCCAACGAAGCCGTTCGACCAAACCTTGGAGATGACGAAAGCTGTGAGTTGGGCCGAAAGTGAGAATTTACTGATCGCATTGTAGATACTCTCACGATTAGCAGCGAAGGGTCGACTCTCTCGGCGTCTACGATCTGGGGGGTGCTTCGTGGCCTGGAGACTTTCTCCCAGTTGATCTACGTGGAAGGAGAATTGGTAAGTACCGCTTGGAGAATGGCGAGAATCTAAATCTCTTGTAGCTCGTTGTCAATGCCACCATCATTACCGACTTCCCGAGATTCCCCCATCGAGGACTTCTCCTGGACACTTCGAGGCATTTCCAGCCCGTCTACATCATGTTGCAGAATCTGGACGCCATGGTTTACAACAAACTCAACGTTCTGCACTGGGTTATCGTCGACGATCCCAGTTTTCCGTACAAGAGTCGCACCTACCCCGAGTTAAGGTGAGTAGAAAAGTGCGATCGAGATTCTCTCCGCAGTGTGTCAATTGCAGCGAAAAAGGCGCTTACCATCCCGTCTCTAAAGTGTACGAACAGAGTGACGTGAGTAAAATCATCGAGTACGCTCGTGTCCGAGGGATTCGAGTGATTCCAGATTTCAACACTCCCGGTCACGGTGGTTTCACCAGTTGTTGGGGGTTGTCCCACCCCGAGCTGCTGACACCTTGTTACTCCAACGACCAACCCAACGGTCAACTGGGGCCTATGGACCCCACCAGAAACTCAACTTACATCTTATTGGCCAATCTCTTCAAGGAGGTTGTCGATGTTTTCCCTGATTCATACATTAATCTAGGTGGCGATGCAGTCGACTTTTCTTGCTGGTAGGTTGTCCTGTTCGTTATTATACTCGTAATTTAATGGTAATTCTCCACAGGAAAAGCAATCCTGACGTCAACGCTTTCATGAGCGAGAACGATATCTCGTCGTACGAGCAACTCGACAGCTACTTCTTCCAAAGAAAAATCAGCCTCCTTGACTCGCTTAGTTCAAAATACATCATCCAGGAAGAGGCGTTTCTGCACGGTGCGACTTTGCCCAAGTCTACCGTGATCCAAGTGAGGAAGATCGGTGGTCTTAACACTCTCGCCGCGGTAGGTTTCTTCTTTCCCCACGACAAAAAAAAACTGTTCTCTTTTAGGTGACCAAAGCTGGCATGTTCGGAATCTACTCCGGCTGTTGGTACTTGAGCGACCTGTCCACTGGCAGCGATTGGGAAAAGTTCTATAAGTGCGAAGCTCTGAACTTCTCTGGCACAGACGAACAGAAGAAACTAGTTTTGGGTGGCGAGGCTTTGATGTGGGGTGAGTTTGTCAACGAGTACAGTATCATGCCCAGAGTGTGGCCGAGGGCTAGTGCCGTTGCTGAGAAACTGTGGTCAGCTGAAGACGTTAACGACATTGAAGCGGCCAAACCGAGATTGCAGGAGCAAGCTTGCAGGATGAACCGTAGAGGAATCGCGGCTCAACCTCCCAACGGTTCCGGAGTTTGTCTCTAAATTAACGTGTCAGCATGTGCAAATAAAATCTGCTTGAAAACAATTTATGGTCGTATTTTTAATTTTTTGAAGTGTTTATCACAAAAGACTTGAGGCGACAGACGCGTTACCAGTGAAAGTCAAAGACATTTTTCCTAGTCGAGTTTTATAAATTCTTCAGGATTGCTACTGATGCGAGTACAATGGTACAATATCTGAAGATGCGTTTAACGTTTGACTCTTGGGAGTGCAAAAATGTCGAGATCTTACAAAATCCTAATTTAAATAACAAATCCCGATTCTGATTCTTTTTTGATATTTGCAAATTTAATCTTCAGGTAGTTCAATAAATGGAGCCGAATTTTTTTTAGATTATTATTTTTGGAAGATTCTATCAAAGCATAGAGAAAAATAACAAAGAGAAAAGTTAAAAGTACAAGTACCAAGTGAGCATTGAATCTATCTTGGAGATTCTTCTATAAACTGTCCGACGGTTCGTCTGAAATTTTGTCTTTTGCTGCCACGCCTGTCTATTCCAAAATTAATTTCAGTGGTCCCATTAAATTCCCATCAAGATTAATGGGACAAAAAACCAAAATGTAACAAATTGTTTCAGTACTCCCTTGACGCTACCATGTATCACTTCGTTCTATCCCTGGTGGTCATCTTCTTTTTCAGCAGTCAAGTGTGTTGCATTCAGCAAAATTGTTATTGGCGTGAATACACCGGGTCAATTCCGAAAGATGCGATTCCGGCTGGTAAGGACATCAACGGCCAAAGCATTTACGTCGGTCAAGCTTACGTCAAGAATGAGGGCTTGATAGTGGCCCCGATTTACCAAGGAGAAAAAGAAGTTACTGCCGCGATCAAAGGAGCCAGGAAGATAGAAAGCAACATTAAGATGAGTCTTCAGTGACAGTTCCTGGTAGGTTTTTAGAAATATTTGGACAGATTCTGTGCGGTCCCGCTTATAATTTCCAATGGATCGTCTTGGACTCGAAGAATCTGCAGGCACTTGAGCGGCAAACACGGAGTTCTCGGAGGAGACGAAGGCGGACTGAGCTGCATCCACATTGGACGCATCAGTTACCGAGGGGAAACGAAGATCGGAAGACTCACCGCTTACAAGAAAGAGGATGCGAAACTGTTCTTCCGCGACAGAGGGGCGGAGAAATGGATCGACTCCTACGAAGTGTTGCACTTTGTTGATAATGTAATTCATCCCAAAAAATAAATGGTTTGCGTTGTAAAAAGTGTCTCAAGATTTGTTGCCAACCATGTAAAGCAATAAGCACTAGAAAGTAACGAACTAAGACACTGTGATTTTTCAAACAAATTATTTTTATTTAAAAAAAATTACTCGAGATCTGGATCTCTTGCAGAGAGTGTATGTGTTTGTCTCTAAAAAACCCTTCCTTCATTTTTACTTCATGTTAATTCAACTTCCATGTTCCATAACGAAATACATGAATTAATGAATGAATCAATTTTTTGCAAAAGTTATTGTGAACGAAATATTGGTAAATAACAAGCTTCAAAACAAGAGATTATTTGCATCTGCAACTTTTAAAAATAAATGGAGGACAAAGTGAAGCGATTACGATAAAAACTGTAGCGTAGAAGTTTCCGTTTAAGTAAAAATTCGTCAATAACACGCCGAGAAATTGCTAACACAACAAACAACACCTTCCTTTTAGTAACTCGCTTGAGAAGTAAGTGTTCAGTACCAAACAAAATGTCAAACCCTTCGCTTCACTTGTTTTTACTCTTCCTCATTCCCTTGACTTCTTGTCAGGACAACGCCGCCCATTATTATTGGCGGGAATACACCGGAATTATCCCACGAGATGCAGTAGCGGGAGGTGCAAACATCAACAGCAAACAAGTCTACATAGGACAAGCTTACGTGAGGAACCACGGTTTGATACCCGGCCAGATCAACGCCGGTGTGAAAGAAATGTGGGTTCCGATCAGCGGGGTGCAAAAAATCGACCGATATATAAAAGTAAGTTGAAAGTTAAGATCGTGTCCGACGCTATATAATTGTGTTTAGATTCTTTGCAGCAAGAACAATTTCGCGTGGGTGGCGACCAACTCGACCGATCTGCATTTGGATTTGCTGGACAGGCAGATGGTAATCGGAGGGCACGAAGATGATCGCGGAATCATCGCCGTGGGACGGATCAGCTACGAGGGGGGCACACAAATTGGAAAAATCGACGCGTTCACCGTAGGGAACGCGCACTTTCGGTGGGTCAACGCCAACAAAAATGAAGGAGATGTTACTTCCTACGACGTACTGGTGTACCAAAAGTGGTTGTTATAAGGGCACGGTGCGCAATACCTATGTTGGATTTGTTTAAAAAAAATAATAATGATAGGGTATGCAACATCTATGTTGTGTTTATTTTTTAAATAAAAATTAATTCACGTTTGCACAATTTTTAACTAATCTATAATAAATGGATGTTTACTGGACAGAAGTCTACAATAGTGAGCAGGCAGAAGATTCCTGTAAGTTGCCCGAGGTCGTTACTGACCTTGTAATTCACGTGATTCACAAAAATTGTTATTCCATACTAATTTATTTACATACATAATTTATTATTACTAGAGGTCGCCCAGCGGTCGAAATTCGACCGTTATTCATTAAATTTGTAAGTTTGAAGTTTGTTTTAATCAAAGACTTTACTTCATAATCATTGTATTTAATTTTTCTTTTAAATTTTATTGTATTACGTCAGATGCGAGCGTGTACAAATACGTCATTATGCCCAATTTTACCTATTACCATATTTGAAAAATACGAACGATAGGAAAAATGAGGTATATCTTGGCTAAGCCATATTTAAAAAACAGTAACGCGTTTTTGACAATTGCTTGGGTTTTTTTCTTACTATACTGGCCAGGTTTGGCCAAAGCTACACAGTTATTTTGCCTATCTTTTCAAACAAATTATTTTTATTAAAAAAAATTACTCGAGATCGGCAAAGATCTTGCAGAGCTTTTTGGGGTTTCTTCAGAAAAATATTTGTACATATTTGTCTCTAAAAACCCTTCCTTCATTTTTACTTCATGTTCATTCTACCTCCATTTCCCATAACGAAATACATGAATTAATGAATGAATCAATTTTTTGCAAAAGTTATTGTGAACGAAATATTGATGAATAACAAGCTTCAAATCAAGAGATTATTCACACCTGCACCTGCAATGGAGGACAAAGTGAAGCGATTACGATAAAAACTGTAGTGTGGGTTTCCGTTTAAGTAAAAATTCGTCAATAACACTTCAAGAAATTTCTGACACAACAAACAACATCTCCCTTTTATTAACTCGCTTGAGAAGTAAGTGTTCAGTACTAAACAAAATGTCAAACCCTTCGCTTCACTTGTTTTTACTCTTGCTCGTTCCCTTGACTTCTTGTCAGGACAGCACCGCCGATTATTACTGGCGGGAATACACCGGAGTTATCCCACGAGATGCAATAGCGGGAGGTGCAAACATCAATGGCGAACAAATCTACATAGGACAAGCTTACGTGAAGAACTCCGGTTTTATACCCGCCCAGATCAACGCCGGTGTGAAAGAAGTGTACGTTCCAATCAGCGGGGTGCAAAAAATCGACGAACGTATCAAAGTAAGTTGAAAGTAAATATTGTATCCGACGCTAAATGTGTTTAGATTCTTTGCAGCGTGAACAATTTCGCGTGGATTCCAACCAACTCGACCAGTCTGCATTTGGAATTGCTGGAGAGGCAGGTGGTAATCGGAGGGCACGAAGATGATCACGGAATCAGCGTCGTGGGACGGATCAGCTACGAGGGGGGCACACAAATTGGAAAAATCGACGCGTTCACCGTGGGGGACGCGCACTTTCGGTGGGTCGACTCCAACAAAAATGAAGGAGATGTTACTTCGTTCGACGTCCTAGTGTACCAAAAGTGGTAGTAATAAAAATTCATTAACATTTGCACAATTTTTAAGTAACCTAAAATAAATGAATAGTGAGCGGGCAGATAATTCCTGTGAGGTCCTGTTGTACAAGAAGAAATAAAAAAGCGTAAGAAGACTTGGTGTTTTCTCGTGTTTTCCTTTGGAGATAATGTAACAATATAGAATGATACTTTTTTTCGAATTCTGTTTATAATAGTATATTATGATACAAGTTTATAAGGAAGCCTTTAAAGCACGCGCGACGAGTTTAAGAGCACGACGCGTAGCGGAGTGCTTTTAACGTCGCAAGTGCTTTAAAGGCCCTTATAAACGTGTATCATACGCTATTTTTTATTATACCTGGACTACAATCTGAAAATTATAATAAAGAAAGTAAATTGAAATACCTTTTTCGAAGTAATCTGTGTCATTAATCGTTGATATAGAAATGATCAATTGTTGTTGTTTCGTTGCTATCATAAATTTTCTATAAATGTTTATTTATCATTGTTCAAAATGTAGGTGAATTTGTTGTTACCTAAGCAACCTTTAAAGCTCGGCGTGCTTGAATCGCCTGTTTTCGCACGCTCAGGCGTGCTTAAAACGGCCATTCTGATGCAGGTATAATAAAAAACATGTTTTAGCTCATGTTTTAAATATAGAAAATGAATTTTGCACTTTGCTGATCACAGGTTACTAGCGAAAAATAAATTCTTCGATAACGATAAGAAAATGTTTTGGATGATCGCCGCGACGATTTTTGATTGTAAGAACTTTTTGCAAAATCAAAAAATATGTATGTAATTATGTTATTAATATAGATATTTAATTTTAGAAAAAAAAATTGATCCTGATATTTTTTTTTTTTTTTGTTTGACACTGTCAGAATTTGAGAATTTTCTCCTGTGTGAACGGATTTTGATAAATGTCACAACTTGTCAAAACGAAACGTCAAGCTAATTTTAAAGATTTTAAGCGATTTGGAGCCTTTAAGGGGCTCGTCGAACAAAAAAACGTTTCGTTCAATTCTTTGGCACTCGTGGGCCCTTAAAACACTCGTTTCACTCGCGTTTTAAAATGGCCCACTAGTGCCAAAAAACGCCCAATTTACAAACGAACTCATTAAATAAACTACTATTATCTTGTAGATCAGGTCAGATATGGGTAGCCCCCCAACAACGAGAGCTCCGAAAGATAAAATAAAAAAGATCTTTTATTATCAAGATCACAAATTTCGTTGTAGGAATAGTGATCCCGATTTACCAAGGAGAAAAAGACATAACTGCCGCGATCAAAGGAGTCAGGAAGATAGAAAGACACATTAAGGTAAGCCACTCTCTAGCGACATTCTTTGGTAAATTTTTATAAATATTCAATTCAAAATATCAAAATCCGTTCACACAGGAGAAAATTCTCAAATTCTGACAGTGTCGGACAAAAAAAAATTAATCGTGATATTATTTTATCCTCTGGATCAGGCCAACAACGAGAGCTCCAAACGATAAAATAAGAAAAACATTTTATTATCAAGATCACATATTTCGTCCTAGGTAATTGAAAGCGCGTTTTTAACAAAGATTGACAAAAGATAATTTAATTATTAAATATTTCGTCTAATTGATCATTTTTATTTTTTGTGCTCTCAATATCATTTTACTAGGTAGAAATCAATAAAGAACACTTTACTCATTAGTTATTGGCAACGCAGTAACAAATTTTAATCGATTTATTTTCGCAATTAACGATTATGATACAGTTGGTTAAATTGTGAAACAAAAGTCCACGTGAAATATATATCAATGGAAAGGAAGTCCCTCGTTGATGTGTTGTCTGCAGTGTTGAGGCTTGAAGTTGACGAAATGTTCTCTTGATTCAGGCCGCTAAAAATCCTCTTTGAAGTTTGAATTTTGTTTTGAATCAGGAACAAAAATAAAATATATTTTAAAATTTAAGCAGTTATTACCTTTTCCAAAAAAAAAATGCCAACATAATATTTTCCTTCAAAGTTTTCAAACTTCGAAATTAGTACAAATTAACTAGAGTGACAAGTGACAAACAATGAAGCACAGGAATGGAGTATTTTGTTCCATTAAATTGACCAATGGGTGATTAAAAGTTCACTTGATGATCGGTTATTCTGTTTGTTGCCACTTTCTCACGTTTCAGTTTACTTTTCAATATTTCTAAAACTTTCCGTGTGATTATTTGTTAAAATTTCACAAATTGTTTTTTTCCACTTTGATTAATTGTTATTACATAAAAATAGAAATTATCTTAGTTGATTATCGATTAAAAAAACAATTTTAATTAAAAACACAGCAAATCTCCAATCTCAAGATCGATTTCCGAAACTCGGCCACTATAAATAATAACAGTCGAATGGTGGACACAAACTGAGTCAGTCCATCAACAATAGCACACGATGTTAAAGCTATTTGTAGTGTTCGGGTCAATTCTGGCGTGCTGCTACGCTGCAGAGCCTGCCATCAAACCGACGAAGGGTGAAGTATGGCCCAAGCCCCAAGAGCAAGAAACGTCCGAGAACTACCTCGTCCTCCAACCCCACACCTTCAGCTTCAAGGTAAAACAAATCTGTCGAATTGTCAGTAGAATTGGTAGCGGAAATTGTAGGGCCCCGCCGACATCGGCTGTCCCAACTTCCTCAATGACGCTTTCACCAGATACTGGACGATCATCGCCACTTTGCCGTCTCAGCAAGGGCAGCTCTCCGAAGTGAGAGGACGGCCCCAGAAGAAGTTCTGGGAGGCTGACGACAACTTCGTAGGCTACTTGGACAGTCTCAAAGTCGAACTGATTGGAGCGTGTGCCAGCGAAGCCGTCCGACCGGACCTTGGAGATGACGAAAATTGTGAGTTGGGCCGAAAGTGAGAGTTTAATGATCGCCTTTCAGACTCTCTCACGATTAGCAACGAAGGGTCCACTCTCTCGGCGTCTACGATCTGGGGGGTACTTCGAGGCCTGGAGACTTTTTCCCAGTTGGTCTACTTGGAAGGAGAATCGGTAAGTACGAGTACTACTTAGAGAATGGCGAGAATCTTAATCTCTTGTAGCTCGTTGTCAATGCCACCATTATCACCGACTTCCCGAGATTCCCCCATCGAGGACTTCTCCTGGACACTTCGAGGCATTTCCAGCCCGTCTATATCATCTTGCAAAATCTGGACGCCATGGCTTACAACAAATTCAACGTTCTGCATTGGCATCTCGTCGACGACCCCAGTTTTCCGTACGTGAGTCGCACCTATCCCGAGTTAAGGTGAGCAGAAAAGCGCAATCGAGACTCCCTCTGAAGTGTGACATTTGCAGCGAAAAAGGCGCTTACCATCCCGTCTCTAAAGTGTACGAACAAAGTGACGTGAGTAAAATCATCGAGTACGCTCGTGTCCGAGGGATTCGAGTGATTCCGGAGTTCAACATGCCCAGTCACACCGAATCTTGGGGGTTGTCCCACCCCGAGCTGCTGACAGCTTGTTACTTCAATGACCAACCCTGGCATGCAATGGGGCCCTTGGACCCCACCAAAAACACCACTTACACCTTCTTGAACAATCTCCTCACGGAGGTCGTCGATGTTTTCCCCGATTCACACATCCACATAGGTGGCGATGATTTCAGCAGCTATTTTTGCTGGTAAGTTGTCCTGTTCGTTATCATACCCGTAGTTTAATGGTAATTCTTCACAGGAAGAGGAATCCTGACGTCAAAGCTTTCATGAGTGATAACAATATCTCGTCGTACGAACAACTCGCGAATTACTTCTTTCAAAATGTGATCAGCCTCCTCGACTCGCTCAACTCAAAATACCTTGTCTGGGAAGAGGTGTTCCTCAACGGTGTAACTTTGCCCAACAATACCACAATCCACGTGAGGGCGGACGGTGGTTTTGACACTCTCGCCGCGGTAAGTTCCTTCTTTCCCCACGAACGACAAAAAAATGAACTTTTGACATTTAGGTGACCAAAGCTGGCAAGTTCGGAGTCTACTCCGGTTGTTGGTACTTGGACGAACTGTCCACTGGCTCCGACTGGCAGAAATTCTATGAATGCGAACTTCTAGACTTCGATGGTACAGACGAACATAAAAAGCTAGTTTTAGGTGGAGCGGCTTGCATGTGGGGCGAAACGGTTAACGAGTACAGTATCATGCCAAGAGTGTGGCCGAGGGCTAGTGCCGTTGCTGAGAAACTGTGGTCCGCTCAAGACGTCAACGATAGTGAAGCGGCCAGACCGAGATTGGAGGAGCACGGTTGCAGGATAAACCGCAGAGGAATCGCGTCTCAACCTCCCAACGGTCCCGGAGTTTGTCTCTAAATTAACCTGTCAACAAAAGCAAATAAAATCTGCTTGAACAACTTGGGTGTTTTTTTAAGCATATATCACAAAACCGAATTTAATAATAATTGTGTGCTTGACGTGAAAGGCGCGTTAAAAAAAATCACAGATATTTGTTTAGCAGTGTTGATGTCATTACATTACTCTCGTCATTCTCATTTTCGTCCTAACCTCACTTTTTTCGCCAGTCGAGGTTCATGGATTCCTCAGGATTAGGTACTAATGGCGCGAGTATACTGGTACAGTCTCTGAAGATGCGATCGTGGGGGCCAAATCCCTCAGCCATGTTTACGTCGGTGAAGCTTACGTCAAGAATGAGAGCTTAATTAGGGTGATTAAATATTCTTACGTGAGTTTTGTGTGTAACTTTGAAAACCAAAAACGAACAAAATCCGAGTAGGTTGCCATCCATATTAAAAGCAAAAAGCACTGAGAATAAGTCTATCTAAACTCTATCAATCTTTACTTTTTTATGTAATCTAGTAATGGACTTGATTTTAGTTGAATCTGTTTCGTGTGTGTTTCACAAATATTAAACAAAGATTTTTCAAATAAATTATGTATTTTCATATACGAGTATAATACAATAGGTAAGTGATCTATTTTTGAAGTGAAACTTTTTATGGGAGGGGTTTGAAATTCTGATCGGCAACCTTTTTTTGTGACGAAAAGTGGTGGGGGTAAACACTGTCTCGCACAACGTTTGCGCCAATATTTCCATCTCACTTAATTTGGAGTCTAATTATGTAAATTAATCTGTTTGACACGATACAAACATCCCTTAAAATTGTGTATACTTCTGTCTTTGTCACACTCACGGCATTTATCGATAATGTCCTCTCTTTTAATTAAAAATGAACAATGAGTTACGCTTTTCGATATTGTTTAGTGTTATCGTTAAAATATACAATTTTGTTGTAAATATGCTTAAGTCAGGCGCAGAAAGAACAAGAGCGTGGCGTGAGAGAAAACGTACGAGTAAAGTGATAGTTCAGAATGTGAAAAAAACGGTGTAAATAATAAAGACAATGAACCAGCCACTAGCACCTCAGCTCAGCCACCTCCTCTTCATCTATCAGTGATAATTTACAATATTCTGATTTTCCTGTAATATAAAAGTTTCACTTCTATCGTGCGTCTGTACGACACACTCTCTTTTTTTTCCAACAAAATTTGTCATTTAAGACATGAGTAGCTTTTGCAACGAATGTCTTAAATGACAAATTTTGCAGAAAAAATTAGACCACGAATTGTATTCGACTTGACAATCCACCGAGAAAATTTTTATCGAGTTGACCTAATAAATTTGACGATTCATTTTGACAGAAATTTTTTCACTATACTTACCTAAATCAATTTGATTGGTCCACATTTGAAAAATGCTGCAATTTGATTGGTTAAAAATTTTCGAGTTGGATTGTCATATACCGGGACATTTTTTTAACATTGAACATAGCTCATATTTATTCCCTATGTTCACTTTTAAAAAACACAGGTCACACAAAGAAAATAAGTACTTGACAGTTTAACAAAATGGTCAAGTTATTTGAAGAAGAAATACACATAATGCAGTTATTCTATGCCAATCAGAGCATTATAAATGTGCGTGACATTTCCAATGCAACAAACACACATGATAGACCAATTCCATCAATCCGAACAATTTTTAACATTATTTAAAAATCTCTGGTGTTTGGTATAGTTGGTTGCATAGCAACTCACAATGCACTGATCTGTGTTTTTTAAAATTGAACATAGGGAATAAGTATGGACTATGTTCAGAGTTAAAAAAATGTCCCGATATAATACCCACAATAAATGGTCAAATTTTTTCCAACAAAATTTGTCATTTAAGACATGAGTAACTTTTGCAACAAAAATTATATTTTTGGAGGGGACATCAAACAATTTTTTTTTAATTTCATTTCACCTGTATCAAAGTATTAATTTTTAATTAAACGGGTTAACCGAAGCACCTTGTTTCATTTCGGGTATCGGCTTTGGAGTATCACTGGATCAGGGTACTCCCGTCTCAGCGTTGCCGGAGGATCCTGGCGCCCTTTTCTCCTCATCGTTTTGGGTCGAGTTAACTTTCACATTTGACCCCGCCCCAAGACTGAGCTACCGGCGACCATTGCCAGCAGCCCACCCAAAAGAAAAAAAATATCGTGGCAAGTTAAAAATAAATACAAAACAAAGTGAAGCGATTACGATAAAAACTGTACTGTTGGACCAATGGAGCAAAATTCTTCAATAACACCTCAATGAAATTTCTGACGCGACAACCAACATCTCTTTTATCAACTCAGAACTCACTTGTCAAGCATTCAGTACCAAACAAAATGTCAAACCCTCCGCTCCACTTGCTTTTACTCCTGCTCATTCCCTTGGCTTCTTGCACGGATGCCAATTATTACTGGCGCGAATACACCGGAAATATCCCTCCGGATGCATTAGTGGGAGGCGCAGACATCAACGGCGAAAACGTTTACATGGGACAAGCTTACGTGAAGAACTCCGGTTTGATACCTGTCCAGATCAAAGCCGGTGTGAAAGAAGTGTACGCTCCCATGAAAGGGGCGCAAAAAGTCGACCGATATATAAAAGTAAGTTGAAAATTAAGATCGTGTCCGATGCTAATTTTGTTTAGATTCTTTGCGGCGCGTTGGAAGATTTCGCGTGGGTGCCAACCAACGCGACCAATCTGCATTTGGAGTTGCTGAACAGGCAGGTGGTCACCGGAGGACACGAAGATGAGACTGGAAGAGTCGTCGTGGGCCGGATCGGCTTCGATGGGGGCACACAAATTGGGAAAATCAATACGTTCCCTGTGGGGAAGTCCTACTTTCGGTGGGTCGACGTCCACAAAAAGGAACGAGAAGTTACTACGTACGACGTCCTGGTGTACCAAAAGAGAAATGAATAATTGTATGGTTTGCAACATCCATATTGTATTTATTTTTGAAATAAAAATCCAACGTTTTCACTATTTTTAATCAATATTAAAAAATCGATGTTTACTGGACAGATGTCCACAATAGTGGGAGAGCAGTTGATTTCTACGAGGTCTCGGTGTATAAAAAGAAATAAAGAAAAAAAAACGTTTTTCGATTTTCGAATTCTGTTTACAAAACATGTTTATATCTCATGTTTTAAATATAGAAAATGGATTTGCTTATCACAGGTCACAGGGAAAAAAATAATTCGTAACGGTAAAGCTAATATAATTTTTTGGACAATTGGCGCCACACGACTTTTAATTGTTTGTACTTCCAAAAAAAAACTTAACAAAAAATGCTAAGAAAAGAAAAAACTTCATTGATCGTGAATTTTGTTTAATTCGGATTCTACGAGAGGTCTGTCATTAGAAGAGTTGTTATTAAAATGTCCACCACTGACAAAGCTTTCTTTATGCTCTACATGCTCTGCATGCTCAAACAGAGCACACTAAAAAAATAAAACTCCCCTACTACTCTGAGTTCACATTGTTTTTTGTTTCTATAGATAAAATAACTATTTGTGATGTTCAAATCCAACTCTATTAAAATAATAGTAGTTTATTTAACGAGTTCGTGTGTAAATTGGGCTCTTTATGGCATAAAGAGCCTAATTTACACGCGAACAAACCAGCGTTTTAAAGGCCCACGAGTGTCATAAAGAGTCCAATTTACACACGAACGAGTTGAATACAATGTTTTTTTGTTCGACAACCCCCTTAAAGGCTCCAAATCGCTTAAAATCTTTAAAATTAGCTTGACGTTTCGTTTTGACAAGTTGTGACATTTATCAAAATCCGTTCACACAGGAGAAAATTTCCAAATTCTGACAGTGTCGAACAAAAAAAAAATTAATCGTGATATTACATATTTTATCCTCTGGATCAGGCCATCTATGAGCAGCTCGTCAACAACGAGAGCTCCAAACGATAAAATAAGAAAAACATTTTATTATCAAGATCACATATTTCGTTGTAGGTAATTGAAAGTGCGTTTTCAACAAAGATTGACGAAAGATAATTTAATTATTAAATATTTCGCGTAATTGATCATTTTTATTTTTTGCGTACTTAAATATCATTTTACTAGTTAGAAATCAATAAAGAACACTTTACTCATTAGTCATTAGCAACTGCAGTAACAAATTTTAATCGATTTATTTTCGCAATTAATGATTATGGTACGGTTGGTTAAATTGTGAAACAAAAATCCACGTGAAATATCAATGTTGAGAAGTCCCTCGTTGATGTGTTGTCCGCAGTGTTGACGCTTGAAGTTGACGAAATGTTCTCTTTAATCAGGGCGCTACAAATCCTCTTTGAAGTTTGAATTTTGTTTTGAATCAGTAACAAAAATAATAGCTATTTATAATCGAGTGTGGGAAGTTACATTTTTGCAGCGTGAAGTTTAATTTGAAACACGACGCGCAGCGGAGTGTTTCATAAACTGAGCGTTGCAAAATGTTTCACACACAATTTAAAATGTTAAAAACAATTACTACTTTTCGAATTTTAATGGAACGCACCCAAGAATTGTCAAATGTAAGGTAGAACCGACAGATGGTACTGCTATTTTGATTTCTTTAAAGTCACTAGATTAATTGTTATTACATAGAAATAGAAATTATCTTAGTTGATTATCGATTAAAAAAAAACAATTTTAATTGAAAACACAGCAAATCTCCAATCTCGAGATCGATTTCCGAAACTCGGCCCCTATAAATACTCGTAATAACAGTCGAATGGTGGACACAAACTGAGCCAGTCCATCAATAAGAGCACATGATGTTCAAGCTATTTATAGTTGTGGGGTCATTTCTGGCGTGCTGCGCTGCGCTAGACCCTCCTGTCAAACCGTCAAAGGGTGAAGTATGGCCCAAGCCGCAACAGCAAGAAACATCCGAGAATTACTTTGTTATTCTATCCCGCACCTTCAGCTTCAAGGTAAAAGAAATCTGTCGAATTGTCAGTAGAATGGTTAGCGGAAATTGTAGGGTCCCGACGACATCGGCTGTCCCGACTTCCTCAATGACGCCTTCACCAGATACTGGACGATTATCGCCACTTCGTCGTCTCTGGAGCAGCGAGGGCAGCTCCCCGAAGTGGAAAGACAACCCCAGGAGAAATTCTGGGAGGCTGATGACAACTTCGTGGGCTACTTGGACAGTCTGAACGTCGAACTGATCGGCCAGTGTGCCAACGAAGCCGTCCTACCGGATCTTGGAGATAACGAAAACTGTGAGTTGGACCGAAAGTGAGAGTTTAATGATCGCCTTTCAGACACTCTCACGATTAGCAGCGAAGGGTCTACTCTCTCGGCGGCTACGATCTGGGGGGTGCTTCGTGGCCTGGAGACTTTTTCCCAGTTGGTCTACGTGGAAGGAGAATCGGTAAGTACCGCTTGGAGAATGGCGAGAATCTAAATCTCTTGTAGTTCGTTGTCAATGCCACCATCATTACCGACTTCCCGAAATTCCCCCATCGAGGAATTCTCCTGGACACTGCAAGGCATTTCCTGCCCGTCTACATTATCTTGCAGAATCTGGACGCTATGGCTTACAACAAATTCAACGTTCTACACTGGCATCTCACCGACGATCAGAGTTTTCCGTACAAGAGTCGCACCTACCCCGAGTTGAGGTGAGTAGAAGAGCGCAATCGAGACTCCCCTGCATTGTGACATTTGCAGCGAAAAAGGCGCCTACCACCCCGTCTCCAAAGTGTACGAACGGAGTGACGTGAGTAAAATCATCGAGTACGCTCGTGTCCGAGGGATTCGAGTGATTCCGGAGTTTGACACTCCCGGTCACACCAGTTCTTGGGGGGTGTCCCACCCCGAGCTGCTTACACCTTGTTACTCCGACGACCAACCCAACGGTCAACTGGGAGCCCTAGACCCCACCAAAAACTCTACTTACGCCTTCTTGACCAATCTCTTCAAGGAGGTCGTCGATGTTTTCCCCGATTCGTACATCCACATAGGTGGCGATACAGTCGACTTTTCTTGCTGGTAGGTCGTAATGTTCGTTATCACAGTTTCTGGGTAATTCTCCACAGGAAAAGCAATCCTGACGTCAACGCTTTCATGAGCGATAACGATATCTCGTCGTACGAGCAACTCGACGCCTACTTCTTCCAAAATATGTTGAGCCTCCTCGATACGCTTAACTCAAAATATATCGTTGAGTCAGAGGCGTTCCTCAATGGTGTGACTTTGCCCAACAATACCCCGGTCCTCGTGAGGAAGGTTGGTGGTCTTGACGCTCTCGCCGCGGTAGGTTTCTTGTTTCCCCACAAACGACAAAGAAAAACTTTTGGATTTTAGTTGACCAAAGCTGGCAAATCAGGAATTTACTCCGGCTGTTGGTACTTGGACGCCATCGCCACTGGCGGCGACTGGGAGAAATTCTATAACTGCGAACTTCTAGACTTCGATGGCACAGACGAACAGAAGAAACTAGTTTTGGGTGGAGAGACTTTGATGTGGGGCGAGTTTGTCAACGAGTACAATATCATGCCGAGAGTGTGGCCAAGGGCTAGTGCCGTTGCTGAGAAACTGTGGTCCGCTCAAGAGGTCAACGACATTGAAGCAACCAAATCGAGATTGGAGGAGCACACCTGCAGGATGATCCACAGAGGAATCGCGGCCCAACCCCCCAACGGTCCCGGAGTTTGTCTCTAAATTAACGTGTCAAAAAAGCAAATAAAATCGGCTTGAACAAGTCAGGTGTTTTTTTTTTTTTTTTTAAGCGTTTATCGCAAAAGGCTTGAGGAGACAGACGCGTTATAGTTTGTCGAGCGAGAAATTGGTTGACATAAAAATCACTAAATTTTACGCAAAGAAATTAGTACCTAGCGCCCGTAAAATTTGAAATATATCGTTCAAGCAGTAACATTTTTTTTGCCCTGAAATTGTGCTCTAATTGTCTAATTCCTCTCATTAATGTATTCTAGTGCATTTTGTAGTGTTGGGTTACAAGCCTACAATTTAAAATCTCCCAGTTTCTCGCTGAACGAAGTATACCAGTGAAAATCAAAGAAATTCGTTCGTCATGGTTGATGTCATCATATTACGCTCCGATGTTTCGTCCAAATCTCTCTTTTTTCGCTAGTCGAGTTTTATCGATTCTTCAGAATTGCTACTGGTACAACGGTAGAATCTCTGAAGATGCGATCATGGGGGGCAAATTTCTCGCCAGAAACGTTTACATCGGTCAAGCTTACGTTAAGAATGAGAAGTTAACTATGGTGATGAAAAAATCAAATATTTCACTTTTGGGAGTGCAAGAATGTAGAGATCTTACAAAATTCTAACTTAAGTAGATGCAAGTATTCAGACCGAACATGAGCCGCGTTTGATCAGTTAGAGAGTTAGACAATAACAAATTTCGATTCTGATTCTTCTTTGATTTTTGTAAATTTAATCTTTAGGTAGATCAATAAATGGGGGCGAAATTTCAGTGGTCCCATTAAATTCCCATCGGGATTAACGGAAGAAAAAACTAAAATGTAACAAATCGCTTCAGTACTCCTTTGACGCTACTATGTATCACTTCGTTCTATCTCTGGTGGTCATCTTCTTCTTCAACAGTCAAGTGTCTTGCATTCAGCAAAATTATTATTGATTATAGAAAAACACCTTTATAAAATAAATGTTAATGAAATTGTGACAGTTTTCAAAGTGTTTTTAAAATGAGTTTTACCGCAGCTGAATATGTAATGTGTTTAGCTCTAGGTACCGAAGAAAATAACGCGGCATTTAGCTGCACGGACATACACCATGCGTTTTCCTAATGGAAGGCATCCTAGTGTGAATGTTATTAGGCGTTTTGACCAACGATTGAGAAAAAAAAAGTAACCATGAGAACTACATACGGTAAGTATTTTTTGCAAAATCAAAAAAGATGTGGGCCCACGAGTGCTAAAAAAGGCCCAATTTACACACGAACTCATTAAATCAACTACTATTCTTGTCATACCTTTTTTGTTTTTTTGTTCGACGGGCCCCTTAAAGGCTCCAAATCGCTTAAAATCTTTAAAATTAGCTTGACATTTCGTTTCGACAAGTTGTGACATTTATCAAAATCCGTTTACACAGGAGAATAAAAAAAAAAATTAATCGTGATATTATTTTATCCTCTGAATCACGCCAGATAAGAGCAGCTCGTCAATAACAAGAGCTCCAAACAATAAAATAAGAAAAAAAATTTATTATCAAGATCGCATATTTCATTGTAGATAATTGAAAACGCCTTTTCAATAAAGATTGAAAAAAGATAATTTAATTATGTATTAAATATTTCGGGTAATTGATCATTTTTATTTTTTGCGTACTTAAAAATCATTTTACTAGTTAGAAATCAATAAAGAACACTTTACTCATTAGTCATTAGCAACGCAGTAACAAATTTTAATCGATTTATTTTCGCAATTAATGATTATGGTACAGTTGGTTAAATCGTGAAACAAAAATCTACGTGAAATATCAATGTTAAGGAAGTCCCTTGTTGATGTGTTGTCCGCAGTGTTGACGCTTGAAGTTGACGAAATGTTCTCTTGATTCAGGCCGCTACAAATCCTCTTCGAGGTTTGAATTTTGTTTTGAACCAACAGCGAAAATAATAGCTATGGGGAAGTTACACTTTGCAGCGTGAAGTTTAATTTGAAACACAACGCGCAGCGGAGTGTTTCATAAACTGAGCGTTGCAAAATGTTTCACACACAATTTAAAATGTTAAAAACAATTACTACTTTTCGAATTTTAATGGAACGCACCCAAGAATTGTCAAATGTAAGGTAGAACCGACAGATGATACTGCTATTTTGATTTCTTTAAAGTCACTAGATTAATTGTTATTACATAGAAATAGAAATTATCTTAGTTGATTATCGATTAAAAAAAAACAATTTTAATTGAAAACACAGCAAATCTCCAATCTCGAGATCGATTTCCGAAACTCGGCCCCTATAAATACTCGTAATAACAGTCGAATGGTGGACACAAACTGAGCCAGTCCATCAATAAGAGCACACGATGTTCAAGCTATTTGTAGTCTTGGGGTCAATTCTGGCGTGCTGCTACGCCGTAGGCCCTCTCGTCACCGCGTCGAAGGGTGAAGTATGGCCCAAGCCCCAACAGCAAGAAACGTCCGAGAACTACTTCGTCCTCCAACCCCACACCTTCAGCTTCAAGGTAAAACAAATCTGTCAAATTGTCAGTAGAATTGGTAGCGGAAATTGTAGGGTCCCGTCGACATCGGCTGTCCCGACTTCCTCGATGACGCCTTCACCAGATACTGGACGATTATCGCCACTTCATCGTCTTTGGAGCAGCGAGGGCAGCTCTCCGAAGTGGAAAGACAACCCCAGCAGAAGTTCTGGGAGGCTGATGACAACTTCGTGGGCTACTTGGACAGTCTGAACGTCGAACTGATCGGCGAGTGTGTCAACGAAGCCGTCCTACCGGAACTTGGAGATAACGAAAACTGTGAGTTGGACCGAAAGTGAGAGTTTAATGATCGCCTTTCAGACACTCTCACGATTAGCAGCGAAGAGTCCACTCTCTCGGCGCCTACGATCTGGGGGGTGCTTCGTGGCCTGGAGACTTTTTCCCAGTTGGTCCACGTGGAAAGAGAATCGGTAAGTACCGCTTGGAGAACGGCGAAAATCTAAATCTCTTGTAGCTCGTTGTCAATGCCACCATCATTACCGACTTCCCGAAATTCCCCCATCGAGGACTTCTCCTGGACACTTCGAGGCATTTCCAGCCCGTCTACATCATCTTACAGAATCTGGACGCCATGGCTTACAACAAACTCAACGTTCTGCACTGGCATATCGTCGACGATCCTAGTTTTCCGTACGTGAGTCACACCTACCCCGAGTTGAGGTGAGTAAAAAAGTGCGATCGAGATTCTCTCCGCAGTTGTGTCATTTGCAGTGAAAAAGGCGCTTACCATCCCGTCTCTAAAGTTTACGAACAGAGTGACGTGAGGAAAATCATCGAGTACGCTCGTGTTCGAGGGATTCGAGTGATTCCAGAGTTCGACACTCCCGGTCACGGTGGTTTCACCAGTTCTTGGGGGTTGTCCCACCCCGAGCTGCTGACACCTTGTTACTCCAACGACCAACCCAACGGTCAACTGGGGCCTATGGACCCTACCAAAAATTCCACTTACACCTTCTTGACCAATTTCTACAAGGAGGTCATCGATGTTTTCCCTGATTCATACATCCATGTAGGTGGCGATACAATCGACTTTTCTTGCTGGTAGGTTGTCCTGTTCGTTATTATACTCGTAGTTTAATGGTAATTCCCCACAGGAAGAGCAATCCTGACGTCAACGCTTTCATGAGCGCTAACGATATCTCGTCGTACGAGCAACTCGACGCCTACTTCTTCGAAAATACGGTCAGCATCCTCGACTCGCTCAGCTCAAAGTACCTCGTGCAGCAAGAGGCGTTCCTGTACGGTGCGACTTTGCCGAAGTCTACCGTGGTCCAAGTGATGAAGCTCGGTCTTGACGTTCTCGCCGCGGTAGGTTTCTTCTTTCCCCACGACAAAAAAAAAAATAAATCTGTTGGCTTTTAGTTGACCAAAGCTGACATGTTCGGAATTTACTCTGGCTGTTGGTTGTTGGACAAGCTGTCCGGTGGCGGCGACTGGGAGAAATTCTACAACTGCGAACCTCTGGACTTCGATGGCACGGACGAACAGAAGAAACGAGTTTTGGGTGGAGAGGCTTTGATGTGGGGCGAGATAGTCAACGAGTACATAATCATGCCGAGAGTGTGGCCGAGGGCTAGTGCCGTTGCTGAGAAACTGTGGTCAGCTCAAGACGTTAACGACATTGAAGCGGCCAAACCGAGATTGGAGGAGCACGTTTGCAGGATGAACCGCAGAGGAATCGCGGCTCAACCTCCCAACGGTCCCGGAGTTTGTCTCTAGATTAACGTGTCAACAAATGCAAATAAAATCAGTTTGAAAACAATTTGTGGAGGTGTTTTTTATTTTTTGAAGCGTTTATTACAAAAGGCTTGAAGCGACAGACGCGTTACAAGTGAAAAAAAAATCAAAGCAATTCGTTTGTCAGTGTGATGTGATCACATTACGCTCATGTTTCGTCATCACCTCCCTTTTTTTGGCTAGTCAATTTTTATTGATTTCTCAGGGTAACTACTGGCGCGAGTATACGGGTACAATCCCTGAAGATGCGATCATTGTGGGCCGAAACGTTTACATCGGTCAAGCTTACCTACATCAAGAATGAGAGCTGAATTGTGGTGCAGTGCAAAAATGTACAAGTCTTACGAAATCCTTACTTACATACAGGGTGTTTTTGAAAGTTGTGCAGAAATTTTAACCACGAGCTACTGGCTTCGTGTAGAACTCGGAAAAAATATTTTTAAAAATCTATGTCAGAAAATAAAATGACATTTATTTTTTGAGCTACAATTTTTTTTTTTATTGCTTTTAGTCTTCTACGTTGTTCCACAACCTCGTAGGTAAAATTTCGGCACATTTTAAAAATACACCCTGTA
The DNA here is from genome assembly GCF_963966145.1 of Tenebrio molitor. Classification (NCBI taxonomy): domain Eukaryota; kingdom Metazoa; phylum Arthropoda; class Insecta; order Coleoptera; family Tenebrionidae; genus Tenebrio; species Tenebrio molitor. The sequence goes on from NC_091047.1 coordinate 935,120, forward strand.
TATAATATTTTATAAAACATGAGCCGAGTTTGATCAGTTAGACAATAATAAATCCCGAATCCGACTCTTCTTTGAGTTTTGTAAACTTAATCTTTCGATATTCAATAAATGGTGCGGAATAAAGTTTTAGATTATTATTTTCAAAAAATTCTACCCAAGTACATAGAAAAATATCAAAAGAGAGAAAATTTGAAAAAAAGTGCATTGTTTCTGTAAGAATTTGCAGCAACATTAAAAAATAAATACAAACACAAAGTGAAGCGATAACGATAAAAACTGTACTGTGGGACTCCCAGTGGAGTAAAATTCTTCAATAACACTTCAATGAAATTTCTGACGCAACAACCAACATCGCTCTTTTATCAACTCAGAACTCACTTGTCAAGCATTCAGTACCAAACAAAATGTCAAACCCTCCGCTCCACTTCCTTTTACTCCTGCTCATTCCCTTGGCTTCTTGCACGGACGCCAATTATTACTGGCGCGAATACACCGGAAAAATCCCAGCGGATGCAGTAGTGGGAGGTGCAGACATCAACGGCGAAAACGTCTACATAGGACAAGCTTACGTGAAGAACTCCGGTTTGATACCTGCCCAGATCAACGCCGGTGTGAAAGAAGTGTACGCTCCCATCAAAGGGGCGCAAAAAGTCGACCGACATATCAAAGTAAGTTGAAAGTTAAGATCGTGACCGATGCTAATTTTGTTTAGATTCTTTGCGGCGCGTTGGAGGATTTCGCGTGGGTGCCGACTAACGCCACCAATCTGCATTTGGAGTTGCTGAACAGGCAGGTGGTGATCGGAGGGCACGAAGATGGGTACGGAAGCGTCATCGTGGGACGGATCAGCTACGAGGGGGGCACACAAATTGGGAAAATCAACGCGTTCACCGTGGGGAATTCGCATTTTCGGTGGGTCGATATCCACAAAAAAGAACCAGGAGTTACTAGGTACGACGTCCTGGTGTACCAAAAGAGAAATGAATAATCGTATGGTTTGCAACATGCATGGTGTATTTATTTTTTAAATAAAAATCCAAAATTTGCACTATTTTTAATCAATATTTATAAAAAAAATCGATTTTTACTGGTCAGATGTCCACAATAGTGAGAGAGCAGTTGATTTCTACGAGGTCTTGGTGTATAAAAAGAAATAAAGAAAAAAAATGTTTTTCGATTTTTTCCTTTCAGAAAGTGTAACATCATAGAATGATAAATGAATTCTGTTTACAAAACATGTTTATATCTCATGTTTTAAATATAGAAAATGGATTTCCTACTTTGCTTATCACAGGTCCCAGGAAAAAAAATAATTCTTTGATAACGATGATATAATTTTTTGGACAATTGGCGCCATGACTTTTAATTGTTGGTACTTGCAAAGAAAACTTAACAAAAAATGCTGAGAAAAGAAAAAAATTCATTGATCGTGAATTGTGTTTAATTCGGATTCTACGAAAGGTCCGCCATTAGAAGAGGCATATTTTATGCTCTGTATCAGCATTAATGTGGACAGCCCATGAAGGTACTATTAACCAATGCTGGGTCCATGGGACAGCCCCCCAACAACGAGATCTCCGAAAGGTCAAATAAAAAACGTCTTGCGAAAATGCGTTTTCTCTTGGTTCGTTCAAGGTCACACATTTCGTTGTAGCGAGTTGAAATAACGTTTTTAACAAAAATTATCAAAGTAAATAGTTGACAAATGAAATTAACAATTGTGAAACATTAGTGTTGGAGATAAATGTAGGTATTTGAAAAATAAATTACCTTGAAAATTACAACGCCAAGCACGAAATGCTGCTTTCGCAATGGAAGTTACCGACGATAAATTCAAAACAGAACACTCGATCAAGATAAAAATAGTTAAAGCAAAATTACAACTTCATCACTATTCTTAACGTATTACTTTTTCCAAACTACATAAAAATTAATTCAATTTTTACTGTGCTTCAACGAAATAAAAACGCACGTGCCGATACTTCGAAATCCCAACTTCTCGAACATCCGCTTGGATCTTTCGTTATTCAACATGACGCTGCAGACCGGCCAGTGTCCTTCTTCGGCGATTTCCTTCGACAACACTCTGGTCACCAGACTACCGTACCCTTTCTTCATGTGCTTCTCTTCCGTCTGGAGCATCGCCGGATGACCGAACGCGTGTTTCAGCACCCACGCCACCATTTCGTTTTTACTCTTCAAAAAAACTCCGTACCCACCGTTCGCTTCGATGAACTTACCCAAATAACTGTCGGAACCTGGAAAATTGTGCGGCCACGCCGCACTAACTTGCTGTGCGGCGCTCGGCTCCAGTTTTCTCACAAACACCTCCGGCGGACACCTGGAATTCAGCACTGCTTGAAGCAACCCCATCTACTCCCCCGTGACATACTCCACAGTAAACTGCCGTGCTTGTTCTGGGGGAATTGCATAAAGAAAACACGGATTATCCATCTCCTTCACCAAATTCTTATCCTTGACGAATTGTTGTATCGCAGACATGTGCTTTTCGTGGACGGCAAAAAACATAGTCCTCCGATCGTCGTACTTTATCCGATTGGTTTCCATCAAAGCTCGGTAAAGCGAGGAGCCGTCGTCGTCCAACGTGAAGACGAAAACGTCTTGAGAACAGAACTACACCGGAGTTATCACGCCAAGCACGGTACAACAAAAAACGTACCGATATGTTGGCCACGATGGTACCGTCACTTTTCCAAGTGTCATTCGGTGACCAAAACGTGATCGAGTCGCGGAATTTCTCCGACTGCTTCCATTTCATCGCCGTGTGTACGAAACTCACCATGTAGGGAGCCCAGGGTGCTCTCTCTTCGTACAGAGCGGCCAACTGTGGTAACTGCACGGCTCTGATTTCGCAAAGAACATCTCCTCCTTCACTCATGACGTACACTTATGAAAATGTGCCAACTAGACGCAGGCTAAACACTCGCACTAACGTAATGAACACTAATTACCCGAGAACGCAGATCAAGATCAAAATTGCAGAACAAATTTATCCAATTATTATATCACGTGATATAATAATCACTGATAACGGTTGCTTAGATTGACGTAGAGTGATCACATTGAAACCAATTAAGTAATTCAAACAGTTTTACACCCACTTAAAGTTTAAATTTAGTGTGTTGGTTATGCAACCAGTTATACACAAATACGTCAATTGCAAAATTTATCTTCCAATCTAGTCTTTTTGATACTTTTATGAACTTAAAACTGTTCTTCGCCAGCACGGTCGCTGGAGCATCACATTAAGAAAAATTTTGTCTATTTTGTCAATAGTACAACAATGTTATGAGTCTTGGTATGTTCACCAAGTAATTTTTCATCTGTTCTCTTGGTTTTAAATTAGACAGAGTCGTTTGACATATTTATAATGTTAAAAGTTAACCGAATGCAATTTCCAACACAATGTGATTTACATTCCGCCGGTTTTCCCACCTGTCTTGGGCAAACAAAAAATAATCATGACGGCAAGAGTCACTAAACTGCAGCCTTCGCAAACAGTTCTTTGCCACCTCAGGATGCCACTGTACACTGTTGCGCTGATTCTCTTCATAATCGGCGTCCAAGACGCTGCTTGTTATCAACGAGGTAAGAATAACAAAGTAGAAGTAACAATATGATTGATTAATTGTAATTCAGATTATTTTTGGCGCGAGTACACCGGATCTGTTCCTGAAGACGCCATCGTGGGAGGTCAAGACATCAACGGGAAAGACATCTACATCGGACAAGCCTACGTCAGAAACGAAGGTTTGATACCTGTGAGGATCAGCGCAGGTGTGAGACAAGTCCACGCCCCCATCAGGGGAGTAAAAAATGTCGACACTTATACCAAGGTGAGCCTCTAAAATGTACAGAAAAGAGTATGACAAGTACTCGTTTAGATACTATGCGGCCCCCAACAAAACTTCTTCTGGACGGCGGCTAACCGCACCGATCTTCATCTGTTACTGATCAACAAGCACGCCGTACTGGGAGGACACGAAGACGGGGGAGGTATACTGAACGTGGGGCGGATCAGTCACGAGAGCGAGGTCAAGATCGGGAAAGTGACCGCTTACAGTACCGGAAATGCATATTTTTACTTCAGTAACAAAGGCAAAGAAGAACGAGTAAACTCTTACGAAATTCTTTTGTACAACGACAACAGCGTCGATGTTAGGTTTAAAGCATTGACAAACAAATAATCTGGTCACAGTTTTGTCAATGTCAGTTGAGTTGTAAGAATAAAAACAAACGAATTTGAATCATTACCTAGGGCAATGGCACGGCGTTATCTGCACGGCTCGATATTGACCCACAAACCGACCTACATCCTCTCCGATAAAGAAAATCGCGACCCGAATGACGTTCGATTGGAATGTTAAACGTAAATTACACGTTTACGCACCTTTGATCTCTGTTCCTGCTGCGTACCGCATTTAATTTTTGATGTGTTAGTCATGGTACGATTCGTACCACCGCACACTTGCATAACGTCCAAAGTATAATAAGTGGTTATGGAGACAATTGTCTTCCATCACCATTAACAAGCACTATTTCCAAATATATAGCATCTGCCCGACGATTCGATTAGTACGTGTGAAAGTCGTGGTACCACATCATGTTGACAATTTTGCTGTTCCTGGGGGTGCTAACAGGTGAGAACTCGACGAAACACTTCCGAAAATAATCCCAAGTAGGAGGCAGAGTCGCCGAAGAGTGCCACAGGAGGGACTACGGAAATGGCGGCCACGTGTGCGTTTGCACTTCGACACGGTGCGATACAGTACCGAGACCCACGCCGGTAGCGCGACCCAATTTTCTCAGGTATACCTCGAACAAGGCCGGTTTGAGGTTCGAAAAGTCGACGGGAAGCTTCATCACGACGGATCGACTCTTCGACAACAAGATTGTCGTAAATGCGAACGACAAGTACCAGACGATGATGGGTTGGGGCGGCGCTTTTACTGATTTCACAGGAATTAACATCAATTCTCTGGACGAACAAGCACAGGACAAGTTGTTAGAGTCCTACTTTTCTGATCACGGGATTGAGTACAACTTGTGTCGTGTGCCGATAGGTAGTACCGATTTTTCCAAACGCGCCTACTCCTACGCAGACAGCCACGCGGATGCGAAATTGACACACTTCAAATTGGCTCCGGAAGATTTTCAGTTTAAAGTAGAGCGAGACCAGTGGGTTGGGTTTTCAGTACTGATGGGTTTCAGATTCCGTTCATCCAAAGGGCGAAAAATTTGAGCCAAGGGAAGTTGGAGTTGTTCGCCTCGGCATGGGCGGCTCCCAAATGGATGAAAACCAACGGACAGTACGCGGGTTTTGGGTTCTTGCACGAGAACATGTACCAAGCGTGGGTCGAGTACTACGTCAAGTTTTTGGACAGCTATCAAGAGCAAGGGATCGAGTTTTGGGGATTGACCACTGGAAACGAACCCAGTTTGGGGATTATTCCCTTGATCAAAATCAGTTCGGTGGGGTGGTTACCCAAAATAATGGTACTACAATGTGTACCATTTAGAGTGTTGCTGAATTTGAGTCTTTTAGGAGACTTGGATTCGGTGCAATTTGAGCCCCACAATCAGAAACTCTAGCCACTCGGCGATTAAAATTATCACGTTAGACGATCAAAGATTCTTTTTGCCTTGGTTTGTCAACATCGTAACCAAGTTCAGGTATTTCTTGAGGTACCAAATGGTTCACCGTCTATTATTTCAGGTTTTCAAACACAGAACCACGAGAGACTACGTCGACGGAATCGCCGTCCATTGGTACTATGACACTACATTTCCACCGAGTTTGCTCAGAAAGACCCACGAGAATTTCCCCGAAAAATTTGTTCTAGCAACTGAAGCTTGTCTCGGTAAACACATTCAAGTGGTGACTTTTCGGTATCTAAAACTGATCAATAGGTAACAAACCTGGACAGAAGGATGTGGATTTGGGGTCTTGGCAACGCGGGGAACGATACGCTGCAAATATCATCGAGGTACTGCCACAAATACAAACTACGCGGGTCATTTTTTTTTTCATAGGATGTCAACCACTGGATCACCGGTTGGGTGGACTGGAACATGGCTCTAAACTTGAAAGGAGGACCCACCTACAGCAGCAATTTCATCGATTCGCCCATCATAGTCAACTCTTCTGCCAACGAGTTTTACAAGCAGCCCATGTACTACAATCTGGGACATTTTTCTAAATTCGTCCCGAGAGGGTCTGTCAGGCTTGGGTCGACTGGTTTCGACAACCAGGTCCCAGTCGCTGCTTTCAGAAGACCAGACAATGGTACAATTGTTGTGATTTTGAACAAGTAAGTGCGAATATCTAAGAAGTAATGATGCATCGACACATTGCAGGAAAGAACAAGTGGTACCGATCACTGTAGTCGATGATTCGAGAGGGAGTGCTCCAATCGAGCTGAGTGAACGGTCCATCAGTACCTTCTTGTATTGGTAAACTCTCATTTACCATTGACAGTCCTTATCAACGAATAATTTTGTATTTTACATTTTTGTTCACAATAAACTATCAGTTATTTTAATATTGTTTTTTGGTGACTTTTCCCATTACCATTATAAGTTCTATCACACTTTTTTATTATTTCAGTACTTAAAAAAAAACCAAATTGCCATGCAAATAACGTGATATGCATATATGTAAAACATTGAAAGTTGACCCCTAATACCTTTCCACAAGGTCAAAAGGTTTTCTTATCATGAGCGGACATTACTTTCTCTCTGTGGGTACTCCAAGTACCTCATTGAACCTAGTAGTACACTCTTTTGTTCATGAAGTACTAGAACTAACCCCAAACAAAGACTTCTTATTTTTGTTGTTGTTTTATACTTCGTGACGAAATCGTTATCAGCTGTATTTAAAAATTTATCAAAAATAACTTCAAGTTTACTCAAAGGCCATTTTGAAAAATACAGGGTGGTCCCGATATAACCTGCCAGAAGAAATCCAGTAATAGGTGACGATGAGTAGAACTCATACACAAAAAAAGTTTCTAATAAAAGTCTTTTCGTTTTCGAGATAAAAATAATTGAAAATTTGGTCAAAATTTGCTGTACGCTAATGAGTTCATCAGTTTTAAAAAGGTAATTCTGGTTACTTGGCTGCGATTTCTTTAGCAACGGTACCTGCAACACCTATGACATTTGTCAAGTTTAATTTTAAATTTGCGAATCCTTTAAAAAGTTATGAAATTCACGAAACAAGAATACGCCGATTTGCATTTACTCTATGGCGAAGCACGTGGTAATTCAAGACCGGCAAGGCTACCATACGGCGAGCGTTTTCCTGAAGGAGTCCTTCCGTCCCGTTGTACTTTTGTGGAGCTACATCTGCATTTATGTGAGGTTGGTTCTGACTGATTCCAATACGATGGCGTCCCCGATCCTCCATTTAACCCCTCTGGATTTTAATTTTTGGGGCCACACGAAAGATTTGGTATACGAAGTTGAAATAAATACAAAAAGCCAACTCCAGAAACGCGACACAGCTGCCGCGAACCAGATTCGTAAAAACCCAGAAATGCTGAATTCTGTTTATGAAAATTGGTACCGGCGCGGCGTACTCAAATGTGCTTAAATGCCAACGGAAGGCACACAGAACATTTATTATAAAATAATGTTTCTAGTCTAGTTTACCTTTCATTAGTTAGTAGATATTCTCAGTTAGAGTTGAAAGTACGAATATGTAAAGTGTAAATAAATTTATTCAATACATTATTTTGGCTATTTAACCACAATTAAGACGATACTCTTATTACACAGTTCTTCCACAATTTTGCACACACTATCTCTACATTTATTTACACATTGAGGAACACCACTTTATTTATTACTCATTCATCTCAGTCTACAAAATCAGCTTTTGTACTTAAATAAGCTGGTGAATTAACGCACACAGTGTCCAGCGTTTTCAATAAATGTCATTAATTTGATTTAGTTTGTCAGATTTGAGATTTGTCATAAACGATACAGGTACCTATGTTGCTTAGATACTGTCATCCTTACAAACACCAACAATTAATTCCTGAGTAGGTACGTATTTTTGTGGTCAGCAGCGTCGAATGGGTGTGGATAGGGGTTAATTTATCCCCATTATTTTGGACCTAACGAAGGGGGGTTTTTTGGACTTGTTAGATCCTTCTAATGACCCAGAATTTTTTTGGCAGGTTATATCGGGACCACCCTGTATAACAATGACCATCAAATTGTTTACGCGACTGCTGATATCATTTTACATGTAATTAAACCAAAAGTTTTACCGTTACCACTTGGTAACACGCGTAGCAATGAGAACAAGAGTGATGGTCGTTTTCTTTTTACTTTCCTGCTTAGGTAAATACAAGTAGTAACTAACTATCTGATCGAGAAACATTATTAATATCTTGAACAGTACTTTCTGCAGCCGACGAGGAATGTCTGAAAAGGGATTACGGTAACGGCGGCCACGTCTGCGTTTGCAACTCGGACCACTGCGACACCGTCTCAGAACCAGAAAGTGTTGAGCAAGGCCAGTACCTCATCTACACCTCCAACCAAGCCGGCTTGAGATTCAAGAAAGACAGTGGAGAATTCGAATCGTCGAGCTCTTCAGACAACACAATTCGCATAGACCCTGAACAACAATTCCAGAAGATTTTGGGGTTCGGTGGAGCTTTCAGTGATTCGACTGGCAAAAATATCCAATCTTTGGACGAAAAAGCTCAAAAGAAGCTGATGGAGTCGTACTTTTCCCGAGACGGGATTCAGTACAATTTGTGCAGGGTACCAATAGGTGGTACTGATTTTTCAGACCGACCCTACTCCTACGACGACGGCGACGAAGACCCCGAGTTGAAAAATTTTGAACTGGCACCGGAAGATTTTAAATACAAAGTAAAAAGTGTCGAAGTGTTTGCAAGTTTGTTTATCACGTCTTTCAGATTCCTTACATTTCGCAAGCTATGCATTTAACAGAAGGTGGACTGAGACTCTTCGGCTCGACTTGGACCGTTCCCAAGTGGATCACGACCAACGGGGAGTACGTCGGTGGGTACGTGCGCAAAAGTATGTATCAAACGTGGGCGAACTACTTCGTCAAGTTTCTGGAAGAGTACGACAAGAGGGGGATAGACTTTTGGGGCGTCACCACGCAAAACGAGCCCAGCAGTGCGATGACATCCGATGAGATCAACTCGGTCGGATGGACCTCCATGGAAATGGTAAGTAGAAGAGACCTGTTCTGTCAAATCTGCAAACATAGAGTACCAGTTTTGTCAAATCTGCAAACTTGCAGAGTATTTGGATCAGAGAGAATCTGGGTCCGGCGTTGCGAAACTCCAAATATTCAGACATCAAGTTGATGATGTTGGACGACCAAAAGCTGTGGCTGACGTGGTACGTCAACGCTGTAAGTACCGAAGTAAGTACGAAATGAGAGTCAACTCAAAAATCGACAGGTCTTGTCCAACAACAAAACATTGGACTACGTTGACGGCATCGCCATCCACTGGTACATGGGCATGGTAGCTCCACCGACTATGATGGTCCAAACCCACAAGAATTACCCAGACCTGTTCATGTTGTCCACTGAGGCGTGTAACGGTTTTGAAGAAGACTCCCCAGCAACATCTCTGGGTTCGTGGAAGCGCGGAGAGTTCTACTCTACCGACATAATGGAGGTACGACGCGTACCGCACACCAACACCTCTCTAATTTCTTTCGCAGGACCTGCTCAACTGGGTGGGAGGTTGGATCGACTGGAACATGGCCTTGGACGAAACCGGTGGTCCCACCTACATCAGCAATTTCGTCGATTCGCCCATCATAGTCAACGCTTCGGCCAACGAGTTTTACAAGCAACCCATGTTCTACCATCTTGGACACTTTTCTAAATTCATACCACCAGATTCTGTTCACATCGCCGCAGAGTCGAATTTCAAGGGCGACGTTTTGGTTCTAGCTTGCAAAAGACCAGACGGTACCATCGTGGTGGTTATTCTAAACAAGTAAGTCGATTTTGGTTTGAATTGTAGGTAGTAGAATTGCGTGTTTTAGGAGAGACAGTGAAGTACCGGTGAGCATAGTCGACGGAGAAAGAGGTACCGCACAGATAGACATCAGTGAAAGGTCCATCAACACGATAATGTACAGATGATGCTTCAATTTGTTGATGTGTACAGTAAAGAAATAAATTCTGTTTCGATAAATGTTTTGTTTTAGTTTGTCAAGTAGAAACAAAAAAAACCGCACTGGTACTATCTTCGATATTAAATTTGGCACAAAAAAAAGTTTATCAAATATGTATACCAAAATATGGGTGTAAAATTTAATTCTTAGGCAGTTCCGCCTTATTAGACATGTTGTTGGATATCGCTCAACTCTCATTATTTACTCAGGAATATACTCTGGAGGTTTTAAGCATTGAAGGCACTCATTTCATAGCCCAGGTTGCCCAAAACTGATATCCTCCAGTTACCAAAACACCTGGTAATTGTTTTTTTATCACCGGCTATCACAAGCCTAATTCACTGCACCACTTCCGAGGCTACAAATTATTCATCTCTTTCCGAGTACAAAAATCGGTGTCGCCACCTCAACATGTCGTTTTCCTTTCGCAATACCCTCGTCATGTTGTCGGTTTCCTCTTTTTTCTATTGATTTTTCCTGGTGATTAGACGCGACACCAAAACCAAAAAACCAAATTAGTTCGCAGGAAGTTTGAAGAGCCAAGAGTGTGCAAGCAGAGACTACGGACACGATGGTACCGTTTCCGTGTGCAACCTGACCCATTGCTACCCAATCCCGAGACCCGAAATAGCATAACGACCCCAACTTATCGTCTACTCGTCCAACAGAGTTGGGTTGAGATTTCAGCAGTTGAGGCAAAGAGCTCCGTTTTGGGTTCCAACGGGTGGTACCACCTTTTCGTTCCATGCTTACTCCTAAAGAAGACACAGTTGAACAACTTTCAACATTACCATTATAAGTTCCATCACAATTTTTATTACTTTAGTACGTTTTAAAAAACAAGTTGCCTTAGAAATAACGCGATATTACTTCCTGTCTATGAGTACTCTAAGTTGGTCTTAACTCTCGTTGAACCTAGTATAGTACACTTTTCTTATTTATGAAGTATTAGATCTAACTGCCAAAAAAGACAAAACACTAGCATAATACTAATTTCTTATTTTTGTCGTTTTCTATCGTTCTTCTATCGTAATCAGCTGCAATTAAAAAAGTTACCTTCAAGCACTCCAAAAACATTTAAAATTTAAAGTGGAGGCTATAACAATGGCCATGAAGTTTTTTACGCAAAAGCTGATATCATTTTACGTGTCATTAAAACCAAAGGTTTCGGTTACCATTTGGCAACACGTATAGAAATGAGAACTGTAGTGGTGGTTGTTTTCTTCTTGCCTTTCTGGGCAGGTAAATACAAGCACTTGATCGGAAAACATAATTAATGCCATAAACTTACTTAACAGTACTTTCTGGAGCCGACGAGGAATGTCTGAAAAGGGATTACGGCAACGGCGGCCACGTCTGCGTTTGCAACTCGGACCACTGCGACACCGTCTCAGAGCCAGAAAGTATTGAGCAAGGCCAGTACCTCATCTACACCTCCAACAAAGCCGGCTTGAGATTCAAGAAAGACAGTGGAGAATTCGAATCGTCGGGCTCTTCAGACAACGCAATTCGCATAGACCCTGAGCAAGAATTCCAGAAGATTTTGGGGTTCGGTGGATCTTTCACTGATTCGACTGGCAAAAACATTCAATCTTTGGACGAAAGAGTTCAGAAGAAGCTGATGGAGTCGTATTTTTCCAAAGATGGGAATCAGTACAATTTATGCAGGGTACCAATAGGTGGTACCGATTTTTCAGACCGACCGTACTCCTACGACGACGGCGATGAAGACCCTGAGTTGAAAAATTTTGAGCTGGCACCGGAAGATTTTAAATATAAAGTAAAAAGCGTCGGAGTGTTTGCAAGTTTGTTTATCACGTCTTTCAGATTCCTTACATTTCGCAAGCTATGAATTTAAGAGAAGGTGGACTGAGACTCTTCGGCTCGACTTGGACCGTTCCCAAGTGGATCAAGACCAACGGGGAGTACGTCGGTGGCTACGTGCGCAAGAGTATGTATCAAACGTGGGCGAACTACTTCGTCAAGTTTCTGGAAGAGTACGACAAGAAGGGGATACCATTTTGGGGAGTCACCACGCAAAACGAACCCAGCGTCTTGATGTTGTCCAAACAGATCAACTCGGCCGGATGGACCTCCATGGAAATGGTAAGTAGAAGAGGTCGACACCAGTTTTGTCAAAATCTGGTAAACTTGCAGAGTATTTGGATCAGAGAGAATCTGGGTCCGGCGTTGCGAAACTCCAAATATTCAGACATCAAGTTGATGATCTTGGACGACCAAAAGCTGTGGCTGACGTGGTACATCAACGCGGTAAGTACCGACGTACGTACGAATTGAGAGTCACGGAAAAATCGACAGGTCTTGTCCAACAACAAAACATTGGACTACGTTGACGGCATCGCCTTCCACTGGTACATGGGCATGGTAGCCCCGCCGAGTCTGATGGTCCAAACCCACAAGAATTACCCAGACCTGTTCATGTTGTCCACTGAAGCGTGTAACGGTTTTGAAGCAGACTCCCCGGCGACATCTCTGGGTTCGTGGAGGCGCGGAGAGTTCTACTCCACCGACATAATGGAGGTACGACGCGTACCGCACACCAACACCTCTCTAATTTCTTTCGCAGGACCTCCTCAACTGGGTGGGCGGTTGGGTCGACTGGAACATGGTCTTGGACGAAACCGGAGGTCCCACCTACATCAGCAATTTCGTCGATTCGGCCATCATAGTCAACGCTTCGGCCAACGAGTTTTACAAGCAACCCATGTTCTACCATCTTGGACACTTTTCGAAATTCATACCTCCAGATTCTGTTCACATCGCGGCAGAGTCGGATTTCGACGGCGACGTTTTGGTTCTAGCTTGCAAAAGACCAGACGGTACTATCGTGGTGGTTATTCTGAACAAGTAAGTCGATTTTGGTTTGAATTGTAGGTAGTAGAATTGCGTGTTTTAGGAGAGACAATGAAGTACCCGTTAGCATAGTCGACGGAGAAAGAGGTACCGCACAGATAGACATCAGTGAAAGGTCCATCAACACCATAATATACAGATGATGCTTCAATTTGCTGATGTAAAGAAATAAATTCTGTTTCAATAAATATTTTGTTTTAATTTGACAAGTAGAAACAACACACTGGTACTATATATTATTCCGATTCATTGGACATGTTGTTGGGTATCGCTCAACTGTCTCATTAATTACGATATGATAACTAAACAAGTGAAGGAACATCACAAACTTTTCGAGTACAAAAGCCGGCGTCACCTTCCCAACACTTCGTTGTCCTCTCGCGATTCCCTCGCCATGTTGTCGGTACTCCCCCTTGTTCTATTAATTTTTCCTGGTGAGTAGACGCAACATCGGAACCAAAAGACAAAATCAGCTTGCAGGATCTTTGAAGAGCCAAGAGTGCGCGAGCAGAGACTACGGTCACGATGGTACCGTTTGCGTATGCAACCTGACCCATTGCGACACAATCCCAAGACCCGAAAGAGTAGAACGACCCCAACTCATCGTCTACTCGTCCAACAGGGCCGGGTTGAGATTTCACCGAACCATACAAAACTTCACAAGTGACGCCGCCCCCCAAATCTACATAAATCCTAGAAAGGAGTACCAAACTGTTTTGGGTTGGGGCGGCGCTTTCACCGACTCTAACGGAATCAATATCAATTCTCTGGACCAAGAGCTTCAAGGTAAACTGTTGAGGTCGTATTTTGGTCCAGACGGAATCGAGTACAGTCTGTGTCGGGTGCCGATGGGTGGTACCGACTTTTCGACTCGTGCTTACTCGTACGACGACGGCGAAGAGGACAAAGAGTTGAACAACTTTCGACTGGCCCGGGAAGATTACCTGTACAAGGTAGTACCGTGGAAGTTGTGGTGTTTGCTCCGAGTCGCGTTTCTTGCAGATTCCGTACATCAAGGCGGCGTTCAATCTGTCTGACAATGACTTTCAACTGATCGCATCGACTTGGACGGCTCCTCGGTGGATGAAAACCAACAGAGAGTACTCAGGATTCGGGTTCATCCGCGAAAGCATGTACCAAACGTGGGCCAACTATTTCGTCAAGTTTCTAGATGAGTACCAGAATGAAGGGGTCACGTTTTGGGGAGTCACCACTGGAAACGAACCTGCCGACGCGTTCATTTTCCGCGATCAACTCGAAGTGGTCGGATGGACTCCGTGGCTGGTCGTAAGTTGCGTCAATCTGTACTCCTCGGTACTAATCGAAGGTTCAAGAGTGAATGGATCTCGAGCAATCTCGGACCCACTATCAGAAACTCGAACCATTCCAATGTTAAAATCATGATTCTAGACGACCAAAGAGCGTTCCTGCCATGGTACGTCGATAAAGTAATCTGGTCGTACCTTCAGCGAAACCATTGCTAATGCCACACTTTGCAGGCTTTTATAAACAAAATGACACGACAGTACATCGACGGTATCGCGGTCCATTGGTACACTGACGATATTTCTCCGGCGTATTTGCTAAGTGAGACGCACGAACACTTTCCCGAAAAATTCATTCTGGCAACTGAAGCTTCAAACATGCCACAATTTGGGCAGAAACCAGTCGTTCTAGGTTCCTGGCACCGAGGGGAAAACTACAGCGATGATATAATAAAAGTATGAAATGATCTACTCAAACGACACGCTAACTTGCGTTTTGTTAGGACCTGCTAAATTGGGTCACCGGTTGGATCGACTGGAACATGGTTCTGGATTTGGATGGTGGACCAAATTACATACGCAACTTCGTCGACGCACCTCTAATTGTAAATAGTACCAGTGGGGAGTTCTACAAACAACCCATGTACTACCATGTGGGACATTTTTCCAAGTTTGTACCCAAAGGTTCGGTACGGATCGGTGTAGAAAAGCGTGAAAGAGTCGATGTGGAATGTGTTGCTTTTCGCAGACCAGACAATGGTACCGTTCTGGTTATTTTTAACAGGTTAGCTAAAATAGATTTGTGACAGCTGAAGATTTAGTACCGTTTTTCAGAAGACACGAGAGCGTACCTGTCGGTATCACAACTGATGGTGTAGGTACTGCTCAAATTAACGTCACTCCAAGATCTATCAATACAATTTTATATTGGTAATTTTTGCTGCAATATGTTGAATAAAAACTGATAAAAACACTTCATCTTTGATTTGATCACCTGTTTTTACTATCTCGAGATCTCTCAAACAACAAACAAGTCAATGAGTAAAGACAATAAGATAAGCTAAGTACTATCGATGTTCGTGGGCCCAGTTCAGAGATAATTTATCGAGGACAAAATCGCAAACGTTTGTTTAGAAAGTGTCAAGGTCTCCTAGTAGAATGTTGTTCATCTACTTGTTTCTGTTTTTGCTTACAGGTAAAAAACTCGATTGAAAATTTAATAGGTTTATGATTCTGCAGCAGGGTACTGCCGAGCTGACGACTGCTTGAGCAGAGACTACGACCAGGGTAGTATAGTGTGCGTGTGTAACTCGGACTATTGCGACACCGTACCCAGACCAGAGAAGGTGGAACAACCCCAACTGTTGGTCTACACTTCCAATAAGGCAGGTTCAAGATTCGAGCAAACAACTGGACAATTCGAGCAGTCCAAAGCTGCAGACAACCAAATCCTGATTAACTCCGAGCAGAAGTTCCAAACGATCTTGGGCTGGGGCGGCGCTTTCACTGACGCCACCGGAATCAACATCGACTCTTTGGACGAGCAACTCCAAGAGAAGCTCTTGCGGTCGTACTTCGCCGAGGATGGAATCGAGTACAGCATGTGCCGGGTACCGATCGGTGGTACCGATTTTTCGACCCACGGCTATTCGTACGATGACGGTGACGTCGACGAGGATTTGGTCAACTTTGCACTAGCCGACGAAGACCACCAATACAAAGTACTGAGATATGGAAGGGTTGCAAACTTGATGGCGTAATTTTCCACAGATACCTTTGATAAAGAAGGCGCTAGATTTGAGTGACAACAATTTGAGACTGTTCGCGTCAGCGTGGACAGCTCCCAAATGGATGAAGACCAACGGGGAGTACGACGGTCGTGGGTTCCTTGTGCAAGAGCTGTACCAGACATGGGCCGATTACTTTGTCAAGTTCTTGGACTCTTACCAAAGCGAAGGAATAGATTTTTGGGGCATCACCACTGGGAACGAACCCAGTCTGGCGTCTGTACCCCTCAATAAAATTAATAGCGTGGGTTGGAACTCTACTGAGATGGGCATGTGGGTTTTGAACAATCTGGGACCAAGCATACGAAATTCGAACCATTCAGACATCAACATCTTGATACTTGACGACCAAAGGTTCTACTTACCACGATTTGTAGACGAAGTATGCGTTTAAGACACTTTGCAAAACACTTAATCGACGTTCAAGCTTCGCAGGCTCTTGTAGATAACGCGACTCGTGAGTACATCGATGGAATCGCTGTCCACTGGTACATGAACGAGTACTACCCTGCGAGTTTACTCACCGACACTCACAACAACTTCCCCGAGATGTTTATTTTGTCGACTGAAGCCTGCAACGGAGTCAATTCAAAACTGGGAGCGGTGGTACTGGGTTCATGGGAGCGTGGCGAGGCCTACTCCATCGACATAATAGAGGTACAATCCAACCCCGTAAACTAGTACTCTACTCATACTTTCAGGATCTGTCAAATTGGGCCGGCGGTTGGGTAGATTGGAACATGGTACTGGATCTGGACGGAGGGCCTACATACATCGAAAATTTCGTCGACTCCCCCGTAATCGTCAACGCCACAGGCGGCGAGTTTTACAAGCAACCCATGTTCTACCATCTGGGGCACTTTTCCAAATTTGTACCGAACGGTTCTGTCAGGATTGACGCCAGTTCTGACTCGGAAAACGTTGCGTTTGTCGCTTTCCAAAGACCTGACGACGGGATTGCTGTCGTCGTCGTAAACAAAAACGACGAAGTAGTACCGGTGGCTCTCGTCGACGGTTCCAGAGGTACTGTCCAAGTAGAACTCAGCGAAAGATCTATTACTACAATTCTGTATTGGTGATTTGAATAAAAATCATTGATGAGTTATGTTTTGGTTTTAATCGAGGTTACGTACGAGGTCGGAGATAAAATGATTTGCATTGGTGGAGTCACCACGTCTGGTAAATCCTTCATAGCTGTTAATATTCTTCGCAACTGATAAAGAGTTCATGAACTAAATAAAGTATTTATTGCTTCAAGCTTCCAACAATATTACCCTTTCTCTCAACAATGATATCAATGTTCTGACAAGTTACGTATTGAACAACTTCTGTTACATAAATACAATTGAGGAAATCTAAATAAATTTTGTCATTACTTAGTAGCAATATCTGTAATGATAAAAAAAATAAACACTGATAAAAATCACTTGAACACCTGTTTTTCACAATCTCAAGATCTCAAAAAAAGTCAACGTGCAAAGACAACACAGATAAACACTATCAATGCTTGATGATTTCGGAGATATTTTATCAAGTAAGAAATACTTGTTCAAAAAGTGTCAAAATCTCGAGCAGAATGTTGCTCTTCTACTTGTTTTTTTGTTTTCTGTGCACAGGTAAAGAAAAACAAGCCCAAAATGTACCAAATTAACGATTTTGTAGCAGGGTACTGCCGAGCTCAAGACTGTTGGAGCAGAGACTACGACCACGGTGGTACCGTGTGCGTGTGCAACTCGGACCATTGCGACACCATTCCTAGACCAGAAAAGGTGGAACAACCTCAACTGTTGATCTACACTTCGAACAAAGCCGGTTCCAGATTCGAGCAAACAACTGGACAATTCGAACAATCGGACGCTCCAGACAATCAAATCCGGATTGACCCTGAGCAGAAGTTCCAAACGATCTTGGGATGGAGCGGCGCCTTCACCGACGCCACCGGAATCAACATCGAGTCTTTGGACGAACAACTCCAAGAGACGCTCTTGAGGTCGTATTTCGCCGAGGATGGAATCGAGTACAGCATGTGTCGGGTACCGATCGGTGGTACCGATTTTTCGACCCACGGATATTCGTATGACGACGGCGACGTCGACAAGGATTTGGTCAACTTTACACTGGCTGACGAAGACCACCAATACAAGGTACTGAAATATTGAAGGGTTGCAAGTTTGATGGCGTAATTTTCCGCAGATTCCTCTGATCAAGAAGGCGCTCGATTTGACCGAAAATAACTTGCGACTGTTCGCATCAGCGTGGACAGCTCCCACATGGATGAAGACCAATGGGGAGTACGCCGGTTATGGGTTCCTTCTAGAAGAGATGTACCAGACCTGGGCCGACTACTTTGTCAAGTTTCTAGACTCCTATCAAAGCGAAGGAATTGAGTTTTGGGGCATCACAACAGGCAACGAACCCGGCCTGGCGATGGTACCCCTCAATAAAATCAGCAACGTGGGCTGGAACTCGACCCAAATGGGCAAATGGATTTTAAACAATTTGGGACCTAGTATTAGAAACTCGAACCATTCAGACATCAATATCATGATATTGGACGACCAAAGAATGCATCTGCCATCGTTTGTAGACCAAGTACGCATTTAAGACACCGTAAGAGACACGCAATTGACTCTCAAATCTCTAGGCTTTAGAGGACAACACTACTCGTGAGTACATCGACGGAATCGCCGTCCATTGGTACACAGACATTCTCTTTCCTGCCAAATTACTCACCGAGACCCACGACCACTTCCCCGAGAAGTTCATTTTGTCGACGGAAGCCTGCAACGGAATCGACCTAATGGTGGGACCCGTGGTACTGGGTTCGTGGGACCGCGGCGAGTGGTACACCATCGACATAATGGAGGTACGATACAATCCCCTAAAGTACCACTCTAATTTCACTTTTAGGACCTATTAAATTGGGTCGGCGGTTGGATCGATTGGAACATGGTACTAGATCCAAGCGGAGGACCCACATACATCGACAATTTTGTCGATTCACCCATCATAGTCAACGCTTCGGCCAACGAGTTTTACAAGCAACCCATGTTCTATCATTTGGGACACTTTTCCAAGTTTGCACCGAGTGGTTCTGTCAGAATTGATGCGACTTCGGAGGTCGCAAACATTTCGTTTGTAGCTTTCCAAAGACCCGACGACGGAATTGCTGTCGTCTTGATGAACAGAAATGAAGAAGCAATACCGATCACTATCGTTGACGATTCAAGAGGTGCAGCTCAAGTAGAACTCAGCGAAAGATCCATTACCACTGTTCTGTATTGGTGATTTGAATAAAAATCATTGATAACTGGTGTTATTGGTTACTGGAAAGATAAAATTATTTTCATCCTATAATTTCGTCTAGTAAATTCTTCAAGACTTTTATGTATATTCCCTAATTTAAAAAAAGTGCATACATTAATTCATATCATAATTATGTACTCTCCGCGACGAAGTTTTTATGGTGGTGGTTATGCAACCAAATTTACACGCAAGCCACTTTGTCTAGAGTATTCTACAGATTTCAAAGATTATTTTCTAGAATTATGTTTTGCGAGAGAAAAGTTTACGTAAAATATAGTTGATTAAGTTAAAATTTCTCCTCCTTCAACACCTGTTTTACACTATCACAACATTTCTCAAATAAGTCAACGCGCTAAGACAACACAGATAAACACTATCAATGTTTGTTGGATCAGAGATACTTTATCAAGCGAGAAATTGCAAACATTTATTAAAAAGTGTATAATTTGGGAGCGGAATGTTCCTCAATTACTTGTTCCTTTATTTTTTGTGCACAGGTAAAAAAAAATCATGTCAAAAAGTAAAACATTAACGATTTTGTACTAGGGTACTGCCGAGCCGAAGACTGCTTGAGCAGAGACTACGACCACGGTGGTACCGTGTGCGTGTGCAACTCGGACCATTGCGACACCATTCCTAGACCAGAAAAGGTGGAACAACCTCAACTGTTGATCTACACTTCGAACAAAGCCGGTTCCAGATTCGAACAAACAACTGGACAATTCGAACAATCGGACGCTCCAGACAATCAAATCCGGATTGACCCCGCGCAGAAGTTCCAAACGATCTTGGGATGGGGCGGCGCCTTCACCGACGCCGCCGGAATCAACCTCGACTCTTTGAACGAACAACTCCAAGAGAAGCTCTTGAGGTCGTACTTCGCCGACGATGGAATCGAGTACAGCTTGTGTCGGGTACCGATCGGTGGTACCGATTTTTCGACCCGCGGCTATTCGTACGACGACGGTGACGTCGACGAGGATCTGGTCAACTTTGTACTAGCCGACGAAGACCACCAATACAAAGTACTGAGATATTGAAGGGTTTCAAACTTGATGGCGTAATTTTCCGCAGATTCCTTTCATAAAGAAGGCGCTAGATTTGACCGAAAATAACTTGAGACTGTTCGCGTCGACTTGGACGGCTCCCAAATGGATGAAGACCAATGGGGAGTACGCCGGTTATGGGTTCCTTCTAGAAGAGATGTACCAGGCGTGGGCCAACTACTTTGTCAAGTTCTTAAACTCTTATCAAAGTGAAGGAATAGAGTTTTGGGGCATCACCACTGGGAACGAGCCCAGTCTGGCGATGGCACCTCTCGATCAAATTAATACTGTGGGTTGGAACTCGACTCAGATGGCTAAATGGATTTTAAACAATTTAGGCCCAAGCATAAGAAACTCGAACCATTCGGCCATCAACATCATGATCCTGGACGACCAGAGAATGTTCCTGCCGTGGTTCTTAGACGAAGTACTAATTAAGACACTTTGAAAGATACTCGATTGTATTTCAATTCTCCCAGGCTCTATCAGACAACACCACTCGCGGGTACATCGACGGAATTGCCGTCCACTGGTACGCGGATGTCTTCTTTCCCGCCAGTTTACTCACCGACACTCACAACAACTTCCCCGAGAAGTTTATTTTGGCGACTGAAGCCTGCAACGGAGCGGTGGTACTGGGTTCGTGGGAACGTGGCGAGTCCTACTCCAACGACATAATACAGGTACGATCCAATCCCCTAAACTACCACTCTAATTTGACTTTTAGGACGTATCAAATTGGGTCGGCGGTTGGATAGACTGGAACATGGTACTGGATCTGGGTGGAGGACCGACATACATCAACAATTTCGTCGATTCCCCCATAATCGTCAACGCTACAGGCGGCGAATTTTACAAGCAACCCATGTTCTACCATCTGGGACACTTTTCCAAGTTTGTACCGATGGGTTCTGTGAGGATTGATGCGCGTTCGGACATCACAAATGTTATTTTTGTAGCTTTCCAACGACCCGACGACGGGATCTCTGTCGTCATCTTGAATAGAAATGAAGAAGTGGTACCGGTAGCTCTCGTCGACGATTCTAGAGGTACCGCTCGAGTAGAACTCAGCGAAAGATCTATTACCACAATTCTGTATTGGTGATTTGAATAAAAATGATGATACGTGTTGCTTTGGTTTTAATCGGGATCAAATTCGAGGTTAGAGATAAAATTATTTGTATCAGGTTCACGTCTTGGGAGACCCTACATGACTATCAAATTCTTGATTTAGAAATATAGATATATCCATTTTTTTTCCTTTATCGGAACATGTATAAAAGTTCTTTTCTCTCACTAGCAATCAAAACGTGCCTCCAGTCTTGACAATATGGTGCGAGCAATTTGTGTTGCAATTTTTGTTTTGTTCACCTGTCAAACATCTTATTCTCTCAGAGGTAAATCAATGAAATACCATTAAAAACCAACTAACGACAGATTTAGACTACTACTGGCGAGAGTACACCGGAGAAATACCCACAGATGCCATTGTGGGAGGAAGAGATGCCAACGGCAAGAACATCTACATCGGCCAGGCTTACGTCCACAATGAGGGCTTGGTGGTGGTCCAAATCACTCCTGGAGTCCAACGAGTATCAGCTGCCATGCACGGTATTAAATATATTGACAAATACGTCAAGGTGAGAAAGTACCTACTTCTTGGTTGGAGCGCCCCATGACAATTTATGTTTGTTTCAGATACTCTGCGGTTCTCAACAGAAAGTCTACTGGATGTCAACGAGCTCCTTCTCTCTTCACTCGACCCTGATCGGCAAACACGCAATCATAGGAGGACACGAATACTGTTGTGGCTACACCAGCATCGGAAGGATAAGTCATAATGGTGAAGTCAAGATCGGTAAAATCAATTCTTTCGCTCTCGAAACCCCCTACTTTTACTTCGATAACAACGGTGAAGAGGGAAAAGGGAAAAACAGGTACCGGATCCTCATGTATAAGGACTAAGATTGAGACCTGCGAATATAGACTTATTACCAAATAGTGTAAGCGTTTTATTTTTACAAATTACATGCTCGTACGCAGATAAATGCGTCAAGGTCGTCGACTTATTTGCAAGAAAACAATTTACACATAAGTAATAAAGAAGTCAAGAGGTCAAGATACCTCTTGGATTTACCCAACCGGTACTCCTAAAAATATTGTGTGGGCATAACACAAATTGATACAAATTCTCTCATTCTCCACCTTCAACACTTGTTCTTCACTATCACAACATCTCACAATTAGGTCAACGTACAAAGACAACACAGATAAACACTATCAATGTTTGTTGGCTCAAAGATTTTGTATCAAGCGAGGAATTGCAAACAACTTTTTTTCCTTTATCGGAACATACGATTATGTATATAAAAGACATTTTCACAAAATAGCAATCAAAACGTTTCTCCAGTCGTGGCAATATGACGCGAGCAATTTGTGTTGCCATTTTTGTTTTGTTTACCTGTCAAACATCTTATTCTGTCAGAGGTAAATCAGTGAAACACCATTAAAAACCAACTAACAACAGATTTAGACTACAACTGGCGAGAATACACCGGGGAAATACCCGATGATGCCATTGTGGGAGACAGAGATATCAATGGCAAGAATATTTACATCGGTCAGGTTTACATCAGGAATCAGGGCTTGGTGGTAGTCCAGATAACTCCAGGAGTCCAACAAGTGTTCGCCCCCATGAAGGGAATACAAAAACTTGACAAATACATCAAGGTAACAAAATATGTACTTCTTGGTTGGAGTGCCGCATGAAAATTGATGTTTCTTTCAGATACTCTGCGGTCCTCAAGAGAAAGTCTACTGGATGTCGTCTAAGCCCAGAAATCTTCAGTTGGACCTGATCGACAAACACGCAGTCATAGGAGGACACGAAGACGGTTCGGGATACATGAGCATAGGAAGGATAAATTACCAAAATGAATTCAAGATCGGTAAAATTAATTCCTTTCTTGTCAATCGTGCGTATAATACATTCATTTTTGTTTTAGACCAGAGTAGGCTATTTAAATTTTTTTAAATGTTGGTATCGGGGCTATGTCAAAATAACAAAATCAAAATTGTTCGAACTGCCAGTGTCAAATTTGACATTATTATTAAGTATTAAGGTAAATTAGTTTTAAATTTATGCAATATTTACCTTTATCACTAAATACACACATTATTGAGTCCTCGAAACTATGTAGTTAATTGGAAAATGATAATGCTTGGCTACATGGTCATGAATTTTGACAAGAAAGTGTAACCTCAAATATTATACATGATGTATATTGTCATTCAGCCACAGTCTTACCATACAACTCGCCAAATGTCCATAGCCTACTCTGGTCTAAAACAAAAGTGAATGCACTGTAGGTACCTTTACTTCAATAACAACGGTGTAGAGGGAGTAGTGAAATCTTCGTACCAGATCCTCATGTACAAGGACTAAGATTGAGACGTGCGAATATATTTATTAACAAATAGGGTAAGCGTTTTATTTTACAAATTGCACGCTCGTACGAAGAATAGTACCGGTAGCTGTCGTCGACAATTCTAGAGGTATCGCTCGAGTAGAACTCAGCAACCACAACTGGTTATTTGAAAAAGAAATTGATAAGTGTTACTTTGGTTTTAATCGGGGTCAAATCCGGGGTTAGAGATGAAATTATTTCTATCAGTATCACTATCACATTATTAATTTAAAACGCATGAAATAAATGAAATACTGTTATTGGTTCAAAATTTCCATTTTTTTTTCTTTTATCGGAACATATATAAAAGACATTTTCTCTAATTAACAATCAAAACGTTCCTCCAGCCTTGACAATATGGCACGAGCAATTTGTGTTGCAATTTTTGTTTTGTTTACCTGTCAAATATCTTATTCTGTTAGGGGTATATGAATATGAAACACATATTAACAACCAGAGGAAAGATGCCAACGGCAAGAATATCTACATCGGTCAGGCTTACGTCAAGAATGAGGGCATAGTGGCAGTCCAAATAACACCTGGAGTCCGACAAGTGTTGCTTTATGTTTTGTAACTAGAATTTAAAAACGTACAATCTATCACCGTACGGAGTATATTCTCCGCGACGAAGTTTTTATGGTGGTGGTTATGCAACCAAATTTACACGCAAGCCACTTTGTCTAGAGTATTCTACAGATTTCAAAGATTATTTTCTAGAATTATGTTTTGCGAGAGAAAAGTTTACGTAAAATATAGTTGATTAAGTTAAAATTTCGAAACGTAGGATATGATCTGGAATTGAATGAGTTATACTCGTATTGTCATTGATGGAATGAATCTACAAAGGGTGAACTTATCAAGTACATAATCTAAATAACCAATAACTGTGTAAACGTAAGAAAAATTGTTACAAATTCTCTAATTCTCCTCCTTCAACACCTGTTTTACACTATCACAACATTCCTCAAATAAGTCAACGCGCTAAGACAACACAGATAAACACTATCAATGTTTGCTGCCTCAGAGATATTGTATCACGCGAAAAACTGCAAACAACTTTTTTTCCTTTACCGCAACCCGCAACATATATAAAAGACATTTTCACTGTTCCTCCAGTGTTGGCAATATGACGCAAAGATCTTATTCTCTTAGAGGTAAGTCAATGCAACACCTATTAATAACCAACTAACAACAGATTTAGACTACTATTGGCGAGAGTACACCGGGGAAATACCCACAGATGCCATTGTGGGAGGAAGAGATGCCAACGGCAAGAATATCTACATCGGTCAAGCTTACATCAGGAATGAGGGCTTACTGGTAGTTCAGATAACTCCTGGAGTCCGACAAGTCTTTGCCCCCAATCACGGGGTTAAAAAAATTGACAAATACGTCAAGGTAACAAAGTACCTACTTCTTGGTTGGAGTGCCCCATGACAATTGATGTTTCGTTCAGATACTCTGTGGTCGTCAAGAGAAAGTCTACTGGATGTCGTCTAATCCCAGCATCATTCACTTGGACCTGATCGACAAACATGCAGTCGTAGGAGAACACGAAGACGGTTGGGGCTACATGAGCATCGGAAGAATAAATTACCAAGGTGACATCAAAATCGGTAAAATCAATACCTTCGCTATGGAAGAACCCTACCTCTACTTCATCGGCAACGGTATAGAGCAAACAGTGTCCACCTCGTACCAGATCCTCATGTACAACGACAGAGCTTAGACGTGTGAATAAAGAGTTATTAAAAAATAGTGTAAGCGTTTTATTTCTTATTTTTCAAACTGCACGCTCACACGCAGATACATAGGTAAATGCGTCAAGGTCGGCGACTCATTTGCAGTTGCATTTGCAAGGCGTTAGCAAACATGGCTCTAGGGGATAACCACTGTCACCAATTATATTATTATTAACTACTAGCTATTAACATACCTAGCAATGTTATGACTATCATAACCACCGCAGATGTCGGTTTGAAATCCGACCTCGTAGAGCGAGGATTTTAAGACATCTAAATCTAACATCCGTGGTTTTTTCAATAGTTTACCGGTTTCAGAATAAGCCGAAGAGAATTTAAAACAATTAAATCCAAAAACTCCTTTTTTAGAATCTGCGTCTTTAATATTGTATTCAATTTGGAGTCGTTTATGGCTACCTCTTAAAGCACTCGTAGTTTAATAGATCTCTAAAAAAATTTTTATCAATATTTCAGTGTATTATTATCATTTACACCAAAAAACTTCCAATACTAATGTTCAAACAATTCAATTTTAACATCTGTTACAGATGTAGTTGCACCCGTTACCTTGAATTACCAATTAATACAAAATTCCCTAGAATTTGAAAATTTAATTTTTTTTTATTTAAAAATTAAAACAAGGGTGCAAATTCTAAAAAATAACAAAAAACTCGTTTTATAAGGGCATTGGTGCACTCGT
This sequence comes from Tenebrio molitor, assembly GCF_963966145.1. NCBI lineage: Eukaryota > Metazoa > Arthropoda > Insecta > Coleoptera > Tenebrionidae > Tenebrio > Tenebrio molitor. Next base: position 961,510 of record NC_091047.1, read on the forward strand.
CCCATACAAAACTCCCCTACGGGTCGTTTTCTACACTTTGGGACTCGTGCGCCAAATCAACCCTTATAAAACTCGTTCTTTAATATACACTGTACTTTTAATGAAATTTTTATCAATATTTCAGTGTATTACACCAAAAAACTTCCAATATTAATGTTCAAACTCTACTTTTTAACATCTGTTACAGATGTAGTTGCATCCGTTACCTTGAATTACCAATTAATAGATACGAAATTCCCTAGAATTTGAAAATTTATTTTTTTTACTTAAAAATTAAAACAAGGGTGCATATTCTAAAAAATAACATAAAAAACTGGTTTTATAAGGGTATTGGCGCACTCGTCCCAGAGAAAACTCCCCTACGGGTCGTTTTCTACACCTGGGACTCGTGCGCCAAATCAACCCTTATAAAACTCGTTCTTTAATATACTATTAAAATAGATTGAGGTGATCGCGTCATAGTTACACTGACGGACAAAAAAACTGTCGTCACTCATTTGACGGCACTGTCATTTTATTTAATGTTTCGTTAGTGTAAATCATACTTCTAATTTTGAGGTTAACCAAGGCGAGTTCCAAGGGGTCTTGGAAAAAGTAACATTGTAAAGTAATTTATAATTCAGCTGTAAAATCTGGTAATAAAGGAGATACATCTCTTTGAAATTACCATATTTAAGAGCAAGTTATACAAAATCTGTTGGTCCGATCAAATTTTGTATTGAGATTTAGGTACCTTCCCAGACTTTTATTCTTTAAGACCCTTAGGAGATTGGGCGCCATTTTTGAGACACCCTGTATGTAGTTGAATGATAGTGCATGAATGACATGATGAGTCTTGGGAATCGTATTCGACTATGTAAAATTCGAGTAAGTGTAAATTCTAATATTCGAATAAAGTAAATTCAGGATGAATCGGGTATTTCACGGTCAAATAATTTTATTTTTTGGCTATGTAATTCTTAAAATAGTGACATGCAGGGAACCAACATAATGCGAATTTACAAATGTTTGACTAACTAGCTTTTTTTAGAAAATAACGCTTTCGAATAAATTAAATCATATTTTATTATTTTTCTCGATTTTTTTCTGATGTAAGTGTCAACTTTTTTTACACATTCAAATGTAGAAAAAAAAGCTTTACAAGAATAAGCTAATAAATGTACAGTGTACTATTTAAAAAAAAGTTGACTGTCTTAACTTTGACATATGTCATCGTAGAAAAGATTTCACAACATCATCTATTGTACTTTTTTCTTAAAACAAAAAAGATGTAGGGCCGCGAATACCAATCTGAATCACCCGGTATACAATAACTGTAGTTTTTTTTTTTTGCCTCAACACAAATTATTTGTGATGCACAAAAGAACATTTATAAATATCAATGCTAGATTTACAGGATCAGTTCATGATTTCGGAATTTGAATGGTGTGTCACGCAAAAACAGAATTGCGGAATCTACATGTAAGAACTGGTCAGTTAAATTATTTATCGGTTTCAGTATAGTAAGTCTTGGTTTACATTCACAAAAGTTGGATGGTAGGTGAGTCATAACTCATAACTGTACTAGTACAGTTATGCTGTAGGGTAATATTGCCACAGTGACATGTCAACAACAATCAACAAATGAAGGACAATACCTAACTTTATTCATTATTAATTCAAACAGACGGAACTAAAAACAATGATGATTCCTTAAATAGACGGAGCTATGCCATAGTAAAAATTAACTGCACTTCGTAGTATCGAGTGGTACGTCCATAATGATGAGGGGCTTCTTCGACTGTATAAACAAATAGATAAATACGCTACGAAACTCACTATGAGGACTTATCAGTTCATGAAAATGCGCCAACATCACTTTCATTTACAGTTGCAACCTTATTTAGATCCTGCCATTGTTTGAATGTCTCTATGATTTCAGATAAGTACCTCCTGCCTTTCGATTTTTCCGGTATTAAGATATTTAAAGCTTGTTCTTCTTCATTTAAGACGTTTTCCGGTAAAACACTATCATTCAAACTTATTTTGCGAAATGTCTGTTTGTATAAACCACGACCTTCTAAATAGTCGAGACGCTTGACGCTTGACTCTCTCCGGCCTGTTCATTTGCCAGTTTTCGGCGTTCGCCGTTTGGCGCTACTTTGCCGGCGCCGAAATTGGCGCGAAACGTTAAATGTCAAAAAGATGGCATGTAAAATGCTATTTGGAGACGTGTAAGGATTATAAAAAGACAAAAACATTTAATGAATTGGCTTCAGAAAGTTTAAATATTTGCCCAGGTAGGGATTTCAAAAATCTTTTAATCAGTAATGGACTTGCAATAATTTAAAATGTATTTGAAAAATATTCTTCACTAACATAACGTTGTAGGCAAGCCTTTCCAATAGTGCTGCTAATGTACCGATCCCGACTGAAACATTCTCTGTCACCGCAAACACTTCTTTGCCTGCTTAAATCTTCATATTCTTTTCCTTCATCTACTTCCAATGTTGTGGGTATTATAGCAAGTACTGAATTCCGTGAAATAATTAAATTCATACTCACATCTCCATAAATTTCGTTGTATTTAAGAATATGTATATTAGGAACGATTATCTATGCAATTAATATGCTTAACTAACCGAAAATTTCGATTAAAATGCCTTTATCCGACAAAGTGACAACACAATGACAGAAAGCCAAGTTTCAAATCGCGTGGTTCCGAACTCAAATCCCCCGTTCACTAGCGCCAAACGGCTTACAAGTGCATAATGGTATTTTGCTCAAATGAACAGGCCGGAGAGAGCGTTTGCGTCTCGACTATTTAGAAGGTCGTGGTATAAACAACCAAATGTATACTGACGGACAAAAAAATTGTCGCCAAAATGTCTTTCATTATTTTTATTGTGTAAAACATGCTTGCAAGCCTTCACAATAATATGTCATACGTGACATATATGGCAAGTGAGTATCTGTCTTCTAAAAAAAAAATGATGTCAAAAAGTAAAACATTAACGATTTTGTACTAGGGTACTGCCGAGCCGAAGACTGCTTGAGCAGAGACTTCGACCACGGTGGTACCGTGTGCGTGTGCAACTCGGACCATTGCGACACCATTCCTAGACCAGAAAAGGTGGACAAACCTCAACTCTTAATCTACACTTCCAACAAATCCGGTTCCAGATTCGAGCAAACAACTGGACAATTCGAACAATCGAACAGTTCCACCAATCAAATTCGAATAAACGCCGACCAGAAGTTCCAAACGATCTTGGGATGGGGCGGCGCCTTCACCGACGCTGCCGGAATCAACCTCGACTCTTTGAACGAACAACTCCAAGAGAAGCTCTTGAGGTCGTACTTCGCCGACGATGGAATCGAGTACAGCTTGTGTCGGGTACCGATCGGTGGTACCGATTTTTCGACCCGCGGCTATTCGTACGATGACGGTGACGTCGACGAGGATTTGGTCAACTTTTGCACTAGCCGACGAAGACCACCAATACAAAGTACTGAGATATTGAAGGGTTTCAAACTTGATGGCGTAATTTTCCGCAGATTCCTTTCATGAAGAAGGCGCTAGATTTGACCGAAAATAACTTGAGACTGTTCGCGTCGACTTGGACGGCTCCCAAATGGATGAAGACCAATGGGGAGTACGCCGGTTATGGGTTCCTTCTAGAAGAGATGTACCAGGCGTGGGCCGACTACTTTGTCAAGTTCTTAGACTCTTATCAAAGCGAAGGAATAGAGTTTTGGGGCATCACCACTGGGAACGAGCCCAGTCTGGCGATGGCACCTCTAGATCAAATTAATACCGTGGGTTGGAACTCGACTCAGATGGCTAAATGGATTTTGAACAATTTAGGCCCAAGCATAAGAAACTCGAACCATTCAGCCATCAACATCATGATCCTGGACGACCAGAGAATGTTCCTGCCGTGGTTCTTAGACGAAGTACTAATTAAGACATTTTGAAAGATACTCGATTGACTTTCAAATCTTCCAGGCTCTATCAGACAACACCACTCGCGGATACATCGACGGAATTGCCGTCCACTGGTACGCGAATGTCTTCTTTCCGGCCAGTTTACTCACCGACACTCACAACAACTTTCCCGAAAAGTTTATTTTGGCGACTGAAGCCTGCAACGGAGCGGTGGTACTGGGTTCGTGGGAACGTGGCGAGTCCTACTCCAACGACATAATACAGGTACGATCCAATCCCCTAAACTACCACTCTAATTTGACTTTTAGGACGTATCAAATTGGGTCGGCGGTTGGATAGACTGGAACATGGTACTGGATCTGGGTGGAGGACCGACATACATCAACAATTTCGTCGATTCCCCCATAATCATCAACGCTACAGGCGGCGAATTTTACAAGCAACCCATGTTTTACCATCTGGGACACTTTTCCAAGTTTGTACCGATGGGTTCTGTGAGGATTGATGCGCGTTCGGACATCACAAATGTTACTTTTGTAGCTTTCCAACGACCCGACGACGGGATCTCTGTCGTCATCTTGAATAGAAATGAAGAAGTGGTACCGGTAGCTCTCGTCGACGATTCTAGAGGTACCGCTCGAGTAGAACTCAGCGAAAGATCTATTACCACAATTCTGTATTGGTGATTTGAATAAAAATGATGATACGCGTTGCTTTGGTTTTAATCGGGATCAAATCCGAGGTTAGAGATAAAATTATTTGTATCAGGTTTACGTCTTGGGAAACTCTACTCTTGATTTAGAAATATAAATATTTCCATTTTTTTTTCCTTTATCGGAACATGTATAAAAGTTCCTTTCTCTCACTAGCAATCAAAACGTTCCTCCAGTCTTGACAATATGGTGCGAGCAATTTGTGTTGCAATTTTTGTTTTGTTCTCCTGTCAAATATCTTATTCTGTTAGGGGTAAGTCAATGAAATACATATTAACAACCAACTAACAACAGATTTAGACTATTATTGGCGAGAGTACACCGGAGAAATACCCATAGATGCCATTGTGGGAGGAAAAGATGCCAACGGCAAGGGTATCTACATCGGCCAGGCTTACGTCCACTATGAGGGCTTGGTAGTGGTCCAAATCACTCCTGGAGTCCGACGAGTATCAGCTACCATGCATGGTATTAAACATATTGACAAATACGTCAAGGTGAGAAAGTACTTCTTGGTTGGAGTGCCCCATGAAAATTCATGTTTGTTTCAGATACTGTGCGGTTCTCAAGAGAAAGTCTACTGGATGTCCACTAACCCCAGAAATCTTCAGTTGGACCTGATCGACAAACACGCAATCATAGGAGGACACGGATACTGTTGTGGCTCCACCAGCATCGGAAGGATAAATTACCATGGTGAAGTCAAGATCGGTAAAATCAATTCTTACTCTCTCGATACCCCCTACTTTTACTTCAATAACAACGGTGTAGAGGAAAAAGTGAAAACCTCGTACCAGATCCTCATGTATAAGGACTAAGATTGAGACGTGCGAATATAGACTTATTAACAAATAACGTAAGCGTTTTATTTTTACAAATTACAGGCTCGTACGCAGATAAATGGGTCAAGATCGTCGACTTATTTGCAAGAAAACAATTTGCACATAAGTGATAAAGAAGTCAAGAGGTCAAGATACCTCTTGGATTTACCCAACCGGTACTCCTAAAAATATTGTGTGGGTATAACACAAATTGATACAAATTCTCTCATTTTCCACCTTCAACACTTGTTCCTCACTATCACAACATCTCACAATTCGGTCAACGTGCAAAGACAACACAGATAAGCACTATCAATGTTTGTTGGTTGAAAAATTTTGCAAACAACTTTGTTTCCTTTATCGGAACATACGATTATGTATATAAAAGACATTTTTACAAAATTGCAATCAAAACGTTCCTCCAGTCTTGGCAATATGACGCGAGCAATTTGTGTTGCAATTTTTGTTTTGTTCACTTGTCAAACATCTTATTCTTTTAAAAGTAAGTGAATGGAACGCACATTAACAAGCAACTAAGAACAGTTTAGATTACTACTGGCGAGAGTACACCGGAGAAATACCGAAAGATGCCATTGTGGGAGGAAGAGATATCGACGGTAAGAATATCTACATCGGTCAGGCTTACATCAAGAATGAGGGCATAATGGAAGTCCAGATAACACCTGGAGTCCGCCAAGTGTTAGTCCCCATGAGGGGGATAAAAAAAATTGACAAATACGTCAAGGTAACACAATACTGCTGGAGTTGGCCATGATAATGATTGATGTTTCTTTGAGATACTCTGCGGTCCTCAAGAGAAAGTCTACTGGATGTCGTCTAACCCCAGCCGTCTTCACTCGGACTTGGTCGACAAACACGCATTAATTGGAGGACACGAAGACGGTTGGGGCTACACGAGCATCGGAAGGATAAATCGCGATGGTGAAGTCAAAATCGGTAAACTCAATACCTGCGTTGTCCATAACCCCCCCTTTTACTTCAACGACAACGGTGTAGAGCGAAGAGTGAGCAGCTCGTACCAGATCCTCATGTACAACGACACAATTTAGACATGTGAATATATGCTTAACAAATACTGTAAGCGTTTTATTTTTGCAAACCGCACGCTCGCACGCAGATAAATGCGTCAAGGTTGTCAGCTTTAAACAATTTGCACTTGGGTAATAAAGAAGTCTAGTGGTCCAAGATACCTTTTGGATTTCCCCAACCGGTACTCCTAAAAATATTGTCGGTAACACTTTATTAACAGTTCACACCACCGTGCGGAGCCAACATGAAGTTCTTCGTAACCCTCATCACAATATTTTTCTCTTTGGGACCTCACACTTGTCCACTCGAAGGTAAGTCTATTAGAAACAACCGCAAATTTGAACAGTCCCACTTCAGATTATTACTGGCGCGAGTACGTCGGAGAGACACCCGAAGATGCGATCATCGCCGGTAAAGACATCAACAACAAGAACGTCCACATCGGTCAGGCGTACGTCCACGATGCGGGCTTGATAGTAACGCAGATTTTTCCCGGAGTGAAGGAAGTGTACGTGACGTACAAAGGAGTGAGGAAGATCGACAAATACGTCAAAGTGAGTAGCAGAAGATTTGTGAAGCTTGAAAAAAGTGTTTTCGCTAGATACTGTGCGGCGAACAAGCGGATTTCTACTGGATGCAAGCGAACCACACGAATCTTCATCTGGAGCTGATCGACAAGCATGCGGTTATCGGAGGTCACGAAGATGCTTACGGATATATGAACGTCGGAAGGATCAGCTACGGTGGAGAGATTAGGATCGGGAAAGTGAATTCGTTTTGGCCGGAAGCTGCGTATTTTTACTTCGACAACAATGGCACTGAAAAGCGCATCAGTTCTTATCAGGTTCTGATGTACATTGATAAGAGTATCAATATAGATGTCAGATTTAAAGATTAAGTATCAAAGTGGCCATTTCGCATCGAAGAAAAACAAAGAAAAAATAATAAAGAAGTCAGCTGCAATTTTCAATTAAGATATAATTTAATTACTTTAACAATAAAACTGACTGTTTAAAATATTCATTTAAATGAATTATAGGCTGTTTGGGTATCAAACGTCTACCAACATCGCAACATCGCAATTTAGTCGGAAAATACATGTGGCAACTGGCAACGCTGTTGAATTTTGATCAAAAGGAACATCAAGTGTTAGGTTAAGATTTTAATTCCTCCCCACACCGGGTAAAGACAATTTTTAATCTGTTGCTAATCAAATTTCTTTCTTTTCGCAGAATAATATTAAATTATAGTGAAAATAATGTAAGAAGTCCCGTGGCAAAAATGCGAACTAATGAATGTTTCTATGGTAATGAGCAAACATTTTGAAAGTACATACATTCAAAACAATAAATCTACGTTTAAGACGTCATTCATTTGAGAAATTCAAACAAAATTTTCACTTTTGCAAGATATCGAAAAGGTAAGAAACTTTAAAAATTTATATGTTCAACATAGACATTATTTAATGTGCAAAAAACAGCCCCTCAATTTACTATAAAATTGATTTTTTTGTTTTGAGTGTAGTTACAGAAATATTAACGCCACTGTCAGATTTGATATGGGACTTCTTACATTATTTTTACTATAAATGTTAATGGGTGTTCGAAAGATCGCCTTGGTGTTCGTCAATTTGATAAAATTAAACTGTCGTTTCAGTCGTACCAACTTATATCATCTCTAGTTACTACAGTAGACTATAGGGATATTTATTCTTTAACCAACAAGAGTGGTGTGTATTTAACACTCATCTCTATGGTGTACCATAGAAAATGTTAAGATCCTCTGCGAACAATAGTTTCGCGTAAGAAATAACAGTGCAAATTTATTTAACAAGAATAATGAAAGACCCGGGTTAAAACCTTGAAGAATTCTCGACGTAGAAGTAGTGCGATGCATAATCATGATATTTAGCGTATTGTTCTCTGTTTAACAAATAAGAATTAAAGGGAGGAACCAAGGTTTCAGAATAAACGGACGGAGGGAGTTGGTCAAACAATGATGCAAAAAAATATTATTATTATTATTATTATTATTGGTACCAGGTGTCAATGACCAATGAGTCTTTACAACAATTCAAAGCTTGTAAAATATCATCTTTGACAAGCGGCGAATTTTTGTAATGGTAGTTATGCAACCAAATTTACACGTAAAATAACGCAACCTTTTTGTGGGATATTTTGCACAATTTTCCCTTTCCAGCACACGTTTTAAAGCAAAAGCGTTAACACAAAACAATTCTGAATCTTGTAAACGGTGGAAATCTCACAACGAACGGTTTGATCTGTGACTGAATGAATTACATTGTCACGCAAGGGGTGTTTCCTCTTCGGTAGACACGAACGGAGCAAATCCACAGTTATAATTTATAATGATGATTGTTGAGGGTGCAAAGCTATTTAATAAGTAATAATAATCATGGTCAAGTGCATAGAAGCTTGTAATTTACATAATCAAACACTGTATATCTCGGTTGTTTAAATAAAAGGAATTTTCTTTAAGGATGTAAATATTTAATTTAATCAGTATTGTATACTTAAACGTGTTTGATTTTGAGTGAACCAGCTACCCAGAGTATTGCGCGTGCTAAAAAGCAACTTCTGTAGACTGCGTAAATTTCCTGTCCTTCAGAGTATTTTTCTAAATCTGAATTAATATCTTTAAATTAAATATGTATATACTTTGGGCACAGATATTGATTATAAAGTGAAACCAGCATGTGAAATGCAAAGAAAAAAGTAATCAACAATTAGCGAAATAAACGTATTGAGAACGAATAAGAAATAATAAGAAATTGGTGGAATAGCAAAGAGCAACTTTTAATTAATTTCTCGTGTAAACTGTCTCAGATTCGTTGTAAGTTTCTAAAAGTTGCGTTGTCTTCAATGTGTGGCTTTAAAAATAGCGAGTTGGCATTAAAAAAACTACCCCTGACGTCAGCACGCTGCCACGTTTGAAATTGGAATTGATTTGACATTTGCAAGTGGACCACTCTCACAATCGAACATTTAATAATTTTTTCTCGGGCACAACAGCTCCCGCCAAAACCTCCCCGTTCAGTTTTGCACCCCGTCCCCGTCCCCACCCGGACCCCAACAAAATCCCTGTTACCCCACCTCGTCGTCGTAGTCGTCGGCGTGAGCCCTTCGTTTTGTTATTGTTAGACGAAATAGCGCCGCGTACGGCTCTAAGTAGACGAAACAATACAATTTTGAGGTAGTAAATCAATAAAATGGAGTGCGCGACTAGAGCGATGTCAGGTCGATAGGATAAATGGCTGTCCAGGATTGGCTGGATGAAATCAATAGAGGTAGACCGATTTTATCGATTTTTATGCCGGCATCTGCAACTGGCCAAATTCACTTTTGTACGAGTGGTGCAGCAGCCTACGGTGATGCGTTCGTGTTGAAGCCGTCGCACCAGAAGGTAAAGCGTTTCTGTGTTGTCCCCGCGTTTTTCAAGCTGACCAGGACGACGGCGTCGCGGTGCACGCCGCCACACGCTTCATTCAAATAAACGGCGACGCTGCAGCTTTTTTGCATCGAAGTGTGGGGTGCACCGAGCGAGCCGGTCCGTCCTAGCTTCTTGTTTACGTTCTGCATTAGCTCTAATCAATATTTTGCCGTAAAAATGATCCTGCACGACGGCGGGGACTGATAAAAATGATAATTAGGTACGTGGCGGCTTCGTAGTTGGCAACAGGTATTCCACATTCATTCTGAAGAACTGGTTTTGTTTTAATTTCGTTGTGACACCCCCAAAGAGTAAAATAACGAATTGCGTAGTGCTTTTGGTTGCCTATCTGTCAGGCGTTTTTATATTATCGTTCTTGTTGGCAGCCGCCATGGACCAGATAGCCGAGAACTACCAGCTCAAGTGGCACTCCTTCGGCACCTACCTCCATTCGTGCATCGCCACCTCCCTCCAGAACGAGTCCTTCGCGGACGTAGCTCTCGTCACCATCGACGGTCGCCAGATCATGGCCCACCGGTTCGTCTTGTCCGCCTGCAGCCAGTACCTCCACCAGATCCTCAAGTTGCAGCCCCGGGTGACCACGGCTTTGCCCCTCATGATCATTTTGCCCCCCGAGATCAACTACCGCACCATGAAGACGCTGATCCAGTACATGTACAGCGGAGAGGCCACCGTCTCCAAGGACATCCTGGAGCCGGTCCTGCGCGGCGGCGACATCCTCAAGGTGAAAGGGCTGTGGCGCCCCAAAGAGGACGAGAACAACGACAACCGCCTGGTGAAAGTGTCGCACAAGAACGACAAGTCGAAACAAGCGGCCAAACCCGACCAGAAGGAGAGTCCGGAGGCGGCGAACTCGCCGCCCAAAGTGCTCAACTACACCATCAACGTGATGAAGACGTACGAGGGGAAGAGCGACGGGAAGGACAAACAGGTGAAACCCGCGGAGGAGAAGAAAAAGCCGAAGAACAATCAGAACTCGGTGATCAAGAGCACCGAGGAGGAGAAGCGAGCGCAGAAGAACGACTCGGAGGAGTCGGAGAAAGCGGAGCAAAGCAACGACTCGCTGCAGTTTCTCGTGATCAAAGAGGAGCCGATCGAGTGGAGCGAGGTGAACGACGCAGAGATGGAGCTGGTGGACGAGAAGGAAGTGTTCAGCACGGAGATGACGATCAAGCCGGAGATCTACATGGAGGACGGGGAGGAGCAGGGGTTGTACTCGCCGCTGACGTGCGAGCTCTGCACCGAGACTTTTACGCTTCCAGCAGAATGGGTGAGGCACGTGCAGACGCACACGGACATGTTGCCGGCGAAGAGGCAGAGGCGGGGCAAGAGCTCGCAGGTGAGGCCGTTCCGTGACCACAAACCGAGAGGAATTCACAGTTTTTCTTTTGCAGGACGACGAAACCGACGCACCTTTCCCCCAGCTGCACTGCGACCTGTGTCAGAAGTACTTCCCCACGCCCGCCGAATGGGTCCACCACATCCAGAACACCCACACCGAGTTCGAGCTGCACCTGTCGAACAAGACGGCTCCCGGTAAAGTGATCAAAACGCCAAGGTCGTTCGGACCGGCACAGAACTCTTGCACCATTTGTTCGAAGAAGTTCCCCTCTCATGCTTCCTTGCTGATCCACAAGCGCACCCACACGGGGGAAAAACCGTACATGTGCGAGCTGTGCTACAAAGGCTTCAACGTCAAGAGCAATCTGTTGAGGCACCTGAGGACTGTCCACGACAAGATCATCAACCCCACCGAGGTGGATGACGGCGTCAGGGAGGAGACGACGGGGGACTGAGTTCCGATGCATTTCATGTGTACATAAACCGTTCTATACTATATTCTTAATAAAATTAACCGATTAAAGGGGTCGTGGTTTCAGGACGATTTCTCAGTAAGCCAGAATAAATTACGAGAATTATTTACTTAATCTTTTTTTTATTTTGGAACCCTCACATTTATCTCTTCACATAGTATTTGGATGATGCGATCAATCGATATGCCTCGTCATAATTACGTTATTGTAAATAACACGATTTCTTAGTTCTCGTCGTTTCAAGATCACTGAAGTTGCAAATTGAACTTTTTGTTAAACAAACAACATTTTAAAACCTTCCAAAACAAGTTACTACGAAACCCACGTCAAACCAGCCCTGCACTCGAAGTTATCTATCAAACTCCAAGATGTGTATCCTTCATCGTGGATAGCTTTCAGAACTGTGTTCTTATCTTATACTCCAAAGCACGTCTCGATACCCTTCGACACCCGTTCCAGATGCTCTCACCTTTACCGTCTTCGTTCCACGTGCTTTCTGCTTGATGCGCGGCGTTATCGCCGGTGAAGTGGTGAAGATGAACTCGTCAGAGAAATAATCCTTTCAAGAGCGAACACAAAATTACGCAAATGCTGCATCAAAGACAAAAACTGCAAAAAATTCATTGTTTATGTCTCTTATGCAACTGCATTTTACATGCACTAAAGCAATGTAAGACGTGACTGTGACAAAGATAAGGATATGACTATAAGAGAGCCTGGGTTACTTTTAATTTTGAAAAGCTAATAGCTATTTTCAATACAAGTGAGCAAAGTAGTATAGGTACTCCCCACTCTGACAGATTCAAGAGATTGTACGTTTTTTGACAGACGACAGACCCAGAGAGTAGTGTGGCGGGAATTAATCTGCAGGGATACAACGGTTTTCTGCATAACGTGAAACAATAGGGTATTTCACGGCGCAGGTTTAGAACACGCATGCGCCATTTTTCATTCAACTCCTGTCAGACGCATGTCAGCTTGTGACCTAACCTCACAATATTAACAATAAAAATAATGATAAAAAAGTCTTCAAAACTGTTTAAAATGGGTAAAGTTAGAGCAAAGTATTACGGTGCAGTTAAACATTGTGTTTTTGGCGACTGTGTTAGTGACAATAGAATTGATACTTCATGAGTTGTACGAAAATAGGCGGAGTTTGCTACTGCGCATTCACTTAAAGAAATAGTCTATTCAGATGGAGAGTTTAGTATTTTTCACTGCTTTATGTTTTGGAACTAGAATTTAAAAACGTATAATCCATCACCGTACGGAGTATACATTTAATCACGAGTACGGAAGTGATTAAATACACGTTTGCTCATGCGTGTTGAATCTGATTTTTTTTCCATTATCATAAAAAAGAGTCGCAGAATCGAAATTTCGGGCGCATTTTTTTGTCACTTTTTGAATTTTGAGTTAATTACAATGAGTGTAATTAAATCATCGGTTTCACCTGCTGCCTACCCCTTATTATGCCGCAAATCACTATTTTTTAATGTAAATAAATCAAAATGACAAAAGCATGACAACAGTACAAAATGAGGTTATATTAACGTAAACTGTACATACCTATCATTATCTAGCTGCATCACTATTTTTCATAACTGTTAAAATCACTGAAACAATAACTTCTACAAAATTAACCCAACGGGGAACTCACGAATACAGTTTTTCAAAACAAAACGTGGATCAACAAAATTCGAAACAAAAGAGGTTATGTTGTTAGGCGTTGCGTGTTTATGATTGGTTTACTGATTTTAGTTTAATCAGTGATACCAACACACAATGCATTTAGCATGAATTTTCCCAGAAGTTTACCCCAACCAATTTAACGTTTTTTCGTCAATTGAAATGTAAATAACAGGTTACAAATTTAACTAAGTCAAAAATAAGACAAGATTTAGTCACTAATATTCAGAAAGTAAAGTTGACTCAAGTTGCAAAAAACCACTTGGCATTTGCAACAGCACTTTTATGGCATTAATCATTTGAAATTACTTTAAAACTGTACTTATATGGAAAATATCCAACCCAAACTATGATTTTCTGGTCCGTTTGTGCCTTTATTTGGTTCAAAAATATGAAAAAAATGCTGTTGCAAATGACAAGTGGTTTTTTGCAACTTGAGTCAACTTTACAGCGTGATCAACAATGACTGAGTCTGTTGGCAACGAAACAATTGAAAATTACTGGTGTTTTTTGTCTCGTAATTGGCACTGAACGGATTTTTTTTAACTTGAAACGACATTAAAAACATTTTTGGTTATGCCAGTTATGTTTATGTTATTACAAAAATGAACCTTTGATGGTAAATTTCAAATTTGCCAAATTTCATTGTTACCAACAGATTCAGTCATTCTTGATCACACCGAATTTTAAAAACAGATTAAAAAATTTTCAGTATAACATATTTGGCGACCTCTATCCACAAACCCTCAAAACATTCACTTTGCTCACTAGTGCGAAAATATTATTTCCTCACTAGTGATTCAATTGCCATCTTTGCTAACTATTTTCAGTGAGCAAAAACCACTAAAATTCAATAATCATGGAAGAAAATGTTTATTATCCCTGATGGGTTAATGCAGTACCACACTTTAATTTCTGCAATATCAATAGGTTTCAAACTGATTGAAACGTTAGATGGGAGAAGTACCACTCAACCGATTGTATCTTATTTTGTCAAACGATCAAATATCGTAGCATAAATAAAGAAATGTCTCTGAATTTTTTATTGGTACAAGCGTACGAAGGTAGTACCGCTTTGCAAAAATTGTCAAATTGAAATTGTGTTGAATGAAAACTTACATCAAGTGTACAAGCACTTTTACCTCTAAATTTAGTTAGACGAATTTTGAATAAAATCAGTTTTGTTTTGTTTTTATTCAAACACCAAGGAATTAACTGTATTATGAATTTATGAGTGTCCAAGAATCTTTTTTGTTCATTTTCAGTATTTCAACAATGTACGTTTTGCGCTCTCACTTTGAATTACTTTAATATTTGCATTTCTGTGATAAGTGCATGCGGTACCTACCACACTTTGCTTTGTCATTTATTCAAATGAGAGATTTCCATTTCGCAAAGCTCGTTCAAAAAATTAATTTGTCATTTATCTATCCATTAATTGCTAAAAATACACCTACTGTGTAAACACGTGGTGGTATTAGACCACTTAACGTCAGATCTGAGAAGTACCACTCGGGCGATAGCATTTTGTTTGTCATCGCAAATCTGATTTTGTCTCGTTTAGGAATAGTACTTGAAGTGTTTTGCCAATTCTGTGGAATAAATGAAAAAATTACAGGTTGGCCCAATCGTACCAAAGTCGTACCACTTCGAAAATATTGTCAAAATAAAATTGCACCGAGCAAAATAAAAGTAGAGTGGGAGTTGTATTGCGCAAGCAGTTGCACTCTACTTCTAAAATTATCACAAGGAAAGCTTCGTAATAATTCTGCGATAAATAAAAATTCAGATAATTCTGGTTATATAAATGGCTCCCATTTCTCGACAGTCGACAGTGGTGGTCAATCATGAAGGCAATTCTGTTGGTTATTTGTGCGAGGTAAGTTCCATCAAGTCTTCAGTCTGCGACTGGTACCACTGTGTTTTAGTACTATCACACTCGCTGACATCCCCGACTATAAATTCCCTGATGGTTTTTTGTTCGGCGCCGCCACCGCCTCCTACCAGGTAGAAGGAGGATGGAACGAAGACGGTAAAGGCGAGAATATCTGGGACCGAGGTCTTCACGATCATGCCGACTGGGTGGCTGACAACTCCAATGGAGACATAGCTTGTGACTCCTACCACAAATATAAAGAAGACGTCCAACTCCTAAAGGATCTAGGTGTGAATTATTACCGATTTTCCATCAGTTGGTCTAGGGTACTACCCACTGGAAAAGCCGACCAAGTCAATCAAGCCGGAATCGACTATTACAACAATTTGATAGACGAGCTGTTGGCCAACGGCATTGAGCCCTACGTTACCATGTTCCACTGGGACCTGCCGCAGCCCCTCCAAGACGAAGGTGGCTGGCCCGAGAGGAAACTCGCAGACTACTTCGTCGACTACGCCAGAGTGCTGTTTAAAAACTTTGGCGATCGAGTCAAGTACTGGATGACTGTCAACGAGATAACTCAAATTTGCGAAGGCGGCTACTCTGGAGGTACTTTCGCCCCTTTCATAACCAATCCGGGGGTCGGGGGCTACGAGTGCACCCACACCGTCCTCCTAGCGCACGGCAGGACCTACAGACTCTACGAGAGCGACTACAAAGCGGAACAAAATGGCCAAGTCGGAATCGCTATAGATTCGTCCTGGCACGAGCCCAACAACCCCGACAACGAATCCGACCAACAAGCCTCCGAAGTAGACATGCAGATGAACGTAAGTGTGAATCATCGTCTCAGTTGGTACTGACAGTGCTCCTGAGTAGTACGGCTGGTTCGTCAACCCCATCGTCTACGGCAACTATCCCGACGTGATGATCGAAAGAGTCAAGGCCAACAGTCTTGCCGAAGGCTTCCCCCAATCCCGCCTTCCCGAGTTCACCGCCGACGAACAAGAAATGATGAAAGGCACTTTTGACTTCTTGGGTCTCAACCACTACACTTCGGACAAGGTTTACTTCGCCGATGAAGGCGCCGGGGACCATCCGTCTCACTGGGCCGACACCGGTGTCATAGGTGTTATAGACCCGTCTTGGCCTGGTTCCGCTTCGGATTGGTTGAAAGAGGTACCGTGGGGTATCAACAGATTGCTAGTCTGGATCAAGAACCACTACGACAATCCTCCGGTTGTGATCACCGAGAACGGCTTCTCTGATTACGGACAACTAGACGACTACGACAGAGCCGACTATTACAAGAGGTACTTGTATGAGATTCTCAAGGCCATTAACGAAGAAGAGTGCAATGTTATCGGGTACACGGCGTGGAGTCTGATGGATAATTTCGAATGGATGGCGGGATACACGTGAGATTGCTCACAAAAACTTGTTCCGGATGATTCTTGTTTGGTTTCAGGCAAAGGTTTGGCATGCATTACGTCGATTTTGACGACCCTGACAGACCCAGGACTAGGAAGTTGTCCTCTTACGTTTACAATAACATTATCACAACTAGACACGTCGATTGGGACTACTACCCAGACTGGCCGCCAACTCAAGAAAATAAAAATTGAATTTAAACTACATTATTAAATTTTAAATAAAACAACCATTGGAAAAGTAGCTAGATGAACTCGTTCACAACACACTTTCGAAATAACTTTGAAATAAGGCGTCGAATTAACGCAGCCGAAAAATTAAACTAAAGACATAACTTTTTCTCTGCCGATAAGGTCCGGGTAAAAAAAGGATCACTAGAATAAAACCCAAAAAACCACCCAACAAACCCCACGGAGCTTATAAACTTTGGAATCTATTCGAACACTCCAAATTTCTGGGTTGATTTTACGTCACGTGCCGCCAGTTCTACCAACCTTGGGGTCACCCGGAAGTGGATCGATCTATCAGCACAAAGACGTAACAGAAAAATGAACCTATATATACAGCGTGATCAAAAAGGACTGTTTAAGTTGGCAGTATTGATTTATACTTTCAAATGGTATAACTGGAGTAACTTCCGGTTGTTGACGATTTCACACTGACATTAACAGTTCAAGTCTCAAGTTGTTTCTTTGTACCGTTAATTTTTATACATACATAACCTACAATTTTGTCGCTGTTGATTTCACGTAAAATATCTGTCAAAAGTCGGTTGCAGTATTGGAAACAGCCGAACAACACCCGGTATAACAATATTCAACCCTCAACGATTCAACTAGTTTTTAATGTTTGACAGCTGCTGCAATTAAATTACACAACTTAATTAGATTTTGTCTCGTTCTATATAAAAAAAAAATACATACCTACATAGATATGTATTATAAGATAAGCATTGACATTTTTGACATTTGACCACTTGACAGATTTTCACCAAAACGCAACTTTTTTACACTAGAGAATCCACCTATTCAACACAAGAAGGCAATGAGTGGGAAAAAGATAGAAGAAATAAAATTCCCAATGTTAAAATGAGACAGACGATTGCGCAGGAGTCGAAGTATTTGTGGTTATTTTAGATATCGTATTGTTTCAAAATCAAATTATTAACCCATTATGATTTTGCTTTCAATAATTTTATTTGTCACAACTGACAACTAAAACAATATCCACATTAATTTTGCAAATGTATTGTGGGTTGCATTTTCATTTCCGCCGCGCTTATTATCACTCGTGAAATAGCCTGCATAAGACGTGACTATAACAAAGATAAGGATATAAGATCCTGTCGAAAGGACCACAGAAAAAATTCTGATTTTCTTTTAATTTTAAATAGCTAATGACTTTTTTTTGTTGATTTTTGGAAAACCGAAAAAATACATCTTTCAAATAGTTTGTTCTTTCAGTTTGAATTACTTTTAGATTTGTATGTCTGTTTCGTCTTTCTATGGTTACTATTAAAATATTTATTTATTTATTATAGTAGGTAAGTCCGCTTTACTCAACTCAATTTAAGTTAAATTTGTTAATAAGACTTGTCCTACTTTTTTCTGTTCGCGACTGTATGTTATAATGAGTGTCTCAGAATCTTCTTTTTTATTTTCAACAAACTTTTCAAAAATGTACGTTTTGCCCTTTCACTTTGAATTACTTTACTTTAATGTTTGCATTTCTATAATAAGTGCATACAGTACAGTTGGTTGCAAAAAAGCGGGAACTGTCAGAATAAAATTGACACCTTTTTACAATGTTTCCATAGTGTAAAACCTTCTTACGAAAGATATGTTAGAATTAACGTCAAAATTCAATGACATTTGTAAAAATTATTTGATAGGTATTTTCACGTAGACAAATGGACAAAACCAAACTTACATTAGGAAAATTTTCGTTTCTCAATTTTTTTGCAACCAACTGTACCACACTTTGTCTTATCACTTATTCAAATGAGAGTATTTATTTCGCAAAGCTCACACAAAAATGTAATTAGTCATTTCCGATCAAATTTGATACAACAGCTATTCAAGAAGTATTGGAAAAAATATACAGCGCAAAACAGGTGTCAAACCACTTTAAACGTCAGATTTGAGAAGTACCACTCAGGCGATAGTATTTTGTTTGTCTTGGCAAATCTGATTTTGTGTTGTTTCGGAATAGTACTTGACGTGTTTTGCTTGATTTAATCAAATACTGTGGAAAAAATTTAAAAAATTACTGGTTGGCGCAATCGTAGTAAGGTCGTACCACTTCGAAAATATTGTCAAAGTCAAATTGCACCGAGTAAAATAAAAATTATGGTGCGCGTTGTATTGCGCAAGCAACTGCACTTCTACTTCTGAAATAATCTCAACGAATACTTCGTAATAATTTCGCGATAAATAGAAATTCAGATAAGTCTGGTTATATAAATGGCTCCCATTTCTCGACACTCGACAGTGAGTGGTCAATCATGAAGGCAATTCTGTTGGTGATTTGCGCGAGGTAAGTCCAATCAAGTCTTCAGTCCGCGACTGGTACCACCGTGTTGTAGTACCATCACACTCGCGGATGTCCCTGACTATTATTTCCCTGATGGTTTCGTGTTCGGCGCCGCCACCGCCGCCTACCAGGTGGAAGGAGGATGGGACGAAGACGGTAAAGGTGAGAGTATCTGGGACCGCGGTACTCACGAGCATGCCGACTGGGTGGCTGATAACTCCAATGGAGACATAGCTTGTGACTCCTACCACAAATACAAAGAAGATGTGCAGATGTTGAAGACTCTAGGGGTGAATTTCTACCGATTTTCCATCGCTTGGTCTAGGGTACTACCGACTGGAAAAGCCGACGAAGTCAATCAAGCCGGAATCGACTATTACAACAATCTGATAGACGAGCTGTTGGCCAACGATATCGAGCCCTACGTTACCATGTTCCACTGGGACCTGCCGCAACCCCTCCAAGACGAGGGTGGCTGGCCCGACAGGAAACTCACAGACTACTTCGTCGACTACGCCAGAGTGTTGTTTGAAAACTTTGGCGATCGAGTCAAGTACTGGATGACTTTCAACGAGATAATGCAAATTTGCGAGGCTGGCTACTCTGGGGGTAGTTTCGCCCCTTACATAAGCAACCCGGGGGTCGGGGGCTACGAGTGCACCCACACCGTCCTCCTAGCCCACGGCAGGACCTACAGACTCTACGACAGCGACTTCAGAGCGGAACAAAATGGCCAAATCGGAATTGCTATAGATTCGTACTGGCACGAGCCCAACTACGCTGACCGAGAAACCGACCAAGAAGCCTCCGAAGTGGACATGCAGCTGAACGTAAGTCTACTAAATCATCGTCACGTTTGGTACTGATAATAGTGATAATGCCCCCGAGTAGTACGGCTGGTTCGTCAACCCCTTCATCAACGGCAACTACCCCGAAGTGATGATTGAAAGGGTCAAGGCCAACAGTCTTGCCGAAGGCTACCCCCAATCCCGCCTTCCCGAGTTCACCGCCGACGAACAAGAAATGATGAAAGGCACTTTCGATTTCTTGGGTCTCAACCACTACTCTTCGGACAAGGTTTACTTCGCCGAAGACGGCGCAGGAGACCATCCGTCTCACTGGGCCGACACCGGTGTCATAGGTTACCAAGACGCGTCTTGGCCTGGTTCCGCTTCGAGCTGGTTGAAAGTGGTACCGTGGGGTCTCAACAAATTGCTAGTCTGGATCAAGGACCACTACGACAATCCTCCGGTTTTGATCACCGAGAACGGCTTCTCTGATACTGGAGAACTAGACGACTACGACAGGGCCAACTATTACAAGCAGTACTTGTACGAGATTCTCAAGGCCATTAACGAAGAAGAGTGTAATGTTATCGGGTACACGGCGTGGAGTCTGATGGATAATTTCGAATGGATGGCGGGATACACGTGAGATTGCTCACAAAAACTTGTTCCGGATGATTCTTGTTTGGTTTCAGGCAAAGGTTTGGCATGCATTATGTCGATTTTGACGACCCTGACAGACCCAGGACTAGGAAGTTGTCCTCTTACGTTTACAATAACATTATCACAACTAGACACGTCGATTGGGACTACTACCCAGACTGGCCGCCAACTCAAGAAAATAAAAATTGAATTTAAAATCTTCCATTTTTAATAAAGCAAGCATTTAAATAGGATTCTTTATTTTGTTTTTAATCCCGTCATTTTTAAAAAAATCGCCATCTGCGAGAGTTACACCAACAAAATGGTGGAGACGAAGACAAAGATGATTATACACGTCCACAACACACTTTTGAAATAACGCGTCGAATTAACGCATCCAAAAAATTAAACAGAAAAGAGTTATTTTTTCTCGGCCGGTAAGATACGCGCAAAAAAGGGTCGCCATGGAGCCCGGAAGTGGCGCGATCTATCGGCACAAGGACGAAACAGTTTTTAATGTTTGAGAGCTGCTGCAATTATGTATATTACACGCTTCAATTAAGAATTAGGTTTTGTCGTGTTTTATATTAAAAATACTACAAAAATACAATAATACATGATTTCATTTGACATTTTTAACATTTTCCCTAAAACACGCCTTATATCGCATAATGTTGTAAAATTTACACTAGAAAGTGGAAGACATTTCTGTTAATCCTGTTTTTTTTTTCTAGAAAATTCCATTCTGACTATGAAAAGTAAAAAGTAAATACGTAAACAGTAGTCTTTTGGTACAGTTGGTTGCAAAAAAAACGGGAACTGTCAGAATAAAAGTGACATATCTTTTTCATAGTGTGAAACCTTCTTACGAGAAATAGGTTAGAATTATGGTCAAAATTCAATGACATTTTTAAAAATGATTCGATAGGTAGGTATTGTCAAGAAGACATTTAAAACCAAATTTACATTAGGAAAATTCTTTTCCCGTTTTTTTTTTTTGTAACCAACTGTATAATACAATTATACAAAAAAAATATAATCAGAAACATACGTTAGCCGCTGATTTATTTGCAAATTAATTTTAATCTGCTCCAACATTTGCATTTATTCAGATAAAAATATACAACTCGCATTAATTTATGGCATATTTAATAATGACAAGTATGACAGATATGACAGGTAAGGATACGACCAAGGATATTTAACCGAATGACGGGGCTATAATTACAACTATTTACTTGAGATTTTTTTTATTTCGCAACCCTCACATTTACCTTCTTCAGACGTTTGATTCAGTTGGTTGTGGCCAATCCGGATAATAATCCCAATCGACGTGTCTCGTCGTAATTATGTTGTTGTAAACATACGACGACAATTTCTTATTCCTCGTCCTTTCAGGATCCCAAAAATTGACATAATGCAAACCAAACTTTTGCCTAAACAAACAACTCCCTGAACCTCTTACCACACACCACGTCTCAACTCACGTGTAACCAGCCATCCACTCGAAGTTATCGATCAAACTCCACGCCGTGTACCCGATGACGTTGCATTCTTCTTCGTGGATAGCTCTGAGAACTTCATACAAGTAGTCTTTGAAGTAGTTGGCGCGGTCGTAGTCGTCCCATTGCCCATAATCGGAGAATCCATTTTCAGTGATCAAAACAGGAGGATTGTCGTAATGGTTTTTGATGTAAACTAGCAAGTTTCTTAGACCCCATGGTACCACTTTCAGCCAGTACGATGCAGAACCTGACCAGGATGGATCTTGGTAGCCTACGACTCCGGTGTCGGCCCAGTGGGAGGGACGGTCTCCTGCGCCCTCTTCGGCGAAATAAACCTTATCAGAGGTGTAGTGGTTCAACCCGAGGAACTCAAACGTGCCCTTTAACATTTCTTGTTCGTCGGGGGTGAATTCTGGAAGGCGCGACGCAGAGAATCCTTCGGCAAGACTGTTGGTTTTGACTCTTTCGATCATGACGTCGGGGTAATTTCCATTGACGATGGGATTGACGAACCAGCCGTACTAGATCAGATCGTTAGTGCCAACTAAGAGGGTTATTCTTACTTACGTTCATCTCCATGTCTACTTCTGAGGCTTGCTGGTCGGTTTCTCGGTCGGGGAAGTTGGGCTCGTGCCAAGAAGTGTCAATCGCGATTCCGATCTGTCCGTTTTGCTGCGCTTTGAAATCTGTCTCGTACATTCTGTAGGTCCTGCCGTGCGCCAGGAGAATGGTGTGGGTGCACTCGTACCCTCCGATTCCTGGATTGACCACGTACGGCGCAAAAGCTCCATCGGAATACCCAGCTTCACAAATCTGCACGATCTCGTTGAAGGTCATCCAGTGTTTCACTCGATCGCCGAAGTTTTCAAACAAGACTCTGGCGTAGTCGACGAAGTAGTCTGCGAGTTTCCTCTCGGGCCAGCCACCTTCGTCTTGCAGCGCTTGGGGCAGGTCCCAGTGGTACATGGTAGCGTAGGGTTGGATGCCGTTGGCCAACAACTCGTCAATCAGATTGTTGTAGTAGTCGATCCCGGCTTGATTGATTTGGTCTATTTTTCCAGTCGGCAGTACCCTAGACCAAGAGATCGAAAAGCGGTAAAAATCCACACCTAGATCCTTCAGGAGTTGGACGTCTTCTTTGTATTTGTGGTAGGAGTCACAAGCAATGTCTCCGTTGGAGTTGTCAGCCACCCAATCGGGGTGTTCGTGAGTACCTCGGTCCCAGATGCTCTCACCTTTACCATCTTCGTTCCACGCTCCTTCCACCTGATAGGCGGCAGTGGCAGCGCCAAAGATGAAGTCGTCGGGGAAGTAGTAGTCCGGAGGGGGGTCAGCTAGGACTAAAACACAGAGATTTTGCGCCAGAAGCAAAAACTGCAAAATATTCATTGTTGGTTGGATGAGGTGTTTTGCTTGAGGATGTTTTTATACCTACTATCTATCCGACATATGGATAAGAATACATATAAGAGACTCTCGAGAATGTCAAATTTATCGCAGAAAAATATCTGGTTTATTTTTTATTCTGAACAGTTAAGAATATTGTTTGGTTATTTTTGTTTTCACTGATTTTTGTAGCAGTAAATGCAATATCACTTTATCAAATGACAGACATCTTCTAAATATACTTTTAAAATTTAATTAGTCATTTCCGATCAAAAATGAAGAGGTTTCAAACTATTCAAAGAGTCAGATTTGAGGAGAAGTACCACTCAAGCGATATTATTATTTTGTTTTGTTAAACGATAAAATGCGTAGGTACCATAAATATAAGAAAAATATATCTGAATTTTTGATTGGTGCAACTGTACCGAACTCCAACTGCCTTGAAAATGTCTTGCATAAAATGAAACTCTACTTTAGGTGTGATTTTTTTGTGTAAGCAAGCAATTCCGCTTTTATCTGTTGTTGCATTTTCTCGAAATTGACAATGTAAAGTCCGTTTTTTATTATAATCAATTGTCAATGTCAAAATACAGAAAAAGACCAAACTGTATATTAAAAATCATTGACGTTTGGTCCAGTTTTATCTCAATTTCACGGTTTCACTCTAGATTTCCCCTAGATCATTATTGAGGTTATGTTGCATATGTTTGTGAGTTTGAGACAAGTGTTTAATTCAAATTTATTGTTTTCAACTGTCATAAATTCTCATTTTTCTTCTTTGTAAACTGCCTCCTAACTGCTCTAAAGCAAAAAATAGTAGATAACCAACCGTTGCCCTAGACAACACATTCAAAGTGACATTTCTTGAAAAATTTGTCAAAACTGTCAAAAGCAAATGCGAAATCATTTTTAATAGATTTGGAAGCTTTGGCGACGTCGTTTCAAACAATAAAATTTTGTAGGCAACTCGTTTCTGTGCAAATTCGGCTTTTCTAAAGACCCTCGAGGCCTTAAAATCCTCGCTACGCTCGTATTTCAATCTGGCCTCTTGAGCAATTAGAAAAGCCCAATTTACACAGAACCTCGTTGCATAAATAACTATTAAATTATCAAATATGACAATCGGTGACAATTTCAAAGGTCAATGATCCAAACGTGATTTATAAAATTCACTATTTCGAATTTTCTGCCAACCTGACAAAACTTTGACAATTGATTATAAAAAAAACGGACTTTACATTTGCGCTCGCAACACACAAGATTTTTTCTACAATCGCAACTATGACTACTACTAGAATCATAATAGAATCGTGTTTTTCGTTTAAAAACGGGCCTTTACTCCAAAACTGTCACTTTATTTTAACATTTATAATGCATACAAATTGACAGTAACGACCTTGAAGCCACGAATGACTGTTTAGAAGCAAACGCTGGGGGCTGTAGGCGGCTGCGCCCCTATACCCCGCCTGTTCATCCTGCAGGTCTGCTCCTGCAACCTCTCAGCGACGGGCAACTGGTCCCTCAATTCGGTCCTGATAGGTTGAGCCTCGGACCATAACTTCTCCGCTGGGGCGCAAGCCCTGGGCCAGGTCCTCGACTCGAGATTGTACTCGTTCACCACTTCCGCCCACATACACGCCTCACCCCCCAGCACCAGCTTTTTCTGTTCGTCGTCTCCGGGAAAGTCGAGCAGGTCCACGTTGTAGAATCTCGCCCAGTCACCCCCAGGTGATTGCAAGTTCAGATACCAATAGGCCGACACTATCGCAGGGTGGCCCTCCGCGGTCACGTTGGCCAGAACTCCCTTCGGGTCGTCGCTCGTCCACACTTCTACTATCGTGCTTTTGGGCATCTCGACCCCGTTGGTGAAGACCTCCTCCCAGACCATGGGCGCCAACCCGAGAGAGGCGATGTGGTCGATCAGCCTCTGGAAGTAGTAGCTCTGCAGTGCTTGGTAGTCGCCCTCCATTCCTTGCTCCTTCATGAAGTCATTGATATCCGGGTTGCTCTTCCAGCAAGAGAAATCGACCTCGTCGCCTCCCAGATGGATGTACTCGTCTTTGAACACCTGTTTGATTTCTTCGAACAGTTTGAAGATGAAGGTGTAGGTGGAGTTTTTGGTGGGGTCGATGGGACCCCACTCCAGCATGGGCACGTCGTAGCAACGCGTCAGCAAGTCGGGATTGCCCAGACCCCACGCTAGAGTGTGTCCAGGGGTGTCGAATTCCGCCACAACTCTGATACCCCTCTTCCTGGCGTACTCTTGCACTTCTGCCACGAACGTCGGGTCGTAGACCATCAGGGAAGGGTGGAACGCACCCTTCTCGCTATAAACACTCAACAGAAGCAACTTTAAAGAAGGGACGAGCCACGTTTACCTCAACTCTGGAAAAGTGGTGCTCACGTAGGGGAAACTGTTCTCGTCGACGATGTGCCACCGAAAGACGTTGAACTTGTTGTAGGCCATGGCGTCCAAGAGTTTCAAGATCAGCTCCTTGGGTTGGTAATGTCTGGAGGTGTCCAACATCATGCCCCGATAAGGAAATCTCGGATAGTCGTGGATGGAAGTGGTCCTAACTCTGTGCTGCGTCAGCGTTAATCAAGACAAAACAGAACAGTATCGCGAAGGACTTACACAACTATAGTCGTCGGACAAATAGACGAGCTGGGAGAAAGTCTCGAGGCCCCGAAGCACCCCCCACACGCTACCAGAAGACAGTTTCTGCACATCCGAAGTGACGTTCAACACATCTGCAACCACACCCCGTCACTCTCGAACCATTTCTCTCTGATCTACGTACACTCTTCGTTCATATCGACCGTGGGGAATTCGTCGTCGTCGCAAGAACCCGTCAGCTCCACTTCCAGACTGCTCAAGAACCCCAGAAACTTCTGGTCGGAGCTCTCTTCACACGTCCGCACTTTGAAGTAGATCTGGTTGATGAGTCGATTGTTGAACAGAATTATGTTTCGGTACCGGTCCAGACCCTCCTTGAGGATGCTGCAAGTGTTTCCGGTCGACTGCGAGACTTCCGGTTATTCGCGAATCGCTCTTTCTCCGCTTACCTTGAACTGGAAGAAGGACGGCAGCAACGAGAAGTAGCTACCGTCGAGTTGGTCTTCGTGCTGGGGTTTGGGCCAGATTTGTCCTTGCGAGGCAGGGACTACAGGGCCAGGCTTGTATATGAAATCTGCACCGCAGGTGTTGCTAACCAGGAGAGCCAACAGGAGCACCTTCGACATGTTGGGGCGACGACTTCAATTATTTTTTTTAATCATCCGGCAAATATTTATATAAAATGATAAGGTGTAATTAAAGGATTAGTTTACTATAAATGGCCGTATTTAATTTTTTTATATAAACGAGCAGTGTTATTACGTTTTACTATCGCCGTCATTGCAAATTATAAACTGATCAAACGTTATTGAATATCTATTACACGATATTTATTATTTATTACCATCGTTTAACATATCGCGTGTTTTATTTAAATTCCGTTTAAATTTATTACAAAAATTGCGGTAATGTTAATACCAGTTCTGGCCACTGTGGGGTTAATCATTCAGAATCTTTTTCTAAATCCACAAAAATTGTGTCCATTCTCAAGTTATCATTTTTATCGTGAAACACTTTCACTAACTTATCAACATTGAACAAAAACAAAACAAAAATCAAACGAGTTTAATAAGTAATAATAAAATCACATACGAGAGTAGCGCCAAAAATTCCCGGCCTGGCATAGATCCAGATGTTCTAGCAGGACAAACTTTTGGCTTGACCTCTAATAGATACTCTTCTTAGAAAGCCTTACAAAAAAAAAACTGACGCTCTACGTTAAACAGTTTTTAATTGAAGGTTGTATCTTCTACGTAAAGGAAAGGTTTTACTCCCTAAATTATCTAATAAAGTTTGGATGAAGTGTACAGTGGAAGTTGTCCTTCCTGTTCTGTAGTAAAAGAATGGGCAAAGAGCGTTATGGGACAAGAGTGACTTGAAGATGATGCAAAATCTGGTCGACCAGTCGAGGTGATCAGGGATGACAATATTGCTCTTGTTGAAGCGATGATATTAAGTGACCGCCGTTAGAAGGTCAAAGAAATATCAGAAATGGTTAAGTTTTCTGATACAAGTCTTCGCCGGATCCTGCATGACCATTTGGGAATGCATAAAGTCAGCACAAGATGGATTCCCAAACATCTTTCGGCTGTTCAGCGGCAACATCGAGTTGAGTGTGCACGAATACTTTTAAAGCTCTGTGGATCAGACCCAAAGGCTGTGTTGGAGACTATTGTAACAGGTGTGTCGCGTCAGCTAATAATACTAAGACAATACCTATTGCTTATTAATTTGTCACGAGGTTTGTAGATACAGTTACCTACTTTTTGCATTAATAAAAATTTACTTAATTAAGTCTCTATTTTTTAATCAAAGAACCACGACCTGTTGATTTAGGTTTGTCAATATAAAATTTTACTAAAATTAGGGAATTTAATGATATCCATTGGCTATACCAGTTAAGTGCCAACCAACGTCTGTCATTTTTAATGTCCTTGAAAGTACGCAAACTCTCAGCTAAAATTTGAACGTGTTATTAAAAATGCCTCGCAAAGTCAGACATTTATTAAACTCTCAAATTAGTTGTTATTCGTTGGTATTAACTTTATTAACATGCTGCGCTACTAATATCTCTAATAACCTCAATTTTTATATGATGACTGATGAGATTTTTCACCCTTTGTCAAAAGTGTACAATGTTGTCGTTGTCAACTCTATTTTGGGTGTAAATTGCGGTGTTGTGGTGTGGTGTGAAGAAAGTATACAGGGTGTAACAGAAACAAGTGCATTAATTTTAACTGGTAATAGAACTCATCAAAAGGAACAACTTTTCTCTCTGCCATTTTGGCGAAAAACGTTGCGTAATGGCTTAAAAAAGTAGGAAATATTTTCCTAAAACCGTTCATATCTCCAAAACTAAGCTACCTAAAAACGTGAAACAACCAGATTCTTACGAATCTTACGAAACGACTAGAAATTCATTTTTTCTGTTTTTTTTTCTTACTATAAAATAGTTTTTTTTCTGTACAACTTTGGTGAGAACACGAGACCAAAAGAATCAAGATTTTATGTTTAAGCTTTTATTAAAGAGGAAATTAAAAATGCAATAAAAATCGAAGCAAATAAAATTGTTGTCCCGGCGCATCCACCATTTTGAAAAATATTATGGAATTTTTATTATCTGTATTAAAATTCGGTTTATTGCACTACTGATAACATTGTACCAGAAGATTGAACATTCTGACATTTTTTTTTGATCTACCGCTTGAACGTAGCAAATCTTGTCAAATCAAAAAATATGAAAATGCCTTAGAGGCCTTAACTTCTGTCAATTCGGTAGGAACAATAAATAAAGCAAAACGTTTGTTTGAACGTGTTTATTGTAAACTTTATCAAAAATAAACTTGAAAACAAGCGGTAACCATCAATGCAGTTGCACTCTCTGCGGGTTGCACATCTTAGACGTCGCCCACTTCCTGTCCTGCTCGACGAAGGGTCCGTTATGCACGATGTGCACCATCATCGACCTGGAGAACTTCAAATTCGGCACTAATTTCGGCGTGATCAAAAAATACTGCGCCGTGTGGCTCTGACTCGTCGACTCCACCAACAAATCGAAAATCCTCCTCTCGTTGTTCGCGTCCATCCCTTGATTGATCTCGTCGACGCATCTGAACGGCACCGGCGTCAGCTCCTGCAGCGACAGCATGAACACCGCCGTCGCCACCGCTCTCTCGCCGCCGCTTTGCACCACGTTGTTCAGCTCTTGGAGCGGCTCTCCGTTCCTGTACGTCACCTTGACGCACAATCCGTACTTGGCGAACTCCTTCTCGTCGTCTCCCTGGTTGACGGAGACCTCGCCGGCGCACCCCATCCTCTCGAAAGCCCTCGAGAAATTGGCGTTGATCTGCGAGACGAGCTCGCGGAGCGGACCCAACCACTCCTCTTGCAGCGCGTCCATCTTCGACGATATCTTGCTCGCCTCGAGGTGGCCCCGGTCGATGCTCTCTTGCATACCTTTGATCAACTACAAAAATATTGAAGACAATTGTAAAAAAAACTATTTACGATTCTGTACCTCGACTCTCTCCTCGTACTCTCTCATCTCGTCGTCGTCGGCCGTGTTCAAACAATCGATCTTGGCCACCAACTGCTGCTTCTCTTCTTGCAGTTGGAGAAAATCCGCCGAGAGACTCTCGTAGGCTTGGCGAAACTCGTCGAAGGCCTCGTCCTCCGGTGTACAATTCTTCGACAAACTCTTCGCCTTCTGTAGGGCAGCTTTCGCTTGACCTTTCACGTTACTGTACGCTTCTTTGATCTGAGTCATTGTCGTCTCGCTCTCCCTCATCAGACGCCGAAATTCTTCGTTCTTGTTTTCCAAGTAGGCGGCGGTTCGGCGCGCTTTCTCGATTCTGACAGAATTCAACGTACTCTTGACCGTCAAAACTGTCAAATTCTTGTAATTTGTCTTGAGATCGAGAGCCAACTGGCGCATGCTTCGCACCACCCTCTAATGAAAACATTACTAACTGTACCTTTTGAGACAGCGGTTATTACTATCCTATCCTAAATTTTCCAAAACTTTGTCTGGAGCAAAACCTCACTGAAGTTACGAAACTGTCAAAGTATGTCAAAAACGTCAAACGATTAGTGTAAATATTATATAAAATCAAGTGGGTTTATAAATTTGACATTTGACAGTTAACACTTGTCATTTTACACCTTTCACTGTTTAAGGTGCTAATTAAGGCGTCCGAGTTAGTTGCAGCGGCAAAAGAAGTATTTTCAAGACAGGACATCAGTTACTGTGGTGAGTAGTGAATATTTTCTTTACCGTACCGTATTAAAACACAAAAATTGGTTGCTTGTCGCAGCGACAGTCAAATTTAGATCAAAGCTGCCAACGATATAAATCAGAAAGTACTAAAAGAACCTGCCACTCTTTATCTGGTGGACGGAGTGTTACTCACCATGATCTTGGTGCGCGCTTGGCTGCGGATGTCATCGGTGTTGACGACATTCTGGCGCATCTCCTGGACCTTCCTCTGCATGGCGACGATGCGACTCTCGATTGTTTGCACCTGTTGCTTGACGCTGTGAATGTACTTCAACTCTTCGCCGATCTTGGCAATTTTCTCGTTGACCATGTTGATCTAAATATTTTTTTCCTACAGATCCTCACGAAAAAAAATCAATTTCGCCTTTTTACCTGACCGTCGTACCCTTTCATCTGATCGTCGTAATTGTTCAGACTGTTTCTGAGCTCCTGAATTTCCCCCCTCAGCCTCTCCAGATGCAAAGTGTCGACCGAAACCGAGAGACCTCCGTCCGAATAGATCTCGTTCTGTCTGATGCTCTTCGCGTTCGTGTACCTCGAGTGGCTCACCGTGTACTTGACCGTGTCTGAGCAACAACCGTTACCTTTTTGATGCAACATTTTCGCTTTGACTTACCGCTGAAGAAGACGTTGATCTGCGACGGCAAGTCTTGGAAGTGCCTGTTGGTCTGCGCGCTCCCTATTGGAATGTTGTGCACTCTGTACGTTCTGCACAGGTACTTCATGATGGGCTCGGGGGCGGTGAACAGCGACTGCACGTAGGTGCGCAAGCCGTACCTCCTCAGCTGCTCGATGGGCACGGCAGGCTGGAACCTCGCCAAGCTCTCGTTCTTGTCCCCCGCGTACAGCACGTTGACCGTCAGGTGTTTCTCGTTTCGCAGGTAGCGAATCAACGAGTTCATGTCGCTCTTGTTGACGCAAGTGAAGGCCACCCTGTCCCTCACCGGGATCACGCTCTCGACGTAAACCGCATCGTTTGGGTCCAACACGTTCAGCTCCAGCATTATCGGGTCAAAGACCTCCTCCTTGAAGAGGTGCTTGTTGGCGCGCAACCAGAGGACCGCCTCGTAGGCGTCCCGGTCCAGCGTCTGCAAGCGATTCAGCCGTTGCTGTTTGACGTTCTCCAGGCGGTTGCTCTCGTTCTCGACGGCTCGCAGTTGCGCGCTCTTCGTCTGTCTCGCCGCCACCAGCTCGTCCTTCTGGTTCTGCAGTTCGGTCACGTGACGTCTGAACTTCTGTATCTCGCTCGTTACTTTCTTCACCTTCTGCTGCACCTCGTCGTCTGCGCGAAACCGCAAGATTACGCAACCAGTTATACATTCTTTGTTACATTCTCATACCGTTGCCGCACTTATCGACAAGTCCCCGTTGGGCCACCTTCATCTCCTCGATCTTGGAGGCCATGGTGTCGATTTCTTGCTTCCTCTGGTCCACCACCGCTATTCTTTCGTTCATGTCGCCCTCGATGTCCCTGATCTTGTCCCTCGTCTGGTCGATCTTCTCCAGGTAATTCCTCGAAGACGACTCGTTCTCTCGAATCGACCGCGTCTGAAACAATCATACAAAAACCACCCGTGCGCGCGACTTTCTCAAATTTTACAATGTTCGAGTTGGTCTTCTGCAACTGGCTGATCAAATCCTTCGCCTGATGGATGTCGTCCTCGAGCGGTTTCGCCGCATTCTTGTGCTTCTCATAAATCTGCGTCGCTTTAGTCAAGTCCGCCTTCGTCTCCGTCAACTTCTCGTACACGTCGTCGTACTGCAACCACGCCACCTTGCGGTCGATATCCTGAATTCTGCTCAGGAACTGTTTCTTCCTGCTGAAGTTCTCGATTTTGCCCTCCAGGCGCAAATTGGCGTCTTTCGCCTCCTGCAATTTTGTGTTGTTCTTGTCGATCGCCGCCACGAGAGTCTTGTGGGTCTCGCGGTACTCGATCAGCGACTCTTGTTTCTCGATCAGGTCGGTTCGACACAGCGCTGTTTGCGTCTCTTTCAGCAGCTGCTGCTGGTTGAGCTTCGCGAATTCTTGGACGCGGTCTTGCGGCAAGAACTGGCACAAGTTGTCGACTTGGATGTTGTACTGTTTGATGCAGTTCATCACCTCTTTTAATGAGGCTTTCTGGTTGTTCAGCGACCAGACTGTGCGGTCCTGGTTCGTAAAAGCACGCGTTATTTTGATAAAATCGGTTTCGCGCTCGCCTTGCAAGTATAAGTTGATCGTGGCCTCGGCGCAGTTGTGTTTGACGTATTCAGACACCTGATAACATTAGCTTGATAAGGATTTGAAGAGTAATTTGATCAAGTACCTTAGAGCCTCGCCCCACAAGTCGGGGATTACCCCCGAGGCCGAGAACAATAGCGGCGACTATGGTTGACTTGCCGGTGCCGTTGGGGCCGATCAACATGTTCAAATTGGGGCCCGGGTACAACTCGGCGTAACTGTAAGTCCTGGACAAACGAAACTATAAATTGACAAAGCGATTAAATCAAACTACTTACACAAAATTTTTCACTTCGATTTTGCGAATACTTCCCACTTTAAACATTTTTGCGGTTTGTTTGTCGTCTTATTACTTATTATCACAGAACACCTCTTATTATTGTTTCGAAACACATAACCTCAAATTCTATTACCGCGGGAAACAGCGCTACCAACATTGAGAATCGTATTTTCGCGGGTTGGCATCAATGATTTACACTAACTTCTGTGAAGTGTTCGCGTTGTGCGCTTGCGACGAAATGAAGCCGCTGAATTTAAAATAATTCTCTCTAAATGGATCTTCTACCTTCAGGTATTTATGTAAATCTATTTTTGTTCAAATGAGTGAATAAATCACGCAAGCGTTTTCTACATAACAGACGTGTTACAGCTGTATTTTTTAATAAATTTCTGGGCAATTTCAGTGCCAAGATGGCGACTGCAAATTTCATAAAAATTAAAGTAAATAAATAAAGTTCACAAAGTTGCTTTCTTTCCGGTTTTTTTTTTGTTTGTTGTTGAATCACGATTTTTTTCTGATTTTTAATGGCCCTTGTAGAATATTACTGCGACGAGATAAGATAAACGATATACCAGGTGCTCAAAAAAAATTGGTGGCCTTGAGCGGTGACAATGGTGTCTTAGAGCGTGAACTCTTAACGAGGTTTTTTTTTGTTTTTTTTTTGGGGAAATGAGACTCGTGTTGTGTATAAAAATTTATTTCTACAATACTTTTCGTACATAACGTAAAAAATAAAACTACTCCTAGGAAGTAATAATAATTATAAACATGATATAAAAGCTTCTATTTTAAACTAACACGATTTATGAAGGCATAAAGGCATGATGATATGAATAACTAGTCGATCGAAGTGTTATATTGCTATAATGTAGGTACACCTAAAAGGGGCAATAAATATTTTATTATAGTAGAGACCGTTTCGGAAAATCGCTATGAAAGCATAGCACTCGATAAATACCTCACTATTTATTAGTGCCCGGTTGTTAGTAAATTTACTTAAAAATATATAAAACCTACGTATATATTTAAGTCCTACGATAAAATTTGGTTCAGTAAAGTAAAAACAGAATAAAAGAAAAACATGGACGAATTGTCATAATTCTGTGAACGTCGAATAAAAAATAAAACATAATGAGGAGCAGAGTCCCATCGGGAGCCGCATTATTCAGTCGCGGCGTTTCCGTTGACGACGGGTTCAGGGTTGCCGTTTGCCATCGGAGTGGAAGTCCCGTTCACGTGGGCGAAACCGTTCTCGACGGATTTCGTGGGAGTCGAAGCTGGGGAGACGATGCTGTACACTTCCCCGGTGACGGGATTTCTCTCTGCAATTAAAAAAATGAACGGGCAAATTCAAGGGCAAGACCAAATCGTACCATTGTGAATTCTGGGTGAAGTACGGTTGAGCGGTTTCTGGTCCCACGAGGCGACCCCGTCCCCGGTGACTGGGTTGCGATTCGTGACATCTGTAACAATCGATTCGAACCACTTGACAAATATTTTCCACAAAATGCTCCGATTCAGAACGATTCGACTGGACAAACAACTCTGGCACTTTTTTCGTTCCTTACCTTGCTTGGTGAGGGAGGCCCTCCGCGGCGTCACCTTGTTCTCGGGGGTCCCAAACAGACGGGTGAAGGAGTCGGAGTGGGAAGATCTCCGCGGACCGGACGAGTTCTTGACACTCGGAGGGGTGCACATCACGTTGAAGATCTCGCTGGACGGGTTGCGCACTCTGGAAGCGAAAGAAACGGTTATGCAGGCGTAATTGCAACGGAGGTGGTCCCTCTGATTGCAGCACTCCAAGTGCACATCCTCCATTAAGAGCGATGTGCGGATGTAACAATTACAACGCTTTCGACTTCTTGTAGGTAACTGTCGTAAACAACGTCGCCTGATTTCGTGGTTCTTGCACATCCGGTCGTGAAAGGATGTGGAGACACCCTCGTAAACAAAAATTTCGACGCGAAGAGTGATGTGAAAGCATCGACGAGCGATAACGCCCATGGTGCCCTTCAGCTCGACAACACAATAGCGGTGTTTCATGGGGGAAAAATGCAGAGACTCCCACACGAGATCGATGATGGACTGGGCACAGGCATGCGAGAGGATTGTCCAGAGAACAATACAAAGAGGTGCACACCGAACCCAAAACTGGACTCGAAGTGTTCAACTCGTGGTTAGTTTGCCCTTCTAAAGCTAGGAAGGCCGAGCCAGAGTTATCAGAGCGACGTTAACAACAATTTGATAAGCAGAAATCAGCAGAATCTTTGATGGTGTGAAATTGCTTTGTGCGCAGTGTATTTTCAAACAGGAATGTTTTTATTTTGTTTGAACTTGAACGCGCCTGGGAGGAAGCTTGGCCCACTGCTGCTTGACTGCATAACTGTCGAAGAGGAAGTCGACTGTCGATAATAATTTTATCACGTTTGGTCAGCCCTACACACCCATTCAAAAACGTGAAGCATGCACCGTATCGTGGATCGTGGGTTGGGCCAACATGCGTCGGCGGTCCCGGAAAATGAAGAGGATATCGGTATTTAAGGCTTCCTGCGATCCTTGCACGATCACGTTTCGACGTGTGTTTGGATTATCATTCAGAGTTGATCGGTTAACGGTTCGCAGAACAAACGTGGTTGCAGGAAAAATGCCAACTCCCGCAAGGATGTGGTCTCTGAATGATAAAAAAAATCAACGATTTGTGAAAGTCACGCGTTTTCGTGAATTCCTCCGGATTTATGGGTCCTTTCCGTAACCCACATATTTCAGATCGATATCTCAGTCGGTTACTACTTAAAATTGTTTATGGGTTCTTTCGTGACAGTCGGGGCCCAGCTGTACTGCCAAACAAGAGCGAGGTATGCGTGCGATTAATGGAGGCATTTATTTGGGCTCGAGACTCTTTGTGCAGCTTTGGGACAAGATTTGGAAAGGCGAAACCGAAAAAGGGGAATTGATTGGCAAAAACAGTGAAGATAAGATATGGAAAGAAAAAGGTAAACGATCAGAACGTGAAGACATTCTAGATTAGGATGTCGAGATTCCTTGGCAAATTTAGCTTCCATAAAGGGATCGTCCTCGAAGAACTAGCAGGACAGTTTCATGAAACATTAATAGGCCTTTAGAGCGATCCGTTTCAACATTAATAAACCCGATGGTCGACATCTTTATCTCTTAGTGGATTTTATTTATCATTCAGGTGCATCCTTCCGGATAATGAAAATCCAAAAATCCCGCTTTCTCTCCGGTGCTTCCAACTGTTATTAACATTTCAATCTATCTCTAAATTGAGTTGTTTTTGTGCGATGGCATCGTAAAAAATTCGAAAATTAGCACTCGTGCGTGACAACAACATGTGTTCAAGACCGATCGAGAGCAGTCTGGTTCGACTGACGAGGCGAAAAGTCAATTTTTTAACGGTCTCATCGACCGTCAAAAAATTAATTACCCGTCGACGATAATTAAGAAGAAAAACTCCACTGAATCGGTAGGACCGGCATCGGCGTGTAACAGTTGCGATTTGCGGTTAGCTGCACTTCACAATCTGCCAGTGCGCGAGGTGAATATAACCATTAGACCTTTTTATGCAATACCTGTTATCTTTTTCTCTTCTTCTTTGCCATTTAAATGTACAATTAGTGACGATGAGTAATTTTATATATTTTTCTTTCAGTATAAATTACGCTGCAATTTGTTAGAGCAGTCGAGTGTGGTTGTTGCTTCCCACTCATTGTCTGGCCGTACTATAATGATTGTCGCTTGTTTTTCCATGCGGCGTGCATCATCGATGGTGGAATTTATGGGGTAATTACGATCGGAAGAAAGACAGACGCAGCCGTGGTAATTTGGTCAATTAAGGTTTATGGCCCACTTCGCGTTATGTAAATGTATGTTCATCACCAGCGAGATAAGAGGCGATGCAGAAACCGCGGTGCAGATTGGTTTGACTCGGGGCAAGGCATCGGTTTCAAACCCACACACCACCAAGAACATTATCTGTCAAAGAGTGAGTTATTATGTAATGGTTTCGAGTGGAAGACGGCGTTTCCTGGTGCTTATGTTGCTGGCTTTAATTAGAAGTTCACCTTTGCTAATCCTTTTTCAACGGAAACCATTCAGTGTGGTTCCGAGGATTGTGTTTCGGGGCACTTGCAAGGCCTCGGAGGTCGACGATCGAAAAACTCGCTGACGAAAAGCGCGTTAGGAGAGACGAAAGGGAAAGCGGGCATCGCGCAATGCCATGAATGGACGAATTATTTTTCCGAGCGCATCGTGGAAACGCAACGCCGTGGGAGGACTTAATGAGCCTCGCCACAATTAACCGAGATACCCAGCAATTTACGGGAGGATGTTGACTCTTACAACTGGAGCATTTCACAATTTTCGAGAGACGAATCGCCAATTAGCGCGCCCATCAAACCGTTGACCTCGTCGGCTAGGGTCGTTAGGGGCGACAACCCTCAATCAATGGTGACCAACGAATATTGATGAATCACCACCACCCCAAGAAGGGTCAATACCACCGACGCAAACGCACGAAAAAATCAACATCCCGGATACGATCGGTCGACCTCCTCGTTCCGCAATCCCGTCCAACGGATCAACACGGACTTTCCTACTTTCGTCTTGATGTGTGATTCGAGTCCCATTAGATTCAATTATTGCAATCAGGTTGCTGCGATTTTGATTGCACAAATTACACAGGGGAAAATTACATTTAATTGCGCGGCTGAAATGTAGCAGGCACAGGCTTGTAATTAGAATGGTTCCCTTCGCGCGGGGTCTGCTGAGTGGTACCGTTTCGTTGATGCGGAACGAAATCGCGAAAAAGACTTGAAATTGCAACAGCAACAAGTGGAAGAAACTAACTATCAAAGTTGAGACAACAGGTGGACCCAAAAATTGGAACACTTCTGGTCGTGTGTTGTTGGTTGGTACTCGAAGAGTGTGAAGCAGAGAGGGAACTTGAAAGAACTTTTTGCTTCGTAAAATATACTTGGTTCTCTAACAAAGACAAGTGGCGGTTTGGGAGATCTAATTTCTGCACCTACACTCTCCTAATCTCTCCATCCTTCGCGAACAAGAAGTAAACATCGGGGATTACGGCCTGATAAGGCTTCGTGAGGAGTGCCGTTTTACCGAGGGCCACGTTGCCATCGATCCACTATTATTGGTTCTATCTGCCATTCCTCAAGTGGACGACGACAGTCCGTTAAAACGGAACGACACAATTAACGTGCAAATAATGTCGTTAAATAGAGGCACTCAGTCATTTGTTCGTACCGTTGAAAAAGAAATGTTTAATTCATGTCGGAAAGTAGAGTTATAATTTCAACAAAACAAACATAACGGTCGATAATTATAAATCTCAGTCGCCATTACGATGTTAACTAGTTTCGAAAACGGGCGAGGAAAGGATGTGAAGAGAACGTGCCGGCGATCAATGCATCAGGCGGGGACGACAGTTCGGGAAAAAAAAGAAGAAAATCGGTGAATATTTATGAAGAGCGCGGCTACCTTTCAAGGACGGGATCGCGATTATCTTCTATTTTTGGTGTGGGCTATTTAAGACCGGAATGGAAGTAACAGGGGAAAATCGTGATTCGTGTTCAACGGATACGATCTTTCCAGTTGGTGGTGTGGAAAGTCGACGTGAACCGGTGGAGATAATTAATTGCGTAATTGATACTGTTAATCCATTAACGAGTCAAATGCAGTTAAATTAGCTGTACAGCGAAAAGCGGGGAGCAAAATGAAGACGGTGGAAAAAGCGGGTGTCCGAAGCGGGACCC
The DNA here is from genome assembly GCF_963966145.1 of Tenebrio molitor. Lineage (NCBI taxonomy): Eukaryota > Metazoa > Arthropoda > Insecta > Coleoptera > Tenebrionidae > Tenebrio > Tenebrio molitor. The sequence continues at coordinate 1,000,336 of NC_091047.1, forward strand.
TTGCGGTGGACGCCTCGAAAAACAATATCCCACGCTCCACCGATGGCGATTTCTTTCGTCTCGGAAGCATTCCAGCACGTAACTGCTGCCGCTTATCGTGATAATAATTCGAATTGAGTGCGATCTGATCCAAGACGTGACTGACGAGTTCCGCGGGCCAGACCGTTCTACCACCCCGGCTGGATAAACAAAAAATGTATTTTTGGAATGTCTGTTTGGGCGGACCCCCCCGATCAATCTAGGACGGTTCCCACGGTTGACTTTCATCTAAATTTAGAAAACTATTAAAATTCGACCGGTCCCATCGGGTCGAGACATCGAAAGCGAGCGGGCGGGCACGCGACCACGGACATTTTCGACTATACCATATTGGTTTTCGACGCGAGTCGACCTCGACACGCGAATCGATCGTAAATTATTCGAGGAAAAATCACGGACAAGGATGATGGATGGAATCCGAGGATGTCAAAATACGGCGAGGGACAGGAACACGAGCCAGGCTGGAGGCTTTCGAGGATCTCAGCCTACTTTCGATAATCTGGTTAATCGGCTATTAATTCCGACATTTAAAGTCGTTTCCTTCCTGAGATAATGCACCGCAAATTAACAAAACAACAGGAAAACGAACACGCGTCACCAATCTGCAATTCATGAATTATTCTCGTTCCTCGTCCACTCTGGTGGTTCCGCGACCGTTAATTGTCAGATTCGGGCCAGAATTAGTTTTAATTAGTGGAACAGCGAACAGTGTTGTTCACTTAGGTCCACCACAACAGCACCGATTGTTTTTCGAAATTATCCGTTATGCTGGACGAGAAAAAACTCGAAATGTCAATGACACCAGCGCAAAAGTGACTTGCACCATTCGGAGCTTGTTTGGCAGATGTTGGAGCGTCAGATGTGTGGCGGATTAATCCATTTTTAATGTGTCATCTGCAAGTCTAGAACCGGAAGCGGGAACTCGACGTGCATATTTGGAAAAATTCGAAATCGGAGCGAATCTGGAAGTGTCTCGAGTCGGGGTCGGTAAAAGGAGCGGAGGTCGATGGGCTAAATTAATTAATCCCATCAGAAGAAACCGATCACTGGGTGACTTGACAGAATTATTAATTAGACGTGGAGTGTGGCGCACAAAGGGGCAATTAGTTGGATCAGATGGAGGTCCAATTGGACCGAACGTGTTTTAATTGTCTGGAGCAAAAAGTAGAAAAAGGCAGAGGAAGAGTGAAAGTTTTGAAAAAACGGAATCGTTGATCGATGGGTTTGCTTTCACATCAAACGCTCGGAATAAAGAACGAAGGAAAACGCAGTAGTAGGCCAGATGTAAAAAACCTATCGGAATCCACAAACAGAGCAAGATCTACATGTTTAGATTGAAATGGAGAATCAAAAAAGTAAAATAGTTGTTGGACAAGCATCCGGCAGTGGACTCGTTCTAAGTGTTCTGTTAATAATGGTAGTATTATTTTTGACAACCACAAAGAACGAGTTTTTGCAAGGACTGGTGATAACAGAAAAACTAGTTGGTGGAGGATGTACAGAAGAAAATGAAATGGATACGAAAAAAGTTCTGGTCACTCGTTGCAAAAGCAGCACACACAGCCGGGTGAAAAACACAAGAAATAATTATTTTCATATGAGTAGCGCTGTCAGATTACTTTTCAGGTATGAGGCCGAAATTTGAAGCACGAGGCGTCAGTCGAGTGCTGCAAAACAGGCCGAATACCTGCAAACTGACAGCGCACGAATATTGAATAACATTTTTCGTGTTCGTTTGGGCAAAGTCTTAAAAAACATTGATTTACGTCAAGTTAAGTATATAACCGGGAAAGTTTATAGTTTTAGTTATATACCACTTTCCCGGTTATATATCTCAACAAACGAACAGGAAAACCAATTTTCCAACAACCCTAATTTAACGGAGGGGTGGTTTGTTGTAAAACGACACGGCCGCACCCGGTACTGGCGAGGTGGCCCTTGTTGCTTTAGGACATCAAATATTTATACGCGCCACCCACCCTCCTGCCGTATCGACGTACGGCACTGCCGTTAGGGGTGCATGACCTAAAGTTGGCATAGTCTCGCTGTTTGCACGCGATGCTTCCCCTTATGTTTACCAGATCCCAACTGTCTGTCCGTCTATATTTGCGTCTGCACGTAAGACGGTACTACAATTTTCCTAATCTTCAAATCGCATATTATTCAATCCCCGGTTTTGGATTTCCACCGTTCTTTATATTCAATTTCCTGGTGTTTCACTGGCCCAGTTTTCCAAATATTCAAATCGAGGTGGAGTGATGAATGAACCCAGATAAGGCGGTGCTTTATGGCCTGGTTTGAGAATTGCGAAAATTCGCGATTTGCATAAAATTGAAGAATGTAGGTGGGTGTTTTCAATGAGGGAGGTTTTAGTTTTGTTAGTGGAGTATCGACCAGGTCTTGGGAAAAGTTTTGTCATGAATAAGTAGTAACGAGACAAACAAGAAAAAAAGCGAGAAGGTCGAGCGTACAATGGCGGAGTTCCTATTACAACTAGATCGTAATTTAACATAAAAAGTTGCAACTGAACGGATATCGTCGAACGATTTACAACCTTTCGATAACAAATGCGCTGAGAACGACTTACAATGAGTATCTAGTCTGTAAATACTTCAATGGTGTTGTAATTACTGTAGAAAGGCAGTAATTAACGGAAGAGCGGAGGTCTTTAAGAAACGCTTAAAACACAAATGGAGAGAAAATGTGTCACTTGCAGCCCCAAACAATCGAATTTTTTCGAAGCGAAATGAGAAATACGAAAAAAGTACCATTGTGAAATTTGAGCAGCTCTTATCCCAGTCATTTCCTGCTCAAGTAGAGACAATGGTCGAATTCTTCGCCGTTTTGAAACAGTTATTGGATAAATAATAATCGACGGGAAATTTCACAAGGTTCCCAGTTCTCTGCCAAAACCGAGATAACCGCGACCCCATCTCTGGGAAATATCGCATTGTGACTGGATGCTGAAAAACGTGTCCAAAATGCGACCGCGAAATCGGTTTTCTTCGCTCCGTAATTGAATTATTTGTGCCGGAGACAACGGTTTTACTTCCCGATTTTTTTGATTGTCGGAAAACCGCCGAAAACAGGCGGACTTTCTGCGCCTCGGGCCTTTACAGTAATTGGAAAAAATCAACAAACGGAGCTAACCTCAGAATTTAATTAACACAAGTAGAAAAAGATGATGGCTTGGCATTGTATTTTTTTTAATGAAACGAACGGTCGGTACATGTTTCCGATTTGAATAAAAAAATGAAACCGTAGAGAAATACTTGAACCACTAAGAATTCCACTTGGACTGCGAAATGTTTCCATAACTAATTTTCGACAATTTCGCAAAGTGCGAATTATCTAAAACTAATTCCAAAGCAATTTCACAAATCATTGTTAAATTACGCTAATTACACGGCAATTTCGAAAACGAGTTGTTTTTTGGATTAGTAGGCATTGCTGCGAATTAAACAATTCATTCAGAATGTTAAAAACCAGTTCTCTATTTGGAAAATATCACAAATATCACACTAGACACATCACTTATAGTTTTGTGGTGCCCATTTTACCATTCCTTCATCGTGAGTAAAAAGTAAATGGTAAAAGTGAAGAAAGAGCTGTTGATCTTGGTTAAGGCGTCAACTTACCACCAACAATGGTGCTATAATGAGATGATGAGCAGAAAATCTAGGACGATATGTAACCTAAATTACCAAGCATGGGAGTATCATCATGGAAAAAATCGAAAAACTACAGGGTCATTATAAATGATTGTCCCATCGCAGTAGGCGTTGGTGGCGTAGTTGAATGTGCCGCAAGCCTCATAACATGAGTGAGACTAGTAACGTTGCGAGGCCGGCGGCACATGTGGGTTTTCAACGCCAATCATTTATGACCCTGTACTTTCGAAAGACCAAGAGTTGGTGTCTTGGGCAAAGCAAATTCTGAATAACATCGAAAGGAAGATGTTTAAGAATTGAAGAATTTGTTGAACTGAGGAAGCAGGAATTTGATGAAGACACAATAGATGAAAATGTTATTTAGCAACATAGAATTCAGAAGTAAAATAATTTGATACATCATGAAATTTCAAAAAATTTGCCAAGCGAAATTTAGATTTGAAAAATCGTGAAATCCATCCGGAACAGGAAGGTTGAAAATATTTTGGAAACGCCGACTTTCTGGGCCACCAAACCGTACAAAAGCAGTACAGTTAGGACCCATCAAAAAATTCCTGGTCCGCAGCATCACGCACGCAATATTAAATAATTCTCGCGCTTAACACATTTTTAATCTTTGTCCGAACGCACAATTACGGCGGCGGCACAACGGAAGAGATCCGCACCGTATTATTTCACGCTCTGTAAATCAATTCATATAATTTTTTTCATGACAACCCATCGCGATCCGTCTGAATGGAACGAGGAGCTGAAGGGCCGCGTCCGGGCTTTTCAACGAGCGACCCATCCAGAACCGGAGCGAGGAATTGGCGACGTACGGTTTCTGATGTCGGTTGTTTCCTCGACGTCCGTTACGAAACGTCGACCAGAATACGGTTACTCTGCGATTTCAAGAATTATCATAAAAAGCCGCCAGGAAGCGAGAAAGTCTCTCGGTGTTTCATTACGAGTGGAAATTCTGCGAAGTGTCGGTGCTGGTCAGCGTTTCCAGAGCACGCTGACCCATATCGACCCGGCGATCCCCGGAGAGCTCTCACTGATGGCATGCGGCCCCCGGGGGGATTTCACTTGTCAAAATTCGACACCGAGAAGGGGCCCATCAATTTCATATTTTTCAATCGATGAAAGTACGAATAGATCGGGGTGAAAGGCGGCGACGCGTGTTTTACGCTTCTCTCGAATTTCGACGAATTTATGACCCCTTCTCTCGGAGTCCACGGACCCCGAGGGCGGCGCAACTTATCGATAATTATTTTGTAAAGCGACAGATTTGGACGCGAAACGAGAATTCGCCGTTCGCACGAAACCTTTCCAGGTTAGATGAGAGATTATTTTTATTAACGTCCAGCCAAACGATCGATCTTCTCAAGATCAATGGGATCCGAGTCGGGTTCAAAACGATGCATAAATTGCAACAATCCACCTCTATTTGCATAGATTATATAAATCATGGGAAAACGAGAGAGTATTAGAACCGCACCCGTATTTGCCGTCTTTGTAATCCGAGACAAATGGGTGGAGATAAATTTTCACACAGTGGAGGTCTTGTCCGGCGCTCCGGATGAAACAAGGACGACCCGGATTCGTCCAGGACATTCGGTATTACGAAACGGTGCATTTTAATGGCACGGCAATAAGAACCGCAACGGTGTGACGTACTATGCGTATATTTAATATCCATCGATTTCCTCTTATGCAGATACAGCACCGGGAAAGAACACTCGGTGCTATCCGTGATGATTCACAAAGAAAAGAGAAAAAGAAAATGTGGAACAGTTTGGTTTGTCAATGATTTTCGACTAGAAAAATTTTAGAACTTTTTGAAATCCTAGAACTTTTTCAGATCTGGACATCATGGGAAAAGCCGAATAGAAATGAAGAAAATGTCAAGAATTGTTTGTTGTTTCAATTTGGGGAAGAAAAAAAGAGTACCTACCTAAAGACATATTCAAAAATCATGAAATTTTTGGATTTTTTGGAAATCAAAGTAGTGCTAAAAAGGATTGAACATGCAGATATCACTCCTAATCTACTATTTACGGCTCAATGTTTACAACTTTTTGGCACTACAAAGTGTGGAACTCAAAAATGTAAAATTTTGGAAAATTGCTGGAACTTTTCTGAACAAATTTGTCCCAAAAACAAATTTAAACGGAAGAATGAAATGGTTTAGCTCCAGTATCGAGTGTTATCTGTCGGTGTGTCTAAATTTGGGTTTGTTTGGTGAAACGTAAACAAAATCGTACTGTTTTGGTCTGGAGAAAACTTTGGAGCATCTTTTTAAGAACCGGAGCCTATTATCTCTCTGAATTGGAAAGTAAATGCGAGGAAAACACCTCTCTTAAGTTCCCTAACAATGGCTCACAACAAAAATGTCTATAATCATCTGCAGCCCCGGGGCCCGTCCTCGTATCGTCGATCGACACCCACCGAACACACCGGCGGAAAGAATTCAGGAAGTGCCCCTCGAACGGTGCTAATTGCAGTCGGATCGACTTTCGGCCGAACAAAGAGCCCTGAATCGTGTGCGACCACAAGAGGTCCATTATTCCCATCGCGGCTGACAGTGAATTATGCGCGCCACAGCTGTCACTCACTGTCAATATCGCTTCCATTTTGTACTTTTTGGTGGACGCCGCATGTGCCCCGATAACATCAGGATGCCGTCTTCCGCTGCGGTTGCGGTCGGCGGATTCGATCCGTTCCCGATGGAAAAGAAAGCGGCGTGCACTTGACGGCCGCTTCCAGGAGATTTGCGTCGGTAAAAATTGGAATTCCATAACGCGACGAAACGAAAGTTGGCCGAGCAAGGTTACGGAATCGGCCAAGTTCAGAGTCGAGGATTGATTTGTGGGGGGAAAATCGGGTGATGGTTCGAAGTGGAGTTTTCGGAACGGTCGATTAGAAACTTACAGATTTTCCCTCGAGTTTCTAATACGGACGGTGAAATTCCGTGAAAATCGTGATATTTGCGTGGAGCTCTCGTGAAAAAATTTTAAATCATGGACCGTGCTGTCACGACTGGGAAAGAAGCAAGCCTTGACCATGGTGCATGCAGAGGCTTGCGCGACGATGCTGTTTGATGGTTTTTACATAATTTAGTTTGTCTCGAACTTCAGAATGAAAAAAAAAACTGTTTTGGATAAATCTTTGAAAACTAAAGATCCGAACTCCACTGAATAGATTTTAAACAGATTATTTTTGACTGCGATTTTTTGGATTCAAAAATTTTAGGAAAATTAAATACGTAAGCTTATTATTAACCATCATCCTCTAAATTTACGAAACAATTTTTTAAAAAAAGTAACTGGAATTCACGAATCGAGATGGTTCTGAATGAGAAAAAGTCATCTTTGAGAATGACAGCATGTACTTAATTAAAAATTCTCGAAAAATGTAAGTTTTTTCAAACTGAAAAAGCTCTCAAATTTGAAATAAGAATATGTTTCAAAAAGTAAGAATTTTAGGCACTGGTAATTTCAGAACGAAACACAGATTTTTGAAAGCAAACATTATTTTTTGCCTTTTTGAATCTAGGAATTTAACATGCAATATATTTTTTTTAAAGCAAAATTAATTTTGAATGTCTAAAAAGGTCTTCAATGTAGTAGACAAGATTAGATTACAGTTACAGAAAAATTTTAAGAAAACAATTGAAACCTATCTGTTGAATCAGCTTCAAAAATTAAAAATCACAGTACATAATTTGTATTTTATTTTTTGGTTAAATGAAAAAATTCAAATTTAATACAAAATTCCACTTTTTGAAAATAATCTTGTAAAACTAAAAAGTGTATCATCTATTTAACATTTAAAAAACAAAAATAAAAAGATTTATAGTTCGATAGAAAAATGCTTGAACTCTTTGTATTTAAATTTAATTTTCTTCTTATCTGTGCTCGTCACGCCGCTGTCACGTCTAAAATAACACCACCACTATTGCTCAGCCCCTATCTTGTTTTTATGCGTGATATCAGGATTCACCTTGAACTATAAAAGTCGGCCATTGTGTATTCCTCGAGGCTAAATCAGTTCGGCTGAGGAATGCAAAAATATATTTTTTAAAATATGTAACTAAATATCTATGCTGAAAAATCTTGTCTTTGACCCCCAAGTTTATCATATATTTTGTCCAAAATGACTAACAAAAACTGATTCGAATTTCAGTTCTTTCTGTTTAAGCAGTTTAAACAGAACGACATTTCCAGCCTGAAAATGTCGTCGGTTACGCCGCTGTCCGTCCTGAAATAGTCTCATCTATTTTGCAGCCCCTAATCGCTCCTATTTCCAGCAGAGATCTTCGTTTTCTGCTTCTTCGACTAACAGAACAAATCTTTTTTCCCCGACCGGCGCATCACCAAGTTCGCGTGATTTTCGACGATCAAAAATAAAAATGTGTGCAACGCCCTTACCTCTTTTTGCTGTAGCCAACTTTGTCGAGTTCGATGTGTCTGTAAGCGGCGTAAGTGGCCATGGTCACTGGCAAAAGAAAGGACAACGAGGAGCGCAAGCAGACACCGGTAAAACGGAAAAAATAAACTTTGTTCGGTGCAGAAGCTCTCACTGCAAACGCCAACAGCTGACTGGCAGCTCGAGGCGAACTAGTCGCTTTTATAGCCGCCGCGTGCATTCATCCGCGGTGCATATTATTGTTTCAGCAGTGTTTCTGCTTTTTCAGTCGATCCGGAGGGTGGACACGGTCGGAGGCGGTCGTGAAAAGGGTGCACCGATCCGATTTCGCCCGTCCATCCGACACCGCACCCGTACGGTTTCGCCCTCCACGGCGGCGGCGGCCACCTCTCGGGGAAACGGCGCTTCAATCGCAACGACCCATTTCCGTGGCGTGAAGCGTGTAATTATCGAGGCATTTTTTCGAGTCGGTTTACTAGATCGCGGTGGTTCGTTAGGCGGAGTTGTCACAAGGACTTTTTTGTTTGTTGGAAGTCAAAGAAAAAGAAAGGAATGCGGGTTTTGGCTCGGAGAGATTCTCACACCGCAGGAACGGCCGGACGCCGACTGCTGCCGGTTATATTCGTGATGTTAACACGAATCTTCTGGAATTGTCCGTGGAGAGGCTCTCGGTCGTTAATTTTCAGTGGGAGTGTCAAAAATGCGGTGTCAAAACGATAAATTTTACACGCGAGAAACGCTATAAAGGCCACAGATAGAGGCTTCATTGTTTTGGGTTATCGACTATTTTTTCTTTTATTCTTAACATACATACTTATATACATGATGGACCAAAATAATCACGACACCTGTAAGACATGCTTTGTAATTACTTTTTAAGATTACGTACCTTGGGTCTAACTGACCCAAATTTGTTAAAAACAGATGTCAAATGTATTAGAGATGTCAAGTGTCGAGTTTGTAATGGATGGATTTTAAAAAGTAATCGCTGACAATTTTCAATATGAAATAAGTTTTGAAAATACATAACAAGTAGGTACATACCGTGCGATCGAAAATAAAATAGATCGAGATGGCCATGATTAATACACTTCAGTTGGCAGCACGTAAAAATTTAATTCAAATGTCATCAGATGTCATTAATTACAATACTAACTGTCATTCCGCACTTACTAACAACTTGCCTTGATTATTTTTTTTTCCATACCTGAAAAACAACGTGTTCGAAAAGAGGTCTGGCACGATTCCCGAATTAATGCAAGTAATTATTGATAACTGCAATTTAATTGATGTCCCGACTTTGCGAAGGTCATTTGAAAACATCAAGCGAAGAGAGTAGCATTATGTTTGGAAGCTGAAGGCAGACATTTCAAAGTTCGTAAATACGATTGGAATTCCTCACAACCGACAGGTCACACATAATGCACATCTTTATGAAAATCAAGATTTCAGCGTTCTCAAAATCACTAACCTAACTTTTGAGACTGACATCTGATAATTGAAATTTTAACGAATTGCCAACTGAAATTTTGGTCACAGCCAACTCGATCTCACGGTATTAAGATTTGTTCCTTTAGGAATAGTTTGCACAGCCAGTTATTAATATCTTTTAAAAATTACAGTTACATTTTGACCAATTGGAAGAATATCTCAAATTTAGAAAAAAAAATGTATTATTATCTTGTACCTAGGTATATCTGACACAAGATAATTTAAATTCATATAAGGGGACATATAAAAAAATTAATAACAATAATAATTTGTATTTTTTACATTTTAACATATGTATCATAACATAAAATTTGTATGTAGGTATGTATTATATCTGAAGAACTTCTGAAGAAATTTGTTTGAGTCTTCACTAATAGTTAGAGTATTTCTTTGCTTCAGGTTTTAATAGACAAGACATTCTCTAGACGAGACTGAGTAATAAAGAAAAAGATTAATATTTGTAGCAAACATTCGGAGAGGTTGCTTAGCAACAACGTGTCTACAAGGCACATTAAAGTAGAGTTCGTTCGTCTAAATTTGTGACAGTGCAAGCAACCAACTGATTTTTGTACGGGTTAGCGTTACTTTAATTACATTTATGTACCTGCTTTAATTTAATTTACACATTGCGTCTCCTTTGAGCATTTAGATATTTGACACACTTTGACAGTGTTGTGATTTCGGTTAAATTTTCTAACAAAGAAATTAGTCCCGAGCAATTTTTATAAATTAGAGTATAATTAAAGCCAAGATCAAGATAAAATCCGGCGGGGTGAACCCGAGTTGACAGCTAGACGACAAAAAACTCTTCTGAAGAATTAAATAAAATTGGGCATATTGAGTATCACTTTTTTTTAAAGTAGCTTAATTTAAGCTTTCAAGTTTGATACAAAATAATACCGTGAGATCGAAAAAAAAATTAGAGTTGGCAATTCGTAAATTTCAATTATCAGATGTCAGTCTTAAAAGTTAGGTTAGTGATTTTGAGAACGTTGAAATCTTGATTTTCATAAAGGCGTGCATTATGTGTGACCTGTCGGTAAAAGAATGATGAGGAGATCCATTCGTATTGACGAACTAGAGTAAACGTTCGAAATGTCTGCCTTCAGCTTCCAAACATAATGTTACTCTCTTCGCTTCATATTTTCAAATGACATTCGCAAAGGTCGGACATCAATTAAATTGCAGTTATCACTGAAGTGTATTAATCATAGCCATCTCGATTTTTTTTATTTTAGATCGCACTGTATGAATAAAAATTGTCGTATTTTAAGAAATATGTAGGTTTATGAAAAATTTTGGCATCGCCAAATCCGGAAAAAAAATACATTTCCCAACTTATTGTACAAAGAGCTATTGTTTTTTCGCACTTGTTGACAAAATACCTCCCATAGTTTTTTTGTAGGTAAAAAATCTGGAGGCCGCGGTGGCCATTCCATCAATTTCATTATTTTCCTCTTCCTCTCGCGCTCTCTTTGGGGTTATCATCTTTCAAGACACAAGTAGTGATCCTGCAGAATATTAAAAAAGTGAAACTTCAAATACTATTTTTTAATTTAGTTATTAAAATACTTTTGCTCCATGAAAAACTGCAGTTCATCTTGTTTTTTGCGCGTCGAGCGCATTTTTTATGTGGAAATAGAAATTTGTGACAATTTGCGGTCGATTTCGACCGCTTTCGCACAGTTCTAATTACGCTGAAGTTCTGGACCACGAATTTGGAAAATTAGATCGTCGCGACCGTGAGTTTGATTGTTTCTCGCATCGAACAAAACTCTCTCGCTGTCACGCGATTAATCGAAATTTTCGTTACGCGTTCCTAGAATTCCATTAATACTAATCGATCGTCGAATTCGTCATGTTTCTCATGTCCCTCCCGATGTATGTATGTGGGTTTTTGGGAACCGATGCGTGACGGAGCTCATCTCCATCGGCCGCTCTGGGAGACAGCTCCGACTTTTCCTGCCGAAACAAAAACAAACAGGACCCATTTGTGATGTCGAACCTGCTCCGTCTCTATTTGTTATTGCAGACAGCATGTGTCGGCTGCATCGAATTGCAACGCACTTTCCTTCCTGGTACGCGAATAAAGATCGTCTCCAGGAAGAAAATTTAATTGTCCAGTGCTCTAGCCCCCGTAATTACGCCGGAGTCAATGTATCACACGAAGGCCAAAATAAGACTGACACGTACGAAATGTCAACGAGCCTTCGAGAGTGCCGCTGGTCAATGCACGTTTGACGTTTTTAAATTCCGAAACGTCTCTTTATTTACGCTTTCAGTACATGAACCTCGGACATAAAAGAGTTTTAAAATTAACCATTTCAACTGCACTTCCGCAACAAAGTCCACCACGGATTGCAACAGTTTCGCGCAAGGAGAGTTTTACGACGCGGCCAGGATAATGCACCGCCAATCGATTTTCTGCAGGAAATTAATGAAATCGATAATTAACGCCGGCACAAGAACTGATTCCAGTGAAACCGGCCATTTTGCGGTGCCCCGTGTGAGCTTCACTTCTCCGATCTGATTTTTTCCGATCGGCTATTTTTGTTGTGGAAATTATACCGTAACGCTTCATCAAATTCTTGTTCTGGATAGAAAATAATCATGCCGATATGGTCTGGGAGGTTTCAGTTATGCTTACTGAACACTCATCACTCCGGAGCCAATTATTATTATCGAGAATGTACAAAGATTGTGATTTTGTGGATCCGTACCGAGAGATAAAGGTAATTGTAACTAACTGTTCTTCTCCCAACAGACGGTCGCTTCATTGAAATCGCCCGAGAAGATCGTGGAAGAAACGATTAAACTCAATCTATCTTCTGATACGATAATCGTTTATTGTTTCTTAATAAAAAATACTTAATTTATCTCTAATAATGAGCGCTTCCAAATAAATTTGTGGGAGTGGCACAGATAAATTAAGGCGTGCGCGGATAATTGATTATAATGATATACATCAACAATCAACCATTTAAGATGTCCTTTAATTAAACGCTGCGTAGAGATTTTACGAGAGCGCGGGTTCGGCTCCGAGCTTCACGAATTCTTCACCCTTCGGTTCTGGACGCGAAGCACAACACAGCAAAGGAACGAACCCTTGGGAGATTCTGGTGTGGTTTCGAACCGAAATTGGTAAAAATTTTCCAGTCGGACCTGCAGATACTGCTATGAAGACAGGAAGAAAGTTTGGAACGTTGTGGAGTCTTTGGGAACCAGTCTTTTGTGTTTGGGGAAGGAATTTGCTGGAAGAATCCCATGTCAAAATTTTTTCCCAGTCCCAGTTGATCGAAGTTGAAGTCTCTTGCGCCTTAATTAGTCCGTCAGATGCAGACCCGAAGGCGGCGCAGATCCCAATCGATCGCGACCCAGCCATCAATCTCCTTGCTTCGTGAACTGTCGTTTATCTCTCCGTTGCAAAAGTGCAGCCGCCAACGAATCGATTCCCAGATGAAAGATTATTGTAATAACAACGTCAGATCGCGCACTGCAATTATCAGTTGGCAGCGTCAAACGATAATTGCCGGTTGCGCGGAAGAATTGATAGTTGCACAGGCCACGAGCTTCGATCCTAATGAAATCGGAGCTTTGGTCGCGTTGCGGGGCGCAGTCTGCGAAAAATCTTCGCCCATTAGATTTGTAAATTGCGCTTGCATAATTCCATCGACGTTGAATAGAATTATCTGCCCACGGAGTCGTCGCGAACGAGCGTCACAAGAGTGAATCATGTGGATGGAGTCAAGGGCTGGCGACGAAAAAATACCACGGCATGGTCTTGAGCCGGAAGGAAGTTTGGGATGGGTCGAGCAGCGTTTTAACCTCGCCGACAGAGGAGAAAGTACAATTAGATTGTTGAGATCTCTGGGTGGGTCCAGGTCCACACGAAAGGTACCTTCACTGGTCGAAAAAATTCAGAAATGCGAGATTTACACTCGCGTAGTTGCTTTGTAGGTGTTCCAAGCGACACGTCGGAACCATAAATTTGATGGTCGCTTTGATAAGTGATGGTATTATTCATAAGCTACTCCGTTTGACATTACATATCCATAATGGAGACGATTTTTCTCGGTACTTGTTACTTAACTGTTCTTCCTTGACGTTAACATTGCATACGAATCACATCGTAAATCAAACCGACCTAGTACACACTGGGAGAAGTGTAGTACGGTGGTGTCCCTGAAATGATCAATCGAATATCACTCGTCACCAATTTTTATGTCACCAGACCTTTCTTTCTTTCACCACTTGCTTCGCTATCATGTTTTGAAACAAATGAATAAAACAACGCTTCATTTGAATATCCAGCGCCACCTACTTTTTGTGACTGCTCATTTAAATATCAGTGTCATGGCCAACGTTTTTTCAAAAGTAATTGCATCTTAATCATGCATGTTTACCTTTCTGATTAACGGATTACGAGAAAGAATCAATTTAAACAAATCCCAGGAGAGAGCTGCGGATTCATGTTTCCTGTTGCTAATCCGCGATGGCTTATCTTCATTATGTAAATAATTTCTTCCATACTTTCATCACAAATCAAATAATTTATTAATTTGTTTATTCCTGTCTTGCGATCGTTTCCTAAACGATGAGGATTAACGAAATCATTTCGATTTTGGGTTTCACTTTCGGTTGATGGTTTAATTAGTTTGTGGGCTCTCCCGGTAATTTCGTTTCCAAAATGACGATTCGGAGTAGGATTCGTTTAAGGAAAAAAGTTTAATTACATGTTTTATTACGCACAAGACGATTCGTTTTGTTTTTGCTTCATTATTGGCCATTAATCTGTCAAAAAAGTCAAACAGTAAAAGTGCTACATCACCCAAGGGCATGGCCTACTCGTTTTTATATTTTAAAAACAAACACGCATATAGATATGTTTTGTTTTAGTAATTTTTACAGCGACGGTTTTATCCAAACAATTTACATTTCAACTAAAATAAACAACAATATTTATAAAAATAATAAAAATCGGTTTGTTTACGAAACTGCAATAATCGCAGACAATTTGCTTTTTAACATTCCGTGGCGATTTTTTCAGTTTTGAAACGAGTTTCTGCATTTATCACGAAGGCCTGGTCAGTGGTAATTAAAACGGGTTTCAGTGCACCATAATTATGTTATGACACTATATATGTAATTTCATTGTATTTTCTAATTAATAGGGAATTCCGAGAATGTTAGAAAAGAAACAGGAACAATCCATAAAAAGGTACCACAGCCTGTCGTTGAGCCGGCCACCTGCACCTCCGACTATCACTCTTTGGCAACCGGCCATCAAAACATCTATTCATCTTTCTAATTTTTTTCGTCGACTGACCCCAACGGTACTCGGTTCCACTCCAGTACCGTCGAATCGGCAAACTTAGCTCCCAATTACCGAAACTTCGATTGAAACGTCGAAAGAGACGACATCGCGGGTCGTGTGAAACGCCGTTTATCAAAAGTCACGATTCTGATCCACGACGTTTCACGGTACTACAGGTGGTACCGGTGACATACGTTGCGGCAATAAAACCGTGCGAGGTGGTCGCACACAATCGGTAGCATCTTTACCTACATTTCCATTGTAAAACTCTTACTTTCCAAACGTTCCGCTTTTTCGTCTCACTTTGTGAAACTCGACATCGACGTTTCCTCTGTAGGGATTTTTTCCGACGATTGTTTGGTTCGTTTTCGTCTTGGTGGTTCTCGGGGTACTTTCTTCCGCAGGAATCTCGAACGCATCCTGTTTTGCAAACGAACAGGTTCGGTCGCGGCTTCCGCAAGACATGATGCGCAAGAGGCAAAGGCGGGAACATCATAAATGAACAATTCTAGAAGAAAATTCCAGAAGATCTTTGGGTTCTTGGTCTCTACCGATAACGATCATGTCGAATCTGCTATTGCGCAAGCAGTGTCTTTACGTCTTCATAGAAGATTGCGAATAGTGTAGGTCCAAAAATGTCTCCTTGTGGGACACCTATTTTCATTATCTGAGGAAATATCTCTCCAAACAGGACGACCTTCGATTCTGCTTTGTCTTTCCTCTTAATTGTTGTCTTTTCCAGCTGGGCAGCTACCTTTTTGTGGTTGACATGGACGAAAAGGACACGACAGAGTCCAAAGCTTATCCGGACGCCTCTGGAATGTATCGACCTGGTGTTAAACAATAAGAGCGGGGGTTTTCCTTGCGACAATCGATAAGGCAAATTGTGCCACTTCTCAAACCGGTGTCATCACCCATGTAAGTATAGATGGTTGACAATGGGCAATAAAATGTTTTCGCTTTGCCCGTTCATAATCCAATACCACGCGCCCGGAATAGGCATTTTTCCAGTTCAAGTACCGTTAGATTTTGTTGCTAAGTCACGCAATTCACGGTCGTTATGCATAAGTGCTGTCAAAACGTGAACAAATCGCCCCTTTCAACTTTTGCCAAATATAATGCAGATTTGCAACGGTTGGCCACATAACGAGCTTATTGATTCGACGCCGCGAAGTAGGCGTCGGACAGACGCTTCGTCGAGCTCGAGGAGGTCAATGACGGGGCGGTTTCGACGTTTCGTCGACGGCCGATCCATCATCGCGACTTTCCAGCTGAGGTGTAATTTCCGGATCATAAGCCTCCCGGATCTGAGAGGCGGCAAAAAAATAAACCGAGCCTTCACCCTGACATTGTAGCTAACAGTTTACAAAGCGAAGAGCACGCTCGACGAAAGAGGAGGAATCAGAGTGGCACGATGGTGCCTCACGAGTGCCAAGAAATCGACAATTAGTTAACCGGGCCCGATTGAATTTGTTACTCGGCACGTCGTAACTCAAAACCGGACGATAATCGATCGAGTCCGGGGTGAAGGATCAGAAGCGAAGCACACAGGACGTTCCGGGAATTGTGTCATTTTGCGGAAACAATATTTTCAGCGTCGTCGAAGAGATTCTTCAGATCTTCGCGTTTCTTGTGCACAATAAAAACCGTACGGTACGCATACCAGACCGAGGCAATTCATGCATGCGGCCACGTTATCCGCTCTATCGCTTTAAAAATATTATAATAAATGTAATTATTCGCCCCCGTTACATCAGAATGATGCTGTTGACCCGAGTTTGTGAACAAAAATTGCTCCGGTCTCTCTTATTATTTCGTCCTAATCGGCTCACACTCCGATTATAATTCTGTCAGTGTGTTAATGCATTCGGTCTAGACGCGCCGTATTTGGCGAAGAAAACCGTTAGCCTCTGGATGGTTTATCGAAGAGAACGTCTTAATGCACACCGCATAAATCAAAATCCTGTCGATTTATCGACGGGGCTTGAAAATCATTTCGCGTGGTTCGATCCGATCGAGACAGTTTGGAGGAAATGGGACGCACGTGCAGGAGGATGCACCAGATGCCGGCCCGAGTACATCTAGTTCTAATTAGAGACGTTATTGGAGCGATTAGGACTACGAGAGACGGCGATAAACTACGCCCGGCAATTTTACTAATTACTATTTATTGCCAGCAGCAACGGTGATCTGAAAAATTAAAAAGGTCTCCGAAAAAAATATATACAGGGTGTTTTTGAAATGCATGCACAAATGTTAAGCACGAGCTACTGGCTTCATGTAGAACTCGGAAAAAATATTTAAAAAATTCTATGTCAAAAAATAAAATGACATTTATTTTTTGAGCTACAAGTTTTTTAAATTGGTTTTAGTTTTCTACGTTGTCCTACAACCTCGTAGGTAAAATTTCGGCACATTTTAAAAATACACCCTGTATATCATGTTTTATAAAATGTACGCCAATGCGAAGTAACCTATAGAAAATATGCTTTAAAACAAGGAAACTGCATTGGTGTACGTTTTATAAAATATGATATACAGGGTGTATTTTTAAAATGTGCTGAAATTTTACCTACGAGGTTGTTTGACAACGTAGAAGGCTAAAAGCAATTTAAAAAAATTTTAGCTCAAAAATTAATGTCATTTTATTTTTTGACAGCATTTTTTAAATATTTTTTTCGAGTTTTTTGGAGGTCCCTGAAAGCTTAAAATTTTCGTGGTATTTTACACACTCCGTGCGGTAAAATGATAGATAGCTGATTAGTGCGTAAAAATCAAAATGTGTAAAAATGTCATTTAGAGTTGAGGAGCCCAAAAACTCTTTTTCTACAACAGTCTACAAAAAAAAATCATTTTCACACATCAAATCTCTCAAAATACGCGAGTGTGTCAAATTTCACAGCATTTTTTCCAAGTCTTATAATAACATATTTGAGGCAATGGAGAAGCCAGCCAGTTGGTGAAACCGTTTGAAATGGTTTCGAGTAATTCGGCAGATCTGTAAAGATGTGGATGTTTTATGTATGAAGTCCGACAAAAATAGATGCACAGATAATGGGAAGAAACCGTCCAATTACGCAAGTCGTTTTATTTGGAGCACCCGAGCTTTTCTTGGCGCGCAAATTGCCCAGAATGTACTGTTAGGTCGTAATTATGATCGGCGATAGGTTTTACGGCGGTGCTCCCGATCGGTTATTAAAAAATAATGAAAACGGCGTAATTGGCCGGAGTCGACGAACTGAAATCCGGCGATCGGTGTTCCTGTGATTCCCATGATTCCTACATAATAAAACGGATTTCTGAGCGAGAGCGATTTCCTCTTCCTCCCATCTGCTCGCCCATCAAAATCGAACAGATCCATCATTCGAGTTCAAACAACAGTAAAAGTTTACGGCCTTCTGCGGAACGATAAACAGCATATTACACAAAACAGTAAAAATCCCTCTAATCACGAGTCTTCATCGCGCTCGTTCTGATACGATAAATCAGCCGATGCAACAGGAACTGCTTGTTGGTGATGAACGGAGGCAGTGTCTTCGGGACCGAAGGACGGATCATGTTGCTCGAACCGTGCAGTTTCTACCGTGATACTGACCCAGAAGATGAGGTCCAGGTGGCGGGACTGCAAAAAATCCAAATGCGGTGTGACATCTGGCGTGGGTCATTCCGAGCGAAATCGAGCCTAGAAAATTCATTTAAATTGGAGGCTAAATGCGCATGGCGACGTCATTTATCAAAGTCTACGACTGACAGTTATCAACAGAAAAACAACAACTTTGGTTTCTTATCTCTTCACGTGACCACCACTCCGAACCATTTATGTCCAGTTGTTTGCGTTTCCAGCCCGCTCGCTTTCCGCTTTTTGATTTTTATTTTTGGAGTCGTGAAAGTTCCAGGATGAGGAATGCTTTCATTATTTGCAACAAATTTTATTGTCTCGTATTTATGTTTTACGCGCGCGACTAATCGCAATTTGCAATAAATCCATAGAAAGTGCGCACGATTCGACTGAAAATAATTAATGGCGACGTTTTGACACCGGAAAAGTGGAACGGGGCAGAATTTTCCGGAGGGTGGTCGAGTCGCACCTTCGTCTATGGGAACCAGTTCAGTCGTACCAACTGTCGAAATAAAAATGTCGCAAAAACGCCAACGATGCGGTATTGATTTTTGCAGGCGTATCTGGTACGGAAATACGTCGGCAGTTCATTTATATCGGGATTTTTTGCTGCGCGCGGATTTATGACGAGTCGCGGTAAGTGGTGCGAATGTGAAAAATGACCAACAAGAGGTGGGTAGGAAATCAAATTACTGAAGCAAGACCCGAGATGACGGCTGGTCTCTGTTGCTGATTCACTTCGATGGAACGGATGTACGACTTGTCAACCAAAACAAAATTCATTAGAGGGATTACGTCACAGAGACGTGTTGCTTCGGTTTGGAAAAATGAGCGAGAGAGCTCTCGAACCAGTGGAACGTAACGAAGTAGTTGATCTTCCTTATTGTTGGTGATGGAAACTGCAATTGCACTAATGTAATAACAGGCTTAAGGAAATCATAATTATTGTCTAATTAAAACACGTATCCTTTCAAGGCTGCTGCGGTGTAATTAGTCATTAATAGAACGAGCGCCGTTTCGTAATTTTTTTATGGGAAAATAAACCCGTTTTCCTTTCTCAGGGTGATGCTTAAAAGAACAAAGAATCTTATCCGATAGTAGATCGAGACATGATCAATTAGAAATCTCCCATTTTATATAAAATTTTTACTCCCAATTTTGCAAATGAAAATTTAATGGACCACTTGGTGTATACTGCTAGATATAACATTAATTAATTTCCTTGCATTGCAGCTGACAGGCGTTTCGACAGGAAAGCTGTCATCATCAGAGCGAAACAAAAACAATACACAAACAATTTTTGTATCGTCGCTCTTCGTTCACTTTTGAGATTTTTTTTGAAAATTATTGGAATCTTGAGATATTAAGAATAAGAATACATTTCAAAACATTGAATATTTTATTGTCCTTTCTCCAACTTTACGAATTCCAATTTACCACGAATAAAATAGTAAATTTAAAAAAGAAATATTCTTAATAAATTCCACAACTATCAGCAATATCTTAAATCGGCAAAAAACTTTCTAGAATTTCAAAATATAATCAGATTTTTTTAAACATCTCTTTCCCAGTTGTCAAAATAAAAAAAAAACTTAGAGTAGGTACCTACGTACTTTTTTTTCAAAAATTAGTCTTACAATGAAAAATTTTGACATTTAATTCAATATACATATTCCAAAAATCAGGATAATTTCTACTTTGGTGCCTCCAATTTACTTCAATTTACAAATCTTCCAATTTTTTGGATAGTGTTACATTTTTGAGTTTTTTGAAATCTAGAAACATTTACATAATATCAAAATACATATACAGGGTGATTCACGTAACCCGTTCGTTCGTATTAATACGAAAATTGGTAGCTAACTATAATCGACTGCTCCAAGTTCAAATAAAATATTTTCAAAATGGTGACACTTCTGGAAATACCGGAAATCGACGCCTTCTTTGTTTTTTCAATGGAAAGGCCCCATTTTAATTCCATATTTGGATTTTGCGTTAAATTTTGTGTTTAGAATGCCCTTTTGTCAACACTTATCTCTATCTGTCATCGATTTTAGCCAATGTAATTTTTTTCGCAAAAAAGCGGGGTTGCAAGGCTTCATTAAAAAATGTATAACTTCTGAACCATTGGAAATAAATATGTAATTGATTTTTTTTACTGAATTCCCAAAGATTTGGCCGATTTTGTGCGCTCTAGCGACATTTTATTTGTTTCATACGCCTACTGCAATTTTTCAAAATTGATAATCAAAAAATGTCGAACACTTCATTTTTTTAAATGGCAACTACCATTTCTGGCACTAGTATAAATGTAAAATTTAAGGCCAATTGGCGTAATTACAATTTTTTGAATAAAGCAACATTCATAGCTGGAAAAAATATTTTCTAGAAAGCACCTACGTACGAATATTTTTTTCAAAAATTGTAATCAAGATATGATGTATTGAAACAACATTTTTGTTCCAAATATAAATTTTCGACATTCGACGTCAAAATATTCCAAAAACCGGAATGATTTCCGTTTGATTGATGTTTACGGTTCCGATTTAATTCGATTTGTCCACTTTATAAATATTTTCAAAATTCTGCACCTTTGTCCCAAATACAAAATTTTGAGTATCACCGTCAAAATATTGCCAAAAATCGAACAAATTATATTTCTTTGGTCAATGTCCTCTCCACTGTACATCGATTTTATATGAAACGTCCATGACGGAAAAGATTTTGGTCATTGTTCACTTTAGCTACTTCTGGAATTTTCCCGTTTTTTCTGGCTAGACAGCCTCAGGGCGTCCTCCTACATCGTTTTCCACCACTCAAACCTTGTGCAAATGAATTTTCCTTACCTTGGCGCGACCTTGAAACGCAACAAGAAAGAAAAAAGGCATTTGCACAAGGTTTCAATGGTGGGAAACGATCTAGGAGGATGCCCTGAGGCTGTCTAGCCAGAAAAAACGCGAAAATTCCAGAAGTAGTTAAAGTGAGCAATTACCAAGACTTTGAAACATTTTTCAAAATTGACCCGACTTTAACCAAATGTCAATTTCTCCTTGGTAAGTCGTTGCGGCACCAATTTACCTCAATTTCCCATACCAATACCATTAAACTTTATTACGCATCATGCAATTTCCATAAACTGACTAAACAAAAGTGTCACTCGACCCACCTCGAGGTCTTCCATAAATCCGAAAACTTTACGGCCTAGCCCATTAGCGCGCTCGCTTTCTATCCGAATCCTCGTCGCAAATTCATTTTTAATCCGCTTTCTTCCTAATGTTGCTTCATTACAGTGAAAGAAGACAAAGTCGTGAGGTTGAACCGACCACCCGTGAATCCCAGTCGCATTAATCGACTCATTTTTCCCCGACCATGTATGTATGAGAAACGCAATTAGCATCGTGACCTTTATCGATAATTGGGACCCATAAACCCACCTTCGATGGGACTACAACGGAGCAACTTCCGCCCTTTTTATTTAGTTCTTAGTTCTTATTTTTGTCTTAATCGGTACAGGCGGCGATCCATTCAAGCTGGCGCCATCTCTCGACGACACCACGAATCACACTTTGACCGAACGAAATCTGCACTGTTTCGACGCTGTTACACAAGACGTGCGCTAGAGGTCGTCGCGTGCGCCACGACTGCCTCAGCTAGGAAAAAATGTGCACGAAGAGGAGTGGGTCGATTATTACAATGAGATGTCCAGTTCAGACAACGAATCGAACGCAATAGTTGCCCAATAAATCAATCAAAGATCGTGCGCCGGCGATCGTATTACTGATAAAATATTTCGATACCTCATAAACCTCGCCAAGGCATAATTCATAAAACTGTTTAAATATCTGACCCAAATACCTGAGCGGCTACGAATATAATGAGTTAACGACTCGTACCACTTTGAGGCGTAATTATAAAATTGTTTTGCCATTTGAGGCGACGGAATTGCGTCGGTTGTCACGAAATGTCGGGATAATGGATAAAAACGTGTACGCACCGGTTGTGCAAGCGTGAATCTATTGTGGCTGAATGAAAGCGATTTTGAATGAATTAAGTAAGGAGCTGGTTCGGCTCTACGTGATAGCGAATTTACTACGTTTGTATCCGTGTAAAGGCAGTTTTAAAAGGTACAAGGTCGGGTGGTTGAAGGTCGAGCAGGGACAGAATTGGTACAGTATGAATGTGCAATGACTTGCAAAGTCGGTAATTGGTTTTGACGAAAGTGGTACAAGTTTGAAGTGAATCAAAGGCGGATGGAGGTAGGCGGAAACGAAAAGGTGGTCCGGCATGTTTGTTTCTGGTTCAAACGACAACAAACACGAGAAAAAAAGACAAAAATGCAGTTAGGCGACAATAAACTAATTTGTTAAATGAGATTTTATGCAAATTAAAAACTGGAAAGATTGGTCTGATTTATACAATTTGTTGCAAACTGTTTCTACAGAGTGATCTGCTAAAATTATTGTAAAATATTTGAAAATAATAATAATACATACATACACTTTTGAATTTTTTAGTGGTTAAAAATCATCCAAAATCAAGCATAGTTACCTTAAAAAAACACCCAAAGACCTTACGAAACCTCTTCTTTTTTAGACACCCTAAAATAGATTTTTATTTCTGGACCAAGGCATTTGGCACACGAAAAAATGGTGAAAAACACCCAAATTCAAACTTTTTATTTCTGGACCAGACCAATTGGCGTATGCAAAAATCATTGAAAAACGCCCAGAAGAAAGGATATGAAACAACGGAAAAGAGCCCAAAATCATTAATTTTTATGCGCCCCAAAAATACCCAAATATCTCTAGACCACCAGAAATTGGGCACACGAAAAAACCGTTAAAAATTATCCAAAATTTAGCAAAGTTACCTTAAAAACAACCAAGGACTTTACAAAATTTCTTATATTTAAACACCGCAAAGTGCTTTTAATTTCTGGACCAAGCCAATTGGCCCATGCAAAAATCATTTAAAGCCGATCGAAAAAGAGCCAAAAATCTCATTCAAATCTCTCGGTAATCTCTCTGGGTAATTAAATCTGCAAAGGTAGATTTGCTCATGCATGTTGAATCTGATTTTTTCTATGATCATAAAATAGAGTCGCGGAATCGAAATTTCGGGCACCATTTTTTTGTCACTTTTTGAAGTTAAAAAAAATTAAAGCAAAAACGGTTCAGCTTGTTCGGCGGTATTGAAAAAAGACAGCAGAAAGCAGAAAGACAGCAAGAACAGTAAAAAAAAGTGAAAATCTTTCTTTCTTCCTTGATTTTGAATAAAAACTGAAAATATTTCATTATTCATTGATTTTTAATAGGCAATTAACATTTCAAAGAAAAATTTATTGAGACATGTCTTGTTGAGGTGACATTTGACACTTTTTTGGGTCTTCGTATTCCGTAAGCCCCACGCTCCTCATAATTTGTATCGAAGGACGTCTCTGTTTTAACAAAATGTCACTAATAATTGTTCTCGGTGGCATTTTGACCGAATAAAGGACCGAATGTCTCGTTTGGAGGTTCAATCTGTGCAACGACTGCATTTCCGTCGTAATTTGCACCTCAAATTAACACTTTTAATATTCATCAGCTCAAGAAATAACTCATCTCCGAGCGCAATATGTCGAGGTTGTGCGAATCATCGAATTAAATCACCGAATCCGACGATAATTCGACAATTTCTTCAATGACTAATCCGAGCGTTACGTTTCTACTTGTCATTATATAATCTCGAATCAGTTATTGATCATAAATATCAAATTAAAATTGTGCAACGTTGCGCCATTCTCGAAAACACAAATTAACAGATAAAGCGATAAGCCCGAAATGCAAAAAAATCAAAAGTAAAAGTGTGAACTACAATAATAACGATGGGACTGTCTCTTTCTCTCCCGATGAAACTGGATCGATTTGCATGTCGGTTGCACCATCGAGTAGGTTTGCTAAGTCTTGTTGCTGAGTAGCAGCGGCGCGTTTATGGAACAATAAATAAAAAAATTCAAAGTCGAAGATGCTCCAAAAATGGACGTTATATAAAAATATCTTTAAATGTCATTCATTTTCTCTCGACATTCCTGCTGTTGCATTAGCGTTTTTTCCCCACGAATTAGATTATCGGCGATAATTTATTCCGATCCTTGAATCAAGAATGGTGGCGGCCGAAAATACGATTTTCGATGGACTGTACACGTTATTACGACATTACATATTATTTTTATAGCTCCGAAGGGATCCAGAACAAGTGACCTTTACCCGAACCACGGAGCCTATAATTATTGTTTTATTATTAAAGTAAATGTCTTTTTTTGTCGGCGATTTGCAAAAAAAAACATTTTGGCAATGAACCGTTTTGGGATTTACGAGCAGGAAGCGAGAGAGTGCAACGGAGATTGTTTACGTCGGTCGTTTCTTTTTGTTGTTGAAAATTCAGCAAAGGTCGCTGTTGTGGATCAGATGTTGCGTCAAAGGCGCTTGCACAATTCCGGTGGGAAATATGGTCGGCGATTAATTGACATTTTCATATCGGAACAATAATTTGTGGTTTCATATTTTAAGTTTTTGGCGGAATCGGCGTGAGCTGAGGACGATTGGGAAACAGAAACGGATTTTTTCGGGGATTGTTGCAAAATTTTGCGTCGCAGGATATTGGATGCCTGACATTTCTGTCATATAATTATGATATTATTATTATTAGAAAGCGAATCAATTCTCAGACTATTATATTAACGACAATATTAAAAAATGGGAATGTAGAAATTGTAGTTGTGGCAATTTTTTTTGGAAATTCCAGTAGATCATTTGAAATTCGGTTTTTGAAGCAATACTGGCTACTGTTGAAGGGTTATGAAACAACAAATGTCCTTTATAAAAAATTAAAAAATTCACATTAAAAAATTGAAATGTTTTATTACTGATTGGATTTCAAACGACATTTAACATGTTGAAAAAAAATCAATTAAGAAATATCTTATTTGAGATGACATTTAGTGGACTTTGGTAGTTGGTAGCATTTCGAAAACAATAAAATTTCGCTTGACACTAAATTTCTTACTAAGTGATTCAGCAAACGTTGATTTCTGTCACAATCTACCACTTTTGATAATTCTTATCAAGAGAGATAATTTATTCCTTGATAAATGGATTATTAACGACTTTCAGGTTGCGAAATTTGGGAAACTAATCGGTTCCGTTAATTTTATGATTAGTAAATTCTTCGCAGAAACCCGTCAAAATTTTATGCAAATGAATAATAAAAACTGACCAAATAAAAATAGGATGTTATTTTCTCAATGTTTTTTCACTTTTTTTATTATCATTTTTCTGTTTTATTGTTATTTACAAAATCCCTGCAATTTAAGTTTTTTTTCAGTTTATTTGTTATTTCTTTCTATTTTTTTCAGAAACAAATTTGAATCTTTTCTGGATTTTCGTCAAACCCTCAAAAATCGTGGCTTTTGGTGGAAGAACGACGAAACAAGCGATATAGATTTTAAAGATAATCTTTCTTTTTGATTTTGTAATAGCTATTTTCAATACAAGTGAGCACAGTAGTGGTTTAATCACGAGTACGGAAGTTGGGCGTCTGAGCCGAAGGCGAGGCCCACCGTACAAGTTTTAATGTAAATGTTGTTATGCGTTGCGTGTTTGTGATTGGTTTACTGATTTTAGTTTAATCAGTGATACCAACACACGATGCATTTAGCATGAATTTTCCCGGAAACTCTCTCAAAACATTCACTTTGCTCACTAGTGAGAAAATATTATTTCCTCACTAGTGATTTAATTGCCATCTTTGCTAAGTATTTTCAGTGAGCAAAAACCACTAAAATCCAATGATCATGGAAAAAATTCTTATTTTACAGCAATTTAAATTTTAAGAAAATTTGGAATACATTAGTGCTTTTCTCTTGCGACATCACTCGTATAGCAGAAACAACTGTTAGTTTAGTCTAGATTTTTTTTTATTACTACTTATGTAAATTGTAGCGATCGAGTAGCAGATAGTAGTACACAATGTTACGCAGTTCCATCTTGTTAAATTGTCAGAGAGAATAGATATTTTCAAAGCGAGACTTTTACAGATCTTTGTGCTGAAATTTTGCAAGAGGAAATCGGCACCGCCAGCCTCGAGGGACTGTGACCCGAGGAAACATTTCTTTCGAACGCCAACGAACGCATTTTTGTCCTTAATAAGCGGCGAATAAGTGGTGAAACGCCATTAAATACGAAACCTGACATATCCCGATCGATTCAATCCACGTACGCAGAATTTATAATCCCAATAAAGGAAAACGCTGCCAATAAAGTGGTTACTTTAGCGCTCCATTATTTAGGTCGTCGTCGTATCGCTCTCCTCCGCTTACGCAACACAAAGACCTGCAACAATGACAATAGCAAACGCGTGCAGGACCCGTTAACATTTAACAACGCGACACCGCGAGAAAAGAGAGCTTCGATTCGCAGGATGGGCACCAATCCTTGCGGCAGGATGCTACAATGTTGCGCGGCGCGGCGCACTTGTTACACTTTCGTCATTGGCCCCCTGAAATATCGACACTGTTTTCGCCTGAAACAAGATGGCTGCCCGACTGAAACCGCACGCAATTCCGGGTGAATTCACCGGAAATTCGCAACAGGCGAAAAAATGGACGATGCTGGCGGTTTTGGGCGGCGTACAAATTTTAATTGATACGAGAGCGTTTCACAAATTTTTATTCAGTCCATCCTGCAGTAAAGGTTACCGGTTTGATTTGCATCGACGCATCGGAGGATTTTGTTTTGAACGGCAGATTGAGAAACGAGATTTTGGTGGTTTTGATATTTCAGGTTGCAAAACTGTAGCAACAGATGGTCGAGAGATGACTTTCGATGGACCCAAAAATTTCGTAGAAAGAAGAGATTGCAGCTTTGGCATTTACATGACAGAAGTTCTGCAAGATAATTCTCGATCCGTTCCATGGTGTAATCTCAAAATCTGGCAAAGAAGCAATCTTGAAATTGTTTTCTAAATACAGAAAGGGTAGAAAACAAAATTCACGTCTTAGTCGTCATTGGTATATTCATCAATCGCTTTCCATACATTCTTCATTTTTTCAATAGCATCCTATATGTTTTCAATTGAATTTAAATCAGGAAACTTTGAAGGTCAATGGAAAACATTTGTTTTTTTTTTCTGAACAAATCTGATAAACTGGCACAGTAAAAACATTCTCCACGACTATTAAAGAATGAATGCATTCTTGTTGGATTATTATCAATGAAAGAGTGATATCAATTCCACGCCCCGTGTTAGAATATACTGAAATCTACGGCTGTCGGCCAATCACATCCCTCGTATTTTCATTCATTTCTTGGTATAGTCATGGAGAAAGTACATATAGTCTTTAAATCGCGTATAATTCACTCGGACGATTCCACCACTCGCCTACGGCTCGTGTTGGAATTTTCATCCTCTTGAATAACAGCCATCATTATGCGCTCATTGAAGAATGTACTATTCCGTGAAATATTGTCAAGTTACTCTACAGAATATCTTTCTACACAGAGTTTTCTTAACTTTAACAAAATTTCAAATTAAATAAAAAAATTAAAAATTCGTTGTCTCCACAAAATTTAAATTACTCACAAAAGAATTTTGTTTGTGGTGGTTCTGTTGAAAGGTCAGTGGTACCTATTCTAGGAATCGCCAATTTGTTATATTTTTACATAATTAATTATGCTGGTTGGCATTATTGATTAAGCTGACGACACATTCTTTAGATGATTTGTGTTTATTTCGACGATTCCTGAAACAAATTTATTACGTTTATTTTGTCGTCGAAGGCTTTTTTCGCACACAAAGACACCTGTCACTTCTCCCAGCAACTAGGACCAAATCTGTGCAATCGACTGCACTACCAAATTTCTATAATTTCAATGTCCACAGTTTAATGATAGACTAGTCCAAATATGGTTGGGACACCTGTCCCACAAAACCAACCACTTATTATCACCGCGTAATAAGTCATATCATGAATAAATTGCTTTTTTACCACATAATATTTAAGATTTTCGCACCTTTATAAGAGTTTCGAAATTTTGAATTTGCTTTTTCAAAATGTCAAAATCTTCTCTCGATTTTTAGCCAGCGACGGGTCGAGATTAATGAAGGTGATCGACACCATAAATAATTAATTCCGATGGCGAAATCGCTGGCAGAGTTCGAATCGCGAGAAATTTTTCAAAATGCGATCAAATCATTTTGATTGTACCGGTTTATCACAATGCGCACCACCACTTCCTAGGTGACATAACCTCTTGCCCAACGGGTGTCTCGAACGTTCGATTAGTCAGCAACATCGTGGCA
Source organism: Tenebrio molitor (assembly GCF_963966145.1). Taxonomy (NCBI): domain Eukaryota; kingdom Metazoa; phylum Arthropoda; class Insecta; order Coleoptera; family Tenebrionidae; genus Tenebrio; species Tenebrio molitor. The sequence goes on from NC_091047.1 coordinate 1,029,221, forward strand.
ACAAGAAATAAAGGAGGTCGAGATTCGGCACAACAGGACGAAACGCGTCCCACACTGCATCCCAAAGTTAATTGATTCCGCGTCCGCCGCTGCGAATAACTCTTCTGATATGGCGAATGTGGACCGGTGGGCGTTCAACACGTCCATTTGTCAAAACGTTGCGTTATTCAACACCATCAAAAAACCACACGATCTGACTTTTTCCATTTAATCCCGAAGATAAATTACAAAAGCGTTTAACGAAATTAGTGACATTAATAAAAATTAATGAGGAGCCAAAGTGGGTTACGATTTCGACCGCGTCCACTGTACACTTTACGACCGGGCCGATCTTACATTGTGAGATGGATCGAGAAGTGGTTATTAAAAAAGCACAAGTGATGAAACATGGTTATTTATCTCGGAGTTAATTAGCGGGCTCGCAATTAATCCGCGATAACGAACACACAATTTTTATCGAGAAGATCGAACGAGAGCGTGCGAATCCGCGCAAATCTAATGAAGAAATTAACATTTCTGCGTTGCGCAAGTGAAAAGAGTTTGGTGTCGCAGCCGGGAAATGCGCCTGGGACGATTCGTTAGAATTCGGCGCGGGACACACCCGTCCGCACACGTGACACAACCATCGGATAAAATCGAAAGTGGACGGGATCGGCCTTGAAATGCACAGGTAGCACACGGCGGTCAGATGTGGAGCAGCTCAAGATTCGCGGCCAAGTGAAAGGACCGCGCCTCGAAGAACGATGACTCCGCCAGAGGAGGGAAAGAGCGACGAAGGATCACGGTTCGCTGGCCACCGGGGGCGCCCGGAATTACAAAACAGAAGCAGAAGGAAGATCGTTGCTGAGCACGGAAGATGTGAAATGGGGGACAGAAGTGGAGGGCTTCGGGTGGAAGCTTGAGGTACAACTGGTAGGATTGAAATAAGGAAAATAAGCATTGGAAAAGTGAAATACCCAAAGAAACAGTTTTGTTTCAGAAGAAGTGGAAGGAGTGAAACATAAAGAGAAATGATAGGCAAATATGGTAAAAGTATGGCAGAAAAGAATTTCAATAGGAAAAAAAGAGAACAAGAGGAAAAAAAGAAACGAAAATGCTGTGGACAGATAGTGGAGAGTATAAAAAACAGATAACAGAAATATGAAGAGAAACAGGAAAAGTTAAAAAAAAAGAGAGTGAAAAATGAAGAAAGCAACAAAGTACTGAACATGATGCAAAAATTGGACAACAAACAGAGCAATGCAGAAACAAAAAGTTTTTGGGAAAGAAAAGAACGACAAATTGGGTTACGAGGGAGTGAGATACGAGTATAAGACCTGGTATAGCAGAGGTCCTAGGTTAAAACCTTGAGGTATACCAGTGTTGCAGCGAAAACTATAGAATTGTGATTCGGGTCAAGAAAAAAGACGTAGAGGAAAGCTAAAACAGTGAATCAAAAGAAAAAAGTGGGACTTTTTTTTTCAGAAGATTAAAAGGAACAACATACAAAGAAACGTGGAAAAGGGAGAAGTGAAATATGAAGAGAAATTAGCAAACGCAGTAGGAGAAGAGGATTTGAACAATAAAAAAGAGAGAAACAACAATGAGGTGAGGAGAAACAAAGAAAAGACGATAAGAAAAATAGAAATATAGACAGAATTTGACGTGAAAAATAAGATATAAGATACAAAATAAAAAAATGTATGAAGAGACAAAAAAAAAAAAAAAAACTTTAATAGAAAACGATTGGGCAAAGGAGAAAAATGAGAAAATTATAACAAAGAAGAGAGACAAAGAAGAAAGACAACAAGAAGAGAAGTTGGAGTGGATTTGGAAAAAAACAGAAAATAAATAAAATGTGAACCATGACATTATAAAAAATAGACCAAAACGGTCCTAAGGTTAAAACCTTGAGGTATGCCAGAGTTGCAGTTAAAATATCGAATGTGGAGCTATGATCTTTTCAAGAGTTACAATTTAAATGAAGAAAGAACAGTTAGAAAAAAGCTGAAATACGAAATTCAGTACGAAGAAAATAAGAAATGAAATATAAAATCAAAAGTGACAAAAAAGTAATATCTAATTCTAATATTCTAGGATTTGAAGAGTAATGAGCGAGATAATATAAAAAAAAAGGTTAAAATAATGGTAGAGGATATTTGAAAAAAGAAAAAACAAATGAAGGAATTGAAGTGAAATGTATAAGAGATTAATTGAGAAAAACTGCGTCACATCAAAAAACAAAACAAAAATGTAGAAAAGAGGATTTAAATAAAGCAAAGGGTGAAGAATAACAGAAAAGTGAAAAATCATGGATGAATGAAAAAAGCAAAGAAGTATTAGAAGAAAGCTAAACCTAGGAACTGGTAGAAATGTCGAATAAAAATGTCAGAAGAAAATAAAATACAATACAAATACAATAACAAGTTAACAGTGAAAGAAAGAATAAAAAAGGTGGAAATTATAATACAATAATGATTACCATATTATCATGTTAACGGTGATACGGTAGCTCCATTAAGATGAAAGCACGATCATCATTCGATCAGCGAAGTTAAGCAATGTCGGGGTTGGCTAATATTGGGATGGGTGACCACCGGAAGAAATTTCGTTGTAATTTAACATTTCCTCTTACGAATAGATGTCGTGTAAAAAGTGGGCGACAGTAAAATAAATGATATAAAAAAATATGAGCTTTCAAGGAATAGAAATATCTGAAAATATGATAAATAATTCGGCCTCGATGTCGTGTCCCCCTTTTTCCATGTAGCAACAATAATGAATCGGACAAAAGTACGTCTCAAAGAAAACTTGAAATGTGTAAAATATGAAATGCATGTTTATTTAAAATAAGATAGCTACAACAAAATCGTGATCACAGTTTTATAGTGAGAGTGACATTTAGTTTGTGGCAATAATTTGTTTAAAATTTATGCGACAGTGACAGTTTTGAGCAACGCCAGCATTAAATAAATGTTTGTTTCACCCAAATTTTTAATTTGTCGCTGATGGGTGCGTAGGTCGAAACGTAAACTGGATGGCTTAATGTAGAATTAATGGCAGCCGGTCCGCCGCTAATTTACGGCCAGGTGTAATCGATCGGCGATCGCTTTCGATCTGGAATCGGTGTACGAGTGAGGCAACCACTTCCCGGGTCTATCCCGTAGACGGAGGCCGATCTAGATCGGTGCCACTTCTGCGACAAGTTGCAGCACTGGCGTTCGATTGTGAACGAGTTTGCGGAGAAAGCAGATCTGCGAATCGCGCAGAAACAGCCATCATCGACCGTCTCGGACACACGAGGTTTACATAATTTCTAATCACCCCGTCGATGCTTAATTGACGCCGTAAATTCTCGCGCTCGGGGGTTTCGACCGTTGCGCAACCATCTTCGGTGCAGCGAGACAAACGGTCCATGTGGGTCGAATCGGTGCCGCGGGTCCAGTCGCGCTGCACCAAAAAACGAAAGTAGCCTTGGATTGGCTGGGAACGCGGGGAAAAACAACGGACTGTCGGTCCGGGATTTACATAATTTGAAACGGGCGACATTATCGGATTTGCTTGCATAATCGGTATTGTAGTGCCGAGTGTGTGACTGCGGGATTGTGTAGCACGCCCACCGGCTTGTTGGTAAAAGAGTGTTTGACATGACCGGCGTTCTGGTAATGGTCATGGCGGATACACAATGCCTGTTATTAACAAATTGCTTAATCCTTTCGGACGGCGCGAAGGCCGCGCGGCAGCTGCCGCCGGCGCAGAACTGGAGGGACCACCTTCACGGATAAAGAAATTATCGAAATTTTGTCTTAAGAAAAATATTGTGATATCTTTACGTTCAAAATTCAAGGCGAAAAAAGTCTAAAAAAAATTTGATATTATTTGGTATCAAAGTGTTTTGCGTCAACGTAAAAGAAAAATTAAAAAAGTTGAGAAAAAAATTTTGGAAATACTTTTTTGTACTCATAGCCTTGAAAGCAACGCTTCCAACATCCAACGCTCGCTCCGAAACGAGTGTTTCCCGATCGACTCGAATGTAAAAATTGCAAAAAACACTGGCCCTTTAAGGCATTCAAAAAAAAATCTGTCTTGATAATAATAAAATTTAGTTCATAAAATACAACTTCCCTGGGTTTTCCTCCATTAAAAAATTACGGAAAGATTTATAATCGTTGAAAATTGTTCCTACAAAATTCACAAATTATTGCAAACATTGAAATTTCAAGTGAAGCAATTGTTTCTAATAACCAAAGATCAATGCCTACTTGGTTTTATGTTCGTTTATGTTTAATGTATTAAAACAAAACATTTAAATTTAATTTTCGTACAAAAAATATTGTACGAACCACTTGCGTGAAGACATCTTCCGTTCATTCGCGCATTAATTAAAGGCACTCGCTCCTTCGTCGCTCGTGCTTTAAAAAAAGCGCTCATGCGGGAACATCGTCTTCCCGCACTTGGTTCGTAAATAACTATTACAAAAGTGCCAACATTTTTCGACAATTCTTAGGAACCGATGCAAAATCCTGGCGTCTTAACTTTAAGAAAAAATATTGTGATATTTTTACCTTAAAAATTCTAGGGGAAAAAGTCTAGAAAGAAATTTTGGTATTAGCTGACATCAAAATGGTAAAAATTTTCCAAAATTTCAAAGCAAAATCTGGATATTTTGGCTTTCAACAAAAATGTTTCGATAGTTTTGTGTCAAAGTGCAAAAGCTGAGAAGAAATTTTGGAAATACTTTTACAGAGGTGCCAACATTTTTTGAATATTCTTAGGAACCGATGCAAAATCCTGGCGTCTTAATTTTAAGGAAAAATATTGTGACATTTTTACTTTAAAAATTCTAGGGCAAAAAGTCTAGAAAGAAATTTTGGTATTAGTTGACATCAAAGTGGTAAAACTTTTCCAAAATTTCAAAGCAAAATCTTGATATTTTGACTTTCAACAAAAATGTTTCGATGGTTTTGCGCCAAAGGGCAAAAGCTGAGAAGAAATTTTGGAAATACTTTCACAAAAGTGCAAAAAATTTTCGAAAATTCTTAGGAACCGATGCAAAAACCTGCCGTTTTAATTTTAAGGAAAAATATTGTGACAATTCTAGGGGAAAAAGTCTAGAAAGAAATTTTGGTATTAGTTGACATCAAAGTGGTAAAACTTTTCCAAAATTTGAAAGCAAAATCTTGATATTTTGGCTTTCAACAAAAATGTTTCTATAGTTTTGCGTCAAAGTGGAAAAGTTGAGAAGAAATTTTGGAAATACTTTTACAAGTGTCAAAATTTTTTGAAAATTCTTAGGAACAGATGCAAAATCCTGGCGTTTTAATTTTAAGAAAAAATATTGTGACATTTTTACTTTAAAAATTCTAGGGCAAAAAGTCTAGAAAGAAATTTTGGTATTAGTTGACATCAAAGTGGTAAAACTTTTCCAAAATTTCCAAGCAAAATCTTGATATTTTGGCTTTCAACAAAAATGTTTCGATAGTTTTGCGTCAAAGTGGAAAAGTTGAGAAGAAATTTTGGAAATACTTTTACAAGTGTCAAAATTTTTTGAAAATTCTTAGGAACAGATGCAAAATCCTGGCGTTTTAATTTTAAGGAAAAATATTGTGACATTTTTACTTTAAAAATTCTAGGGCAAAAAGTCTAGAAAGGAATTTTGGTATTAGTTGACATCAAAGTGGTAAAACTTTTCCAAAATTTCAAAGCAAAATCTTGATATTTTGGCTTTCAACAAAAATGTTTCGATAGTTTTGCGTCAAATTCCAAAAGCTGAGAAGAAATTTTGGAAATACTTTTAAAAAAGTGACAAAATTATTCGACAATTCTTAAGAACCGATGCAAAATCCTGGCGTCTTAATTTTAAGGAAAAATATTGTGACATTTTTACTTTAAAAATTCTAGGGCAAAAAGTCTAGAAAGAAATTTTGGTATTAGTTGACATCAAAGTGGTAAAACTTTTCCAAAATTTCAAAGCAAAATCTTGATATTTTGACTTTCAACAAAAATGTTTCGATGGTTTTGCGCCAAAGGGCAAAAGCTGAGAAGAAATTTTGGAAATACTTTCACAAAAGTGCAAAAAATTTTCGAAAATTCTTAGGAACCGATGCAAAAACCTGCCGTTTTAATTTTAAGGGAAAATATTGTGACAATTCTAGGGGAAAAAGTCTAGAAAGAAATTTTGGTATTAGTTGACATCAAAGTGGTAAAACTTTTCCAAAATTTGAAAGCAAAATCTTGATATTTTGGCTTTCAACAAAAATGTTTCGATAGTTTTGCGTCAAAGTGGAAAAGTTGAGAAGAAATTTTGGAAATACTTTTACAAGTGTCAAAATTTTTTGAAAATTCTTAGGAACAGATGCAAAATCCTGGCGTTTTAATTTTAAGGAAAAATATTGTGACATTTTTACTTTAAAAATTCTAGGGCAAAAAGTCTAGAAAGAAATTTTGGTATTAGTTGACATCAAAGTGGTAAAACTTTTCCAAAATTTCCAAGCAAAATCTTGATATTTTGGCTTTCAACAAAAATGTTTCGATAGTTTTGCGTCAAATTCCAAAAGCTGAGAAGAAATTTTGGAAATACTTTTAAAAAAGTGACAAAATTATTCGACAATTCTTAAGAACCGATGCAAAATCCTGGCGTCTTAATTTTAAGGAAAAATATTGTGATATTTTTAGCTTAAAAATTCTAGAGAAAAAAAGTCTAGAAAGAAATTTTGGTATTAGTTGACATCAAAGTGGTAAAACTTTTCCAAAATTTCAAAGCAAAATCTTGATATTTTGGCTTTCAACAAAAATGTTTGATAGTTTTGCGTCAAAGTGCAAAAGCTTAGAAGAAATTTTGGAAATACTTTTACAAAAGTGCCAACATTTTTCGAATATTTTTAGGAACCAATGCAAAATCTTGGCGTTTTAATTTTAAGGAAAAATATTGTAGTATTTGTTCGTTAACAGTTCAAGGCGAAAAAATGTAGGAATGACTTAGCAGCAAAGTGCTAAAACTATTCGAAAGTTTCAAAGCAAAATGTGGATATTTTGACTTTCAACAGAAATTATTCTTCTATAGTTTTGCGCTAAAGTGCCAGACAAATAAAAAAACTAAGAAGAAATTTTGGGAATAGTACCTACTTTTTCAAAAGTGACATTTTTTGAAAATTTTGGCAATCAATGTAAAATCCTAGCGTCTTGGTTTGAAGGAACAATATTTTGATATTTTACGTTAAAAGTGAAAAAACAAATAAGAAATGTTGAAATAACTTAGCACCAAAGTGCTATAACTTTTAAAAACCTCAACGCAGAATCTTGATATTTTGACTTTCAACAAAAATGTTTCGATAGTTTTGCGTCAAAACGTCTGACGAATATAAAATTTTGAGAACTATTCGAAATACATACGTTTACAAAAATGCCAAAATCTTTCAAAAATCTTAAAGAATCAATGTAAAATCCTGGCGTTTTGGTTTTGAGAAACGATATTTTGATATTTTACGTTAAAAATTAAAGGCGAAGAAAGTCTAAGAAGAAATTTTGGATTCACTTAGCACCAGAGTGCTAAAACTTTTCGAAAATCTCAAAGCAAAATCTTGACATATCGATTTTCAACAAAAATGTTTCGATTGCTTTGCAAGCAAATTGCACGACAAATAAAAAAGCTGAGAAGGAATTTTGGAGATATTTTTACCAAAGTGCGAATATTTTTCAAAAATTTTGGTCATCAATGCAAAACCCTGCCTTTTTATTTTAAGGAAAAATATGTTCCTATTTTTACGTTAAAAATTCAAGGTGGAAAAGATCTAAGATATTTTGAATTACTTACTTAACACCAAAGTGCTAAAAATTTTCTCGCAGTTTGAGAATCAACGCAAAATCGATTCGAGATAAAAATATTTTCTTAATTTTTACGTCCGAATTCAGAAGAAATTTAAAATGGTCCTAGTTTAGAAATAAAATGTTGGACACACTTAGCACCATAGTGCTAAACAATTTGAAAATTGCGGGTGCAAATATAAAATTTACACAAAATTACACAATACTCGTACATTCTGCTAAACTATCGAACATTTTTGTGAATCATCAGTTGGTGAATTGTTTCAAAAATTGTCGCGACTTTTTGACACTTCACCTCTCTGAAATTTTTGCCGTAAAAGAGTAAAAACACGTCGAACGTAACAGCGCTTTTATGGTCGTGTCTCCGCTAAAACCGCACGATTTATCATACACCACGCCTTAAATTCGGTTTATTTGGAAAGGCCGCGCTTTAATCGCTCATTATATGTTGTAATGGGCTTTTATGAACACCTGTATTGTCCCAAATTGGATTTCGTACATTCGCGGCCTATTTCGCTAAACGCTCACGAACGTGCACCCATTTATAAATCAGACGTAAAAGTCGCACGTGCGTCCATTTAATTGTCGCCACGATCTAGAGGAGTGTCGCAGGAATCCGATCTAAATCCTTAACAGTTCAGAGTTCAAACCCGACCCGTTCTCGCGTGATTATCTCGTCCTTTCTCCCTCGAAAAATCGCTCGAAAACTAATCCACGGCCGAGTCTGCCTCTCAACTTTTCAGAGAATTGTCTAAAAAATCGTAACTACATAATGAGGACCAGATTAATTGCAGTTATTAGAAAAGCAGCGGACGGCCCTGAAATTTAACCAGGAGCACGCTGATTTATGAGGTTCTAATTGGCATCTGTTGCACACGGCGTCTTGTCCAGAACAACCGCATAGGAGTCAGATCGGGCGAACGTGGTGCTCCCCAAAAATCAACTCCTTGTGAAACTTCTCGTGGGGTCTGCAAAAAATACGTTTCTCCACCCAGACACTTTTTTATTTGTTGGGACACACCGTATTGTCCGGATATTTTCCGCGTTTCGCAACGTTTAATTGTTTCGAATTGGTACGGATAATTTCGAGAAATGTGCGTCCTTCGCCAAGGACGAAATCGTAATGGATAATATTTAATACCGATTTGTTGAGCTGACGTGATTTATCCCGAAGCTGCAGCCGCAAAATTAATTTTTTGCGCCAGACCTCATTAAGATCCAGTCAAAATTTGCAAACTTTTATTAATTTCTGCACACGTTTGCTATCGATAATAACAATAATTATCTGTTTTTTTTTCAATTCGAATTCACGTCAGTAATAAGGTCGCATTTACTTTCTTCCAGTTCATGCAATATATCATGCGTCACGTAACATCCTACTTAGAAAGGAGTGGTGATTTGGTCCTTGTAGCGAGATGGTTTACTTGTGTTAATCGCGAATTCATTATCACTTTCTTTTTGTAAATTCTGTCGGGTCCCCGGAACAAATCGATCTGGTTGTCGATGCTTCGCAACATCGATGTACCATTTTATCTGAGAAATGCGGAATATTTGTCGGTCGTCGAAAGCGATGGCAATGAGTCTTTTATCAGAAATTTGGAAGGTTACGAAAATCAGAAATGTGCGAGGTGGAAAAATTCCCCTCAAGAGAGTCGCCGATTGCAACAGCTCCATGTAACAACGTTGCAGCCGCATTAACAAACCCATTAAATGATCCATTTTTACGCAACTTCTTTCAAAAGATTATTATACATTTTGAACATATAGCGATCATACGTGGCCGACGTAACACAACAATCGCTCTTGCACAAGATCACGATCGCTTTGCGGTCGCCTTTTTCAAGAACAATCGACAACCGGACACTGTTTCGACCTCCGGAGCGGGCGGGCCGGTCCGGCTCCGGAACAAGTTCGGCCCGACTTACGGATATCGATCGATCGTCATTGTTCCAGGACAAAAGTGAGGTCGCAGGTCATGCAAAATATATTAAAACGATTGCGCCAGATTGGTGTTACGTCATCGCAGAAAGAGACACACCTGCTCCGATAATAATTTCTCTTTCAATGGGCACACATCTGATGACATTACTGGTAGACGGATTCGATTATTCGGATTGTTGGGCAAAGGTTCGCGGCCCTGGCCGAGATACGCTTATCTTAATAACAATCGATTGTTTATAAATATTGATTTATGGGCTAGACGGGTTTTTCTCGGTGGGGTCGCTGGAAAAGTCCGGGCGGAGCGGGGTCGGCCCCGGACTTGCACAATTTTGTGTTGTTGCCAACGAGAAGCTTTAAAATGCTAAAGTTACAGAGTGCCACTTGAATGTCCATCAAACCCTGTCGGATAAAATAAATAAATAAATAAATAAATAAATATGTATTACAGAACTTTATCCACAATAAGTTTTTGAAGTACAAAATTCTTTATATTTTTTGAATTGCATCAAAGTTACGCAAATAAAACTTACGTATTCGTTCAAAATAAAAAAAAAAAATTATCAAGGTTGAAAAAATTAAAAATTGTGTACCTATGTACAGAGTGATATATTATTACCTTGGAACCGTCATGAATTCTTAAATTGGAGGAAGAAATTTGCTCTAATAAATAAATATTTGAATTGCAAATTTTCCTCGCAATTAACTTTTAGGGCTATAAAATTTTTAAAAACTTTAAGGCCCAGTTTACAAAAGCGAAATTAAGTGAATCGTAATCAAATGCGAGAATAAGTGAACACGTGATCAGATTGAACCAATCGAAGCTTCGAATTCAAGAGTTAATCGCAATGCAAATTTAATTCGAATTAAATATTTAATTCTCTTTCTATAAACTCGCCCTTAATGTTTCTATCAAGATTTACTATTAAAAAATTTGACGACAAAGTCCATTCAAAAATCAAAAAACCACCACCTGTTGCTTTAGGTTGGTAAAATTTAAAAAACCCTAGATAGATATTTTTTCATACTATGTTGGTAACTATCAATTATGACAATTATTTGATTCAAAATAAAATTCACTTGCTTTGAATTTCGTTCATATTGTTTTATTAGCAGCACATTTCATTTATTTATTGATTCTAAAAAAAAAAAAAATTTTTTTTTTTTATTATTTTTACTTAAACATGCCCAGGAAAACAAGACACTTAATAAACATTTAACCTCAAAATTACAAGTCTCACCAAATTTTACACTAGACAGCGTTGCCGATAGTAATTATCGAGGAAAATGCGACCTTGGTGGTTTTTTGATTTTTGAATGGACTTTAAATCCACCACCTGTTGAATTATGTTGGCAGAAAAAAAATCCCTAGAATAAGCTTCATCTTTTTGGGTTGGCCCAAAATTTCGCTAAATTTGACATTTCATTGTTGCGTTTATTTACGTAACCCAACGTAATTATTATGTACAGAAAGGTTGTAACTACCATATCGTACCTTTTGAGTGAAACAATAAAATGAGAATAAAAAAACACGATGAATTACGACCAAAACGACGGTCAAGAGTTTTCTTTCATAACCCCACTTTTTTCTGACACTGCAGACAAACTAAAAACAAAAGTTGGCGACGTTGTCGGTTGTATTTTCGAGGTAGCATGCAGTGTTGGTGCATTTTTGATTTTGAAACAGATCATAACTACATTTTCCGAAATGTACATTTTGACAATTGTATTGGAAATAGTAAATTTCTAGTTTTGTTGGCAAGCTTTGTTATAGAAAAATTGTTACATAATATGTATTAATAAATTTATGTACTCGTATTTGAAAAAGGTAGATACAAAATAAATTTGTAATTATTCCAATTATGTCTTTTGCTTTGTAGTCCGTGCGGTCGCCTAAAAAATATAATGTGCACCTCGGCCACAAAGTGCCTTTTGTCCTCGACTGTTTTCAAGCCTCGGTTGCGCCTCGGCCAGAAAACTCACACTCGAACGAAAAAGATGCACTTTTTGGCCTTGATACACAAATAACTATAAAATGGAAATTTTGTAAATTCTTGTGTTACCTACTTATTTAAAGAATGCAAAATAGAATCTTCTTTGTTACTGAGATATTTGATTTACAACTTTTGCAAAATTTCTTGGGAGAAGTTTGTCAGTAAATTACCCTAGAACCTTCAAGTTTTTCAAAATTTTTTGTGTTCTTAATTTAAAAAAAATATATCAGAGTATCACATGATACGAATGAATCGCTATGAATTTTCGAACTAAATAAAATACATAATTTTTTTAATTTCGAAAATTTTGTCACGAATTTCACAAAGTTTTCAAAAATGTTTAGTGTGTTTAAAAACTGTTGAATGTGGAGTGCAGGTGGTGCTGGTCGAAATAAAGTTTTAAATTTCTCTGAAAAAATTTTGGGTGTATTTTTTCGGTTTTTTTTTGGAGGGCCTTCGGTGGGCCACATGTAGGAAACTCGGAGTCAAGGCTGCGGTCCGAAATTGGTCTAACGGCGGTGACATTGGTCGAAAATTGCTTAATAAGCGTCCGTTATGTAATTGGAACGGCGCTTCGTCTAACGTTGAATGTCTTCGCGAGATAAACCGTGAAAAGCTTCCATCAGGATCGAGCCTCCGGTCCAGTGAAAGGTCCCAAACTGGGCCCGGGCCGTGGGGGCCACACCTCCACTCCAGCTATATAAACATGTGCACCACCCAAGCCTGGCCAGAATCACACAACGATCAAAGCAAACATGGCATTCAAAGTGAGTAGAGTGCAAAGAGTGAGCCGCCGCCCTAGTGCAGTGCCCTAACCCCAATCTGTTACAGTTCGCCGTCTTCGCCGCCTTCGTCGCCGTAGCCCGTGCCGGCGCCCCCCTAGGCTACGCCGGTCCAGCCGTGGCTAGCTACGCCGCCCCAGCCGTGGCCAGCTACGCCGCTCCAGCCTACTCCTACGCCGCCGCTCCCGCCGTCCACGGTTACGCCGCCCACGGTTACGCCGCCGCTCCAGCCGTCCACGCTTACGCCGCCCCAGCCATCGCTAAGGTCGCCGCTCCCGTAGCCTACGCCGCCCCCGTCGCCAAGGCCGTCGTCGCCGAAGCCTACGCCCCAGCCCACTACGACTTCGGGTACGCCGTCAGCGACCCCCACACCGGAGACAGCAAGAGCCAGCAGGAGTCCCGCCGCGGAGACGTCGTCCAAGGAAGCTACTCCCTCATCGACGCCGACGGCACCAAGCGCACCGTCGAGTACACCGCCGACCCCCACAACGGTTTCAACGCCGTCGTCCACAGAGAGGGCGCCGTCGCCGTCAAAGCCGTAGCCCCAGTCGCTAAAGTGGCCGCTCCGGTCGCCTACGCCGCTCCCGCCATCGCCAAGTATGCCGCTCCGGTTGCCGCCTACGCCGCCGCTCCCGTAGCTCACGCTTACGCCGCTCCCGTAGCCCACGCTTACGCCGCTCCAGCCATCGCCAAGTACGCCGCTCCCGCCGTCGCCTATGCCGCCCCGGCCGTCGCCAAGTACGCCGCCGCCCCCGCCATCTCCTACGCCTCTCACGCTCCAGCTTACTACCACTAAGCGGCAGCGGTGAGAATGTGGTTGAATGTCCTGTTCACGTAGAGATTGTTGATCGTTGCATGTGAATATGTATAATTTATTTTTGTAGATAGGCCGATGGTGCCAAAATAAATAATTTTATCGTAAATCAATACTCATGTTTCTTTTTCTTTATAACAACAGGCCACCACACAAGAAACGATGCGAGAGCAAGTGCATGCTTGATTAAATCGACGTTGAAATGAATTTTATGTTATCTCGGTGTAATCTTGAAATTGATGAAGATGTTGCATTGACACACAAATATCGTTAGTTGGAAGATGGAGCGGAACACGTTCACCGCATTAATCAATTTAGTTTCAAAATTTGCTCTTTGCACAAATGTTAAATTCCAACGAAAAACGAAACCTTATTCCATAAATTACATCTTTCTAGGTGATGAAACTAGAAAATAGCAGAACGGAGCACTTCTTTGTCTCCTATTTTTACGGTAGTAACAGTTCGAAATCTTCAAGCAAGTAATAATAAATCTCGATTCAATCTTTCTATTTAGATAAATAATTGTTAACATTAGCAAAAAATGATTATGCAAGTATGTTTACTCTCAGCAACCGTTTTGTCACACTTCTCTTCAATAAATCACGTTAACGGCAGCCACAGAGCAACAAGATATGTACAGTCTGATTTACATAGATTAATTTTAAGTTCCCAGTTTTATTTGTCCACCGACCGTACATCTTTTCTTTTTCGTAACAATTTCCATGTTATCTTTGTATTGTTCGAAAATGATAAAGAATCAATTGTTCTTCAATATGAAATTGCTTGAATTAGCAAAAGTGTAGGTACTTATGCATCTTCGAATTATACATACAGGGTGTTTTTGAAATGCGTGCACAAATTTTAACCACGAGCTACTGGCTACATGTAGAACTCGGAAAAAGCATCTAAAAAAGTCTATGTCAAAAAATAAAATGACATTTATTTTTTGAGCTACAATTTTTTTTAATTGCTTTTAGTCTTCTACGTTGTCAAACAACCTCGTAGGTAAAATTTCGGGACATTTTAAAAATACACCCTGTACATCATATTTTATAAAACGTACACCAATGCGGTTTCCTTATTTTAAAGCATATTTCCTATAAGCTATTTCGCATTGGCGTACACTTTATAAAACATGATATACAGGGTGTATTCTTTTTTACCTACGAGGTTGTAGCACAACGTAGAAAACTAAAAACAATTTAAAAAAATTGTATCTCAAAAAATAAGTGTCATTTTATTTTTTGACATAGAATTTTTTAAATATTTTTTTCGAGTTCTACATGAAGCCAGTAGCTCGTGATTAAAATTTGTGCACGCATTTCAAAAACACCCTGTAGATTAGTCATTGGGTAGATTTTTACATAACTGTGTGACATGTTAAACGAAATTCCAATTCGTGATTTTTAATTTAGTGGTGTTTAAAATAAAGCTTCTTTTAATTTGTTGCGTGCTTGTTAACATGTTGGTGTTTGCTAAAAACGTAGGGGAAAGGCGATCCTGAATCAATGTAATCTCAATGAATTTTGGAAAAGTTCTTCTTTTTGGATTTGGAGACAATAGAAGAAATTACAACGGCGCGGCGTGCTTTCGAAGAATTAAAAAAAAAGGAAAAGGAGGAAAAGGAGAAAAAAGAGCAGCAATTGAAAGCAACAATTCCAAAAATTCTTTTGCATGAATTGTTGCGTCTCCAACTGAAGCTGTATTTAAGCTACGCCGGCAAAGAATGGTGTCCTTGATTAATTCAGTTTCTTGTTTATCTTGAGTGATCTATTTGAGTCACTTCTACTGATTTTTTTCGATTTTTTTTGAAACATAAAAATATAAATACATACTAAGCAACTTTCTTTAAAACTAGAACTCTGTCCTGATGTCCACGTTTACCCCATCAATTGCTCGATGCGGCACGTCACGTGATTAATTAATAATTATAATTACATTTTCAAAATGTCGGATTAGTGTTCGCCCTTCCCCTAAAATGTTGGTGTATTTCTCTAAAATCATTTCTCAACTCTGCAAATTAAATATTACAAAATACCTAAACTAGCAGTTTTTTTTGACAACAGGAAATGCACGAATTTTAATTAAAACCAACAAACAAGTAAAACCGAACTCGTTCCTGTCAACATTTGACATTTAGAAACCGAATGGCCCAGTGCTTGTATTACTGGTTGTCTAACCGCCACAGCCAAAAATTAAAAACTTGGCTTAGGAGCGTGAATTTTTCTTCGTTTTTCCAGGTATCGGAATGCATAACGCAACACACCCGGTGCACTATATCATCGCTGTCAATTGCTCAGCGTGTTGCCTTCTTTGGGACCTCGATCGGAATCCGATTGAATCATTATGACGATGATGACATATTCAACAAGGTTCGCATAATTGGATCGGTGAGGGTAATTACGAAACTTCATGACAAGTTCACGAGTGAATTCAAATTCCGTCGATAACGAAAAAACTTCATTGGGAATCGCAATACCACCAGAAAATTTCAAAATTGGGCCACAGATGTTCAACAATTCAAATTCTTAGGTACGTGCGGTGGTTGCGACACATTTTAGGGAAAATCGCACCGATTCAATTGAACAATATGCAAATCCGTCCGAATAATTAATTTATTAAAATCAGTTCGTGTTACAAAACTGCATTATCTTTGACCTTTTCCCGGCCAGCTAATTACGTAAGCCCTTTTAATTGATACACTTTTCTGGCAGTATCGTTTCAGAAAAGAATGCTCTCAGCCAACTCGTTTTACGAGAATATCTTTTTCTGGCTAGGGTTACGCACCAGTGGAAGTGGACCACACCTTCCCCGAATTTTGTATAAAAATTGATGGAAGCTTCGATCAAAGCACATTCGAAACACAAACCACCAGTGAACAACATGGCATTCAAAGTAAGTGCCCATGCAGTGTGTCCCAAAAGTGCATCAGTGACCAGTACCGGAATACGTTTCTCATATAATCTTTCTCCTCTTTCAGTTCGTCGCCTTCGCCGCTTTGGTCGCAGTGGCCCGTGCGGGCGCCCCCTTGGGCTACGCCGCCGCCCCCGCAATCTCCTACGCCGCCCCTGCAGTCTCCTACGCAGCCCCGGCCGTGTCTTACGCCGCCGCTCCTGCTGTCTCTTACGCCGCTGCCCCTGCCGTCCATTACGCCGCTGCCCCTGCCGTCTCCTACGCCGCCCCTATCGCCAGAGCCGTAGCCCCAGTAGCTTACGCCGCTCCCGTCGCTAAAGCCGTAGTCGCCGAACACTATGCCCCAGCTCACTACGACTTCGGATACGGCGTCAATGATCCCCACACCGGAGACATCAAGAGCCACCAGGAGTCTCGCCGTGGAGATGTCGTCCAAGGTGCCTACTCCCTTGTAGATCCTGACGGCACCAAACGTACTGTACAGTACGCCGCTGACGCCCACAACGGTTTCAACGCTGTTGTCCACAAAGAACCCATCGCAGTCAAAGCCGTGCACGCTGTTGCAGCGGCTCCAGTCGCTTACGCCGCTCCAGTCGCTAAAGTGGCCGCTCCAGTCGCTTACGCCGCCCCAGCTGTAGCTGCGGTGGCCGCTCCCGCCGTAGGATTGGGCTACAGTGGTTTGGGATACAGCGGTTTGGGTCACGCCGGAGGATTGGGCTACGCCGGAGGATTGGGCTACGCCGGAGGATTGGGTTACGCCGGAGGACTGGGCTACGCCGGAGGATTGGGTTATTCCTCCGGTCTGGGTTACGCCGCAGGTGGTTTGGGCCACTCCAAGGCTCTCCTCGGTTAGGGTAGTTTAGACTGAGTTGATTATCTTTTGTATAGTCGTATTTTCTGGATGACGCCTAAATTTTTTTAGGTGGTGATATTGCCTAATTCTTCGCAAGATATATTAATACCTATTTTTCACAAATAAACGAATTTTTACAAGAATTTTTATGTTTTATTTTGTCATCGGCGATTAATTGACAACATAATGGATCAACTATCACTTTTAAATCTGGTAGCAATAGAAGAGATTGGGAAAATTATACAACGAATGAATCCGTTGCATCAGAAAATTAGAGAAATGAGAATATTGCACCTCTAAGTGGTTCAAACGAGTCTTATATATTTTTTAAATCACCAAAATGAAGCAAAAAAATGTTGCAATGTTGAGTCACTTCCGACAAAACCTGTTAGCTTTCTGTCATAAAGTCTTTTTTACAAATATAAATATGTACCGTTATACTTTTGATTTTTTTCATTACACTAACACATGAACATGATGATTGAATATCAATTAAGAAACTCGTATTGACGAGTCAGTTTATCGTGTGCCTAAAAAAATTGACATGTTGATTAAGGAATTTTCACAGGTCACATAAGTTATGTAAAAAGAATTTATGATTAATTAATGAGATACAAAAGGTGGGTCGTAGATTGATCCAGTTCATGTAGATTTTTGAGATTACGTTAGACATATTGCATGAAGCAACTTGCTCTATGGTTCGTCAGACGCATAATTGAATCTACTCTAAAAACGCAGTCCAATTTTTACCCTTTTGCGATGACGTCATTATCTAGTAACTTCACGTATGTTTGAGTTAGGATCAGAAACAAATTTGAATTGATCATAAATAACTATAATGTTTCAAATTTGTTGACAATTGCTTCGAAAGGTTATGCTTGTAATCAATGTAATAAGTGAAAGAAATTAAAAATTGGCAAATTGACAGGAGCATAAAATAACCTCAAAGTGACCATCAATAAATAAACGTGCCTTTTTTTTGTTTTTGTCTGTTTCTGTCGTTTCAATTAAGAGAAAGCGAGGAAGAAATCGTGACGTCACCTCAAAAGGGTAAAAATTGGACTATATTTTAAGAGCTTCGTAACATGTTAGTTGATCACAGGACAGCAAAATATTCAAAATTACCCCATTACTGCCAAATGTGTTATTTTTTCTTCTGAGTGATAACGCTAGGTGGCGTTGGAATTCGGGTGGAGATAAGGTTCTCGATTATAAAAGGTAACGACAACGGTTGCGCCAATATTTCCATCTCACTTAATTTGGCGTCTATGCAAGTTAATCTGTTCGACACTATACAAACATCCCGTAAAATTGTGTATAACTCTGTCTTTGTCACACTCATGGCATTTGGCGATATGTCCTCTCTTTAATTTGGCGTCTCAAAAACGAACAATGAGTTGTCGCTACCTTATTTATCATCAAGAACCTTAGGTGGAGAGTGGAGATAAGAGATAAGGTTCTCAATGATAAATAAGGCAGCGACAACTCATTGTTCATTTTTTGAGACGTATACACAATTTTACGGGCTTTTTGTATCGTGTTAAACAGATTAACATAGACTCCAAATGACGTGAGATGGAAATATTGGCGCATGTTCTGTGTTGGCGCAACCGTTGTCGTTACCTTTTATAATCGAGAACCTTAGGTGGAGAAACAAAGTCCGCATTATCGCTTCTTCCTTTCCGTGTTCTCCAGTTATTGAACACAGAACACTTTGATGTTCTTGCCATTAAATGAGCACAGGTTGGTACAAAAACTATTTAGAAGAAAGCTGTCAGGGGTGGATTAGTTCATTGTTGTTGGCGCTGCGTAGAGCTGTCACTAAAGTCTGTCACTGCTGTCAGTGTTTGTCATCTTCTATGGAAGGTTGTGCAGGGTCATTATAAATGTTTCTAACATCGTAGGTGGCTGTGCGCTATAGTTTCTACAGTTTAGGTGCGCCGCTACGCCGACTAGATGTTAGAAATATTTATAATAAATAACCCTGTAGAAGTCTTCTAAGGGTGACATCTGCGTGTCCGCCTATTCTGTGGCAAAATTGGCAATGCTACAAACGAGTTTTGCACTTGATATGTCACAATAAAGATTGTTTAAAAAATTAAGAGAAAGTAAATTAAGATGCAATCCAAATACCAGAACAAAACAAGATCATTTTTTACGAAATCCTTAAAGGTTGCCAGAAAAAACTGGACCTTGAAATGGTAAAAAATTCTAATCTGAGAGATAATGCAATTGTCGCGCTGAAAAGTGCTCGAATTGAACTTGTTTTACAAGAATGTCATTATCTGGTTTGGGGTTACAACAGAACAACTAGACCACGCCTTGACAAATTTGTATAAAAATTGCGAACCACCACCGAGAGAGCATACTCCAAACAGAAGAACCCAGTGAACAACATGGCATTCAAAGTAAGTGTCTGTACTTGCAGTGCGCCCAAAAAGTGTTAGTGATCAGTGTTGGTGACATTCTAATTCGTTCTTTTTCAGTTCGTCGCTTTCGCCGCTCTTTTGACCGTGGCCCGTGCCGGTGTCCCCTTAGGCTACCACGCTCCCGCCCTGTCTTACGCCGCCGCTCCTGCCCTGTCTTACGCCGCTGCCCCAGCCGTCTCCTACGCCGCCCCCATCGCCAGAGCCGTAGCTCCCGCCATCTCCTACGCTGCCCCCATCGCCAGGGCCGTCGCTCCCGCCGTCTCCTACGCCGCCCCCATCGCCAGAGCCGTAGCCCCAGTAGCTTACGCCGCTCCCGTCGCTAAAGCCGTAGTCGCCGAACCCTATGCCCCAGCTCACTACGACTTCGGATATGCCGTCAACGACCCCCACACCGGTGACATCAAGAGCCAGCAGGAATCTCGCCGCGGGGATGTCGTCCAAGGTGCTTACTCTCTGGTCGACTCTGATGGCACAAGACGTGTCGTGGAATACGCCGCCGATCCCCTCAACGGTTTCAACGCTGTTGTCCGCAAAGAACCCCTCGCCGTCAAAACTGTCGCCCCAGTAGCCCACGCCATCGCCGCTCCCGTCGCCCACGCCATCGCCGCTCCCGTCGCCAGGATCGCCGCCCCAGTAGCTAGGATCGCTGCTCCAGTCGCCGCCGTCGCCGCCCCAGCCGTCGGTTTGGGATACAGTGGATTGGGATACAGTGGTTTGGGATATGCCGGTGGTTTGGGATACTCCAGCGGTTTGGGATACTCCAGCGGTTTGGGATACGCCAGCGGTTTGGGATACTCCAGCGGTTTGGGATATGCCAGCGGTTTGGGATACTCCACCGGTTTGGGATACTCCAAAGCCCTCCTCCACTAAACGACTGCATCAAACAATTATGCAGTTATTTAATTATAGGTAAATAATTTGATAATTGTTGAAATAAAAAAATCTAAAAAGTTAAAATGACTTTTGACGAAGTGGTCCCGAAAGTATTAGTCAACCCTGTACTTGTTGATTATCCGTTAAACAAAATCTGAATTCAAATTGAATTCAAAATTTTTGTTTTATTAAATTAATATTCTTCGAAAGTAGTTTTTATGAAGAAGAATATGAAAAAAGTGGTTATTTCCTTTTACAATATTGAATATGTCAAGAGAATTAAGAAAATCTTATTTTCATATGTCAAGTGTCAAAATAAAGGGAATCAAGTTGATGAATTAAAAAAAAAAAAAAAAAACAGATGAGTAACGTCCATTGTATACCTAGTATGCTGGTAAATATTAGAATACAACCTTGTGACCTTCAGAATTATAAATATAAACACAGGATCAATGTTTATGAATGATCAATAAATCTTTGCTATGGTTTTAAATTAATTTTAATTAAGTTTAAAAGATTGACCAATAAAAAAAAACGCTAACGGTTTTTTTTTGTATTTTTTTTTGTTGATAGCATTTCATTCATTCTTAAGGTTAAACTTAATTTATTAATTAGAAGTAGGATGTAAAATGTTACTTCTGGACCAAGCCATGTGGCGTCTTAAAAAACAAGGCAGAATCCTACAAATTTAGTGTTTTCCCACAAGTAAACATCCGAAAAAGATCTAAAAAACTTACAAAATGCCTTGTTTTTAAGCACCCCAAAATGGCATTTTATTTCTGGACCAGGACATTTGGCGTCTTCAAAAAACAAGGCAGAACCCTAAAAATTTAGCTGTTCTCCCAAAAGTAAACAACCGAAAAAGATCTAAAATCCTTAAAAAAGCACCAATTTTTATGCACCCCAAAAGTACCAAATATCTGTAGACCACCAAAAATTGGGTACATGATAAAACCATTAAAAATCACCCAAAATCATGCAAAATTATCTCAAGAGCACTCTAAAAAACTTACAAAATCCGTTGTTTTTAGACATTCCAAATGGCTTTTCGTTTCTGGACCAAGCCATTTGGCGCATGCAAAAAAAAGGAAAAACAACACCAAATCAAAGAAGTATATTTGTAGGATTCTGCCTTGTTTTTTTAAGACATGCCCTGGTCCAGAAGTAACATTTTACATCCTACTATTAGAATACAAATCGGCATTTATAAAAGTAACAAATAGGACTAAAAAAAGATAATAATAATAATAATAATGGTAATGAGAACATAAAATTTTAATTTAGTTTTTGAATAATTAAAATTGAAGGTGAGGAAAAACTTTCACCTGTGCATTACAGGAAGAGGTACCTAAGGTCAACCGGAGGAAAGTTGCGGTGTGAGTACTAGCTCCAGTCAGTTGAAATTTTGGAAACGTGTATGTTTGAGTTTAGCGAAACGCACCGATTCGATGGCGAGTTTCTGTTGAAAAATAATGAATTCATTCAGATCTAACTAATCATCGGAGTTGTTGGATCTTATATAAAGACGCGCAAGGTTAGTCGAGCGAAGGTCTCTACCTAAAATGTCGCAAGATGGTCCACAATTTGAGGTTAATTTCCTAACATTGAAAGAATCGTTTGGCGAAAGGGAGGCCGATTTGGGCCCTCAGGAATTCGCATAATTCAGGGTGCGCATCTCCAGATGTTCGATGGGCGCATCCCACCGTAGAACGACCATGAAATTTACCTAAATTTACACTAAATCATCCAAAATCGAAATTTTGAAATGTTAAGCAAAACATAATAAGAGAGTGATTAATAGAGAGCCATGGACAAGTCGATCGCTCCCCGGGGGTGGCGCTGAATTTGCGTCTTGGAGACAGCTTCATGGCTACGTTGTGCAAGAGAAATAATTAATTTCTTGGGACAAATTCCAAAAGCAGCGCCATCTAATTATGAGATGTTTGGAATAGCTGCCAATTAAAGTCAGTGATTTATACCATTTTTGGCCACATTGTTCCGTGTTTCGCCGCGAAAATCAGAATTTTGGTGGGGACCACACCTTCAAAAAACAAGTATAAAAGCGAATCCTCTTGAAGATTCGCCAGATCAGTAAAAAACCAAACACAGCAACATGGCATTCAAAGTAAGTAAGTGAAAATTTGGAAAACCTCCCAAGTAATTTGTTGTCTTCCAGCTCGTCGTCTTCGTAGCTTTGGTGGCCGCGGTCCGTGCTGGCGTCCCCTACGGGTACTCTGCCCCCGTGGCGCACGTCGCCGCCCCCGTCGCTTACGCCGCTCCCGTGGCCCGCGCCTACATCGCCGAACCTCACGCCCCGGCCCACTACGACTTCGGCTACGCCGTCAACGATCCTCTCACTGGAGACAGCAAGAGCCAGCACGAGGTGCGCCGTGGGGACGTCGTCCAGGGAAGCTACTCGCTCATCGACTCCGATGGCACCAAGCGCACCGTCAACTACGCCGCCGACCCCCACAACGGCTTCAACGCTGTAGTCCACAAAGAGCCCCTCGCTGTTGCTGTCAAGGCGGTGGCCCCCGTGGCCAGGATCGCGGCTCCGTTTCACGGATACGCCGCCCCTGCTCTGCACGCCAACTACTACTGATTCGCCCTAATGTTATTTTTGTTTTTTTTGTAAATTAATTCTGTTTCTTTTTCAATACCAAAATAAAATTAATCGATATTTAATGGGACCTTCGGATTATTGACAGTCGTGAGTTGTGGGAAGGCCCGGAAGTTGTTCGACGCCTTGACCCTGCCAGATCCTAACAGTCAAGGATTTTTTATTCAATTCTTAGATCGCAGTAAACACGGATGCGGTAAAAAAAATCGTCTGAAGGACCCTCATTACTTCAGCATTCACCTTGCTTTGGACTCACCCTGAAAACAGATTTTTCAAATTTTTTTCACGAAAGGTTAAAAAGCGACCTCTTCAAAAGTGTGGGCACGAAAAACGGACACATTCGCAATGTCCACCATCAATCAGCCGACCTTGGGCCAATACTATTTCAAAAATCATACGTCACAATTTTTTTTAGGCACGTGTTGTGGTGAAATCTGACTGTCAATATCTTGGGAAAGAGTATAAATTAAAGAACTACCAGGTCGCATTTTAGTGCAGAAGGCCAACAGTGTTGGAGACAAGCCCCAGACCGACTTCTTAAAAAAAAGCAAATTGAAATTTTAATAGTAAATAGTACAGCAAATGACAAAAACAGATACTTTACTACTGTGTATTTTGAAAGAGAATGCGAATTGAGCAAATAACACAAAGTTGTACATCACAGAAGGGTAATGTAGCTGAATTTTGCGAAAAACAAGCAAATCCGGCAACGCTGTCGAGAGAGTTCAATTAAACTGTGAGCGTCAGGGTGAGGGTGCGAGTTGTCGACCACAACGCCATCTCTCCTCGCGCGTCGCTTCTCCGCCGACTACTAGATTGAAATACGAGTATGTCTTGTCTTGCGCTTGCAAATCATACCAGACTCGACCCAGATCGCACCCACTTGCCCATGCAAATGCAGAGAAGTTTGTTGACGTGTAAAAATCAAAACCCAAGACATCGAGTACGCTTACGTCATCCACCAACGTACCCCCACTCGAGCATTTAGGATCTGGGGACCACTTCTCTGTACAAAAATCTTATGTCACCCGATGTACACAAACAAGTTTGTTGATCACACGCGTTTCCCCATAATTCCAATTAATTAACTGTTATTCAACTGTTTCTGGGCCTGTCATCTATAAAAGCGCGCCGCACGCTCCAGCTTCGATACTTCCTGAATCATGGAACTCAGAGTAAGTACCGACTTGAGCCGCATCCATCAGATTGAGACAGTTGACGGTTGCAGGGTGTGATAGTGGTGATCGCGGTCATTGTCAGTGCCGCGGGCCAGAATGCGTTCTCGTACCGAAAAGTACCACTGCCCGTGTACTCGCCGGCGTTTGACCAGATCACCAAAGCTATCCTCCCGGAGCCGACGTCGGTACCGCTCTACTCGTACGACTACGCCGTCAACGATCCGTACTCCGGCGACAGCAAGACGCAGCAGGAGTCGCGCGACGGGGACGTCGTGCGAGGGTCGTACTCGCTGGTCGACGCCGACGGCACCAGGCGCGTGGTGGAGTACTACGCCGACGCGCTGCACGGCTTCAACGCCGTGGTGCGGAAAGAAGCTTCCACCAACGACGTATCCTCGTTGTAGATTTGTTATTTATTATTGTAATAAAGTTTATTTTGTAATTGGTTACGAAACGAATTTTTTCGATCGATTTGGGCCTTAAATCATCTGTTTTACGGCGTTGCCTAATGTGAGGCTGTAAGGAAGAGCAAATGCGTTTTTTCCGAGCGAGAAATGTTGTGGCGCAGCTTTCGACATTGACATTATCGCAGATTTATGAGATTGTTTCAGATTCATTTCTCAAATTCGGCATTTGCCACACAGTTCGGAAAAAATGGTGTCAGCACTCAACAACCGGTTCACGTTGAGTAACTCGTGCAGCAGGTGATGTCTTCGTGGGCAGTACGAAATTTGGGAGTTAAAGATACTCGACAAGGTCAAAACTATTCTAATCGTTTATTTGTGCTACAACTCCGTCAATTTAATTGGCGCACTGCGTACGTGATGGGGATCTGGTACCCGTAAGGAGCTTGATATCCAAACGGTATGTGGTACCCGTTGGGGTAGTACCGTGATACTGGTGCGTATGGTAAGCCGCCATGAGGATACAGAGGAAGAGGTACTATCCGGTAGGGATTGTACGAAGCGTGGTCTTCTTCATGGTACTTGCCATCGTCTTGTCCATCCTTGTGCTCCTCTTCATGATACATCCCGTCGTCCTGTCCATCCTTCTGCTCCTCTTCATAGTACTTGCCGTCCTGTCCATCCTTCTGCTCCTCTTCATGGTACTTCCCGTCATCCTGTCCATCCTTGTGCTCCTCTTCATGATACATCCCGTCATCCTGTCCATCCTTCTGCTCCTCTTCATAGTACTTGCCGTCTTGTCCATCCTTCTGCTCCTCTTCATGGTACTTGCCGTCGTCCTGTCCATCCTTCTGCTCCTCTTCATGGTACTTCCCGTCGTCTTCGTGCTCATCATGACCTTCATCCTTGTGACCTTCATCTTTATATTCGTCGTGGTGCGGTTCTTGAGTACTGTTCTCCTCGTGGTGATCTCCGGCAGATTCTTCCTCGACGACGGCTGTGAAACCGTGAGCGTCGTCGGCCGTGTAATGCACAATTCTTCTGATTCCGTTAGGGTCGACCACAGTGTAGCTACCTTCGACGACGTCCCCGTGGAGCATCTGCTGGTGACTGTTGAAGTTGCCGGTGTGGGGGTCGGCTACGACGTAGGCGAAATCTTGGGGGGCGGGTTTGGCCAACACCGCCACAGTTAAGCAAGCAAAAGTCTAAAATATTAAGTCGAAAAAAGTACTTGGGGTGGTGCTTGGGGTGGTACTTACAACTAGAAGCATCGTTGCGTTGTTTGGTGATGTTTGATTTTTTTGTAGAAATGCGAGTTTATATAGCGATTCCTGGACGATTTTCCGTCATTATTGTATAATTACAGGGAACTGGTCGCACATTGTACCTAAATCGATAACGACTAATCAAAATTACGAGATAATGACGTTGTTGTAATCGATTTCCAATGATTGGAAAAAATTACATACCTTACGGCCCTTACGCAATCCCTCAAGGCGGTACGAAAATATTTTTTAATGTTGTACTCCGAGTGCTCATTTGTTTTTAATTGCTTGTTTATTTGCCCTGAGTACAGGGAGACAAATAAAACGACACCAAAACATCAGAAACGATTTGGAAAGTTCAGTACTGAAGAAACTCTTCGAAGAGTTGATCGAAATTGGTGTCATTTCGGTTTCCACGTGATTTCAATGGGGTTTAAATCGGGAGACCACCAAGACCAACTCGCAAAACTGATCGTTTCTGTAAAAAGTAGCAATTGGCAAGTGTCGGTTGGTTGAAAATGTGGAAACTTTCCTCGTACCCGAAAGTTTTCCCTCAAATTTGTACCAGCTTTTCACTTTGGAGTGAACAGTTTCGCCCAGCTTTGGTGTGGATTTTGCAAAGCAACGAAAGAATTAATTTTCCGGGCGGGCAGATTTCATTAAAAAATCACCGCGAGACGACCGGGATGATTTAGCGCCGGTCGGTTCCTGCTCGGGCAATAATTTATTTACAATGGCCACAGGAGTGAAAAGCGAAACCCGCACACGCGGAAATAATAAAAATGGAAAAAAATACGACGAGGAATAAAGAGCGCGAGCGGATTAATTTTGAATATAATAAAAAACTGAACAATACACATTCTCCAACATCACGAATCAGTCGTCCGCAAAACATAAATCTCAAATCTGAGTCTGAAAAACGAGGATAATTTCAATAACCACTACGTGCCGCTGGCAGAGAACTTTTAAAAATGATCGCACGAATACGGTGTACGATTTATATTCGACGGCCGGTATAATAGTGTCCGTGCCGCTGTCCGGCTGGATTTTTTCACCAACCGCCACCAGTCAATGTCGCCGCCAGATCCCGATGCGGGTGGAACCGCCACCGGAGAGCTACCCTTGCATTTCGCTGACCAACGTTCTTCCTGCACAAGATTTGTGGCCTGCGGGGTAGGCAACCCGCAATGCACGATTGTATCGTTAATTGCCTAGCAACAAAACAAAAACACTGCGAACAAATAAATCTTGAAGGTAAATAATTATTATCCTGCTGACGTTTCGGTAAGGACAGGACTAGTGGGGCGTTCTGAGTAAAACCGTTGAAGTTTTTGTTTTGTTTTTGAATAAATAAATTTGAGTGGTCCGTCGTGTTTATTTCTTGTGGGCCGCTTCGTCCGGGGCGGCAACACTAACAACCGACCCATTTCAACAGGTGTCCCATCGAAACCAAAAACCAACAACTCGCCACCGAACGCAAACACGGCCTTATCGCGCCCATCTCTCCGTTCAACGGGAAACTGTCACTAAAGACCTGAAGCAAAAAGCGGTCCATTGTGCGAGGGATGCTCGCCCAACAATGGCAATTATCGGGGGATGATGTTGTAAGGTTAATACGGGGATCGAGTATCGGCCGATTTGTATCACAATATGTTACATAATAAAGCCAGCGCCGGGGGCTTATCAGATCGCCGTGGAGACCGCAGCTCCCACGCAACCCCCGACGGCACGATAAGGGTGAGTGTGGCGAACAGGTAGCTGAAGAGTTTTGATCGAATCGACATTTGTCTTGGTGATTTGGGCGAGGGTGTGCGGAGTTTTTGATTAACAAGAACAACGGGGTCCGGGGGCGGCAGGGCCCGGTGCGTCCGCCGCCGACGATACCGTAAAATTACAAATGAGATGAAGTTTCCAAGACGATCTTGTACAATGGCTGAGCTATTTGGGAAGTCATTCCGCGCGGCCGGCTCCATTGTGGTGGCTCCTCCGTCCCGGACTTTTATGCACAATTACATGAAATTGTCTCTTTGAATCCGGGGACAAAGGCCGGTATGCGAAAGGTTATATGTAGAATAAAAGAAGGGGATAATGACGGCGAGGTGCTCTAAGATCGCGGCTCCTGGAATTTAATTAAACGCGGATTACGACTCGGTCGGACCGTGGATACACTAGGGGGGACGGCGTTTTTTCGCGAAGGTGAGCCGTGGATGTGTCGACGGCGGCGGCGGCACCGTCGCCGGATTAATTTAAAGTTTGCGAGTTACAATGCGATATCGGCCATTGTGCTTGATTACAATAGAATTGTGACTTTGCATAGATATACGTTCGTCGACAATGCCGAAACTGGCAGCATGAAATTCAATTAATTCTGTCTACTCTGCATACATATCAAGTTTGAAGTTATTGTGTATTCATTCAGTTTCGCAATTTAAACGGGATTTATTAAGATTGTAATTGAATTTGATAGCGTTCGTTCCAACTTTTATTAAAAAGTCAAATCACGAACGGTCTTTCACGAACAAGCCCATTTTATATTGTATACACATTTTATTAAATATCGGGCGACGAAGAAGACGCCGCCGCCGCCGCCGCCGCCGAACCTTCAAGCTACATCCACTCCGAAAGCGACTTAATTAAAATTAACATTTCGTCGGAAATCCACCGACTGATTTATTCAATCCTCGCAATTTACTGTAAACCTTCAACAAACCCTTACACTTTGCAAATTAATATCGAAATCTTATTTTTTTCAATTTGTTTTGGTGGTTTCATTAGAATCAATGTGAGACGACTCTATTGGTCCCTTTAAAGATCAATCATCAATAAAGTAAGTAGTACTTGCAGATTTGCAACAACCTAAGAGCCACTGAAAATAATATTCGAAGACAGTACCTATTAAAAGCAGCAAAAATTAAAAAAGTCTTGTGTTTTCAAATTTAAATACCGCGCGATTAACAGTTACATATTTAGATCAAAGAAGCCTTTGAGATTTTGGACGTATGTCCACAGATACTGTAGAAATGCATGGAAGTATTTTTGGTTGCATAGATACCCGTTTAATTTAAATTTTGCCGAAACTCGGTCAAACAGGCAACAGCGCTGAATGTTCATTCTCCGTTATTGAAAACACTATTACGAAAAGAAGATTCAATGGGGAATTTTTATGTTTTGAAGTAAAAACTATTTTTGCGTTAAAATTTGATTCGTAGTGACAGTTGTTTGACGTTTATTAGTTGAGTTGGCAAAGATACGAAAAATCTGATACTGTCAAAGTCATAGCCGCCCCTTATCTAAGTAATTGTTGATCGCACCGTACTTTTATACTTGCAATTATTTCTGTGCTATTAATTTCCTATTTTCTTCTATTAATTCTTTTAATTTCTTAAAGAATTTGATTGGAAAATTGTAACCTTTTCTCTTATTTACAATGTGTTTTTGAGGGGTGCATTTTTTTTAAAATTCAAATAAAAAAGAAAGCAGTTACAGAAATTGTAATGTAATTTGATTTAGGTAATTTTAACAGTTATTCTGACAGAAAATAAAATTTTTCGATAAGTTATTTGGTCTAGTTATCAGGGAGGTTTAAAGCGGTCTGCAAAAAGTGGCCAAAAATTTTTTTTTTATAATTTTAAGGGCTTTCATAAATGTAAAGATTTATTTTGGGCACCTAACTCAGTTGCGTCGGTGATTTATTATGCAGAGGAAAAAATATAAAAAAGAATTTTTGTTATCATGAAAAAATGAATTTTACAAAAAATTAAAATTTTGTAACATTTACTTTTACGAATTTTTTTAGTCGTTATCGACAAAATTCTGGTAGGTACTTAAGGTGTGTTATTGACGAATTTCTTCGGAAGTTTTGTTATATCAATTACATATTTCCTGACTTTTAAATAACTAATCAAAGATGAATGTGCCCGAGCAAATAAAGAACAAGATATTTTTGATAATTAAGGTAAACAATTTCTAAATGAAAAGAAGAGACAGATATAAAAAAAAAGAAAATGTATTTTTTGGTGAGTAGAAAATACATACCTAATCAAAACAAAATTCATAGTGTAAATACGAAATGTGGTATTTTTTAAAAAAATTAGAACCTCAAGCTATAAAATTAAAGATGCCATTAAATTCTGAAGCTTGAGAATCAAATATGTATGTGCTTAATATTATTTATGTGTGCAAAAAATTGAATCTGAAATTTAATGTAGGTATACAGGGTGTCTCAAAATTCGCGAATTCCAAATTCAGAGCGTTGTAGGGATCACTTCAGTAGTCCAAATATGGAAATAAAAAAAAATCGGGACTCCCCCTACAAAGATACATTCGTCTGAAGGTGCACTCTTTGAAGTGCGGTTTCTTCAAATACAGGCTGAAAAGTTCAGCGTTTATTGTTATTTATGGTGTAGATGATTGTGGAAAATAATAACGTAAAACAGTTTTTTGAAAAATAGCTTTACTTTGGAGTAAAAAATCTTAAATTTTTGTAATTTTTCTTAAAAATGGAACGGCAACGTAGCTAGAATAGTATTCTGTCACTGTGATATGAAGGCTGCTATGTATTGAACAAAATTAAAGTTCTTATATCTTCTTCAGCAAGAGCGATTTTTTTTTCTAAGTATTTTTCGAGCTTCACTGGGTCCTTTCCTACCACGCTTTGAATTCTGAATTCGCGAATTTTGAGATACCCTGTATATTCTAGTGTATCTTTTACTAAATATGTAATACATACATTTGAAAATTATTTTATTTCAAAAATAGATAATCAAATCTAAAAAACATAATACAGTCAATAATAAACCATTTGTGAATTTTATAAAGGGTTATTATAAATTATTGTAGTCCAAGTAGGCGTAAAAACTGAATGTAAAATTTATGGTTGCCGCTCCATATAAAAATCATCAAAATGGTGTGAATAAGTGAGTTCACACACAGGAGCTAAATTGGGTGCAAAACAACTCAATATTTATGGATTCCATCGTTAATTTAGAAAAAATTAATAAAATCCGCATCACCGCACTTTTCACCTAAAAAATGACAGTGACAGCGACAAAAATTGACAGTTCACACAAAAGCGGCAAAAATTTCGTTACATGGGCGTGGCGTAATTCGACTACAATCATTTATAATAACCCTGTATTAATCATAACTTCATTTATTAACGCTGCTTAGCCCAAGTATCTATTTATTAATAATAATTATCAATTAGCAATCGTCAAAATAAAGAACACCAACAACAAAACTATCAAAAGTACCTAGTGTCGTTATTGGTATCGATGAATTGCAATTGACTGTGGTTAATAATAATTTACTTGTTGTATTTTGACGTTAGTCGAACGAAATCCCGAAATCCCCATCCCCCCGGCGCATCCAATTCGGCCGAATTACCTCCCGTGCCCACCTTTATTAACCCATAGTATCACAGTCCTCGAGAGGCGCAAACAATGGAACTAGAGAGTGTAGTATTCGACGTACTTATGCCCTCCTTCGCCGTTCTATTATAATAGCCGTATAATATATTTGCCATTGAAAACTAGTTTGTATTCCTATTATCCTATCCATTATAATACCCCACATAATACAGTAAATATCAAGAAAGCGGGGTCGGTGGGCGTTCTCGGCCGACACGTCATCGAGTCGGGGCGGGGCCGGTCCGGGAAACGGCGCCGATTGGTCGATGTAACAAGCGCGGCCAACCAACAGTGGTAAGGACTGTTGCGACCACCGGATACGGTATCATTACGCACAAATTGTCCGATCAGTCTCGAAAAGTCCGGAACTTGGGTTAGTGGCGGGTGACGCGACCCGATCTGTGATGGTGAACTGAACGTCTCAACAAGTCACCCGGAGGGAACGCAGGGACGAGAAACGCGTACACTGACTTTCCGTTATCGACAAAACAAAAAGAAACTTGATCAAGTAGGTTGAATTTAAATGTCCAGTAGGAATTAGGATGTATTGTCATTTTTAACGGGAGCAATGTCACATAATCCTGGAAGAGAAGTAAACAAAAGCAACGGCTGAAGCGTTGGAATTAACAGTTTCGCAAAGCGTAGAAAGCTAGAAATGGTTTTGCATTAAAATTTGTATTTTCTTTTATGGCATAAGTGGTCATAAAACGTATTATATTGCCGTCGTTTTGATGAAATGTGACCAATCACGTAAAAATTATTAGACCGGTTAAAATGCAGAAAAGCGACGCTATTGCTCTACATTTTATTAAAAATATTGCACTGAAAATGTGAATGAAAATAAAGATAAACGGCTACAAAAAATAAAACTTTAGTAAAAAATGAGTAGTGAAATTTGGTAAGTAGCAAAACCAACACGTTATAATGTTATAAACTAAAATAAAAACAAATCATACAATAATTGTTAAAAAATTAGGTAATTCTTAAAAGATGTTTATTTTTTGGTGTGTTGCTGTTTGTGTTCTGTTTTGTTTTATAAATATAAAATTTGTAGCATTTCTACAGCGATTAAAATTCTGTTTTTACAAGACTTTTCTCCTGATTCTTTTCGTTACAATTTATTACCCTTATTAAATTATTCTTCGACGTTTCAATGACTTTATTTTTATGTTTTCTGCCAAAATATTGTCAGATCTTATTCTTTAAGATTCTTCGGTTTTGGATTAGATATTTAAAAAATATTTATTTATTGGGAAGAAAATTATTTATTTATTCATAGAAAAAATTATCTTGCTCAGGATCCAATACGATCAATATTATAATTTTTTTGATACATTTTTTTCCGCAAAAATTTTGGTGCTCGAATATATTCGGCCTAATAGATAATTAAAAAATTAATTAGTACCCAATTACGTATCTATTTATGATAAAAGTTTTCTCTTTTCATCGAAAAGTAATTAAAAAAATATATTTCTGCTTTAAACCACTTTTGCAAGACGTTTTAGAAAAGATTTATTTTGAGGGATTAACAATAAATAAATTACCTACAGGGTGGCGCATTAAGATAAAAGCTCTAGACGTAGAACTTCGTGAGGGACATTTTTCGAGATCCCACTGTAAGTTGTAAACCCAGCCAAATAAGACCTCCAGAATTAGCCTAATTCGATATGATTAAAAAATCAAATTTGACTTCCAGTACTGAGTTTCAACGCAAAATTTCCATTCTTCACTAATAATAATTTGCCATATGTAGTTTATGATTTCAAGAATAAGTAACTAAAGAATATATAATTTATTATGACTTTTTCTTTTATTTTTGATATACAGGGTGTCTCAAAATTCGCGAATTCCGAATTCAGAGTGTGGTAGGGAAGGACCCAGTGGAGCTCGAAAAATACTTAGAAAAAAAAATCGGTCTTCCTGAAGAAGATACGAGTATAAGCACTTTAATTTTGTTCGATACATAGCAGCCTTCAAATCCAGTGACAAAATACTATTATAGCTACGTTACCGTTCCATTTTTAAGAAGAATTACAAAAATTTAAGATTTTTTTACTCCAAAGTAAAGCTATTCTTCAAAAAATTGTTTTACGTCATTATTTGAAGAAAACGCAGTTCAAAGAGTGCACCTTCAGAGCAATGTATCTTTGTGGGGGGAGTCCCGATTTTTTTTTATTTCCATATTTGGACTACTGAGGTGATCCCCTACAACGCTCTGAATTTGGAATTCGCGAATTTTGAGACCCTGTATTTCTTCACCGCACTCCATTCATAATACAGAAAATCAAAACTTTGTGCATTTCTAAAAAAAATAAATAAACATGTGTCTAACAATGTTATTCGATATAATTATGTAATAATTATAATTATTTTCAAAAAAACTAGACCTTCTGGACGGTTTCATTCTTCATCGATATTGTACTGATCTAAGTATGTAGGTATCTTCCATTTAACAATTTAACTATGCGATTAATTAATCGCTTCGGAATTAATTTGGTTAAAACATTACGTCAGTGTTATTTAAAAAAAAAAAAGTTTCATCATTGAATATTTGACCGTTTCCTAAAACATTTAAACATTATCCATTATATAATTATTGTTATGCAATTACCTGTACCTACTTTAAAACAATTAGTTATAGAAATTAATCTCAACAACCTTTACTTTTATACTTTCGAATCTTTCTTACGTTTTCATTACAATTTTTTCCTATTTTTATGTGAACAAAAAAATTAAATTAAGAAATTTTACTCGGCGAATTTGTTCCAAATAAGCACATTCTTTTTTTTTCCAGGACCCCGCCAGCATGAGCCTCCCGGGCAGCGGCGTCGACATGTCCTCTCTGATGTCCCAGCACCCGGTGCTGGGCGCCATCCCGCCCGCCTTTTTCTTGCGGGCCTCCGAGCGCTACCAGCGCACCCCGAAGTGCGCCCGCTGTCGCAACCACGGCGTCGTGTCGGCGCTCAAGGGGCACAAGAGATACTGTCGATGGCGCGATTGCAACTGCGCCAAGTGCACCCTGATCGCCGAGCGACAGAGGGTGATGGCGGCCCAAGTCGCCCTCCGGAGGCAACAAGCCCAAGAGGAGAACGAGGCCAGAGAGCTGGGCATCCTCTTCCCGACGCCCGGATCGGTCGTGGGAGACGGCCCCGCCGGGACGCCCCCGACGATGCCGCAAACCCCCGACATGGGCATCTCGCAGCTGATGCAGCGCAACACCTTCACGGCGTCGGACTCGTCGGAGCCGTCCAGCCCCAGTGAGTAACCAAAACCGCGGCCCCGCTCGGGGGTCACGCGCTGGCACACATTTTCGGGGACCCGGACTTGACCCCGTCGGTGGACTTTTATTTGTTGTTCGTCGCTCCGGCGAAATGATTATTCCCGGAGTCGTCGAGGACGCGCCGGGACAACCAATTATCCTCGAGCACAAAAGGATTCGAAAAAACACATTGATTTGAACGAATCGCCGTCGATATCCGACGAGACGTCAGACGCAACATTTCGGTCGCCATCGGCGTCACAAAGACTAAATTTGCAGCGCCATTGTCGACACCGTCTTTATTCAAACGATCCGATTTCAATGGTTCGACACCGGAAATAATGATTCCGCGGCGAGCGGTTTTTTTCCACCCCGTCGATGCAAAAATCGGGATCCGGTTACCGAAGACGGGGGGCGCAAGCTGCAATTGAAATTCTTCGCGCTTTGCAGTGCAACTGTTCGGAGTTGGCACATCGAAAGTGTCCATTTTCAAACGGCGAAGTCGACGGATTCCAGTTTCTTATACGAGACGAAATTAAAAAAAATATCGAGTGTTCGAAGACGACGTCATCGGATTCTCACCGCGTTCATTAATATTCTCGAGTGGTGGTCGAGTGGATGGTGTTTACCCAGCCATTATTTCTGTAAATGTTACAGTGCTCACTTGCGGTGGGCACGTAACAGTTTCACAAAACCCGGAGGTCCTAGCCGTGAGCGATCTAGGTCCAGGGAGGCGGCACAAGCGAAACAAAAACTCTTCACGGCCTCCCCTGATTGCGTCTAATTTTACCAATCGTGAAACGTTAATCTTAATTTAATTGATTGAAATAGAGAGTTGCTATAAACCTTTCTTACGTCGTAGTTGGCTGTGAAATTTGCCACCTACATAGCGTAACTATACTATCCTAAAGGGCAATCGATGTGATTACTTGGTTATCTAAAAACAAGGGGTTTCAGATAACGTAATTTAAAAATAACTCCACAACAACTTTGATCTGTTCAATTGATTTAATTTTCATGAAAAATAATAAAAACAAGAACATTAATCCACTCGGCATTGTTGAAGGTTCCATTTCAATAAAAATACATTACAATAAATGAATTACTCACTACAGTAATTGATGTCTTCCAAGAGATAATCTTGAAAAACTTCTTTTGCTGCCGCAAATACTTCAGAAAGTTTAGTTAACAGTTCTTAATAAAATGATAAACAACGAAAACTTCAAAGTAGTGCAAAGTGACAAGTGTGAGTTGTCAAATGTCAGATTTTCAAATGTAGTAGAAGCCGAAAATCTATACGTATAGCATGTGTTTCCATAGTGACTAGTTGCGTCTAGTCACTATGGTAACACATGCTATAGAGTTGTGTTTGTAAAAATGAAAAAGCGTCGAGAAAGGAAAATGTTTTACTATTAAAACTATTAAAACCTATTAAAATAGAAGTGATTAAGTAAAGCAGAAGTGGAGAAACAGCTGTGGATATTGTTTGGGGCTTTAACTTATTACCAGTAACAGCACATGGAATAATGCAATTTTTTAATTATTAAGGGAATAATTAGCAAATGACAATATACCACCCTAAAATAATATGCAATAAAAACTACCACTAAGAAAGGTATAATTAAAAAAGGAAATATTGCTTGAAGCGTAGACAAAAGATTCGCGCAAGCAGAATATTGCTCTTCTCAGGAAAAAATTGTCAGTCTTTTGTCAGATTTTGTTAAAAGTAGTGAAGAGCGTTAGAGTTTTAGTGGATTTCAAAATATGAAACTATAACTACGAAATTGTACTGTAAAAAAAAAGTTAAAGGAAATTTGAAAATATTACTATTATTCCAAACTTTTGGCTCTCTCAATATATTTTTTAGGTATCCTTAATCAAAACGGTAATTTTATGTACTCACAAGCGGACGAAAAGTAACTCTTTTTCGGACGCTGACCGTGGCACCATCTCTTGGTCTGTTTAGTAAGTTAGCAACGAAACGGACAAAACCGATAATTGTCGTCACCATTAATTATCTAAATAAGTATTTGTATTGCGAATAGTAAATTTCTAGTTTTGTTGGCATGCTGATAAGTGATAACAAATACCTACTATAAAAAAATTGTTAATATGTAGGTATTAATAAATTGATTTATGTACTTTCATATTTGCAAAACGTAGATATACAAAATAAATTTGTAATTTTTCCAATTATGTCTTTTGCGGTCGCCTAAAAAATTGCCCTCACCTGTTTTCAAGCCTCGGTTATGCCTCGGTCAAGAAACTCAACACTCGGACGAAAAAGATGCACTTTTTGGCCTTGTTACACAAATAACTATTCAGCTGTGGAAGGTTTTTGCGGTCTTCAAAAGTAACACTTGCTTGATGAGAATAGGTAATGAAATGAAAACGAAACTGAAAATAATTTCATGGAATGGAATAGAAATAAAAAACTGAAAGTTTGGTTTTTAACCATTATAAATGTTATCAGCTTTAAATAAATTATGTAATTAGATTTCGATAATAAATAATCTTTTTGGGAAAAAAACCAAAAATGCTTCTAATTTGCAAAAACCTATAAAATATTATACCTACACTGTAAATACTCTTACTATTTATGGTAGAGTTGTTTATAACAAATCGTTGATAAAAATCTTCAACAATAAATACACCAACATTTTTTTATGATTGTGTTACTGATGATTACTTTTCACATAACCATTCAGTAAAAAAAAATCATACATAATTAATATCTAGATCTTTAAAATATTTCAAATTTTGTCGAATTGAAATTAATAATGTCTTTATAATCTCTAGAGCCTGTAATTTGTAAACATTTAGATTTAAAAAATCAATTGTTATAAACCGATGAGAACCGCGGAAACCGTAAGTCTAGTGAAAAAAAGGAGAGTATTTAACGGTGTGCTTTAAACGTCTCCTACGTCTGAACTATGACAGCTACAACAACGCTGTTGGTTTCTCTTCATAAGAAATTTTGTGCTCCACAAAGGAGGTTCTAAGCAACTTTGCTCTATCTGCCGTAGTTTTCTATATGGAAGAGAGTGAAGATCCAAAAACGTAATCTTCAAAACTGTAACAATTTTTATAAATCGTTTACACAATTCCTCCCGTTCAATTGTACAATAGAGACAGTGAAACGATTCTTTTATTATTTTTATGAACCATTTTACTGACTCGTAAAAAGTGTGATTTCTGAAATTCTGAAGTGAAACTCGTTGCAACTAATTCTTGAAGATAAATTTTGTCTTAAATTACACAACAACAAACAGTTTTGGAGGAGTTTTCAGTAGCGAAATTATTAAAACATTCCTTCTTGTTTCCTTGATTAAAACACGAGAGTGCGATTTTCTGGATCCAATCAAACAGCTGAAAATTTCAAAAACCTAATTTCTGAAGTAGCTCAGAAAGATTTTTTTTTCAACAATTGGTTCCATAACTTTATCGATTCGAATGGAACGAAAATAATATTTTTGAAAAATTGTTTTTGATTCATCAGGTTGGAGAGATATACAGGGTGTCCCAAAAAGGGCACACTAACGGTGCACTACGGTGTAGAAGAGATTACCGTAAACGTGAGAAAAATGTTTAAAAAATTCTATTGGACTTATTTGCTAACTTGGGGGTCTTTGAAAGTGGCACTTAACAGGTCAATTATTTCGAAATACATGTATTAAATTGTTATAAAAACTACCTCGAATCGTACATTACTGCATAATAGAGAATTTACAAGCTTTGTAAATTTTGTAGCAAATAAGTGCAATAGAATTTTTTTAACATTTTTCTCACGTTTACGGTAATCTTTTCTACACAATAGTGCACTGTTGGTGCGCCATTTTCGGGACACCTGTACATACTTTGACAGTTGTTTGACCTGAGTTGGTCTTTTTACTCCAGTTTCGATCGTACATTTTTCCATTTTGTTGTAAATTTTTGGTGTGAAACGCACACCCCCCTATCGCAGCCTCCCGACGTCAAACATTTGGCAATTTAAAAGTATAGTCCTGTAATGTTTGATAAACGTATGGTCAATATTGAGAGAGCGAGCGTTCGCCATCGAACGACACATAATAGACGTATTTTTTAAATTAAAGAAGAAATTCTTGCATGTATCTATGGAAATGTAAATTCTGAAAGGTCGCGACATGTTTGCCCACCTAGGTCCCAGTTTCAGTGTATTTGTTCCAGCAGCTAACCATCATTACCACTGTCGTGTTTGCCTAGCGGAACTCTTCGTTCTTTCCTCGTCATCACTCTCCAATACTGTACGACTTGTGCAAACGGACGGCATTAAATAACAATTAGGATTTTTTTCTATTTGCGCAGTTTCACACGCGGTTCTGATGTTGCTGATTAAATTTAATTGTCAATTAAGCTGTGCAAACACGAAACGTTGTATAAGAAATTAGAAATCATCGCGAAAGCAACACCGGGAAAAATCCGGCGTGCCCGGAGCCGCTCCGGAACGGCGGCTGTAAATCCCGGCCGTCAGTTACAGTCCGTTCAGCGACGGAAACTTTTTAATGAACGATTAAAACCGTCGTAAATCCGGACAATAGGTTCGACTCAGAAGTTTACGATCGTTCGTTATTGAATATCATTTTATGGCGGCGGCGGCGTCTGCTCCTGAAAATTATTTTCATGGGGATCGCATGTATCTCTGGAAATCGGGTGTTAGGTGTTTGGTAAGCTTCATAAATCTGCCGGCAGCTACCCTTGCCAAAACGCTTGCTATTGTTCGGCACGTTAACAGAACACGTTGGCGGCATTGTCTTACACAATTGTTAGAATATATATGGTCCTCTGCGGGCGACATGTTAACTGTTCGATATCAAATACGCCGCCTGCGTGTCATGTAAGAGGCAGAGGCGCCGCCGCCCGCCACAAAATTAAAATAATCTTTCGGCAAGTTTTCTCGACATATTTAGGCGGACAAAGAGAAAATTCTTTTCTCCGCCCACAATTAGCAATAAAACCAAACAGACCTGACCGTCCGTCGCTCCGGAGTCGCCTTTATTCCGGTCCGCCGCTCCAAATCCGGGCACACCTAGCAGTCGACCGGACTTGTGCATCCCTCCGTCGAAAACGCAACGGTCCGACTGGACTCCGGGGCCACTCTGAAACTGAAAACAAAATACTGGAGCACCGGAATTAACCCGTGTATACAGTCTTTTATTCGAGCAATAAAGCTCCGTTTCCGATGAAAAACAAAATCAAAGCTCGCTCGCCGTTAATTTATAATGACCGGTCGGGCGCGGGCTTTGTCCAAGAAAAACGCACCGAGGGGGCGGACGTCGAGACGTTTGGCAACAAGCGAGGGGCGGGTAAAAGAGCGTCGCCACTTCATTACCCCAAATGATACTTGGGGAATTCGCAATAAGGAAGGAATGCGGGGTAGAAATATGAGTATCCATTTAATATAGAGCGCGGGTGCTAAACGCCGCCTTTATGGGTCACATAGGGCAGTAATTAGGATCGATTGGGGCGGTAATGATGGGAGAAAATTTCCTCCGGGACCTTGAACCGGATAAGGCGCGCGTTCCGCGCGGTAAACGCCGGCTTAAGGCCCTCCGTCCACCTGGCGCTCTTGCGGCCGTCGAGTGGCGGAGAAACGTGGCCGAGCACGATCGTTAAGGCCGTAATTCCCTTTAATTGATCGCCCCTCGTTGCACTAATGGCTCTCGAAAAGGATACAGCGGTCGTTAGCGCGAGCGCGAACAATGACGCGTGCACGCGTACGCAATCAATGTTGTCGCGAACTGTACCCACGAAGTCAACAGTGCTTTTTCTGTTTCGTTATGTAATTCTAGAAATGAATGTGGGGATTTCAAATTAAAGAAGACTTTGAAGTGGCCACTGTTGACTTGTCTGTTTGCAAAAATTATTTTTACGGGGAGATTTAATATCGCGGCGAAGCCCCGCACCAAAAAAACACTGTTAATTAAAACGTTTGCTCGTTCAAGTTTTACAAAAAAAAAAAAAATTTTAGCCTCCAAGCGCCCGCGAATCAACGTGGAGGACTGCTCGCTGGAGGGCTCCGACTCCGACGCCGAAGAGCTGAAGAAGAGTCGCCAGTCGAGCCCCGTCAACGTCCCGGCCCCTTCGGCCCCCACTCCTTCGCCCGAGCCCACCACCAGCCCCGACCCGGATCTCGACGTCGAGGAGGACACCCAAAGCGAAGCTCCGGAGAATCTCTCCCTGAAGAAGCCCTCCAGTCCGGAGACGCCACCTCAACCCACTCACAATTTCATTCCCTACCAGCAGTTCCCCGCCTTTCCGCACTTCCAGCCCCAGTACACCACCCAGCGGTCGCCGGTTGACGTCCTGATGAGGGTGTTCCCGGGGAAGAGGCGCTCGGATGTCGAGGCTCTCCTGCAGAGGTGGGTCTCCCCGCAATTTGTAAACACCAACTGACGTTTGTTTAGGTGCAAGGGAGACGTCGTCCAAGCTATGGAGATGATGGTGAGCGGGACCCACGAGGAAGTGGCGGCGCCTCCGTCGGCTTTCAGCCCGCTGGGACCTCCGGCGAATTTCCACAGGTTCAGCCCGTCGAGGCGGTTTCTGTCGGCGCCCTACGCCGGCACGGGGTATCTCCCGACGGTGATACGTCCCCCACCCGACTACCTCTCGATGGTGGGGTCGGTCCACGACGTCTACTCCAGCGACAAGGCTTCGGCGTCGTCCCCCGGATCCAACACCAGCTCCGACAAGACGTCGTATTCGGAATAGCCGCTGTACTACCGATTCGAGTGAAAAATGGGTGGTTCCACATATACACGGCGTGTTTGCTAAACGTGAATAACACTAAATGCATGTTTCACTTGTCCACCGGGTGTACTACAGGAGAGAGCGGATTAATGAAGACCAGTACGAGTTTCCGCACGAACAATCACATCAGAATTTAATTATAAAATACATATGAATCAAGTTCCATCCCCCTACCCTCTCTTCCATTCATCCACCGACCCCTAACCGTATTGAATACATGAAGCCAGTTATTAGGTCTCTATTGTTAGCCTGTAGCTACCAGATCATATAAATTATATTGTAAACAGTGGCGTGTGTTCGGTTTTATTGTCTGTATTAAACTGTGGTTATTTCCCTCTAATTTGTGACGGTCGCCACTGGTTCGCCTGATCACGTCTTGTACATAATTTTCTACGGTTGCTTTCCACACTTTATTGGTCAACTCTGTAAATAATTGTGAATAGTTTTAGAACCTGTTGTATAGCTACCACTCGTCGTACACTCT
This sequence comes from Tenebrio molitor, assembly GCF_963966145.1. NCBI lineage: Eukaryota > Metazoa > Arthropoda > Insecta > Coleoptera > Tenebrionidae > Tenebrio > Tenebrio molitor. The sequence continues at coordinate 1,071,006 of NC_091047.1, forward strand.
GTATATTACTGACTTGGGTTGTCTAGACTAGATCGCACGTACTTAAACTGGATTGTATACGAAATTATATAAATAAATTATTAAATAAAATGTTAACATAGATGACAACTAGTTTTTTCATTTCCCACCTTACCCGACTGACGTCACATAATTTATTCCTAATTACGTGCAAATATTCGCAAAAACAAACAACTCGGAGGTCGCGGAGCGAAATTTCGCCAAATTAAAAAAAAGTTGTACAGGTAAGTGCTGAAGATAATACAGGGTGTCTCAAAATTTGCGAAATCCGAATTCAGAACGTGGTAGGGAAGGACCCAGTGGGGCTCAAAAAATACTTAGAAAAAAAATTCGCTCTTTCTGAAGAAGATATGAGCACTTTAATTTTGTTCAATACATAGCAGCCGATTTTTTTTTCCATATTTGGACTACTGAGGTGATCCCCTACAACGCTCTGAATTTGAAATTGGCGAATTTTCAGACACCCTGTATAATTAATGTGATATTATTATTATTATTAGATGTGACAGGAGTCGGTGGAAAATTTCCCAGCGTGGGGCAAACCGTTTTATTATTGCCCAATTTGCGTTATTATGTTCTGCCCTCGTATTATCGGGCGATTACGCCCCTCGAAAACAATGCCCCAGGTCCGGGGGAGCCGGAGTCAAGTCCGACCGTAAAAAATTAAATTATAATTGATATAAAAACGATGCAGTCGACCGACAATTAGAGAACGCGCATCGAAGGGTGGTTCTCGAGTAGGGATAAAAAAATCATCGAAAAGCATTCACGAGAAATTTATATATCTGTACAATGTGGATCGGTTTCAACGTATGGGATAACGAGATACTTGTATAGGTTTTGGGATGCGACCTATTCACAATCGAAACGATTCCTCCGGTCTACATTTCGAGGGTGCTTCAGGGTTCGTGCAGACGGAGCTGGTCAGCGGCACCGTTTAAATATTCCGGATTCGAGGGCCTGGGGAACGAGAAACTGGATAAAAGTTGTCTTTTGAAGGCGAGGGATGCGGCGAGGGTGGAGGAATTTAACTGGAAAATTAATCAAAGACGGACGCTTCTTCGGTAGTTTTCTTGAGACAAATCTTGAGGTGCATTCTTGAAATTGGATTTGGCACAGCAGCGAGAATTTTGGAATGGTTTTCCAGTTGTTTGAAACAGACAACTAGCTTAGATGTGCGGTGGCGGTTGATCAGAGATAACCCGGCAACAGCCGACCTCCAGCCCCTCACCCTTTCTTGATTTTATTAACTTAAGTATCGGATCTGGTAGCATCGGGGTGGGATTTCTGGCAGTGACAGACATTGTGCCGACCCTCTCACGAGCCCCGATCTGCGACCACACTTAAAATTGAATTACATTTTATGGAGAGCACCCTTCACTTTGACGTAACTGTATTTGTTAGCACGTATGTTTCGGTCCTCGAAAATTAATTACATCCCGAGTGATTGTGTCGCATTCGTGACCTACGTTGTTGCATGTTGTGGAGGGCCGGTCGAGTGTAATCGAACCTCGAGGGCGTCGATCGAAAAAATAATTGCTCAAACGTCTAACAGATACATTTATTCAACGGTATTAACTAACATACTTTGGGGACCATGTTGACCGCGAACATCAGCAGGATCATCACCAGCATGTTGACGACGATGAGCCCCACCAGGATCTTCTCCTTCGGGGTGGAGATGCCTTTGATCTGGTTGGTGCTGGAGTGCGACGCCAGGAACGTGTCCGACATGTTTTACTTGACAGTTGCGATTTTTGACGCTTGGCGGACCTAACCTCACTATTTCTTCGGTCGCTGCTCTTCATTCCCGATCAAGATCTCGACGGCGAGAAACACACCCAAGACGAAGCTCCTTAGAATCTCTCCTTAAAGAACCCTCCAACACTTCCCAACATTTCAGCCCCTCGCATTTCCGTATTTGCACCCAGCATTCCTCCGCAGATGTCTTCTTGTGGGTGTTCCCTCGAATGTCGAGGCTCTCTGGAACTGACTCCTGTTTATGTTTTTCCGCATTTCCAAATCTAGTGAAAAGTATCCACGGGTAAATCCTCTTTTCACTGCGACCTTGAGCGAATTTCCACAGATTTAGTTCTTCCACCGGGTGTTTGCAGACTGTGATACGTCCCCCACCTTACCAGGATCGGCTCCTTGAGTTGGTTGAACTTGTCTGCCAGGTTCCGCTTGACAATTTGCAATTTTTGACAGTTGTGAGATCTAACCCAACATTTTTCATCTAACCTCACTTTTCGTTCGGTCAACATGCAACAATAATTCCGGTAATAGCCCCGACGGCCTCTCGAAACGGCGAAGAGGCTGTTAGGAGTCGAAAAAACGTAATAAAAATAACAGGTGGTAACTGCGTGACAATATTTAGTTACTTGAACGGCGGTCGCCTAATGGCTTGGTCAACAATAGGTGTTCGCGCTGCCCTTTTACGAACTAGCCGGAGAAAAATTGTGTTTTTTTATTTTTTCGACAATTTGTTTAATTTTGTAACCGTTTTTGAGGCGGCAGATGGTCGCTCAATCCAAATATATTCAGCTGAGATGTGCAAGCACCTTCCAGTTTGTGCTCGTGTTGGAGCACACAAACCAATTATTTTTGTGCGACATTTCCATATCTCCCGTTTCTACACTTGAGAACCGCTTAAAGTAGAGATTTCCGCTATTCGGTATCATCTTTTGCTCCAGGGACGGAGAGGAAGCGACACAATGGCCCAAAACACGACTAATCGTTTTTTGTCCCTCGATTAATCCCCCCCGTCCCACTTCGTGGTCGTCAGCGACACTTTTTCCGGTTCCCCTCATTGACAATTTTTTAATTGGGGAAAACCGTCGAGGCGGGGTGACTTTCCGGGCACGCCACTGGCTGGCGGCGCTATTTATATAAGGGTTGCCGATGGTGTTGAGACTTTATTGAATCACGGGTATAAAATTGGAAATGATATCTTGGCCACGGTTGTCAGGCGCACGCGAGACACTCTTTCACAACTTCTTCAGAGCCCGAGAAAAGTTAATTGAAATACTATTAGTATTCTCTTTGTAGACAGTCCTCCACAGTCCTCTCCAGATTTTTTTCATAATTAACTTCTTAAATTGAAAAATTCGGTCTTAGACTTCTAAATAATAAATCTGATTTGCATCATCGACGCGTTTTATCAGTTCCAACCCCACCGCCGCCGCCACCGCCGCCGCCACCCGAACGATATTATTGTTTTGGTGGAATTTCAGTTAATATTCAAATCAGTCGATTTGCATGTCACGCCGAATTCGAATTTCGAATAGTTCGATCGAGCGACGGCGAAGTAGTTGAGTAACGGCTGAGCATCGCCACCGGCGATTGTTTTTTCTCAAAACACGTCCGAGTAGGCGGACGCCTTTTGGTTTTTAACAGGTGTTTGTTCAGGGCCCGGCGTGTGATTTTGGAAATGCTTGGGATTTTTTTCCGGTCGGTTGGTCGCGTTTCACGGTTGGTCCCCGGAACATTGTTTTTAAAGAGCGTAATCGAGTAATCTGGCAGAATAGGAGTACAATGAGTGGGGAACAATATAATAACACAAATTGGACAATAATAAAAACGGTTTGCGCGAAGCTCCCGGCATTATTCATGGCGGGACTTAATCACGAGGTGGGCAGATTGTGAACGCTTTTCAACGTTTTAAACAAAGAAACGAACCAGTGGGAGGTTGGGCACACATGCTGTGACAATACGCCGCTGCATTATACCATCGACGTTCAATGGGGATCACTATATCGAGCGTTTGCTACTGAAAAGGTACACTCGACTTCCAAAGATTTCAAACATAAAGAAACTGGGATGAAAGAAGCGGACGAAACTTACAAATAATTGCATTTTAACGTTCCTTTTCCGGTCCGTTAATGCGATATCCACCTTTTATTTCTCCGGGCTTCACAGTTTTATGTTACGCGATGAATGCGACCTGGAACACAGGTTTCGCTAAAAAATTTCAATCTGTTTCGGTAATTGGAAGGGAAGAAGTTTGTTCACAATGTAAGAGTCGGGTGGGAGCGCGCACCATCTATTCAAATCATCACTGGCAGATTCATTTTTCCAGAGATGACAGCTTCAAAACTGTGATCAACACCAACCCCAAAAGATCCCAAGGTTCTTGAAATACTCGTAGAAAAAAGAAACATTGCCAAATCCGATTTTGAGTTCGTAGTGGAGAGCCAAAATATACATGTATTTGAGAATTTAATATTAAATTGACAAAGTTTCTTTCCAAAACCCTGTGCCAAAACCGTCAATGCAGAAATCTGTAATTTCATATTTTTTGCAATAACGTATCTTTCTTTCCATATTATTGTTGTGTCCCATTTAGTTGTCAATTAGTTAAGAACTACTGATGGTGAAACGAAGAAATTTGGTTCAGTCTACTGTAATTTGATGAACAAAGAAATCCAATAAAGATTATGTGACTATGGATCCTATACTGTTCAAAGTATTTTATAAAAAATGGTGTCTGCTGTACAAAAAAAAAACTGTCTGCAGGATTCGAGCGTCGTTTCAAGCTTATAACCCAGTCCCGTCAGAAAATCAAGTATGTGTGTCTTAGTGGACCACTTAATTTCCAGATCTAAATCCAATTAAAGATATGTGGAGAGAAATTACCCATTTAATTTGGTAGTTGTAGGTTGAATTAGGTTAGGTTTTTCTAAGTTTGAGGTTATAAATGGCGTCAATGTCTAGTACATTGTTGTCAGTTTGAGTATCGCGCGTTCAAATCAAATCCTGGGCTGAGTAGGCGTTCGAAAAATGAAACCGTTTAGAACAGTGTAAAGTTTGAATTTCCCGCCGTTTGATACGATTGACATTTATTTATGTTTAACCGGGCCATAATTGAACATGTCTGTTTTCAGCAAAGGGCAAAGTTATTCTATTTTTAATGTAAAACATTGCAAAGAAAGAAAAGAAAAAGAAATATTTTTTGGTTGTAAACTTTAGGTTACCTGTCAACATGTTCCAATTAATCTACGCTTTAAAAAAGCACAACAATAGAAGAATAATATTCAGACATCGCCGAAGATTCAGCAACATGTTGTGGTCATTTTGATAGGTCCACATCTCAGGCACTTTAGTGACGGAAATCAAACAGTGTGTCAAACGTTAAAAAAATAAATTATGGCCTCCCATTATTCCAAAACAATGTGAACGGTTTTTTTTATACGAAACCCCGCCAAAGACATTTCTTTCTCATCTGTCATGGATGAATCTTAGCTACCACCTTTTTGTTTTTTAAGGTTTTTAAAATTTGTTTCCACTTGTCTTTTCGCGAGTCACAAACCATCACACTTCATTTCCTCATTTCACGTTTGCAACACTGTAAAGAATCATTTTCTCTTTGCCTTTTTCCACTGGCACGTTTTTCGTTTTCTTCGTGCGGGTGCGAACCCCGGCGGTGTGAAGATCGGGCCGGGGGCCCTCTCGTGCCTGTATAATCCTCACGCACGCTAATAATGTGTCAAACGCAAGGCTAACGCTTCCAATGTATGACCGGTGGTTATCTGTTATCAGCAGTCGAGAGACAAAAGCCCGAATCGAGTTGACAAGCAATGCAGGCTGACTTGACACGTCACAGTTGTCTATCAATGTTTGTTATACACGTCACTTCACCGCACCATTGTGCTATTGTCCCTCCATTCTGCGATCCAGAAGTAGATGCGAGTTGTTCATCGGCTTAAGAGGTGCGCATTGTTTCAGCGGTCCCATCGATGCCGATCCGGCCGTGGAAAAAGCAAACTTTCTTTAAGAGTATATCAGGTAGGTGGGCCTCGAACCGATCATTCATGTTTAATCGTCCTGGAGGCTTTGTCTCCCTTTCAAAACTCGGATAACTTTGAAAACTGGAAAGAATAATATAATATAGTTGTTCGAATTAAAAGTGTAGAAGTGCAGCCAACTTTATCAGCTATTGTCAGACGCAGCGGCCCTTATTAGGGAGGAATCCGAGGGTGATTTACCACCTCGTCTCCGTAAAGACCTCACAATGGTCTCGCTTGTTTTTCCTACGGGGTCACGACGAGACTTGAGTGACATTTCTCATTGTACTTAGTAACATTATACTTAATTTGTTTGTTCCACGTTATTTCACATAATGTGACCTATCACAACCTCCCATTGACTACAATCATTTCAATAAGAGTATTGGGTTTCGCTTAACCCACACGTGGGGCCCTATTCACGGAAGAGGGGCCTCATTATCCAATTCTCCTTGTAAATACAGTTAAGAAAACAGACCGCGAGCGCTCTACTTACTTCTGAATCGGATCGCGTCGGTCTACAATGCGAGCTACGCCATTTTCTTAACCTCACCTTGTCATTGTTGACGACTTTGTCAAACGTGGTGCGCGGAAATTGGATTTGTTCCTTTAAAAATGGTTTCTTGTTATCGTTACCGCAGATTTCCGCGCAGTTGATTCTGAAAGGCGACGTCCAGCCGCCGTGAAATGTTCTGTAACTTGAGGCAAATTATTTTCCCGCATCAAAGGTGCCTTGGAAATTGTTTTAACACTCCCCTCCCCCACTTTACACACTTGGCTGGTTCCTCGGTCGCGCCCTTCGCCGAGGGCTCGCACAATATAACCTGGAAAACTCCATTTTCGTTATATAGTTTAATTTCCGGTCCGCGTGTGCCGTTCTCCGCCGTTTCTGCACCAGACATCCGAGATGGACTGTCTTAACTTACAATTCTGAGAGCAATTACAAGTTTCCTTGAAAAGAATCGCGTCGGCTTAACCGTCTTTTGTGCTGTTGTTGTTGTTGTGTTGCGTCCGGGAAACAGCTCCCATTTTTCTTTTTTATTGCGCATCCACTTTTATTACCACTTACACATGGATATTCGGAAAAAGCTTCAATTTGCCCAATCTTAAAGAAGAACAATACATGTCTTGTGATCATTTCCTGGACAAAAATAGGAGCAACGTAGAGTGAAGCTACGCTCTATTCTGAACTCTCTCAACACCTCCATTATTTCATTATTTATTTGTTCATGTTTATTTACAGCAATTGATGTTTTACCAGCTAGAAGGATATATCAAGAATTTCGCCTATGGCAGTTGACACTGGAAGCAAGAGTATCACTTACGTGATCTAAAATTGGAGCAATAAAAGGAAGAAAAAGTCCAGATGAGGTGGGTTGTCCTGTCGGAACTACTCTCTAACTCACAAGAGCTATATTTCCAAGATTGTTTTCAAAATATTGAAGTAATCCATCTATTTGCCAGATCTAGTCCTAATTGCTTACATTTACCTAAACTCAAAATTAAAACAGCACCTTGGTGGTAGTGGTGGTACTCATTCTTCGAATGACGAACCGGTGATGATTCTTTTCTAAGAACGAGTAGATTCCAATTTCCTTACAACAGACGTGCGAGTGTCGTGGGGTTATCTTAAGAAAAAATAAAATTATCTTGTTTTTATAGTCTTTTATTTTTGTCTAATATGTACAATAACTGACAGCAATTTGGTTCGAATCGGCGACAAGAAATTTTTCTAAAAAAACCAGGAACCCCTACCTTCTATCGATTTGCACTTCGGAAAATCATTTAAACGCCCATAGCTCCTTTATTAAGGAACATATGGCAATGAATTTTGCACCGTTGGATTGCCCTTGTCAAGGCGCTTCTTCTGAGTTTTTTCTGTTTTAAAGAAATTGGCAAAAAAACAAAAAATCCATATTTTTTACTCCCACAGCAAAAAATGAGTTCAATGGCCGGAATTTTTACTATACAGGGTGATTCTGAAATATGTTTGGAAAAAAAACCGGTGATTGGTGATGGTGACAAGAAGTCATAGACAAAAAAATTTTCTTATAAAAGTTTTTTCGTTTTCGAGATACAAATGATTGAAAATTAGGTCAAAAGTGCTAGTACTCTGCTGAGTTAAAGGTGATTACCTGATTATCTTGGCAGTTTAGCAACAATAATAATCAAAGGTGCCCGTCAGTCACAAACGTAACCTTACTCCTCTCGATCATTTCTATAGAAACATTTACAAAGCAGTGTGCTTGCACTTACACCTTTATTGTGGAGTTGATGTAACGATGGTTGCTAATGAAGTAAACAAATTCGGACAAATTTTCCCTATTCATAGGCGTTGAAAATACAAGGATATAGGGTAATTTTCTTCCTTTTGATTTCACCACCAAAAGTCATTTACGCAGAATTATTTTGGGTCAATGATACTCCACATTTTTTTTCCAAACTTATTTCAGAGTCACCCTGTACCTGAATACAACTCATCCTATTTGTAGAAGCCAAATGATGAACGATTCTCACAGTATGAGATCATCCACATATGGTTCATTTCAATAGTAATGGATCCAGAGTAGAGCTCTGTGTAATACCTGAATTACCTATATCTACAGTAACTTAATTTTCTTAATAATTTCTTGACATTAAGATAAAAAATCCCTAACGCTTGACCACTTTTTTATTTCTTTTAATATTTTCATTTGTCTTTGCAAAATGATTTCTTTGATCGTAGACCCACTACTACCAATTTGCTTTTTTTCCCAATATGCACGTGAAAGTTGAGACAGACTGTTCCAAGTAGGTAGATGCAATCTACATTATGATTTTTTATTTGACGGGTCGTTCTCAGCACATTGCATAATATCTATTCATCTCTGACCTATTGTGCCAGGTCTGGTGTCCCTCAAGGCTTCGTACTTGGGCCGCTAATCGTCTTACTTTTCATAGCTGATCTACATTCACCTGTCAACTGACAACATTAAATTTCTCAAATTTGTTAACAGTGTTTCCATTGCTATCTGGTTTCAAAGTGATATTGACAATCTTCTTTTCTTCAATTCAAGCATAACTGCACAAACTTGACAGAAACTGAAACCTTTAACTCTGACAGTGATTCCCACGCACCTCATCGAAAGATGAATGGAGAAAAAAATGATTTGTGCTTTCACGTCAGTGTTTTAAATTGCCACGAGGAATTCGATATTCTTCAGATGAATGGAGCTAGTGCGTTCCATCGAAACAACAGCTACACCCACATCTTCAGAAAGAAAATGTCCCGCATCCTACCACACAGGAAAATATTCGACCACACAATAGTTATTTATGCAACAAGTGCAAAAAGTGAATGATTATTGCACGCTACGTGAAAATTGTCCCAAGAGCCGCAGGCGAGAAAAAAACACGATAAACAACAGTTCAGTCCTGTGCACGATAGACAGACTGTTGACAGATGCGTGCAATAAAGATTTTATTGCACTAGTGCAATTAAGAGGCACTTTTTCCACTGAAAACAATGCAATAAACACTCACTTTTTGCATCGTAGAAAAAAATTATTTTTAGGTAAATTTGTTTATTACGAGTGAGAGAGAGTGAGCCGACCGGGTGGATTCTTTGCGTCGGGAGGGCCTCTGCAAACAACCCGTTTAATAATGGGAAAAAAATGTATGTTCATCGAGGCAAGCGCTCCCATTCGAATTAACTAAGCGTATTTGTGGTGATATTATCATAACATACTCCGGTGGGTCACTTACGCCGTTATTGAATATGAATATGATCGTTGAAACGTGTTTAAACTGAATCGTATCTGATTGTATAGAAGGAGGATGTTTGGCGAACGCATTCGTCGTGTGAATGGTGAATTTATCTGATGGCAGAAGCTATTAAAAAAAATTCTTTACCCCACCGGAGAAGGGTGCCGCACCGCTCGCCTTTCACCTAAAATAAGTTCGATATGATAATGACAGTTTAAGAAGAGCGCCGCCGTTGTTAAATTAATTTTCTAGCTGAAAGGGCATTTGACAAGCGCCCCTTGTCCACAAATCCGCGACCAGACAATTAAAACGAGCCCAACCCGTCCTCCGTAATCAGGGATTAATAGAAACTATTTAGTGTCAGCGGCAGGACTTTAAATTCGCATTGTGGAAGCGTGAATCTGATCGGAAGGAGTGTGCCGCCGGTCGGGATCAGCTCCTTCGGCACAAAGTATCCCGACAGTTTCCACGACATGTCAAATCGCAAACATTCTCCACGAAACGGCGATTTCTTTTTGCAAAACAATGCTGATGCTAAAAAAATCTTGATGTTCGGCTTTTTCGTGCGAAATTAAATTCAAGTTTGTTCGTTGTAAAGGGGTGGAGGTGAGCCCTCGCCGCCCCTGGAAGTTTGGCGGGACTGCGGATATAAGCTACGTATTTAAGATGGCACGTATCTATCAGTAGGATATTGGCGTGAATGTTCAATGTTAGGAATGCGAGGGATGGTTAGGGTGGTTTACAATTTTCAATTCAAAGACGTCAACATCTTCTAATATTGCAATATGAAAAGGTCTCGCCGGGAATCTCAAGAATTACAACAATGGCGTTACCATCTTACACCTAAGTTAAATTTTCGAATAATATTCGAGAGGGAGCGATCTGCGGTCGAGTGCATTCGAAATTTCGCATTATTAAAAATACTTTTCGAGTAGTTTCTTCGGAGCAAACCACCCGGAAAAATACCCCGTCACACCGGCGATCGACGCTTTAATTAAACCGCTCGCCTGCAAATAAATAAATAATAATTTATATCGGAATTAATTTAAACCGGGAGGCCGTAAACGATTCCAATTACGAAACTACTCGACGCCCCCATTGTCCGGACAGAAATAGTTGTTGACTATAGCAAAAGCCGACCCGAAACAATACTCTTCCATTGAACATTTGTTATTGTTTTGGTTTGGACAAAACGTTGTCGAGACCATCACGCGTTTGTGGTTTTCGCACTCGCCCCGCATTATTACAACATTAATTAATAAAATAATTTCGACGGAAATTTAATTAACTGGCACGAGTACCTGGTGCGGTAATCCCCCAAAAAACTGACGCTACTCTATTAAATCAAAAACCGACAGGACAAAAAGCGTGCTGGCGACACATTTAAAGAAACCGGGGGTTGACAGAGTGCACGTCTATTACCCTTTGTTGCCGGCGACCCCTTGCGCTGGGGGTGTTGCAAATTGTCGACATTTTTGTGTCTGACTGCGTTTTATTGCCGACCGCGTTCGGTTCCGAATATCTTTTCAATATCTCCTTATACGCCGGCAATAAAACAGCACGTCAGAGAGGGACCGGCGCTCCGGCGCCCTCTCGCTCGCGCCCCCACGTCCCGACGCCGGTTTTCGCGATTCGAGGCAGTCCGGCTCTGGCGCGGCGAACTTTTAATGCAGTCGCGGGGCGTGTTGTCTAACACTTCTAACTCCAAGGGACGATACAGAAAATGTAAATATTCCTACTGGTATTCTTTATGTCATATTGCCGAGACTTTTTTATGGCCTCTCCGACTCTAAAAATGTAATTTGTATTTAAATATGCCCGGAATTCAGTAATTGCATTATAATTGAAGGAGCTTTTAGAATAAATTATTTGTGGTGGTGGTTCCATTAAGTTCCTTTCCTTCAATGGAAATATTCATGTGTTACGCGCCTGAAAAAATTATTATTGATAAAAAAATTGTATAATGAGGGTGCCACAATAAAGTGGATGTTTTCGGGATGCGACCACTCGAAAATCGTCGCATGTGTGTGTCATCCCATCGCCCCATGTCACATAAATGGGGTCACAATGTTTACCTGCAAAATATCAAACCCCAATTCAAGATTTATTGAAATTTTATGGCCATGTCATACACAAAATCGCCAATTTATTACAATTATTCCATTCCAATCGTTGCACAAGTGGCATACCTACCTAATATGTAGACCGAACATTGCGCAAACCTAACCTATAAAAAATACGACACGTATCTGCTTCAAATAAAATGTGTTTAGCAGGTTCTAGCTGACCGATGACACCAACTAACTGTACCAGTCGATTTTAATTACAAATTTAAAATGATATTACATAACACGGTTTTGAAATGATTTAAATTTCACTAATTAACACATCGTCAACGTTGTTGTTGACAATCAGGGGGGTCAATCATAAAAAAATTAATCAAATGTTTTTCTACGGATAAATATGAGTGTGAAATGATTAAAATATGTGTATTTCGGGTTTAATGATTGTTTTGAATTGCGGGTTCGCCTTCTGGTTGAAATTCTGAAAGAAACTGGTTACTGAGTTAATTAACGAGATTTATTAATTAAGAGTTTTTTTGGTGAGGGGGCGTTGGCAACAATGAAACTAATTGGCAGGTCGAGTAATGGCGCGATTTCGCCCCGAAACGTCAAGTTTGTCAATTCCCGGTGTACCGGTGTCGAAATACCGGGTGCAGTGCAACAGAAGCCGAGTTTTGTAAAGTAATATCGCAGTGATACTAGTGACAGAGTGTACAATCATCGGATTATGACCTGGTAACAAATTGCAGGGTCTGACAACTCGTCAAAAGTTGCCATTCACGTCTTTGACGGTAAGTGGAGCCCGAAGCTGTTTCAATTAGAAGAGCGCGGAGCTCGTTTCCCCGAGGCGGTCTTTATGCAACGATTACGACCTAATTCACCAATGGCGTCTGTGGAAATACAACCCGGTGCAAGACGCACCACCCTTCCTCCACATGCAAGAGTAACCGCGCTCGAGGAATAATCAAGTTTTCAGCCCCGATTAATTGATCTCGTTATTGTGGAATGAGCTCAACCGGATCGTACGAGCTTCGTTATTTTACACCAGTAATTCATTTTCGACGTTTTCATATCTAAACATCCGTAAAAACGAGCTGCACGCTGATCAAATACAAAACGAGAGCCATAACAATAATTGCGATCGGGTGCTTCAATTTTTACGTCGGCTGGGTTCAGCGCGTTATGTTGCATGTTTGCGGGTTTAATAAGTTGGGGGTTTATCGGGTGGGACGGGGCTCGTTGTGTCGCGACGGTGGAAGCACAACGACTCGAGGAATTGGTAATTGGCGTTTATTTCTAGTTTTAATATCGTGGTAAATCATGTAAATACTGAAACCGTTGATTTAAAATTTAGTAAGTTTTAATTTACTTTTCGAATTGTTTAAGGTTCAAATAAAGTAAATACTGGACGCTGGAATATTTCAGCGGAAATGCTTGCTTATTCAGGGTAATAATAGGCAAAGAACATTTTAAGCTCTGCAACCAGCAATACACTAGGCTCCGATTCGAGACAGAAAATAATAAATCCTTGGATGTGCAGTCTCTAGTTTTTTTTTTCTAGAGATAACATTCCAATCGAGACCAAAGAATATTAAACCACATTAAATTAATCCCGATTTGGCTCGGATTTGAGACAAATGGTTTCTCGAAAAAAACACGTACCACCCACCCCTTCACCCCGTTAAGTTTTTTCAACTAAAAAAACCACATCTCCCTTATTATTGGAAATACGGTATTGATTCTTGCACCAATGAATCTCTCGTTCTTCTACTTTTTCGATAAAATATTTTGGCTTTGGCCTAGGAGCTATAGTTTTCGCATAATGCGGCCTCAAAGTTAACTTTGAAGATTCTTCTTTATGGATTCTGGACCAGAAACTGATTAAAGTGCCTTTTGTCCTCGCCTGTTTTCAAGTCTCGGCTCCGCCTCGACTAGAAAACCCAGACTCGGACAGAAAGATGCACAAATAACTATTTTATGATCGGGAAATATAACCATTTAATGATAATGTCAGGTGACAAAGTGTTACCGCTAACTGAAAAATATTAAATTTCTAACAGTCAAGATTCACTTTCCTTGCAATAAAACAAATTGTTATTAACGAGAAGATCAACTTCATCTAGATGAGTGGCATTGATTTTGTTCAGCTCCGAAATTAAATTAATAAGGTTCGCTATAGAGAAATAAAATTATCAAAATTAGACGCGAGCCGTAAATGAAAATAAAAAATTGTTTGACAAATGTTAAATTAATAAATAAAGCAATAACAATACTGTTTTTATTACACTCTCGTGGGCCCGAATTGGATGAGTGGAAATGGCATCAAAAACCAAAAAAAAGAAAAAGAAAAAACCCAAAAACCATAAAAGTGGTATCTTCCCTTGATGTAGCCGTGCAAAATGCTTGGCAATTACACCGGCTTCATGGAGGGAAACTCGATTACTTCACATTTCGGCGGCAAATTGTTTTGGCGCTGCTTCAAACGAACAAATCTTCCAGAAAGAGAGGTAGACCATCATCTGTAGAGAATATAATATCGCGTTTTGATAATACTGCTTGTTATACAGTTCCCCAAGAGAAGCAGAGTTTGCCACAAAAAAATGTGCCAAGTGTAATGTTGCCCTTAACATGGATTGTTTTGTGACATACCATAAAAAACTGTAAATCTGCAAATATATTTGTAACATTTTTTACCATTAAAATAACTTTTTCATGAACAAATATAATTTGTGATCATGTTGGTGTTTGTGCCTATTACCCTGAAAAAAGGACACCCCCTTTTAAACATTTTTCCTCGGAAAATTTAAATGAAATGCTCACCTCTCAAAAGTCCCATAAGTGCATCCAGGGCGAAGAATGTAATAAAAATAGCCGGTAGAGCCCTCTTACTTACTCCTTCTTCTTCTGCTTGGTATTGGGGTCTTCCTGAAAAAAAACCATTTCCTTGTATAAAGTGAAGTGTTAATGACTGAAAACGTACCTTCGACGAAGTCTATAACAAATGGTATAGCAAGCGAGAACCAGCACAACATTACTAACCACATCTTCAGGAAATGTATACTACAGTGAAATTGGTACTTTCGAAATTTTCTTATATTTATACAAATTGAATTCGGGTACTTAAAGCGTGATGGGTTTTTTCTTTTTCTTTTTTTTTTGGTTTTTGATGCCACTTCCACTCATCCAATTCGGGCCCACGAGAGTGTAATAAAAACAGTATTGTTATTGCTTTATTTATTAATTTTACATTAATTTGTCACACAATTTTATATTTTCATTTACAGGTCGCGTCTAATTTTGATAATTTTATTTCTCTATAATATGTAGGCAAAAAAATCAAGACTCCTGTGGACTTCGAATATACAGGGTGTTAGTGAACGGTGCGGCGAAATTTTAACCACGAGCTACTGGCTTGATGTAGAACTCGGAAAAAATATTTAAAAAATTCTATGTAAAAAAATAAAATGACATCTATTTTTTGAGCTACAATTTTTTTAATTGCTTTTAGTCTTCTACGTTGTCCTACAACCTAGAAAAACAGAGGTTATGTAAGTCCATCAAATGCAGGTTTTTAATAAAGACTGATGAAAAGTAATTAGAATATAGAAAAACTGAAGAAATCACAAGCAAAATAACTAAGATGTCTAACTCACTGCTGACGCTAAGATTTAGCTACATATTTGACATTTGACTGTTGACATCTGATTTGACGGCTTAGCTTAGATGTTCATGTAATACAAGGTCATTATAAATTATTGTCCCATCGCAGTAGAGTAGGCGTTGGTCACTTAGTTGAATGTGCCGCAAGCCTCATAACATGAGTGAGACTAGGTGGTGCTACCGGCGGTAGTAGAAATCTGTCTATTAGCTTGTTTAACGTTACCAGGGTGGCAGCACATCCAAAATTTGTGTGGGTTTTCAACGCAAACTGCGATGGGACAATCATTTATAACGACACTGACATTTAAATTATGGCTAACTTTTTTTGCCGGCCACCGTACCTAGTGCAACTTTATTTACGACTTTGCTTTTTACGCACACCAAGTTCATCCAATACCCAACCGAACAATAATACGATTATAAAATTTACTAAAAGGATGGTTTTACGTGTAAAACTTTTATCCACAATTCTGCATGCACCAATTGCATCAGTTATAAAATAACAATGCTAAACTTCGCCCTCAAATATGTCAAAAATCATTATTATTGATCATATCACACCATCACAAACTGGAAACTGCTCAAACGTTTTATTTTACGGTGAAAATTTCCCATTGCATGATGCGCCACTGTTGTGGTTCCTAGCGATCCTCATTTTCCCTACGCTACTGATACGTTAAAGGCCGCGCAGCTAAGCGCCGCCCACAGGTCCTTTACAGATTAATACTACCTACTTAAATAAAGCGTGAGGGCTTTTTTCTTTCTTGTTTTTTAAACCTTTTCCACAAATCCAATTCGAGCCCACAAAAAATGCATTGTTATTGCTTTTTTTAATTAATTTAATATTTGTCACACAATTTTATATTTTCATTTACGAATGCAGGTCGCGTCTAATTTTGATATTTTTTTTTTATAAGTAGGCAAGAAATGTTGCGCTTTTGTTAATTCCACATCGATAAAAACGAACAAGTCCCCAATCCACATCTATAACATTCCGGCTATAACAGGTGTTTTTTTAAATTTGGCGTCGTAGTTGGCGTTGAAGAGTTGATTGTGCATGCACTAGATACAGGGTGTCCCCAAAAAAGAAGACGAGTCCATAACTCCGTTATTTATCGGAAGATTTTAATTATCTGTACACCAAATTAAATGGTTGTTAATAGGCTACAAAATGGCCTAATAAATTCAAGTATAGCTCCATGGACTTCAAAGGTAAACTGTCAAAATATTTTTTTTCAAATGGGATTTCATATTTTTTTTTAGTAATTCTGATAGAGATTTTTATTCTGAAAACAACAATGTATCACAAATATACACTTAAATACCAAAAATTCACAAAAAAAAATTAAAAAACGCTTCTATCGTCTATGTTCTATGTTTTGCGCTAAACATTGGCGGCATATTGCGCAATCCCACATGTTATTATTTGTCATTTGTTTTTCCAGCTACCTTAATTTGGTTATTACATTGTAACGCAATGCATTTTGATAGCTTTTCGCTTGGTGCTCGTCATTTGTTTCAAAAGTTAGTGTTATTTTTTTTTATGTGAAGTTATACTTGTGATACATTGTTGTTTTCAGAATTAAAATCTCAATCAGAATTACTAAAAAAAAGTATGTAATCTCATTTGAAAAAAAATGTTTTGACAGTTTAGTCTTGAAGCCCTTATAGCTATACGTAAATTTATTAAGCCGTTTTGTAGCCTACTAACAACCATTTGATTTGGTGTATTGATAATTAAAATCCTCCGATAAATAAGAGAGCTATGGACTCGTCTTTTTTTTTGGGGACACCCTGTATATGGATAACAGATCACGGATCAGCTGTTTCAATCTTACGCTTTTACACGAGTGGTGCGTTCTCAATCGACTCTCCAACGCCAACTTCGACGCCAAAAAAAAAACTCCTTTACTTTTACGGCCCCAATATAACCTTAGAGAAAACGGACAACTATACGTTTTGAGAGGCAATATAGTGGATTCTATACCTACCTAAACAGCCGTGCTGTCAAGTGTCACAATTTGTGAAAATTTGTCATTCGCAATGTACCCGGCCGAAAGTTGAAACAAATATTTTGATTGAAAGTGTACCAAGCTTTATGTTTTGTGAGGTTATGTATGATTTGGAATTTTGGATGTTTCTGTCAAATTTCGGTCAGATCAAAATTTATTCTGGCTGTTGTTGGGTTGTTTAAATTTAAAAAAGACATGCAACATTAAATAGAAAGACCAGAAAATCTCATTAGAACAGTCAATCGCTTGCTTTTCTCTGGCTTTAAAGTACTGTTCTTTTTTTTTTCATTTTTTCGAATTGTTGCCAAATTGTAATTGACACTCTGTCAAAAAAATTTGGCGGTGTTTGTATAGCTGCAGGGTGGTTAAGCAAGTACATTGAAAAATACTAGAACAGCTATGTCTATCAGTGTGACAACTTGACGGAACTTTGATAGTTCGGATGTTTTTGGAATTCACTTTACATTTGTTTGGTCACTCCGTGGTAACACTGCTACCTGTTCTGTGACTTCTGTGAGTTCTGTCATTCTGTGTTCTGTGACTTCTGTGGTGTCATTATTGGTGACTGGTGTCGCCTCTAGTAGTGTAAATTTTAAATTCTATAACCTAAAAAATTGTCCAAATAATCGTTGAAATTTAATTATTTTGCAATAAGAAAAGGTATCCATGTAATACAGTGATGTCTGAGGAGAATCCCCAAACAGGTATAAGCGACAGATCAAAGCGCAAGAGGAAAAAATCATTTTTGAAAAATGCCAGAAAATACGCCAAGAAAGGCTGTTACGGCCGTGGAAGCCAACTCGACTCGGATACTTACAACTATTTCGTACGAATTATGGAAGCCTACAGGGAGGGTTTCGACACAGACGAAGACAAATGTAAGTTGATACATCGACTTGTCGTCATAACATAACCTCACTTTTTAGCGATTTTCGTCAACAACGTGTTCGAACAAACCGTCGGTCAGGAAATTAACTTGTGTTGCAACCAAGTGGGATGTCGAGTGGTAGAAATGCTGGTACCTTTCGCCAACGAGGCCGTTTTGGAACGCTTCATGCAAACTTTTGGCGGCGATCTTCGCCCATTATGCTCTGACCGCTTTGCCTCTCATGTATTAGAAGCGCTAGTGAGACAGGCCGCATCTCATTCGCTAAATTCCGAAAATAAAGACGAGTTCAAACAAAACTGTAAAGAATTTGTACTGAAAGTGAGCAGGTTTTTGCTCAATAATTTAGAAGATTATCTCTGGGACACATATGGGAGTCATGTGGTAAGGACTTGTCTGGAGAGTTTGGCGCAAATTTCTAAAGAGAACAAACAGAAAAATTGCGCCAAGATAGAAGAAAAAGTGATAAAAGTAGAATTGCCTGAGGAATACCTGGAGATAATTAAGGATTGTTGTGAAAGAATCATGCACTGGCCTCAATTCAATGAATTGTGCCAGTCAGAGATCAGTTCAGGTTTTTTACAAGTACTGTTAAGAGCTTTGAGGAGAGCTGATAAAAAGTTGTTGAAAAGGCTGTTGGGGAAATTAATTGAAACAAACTTTGCCCCAGAGGGTGACCAAGATGGAAAAAATAAATTGTCAAGTGGATTTCTGTCCACTCCATCTGTGATGGTCTTGGAAACTGCTTTGGAAGTGGCTAAAGCAAAGTCATTTAGTCAAATTTTCCTCAAATGTTTTTCAGGAAATCTTGCCAAATTAGCCACAACCAGGAGCACAAACTTCACAGTGCAGAAGTTGATACTAAACTGTAAAGAAAAGTCAGAGGTTTGTTGCCACAGAGTTAATATTGATTTGTTTTGATTTGGTTTTTTTATAGTTTGAAATGATATTTGAAGAATTGGACAACAGTTTTGGGGAAATAATTGGAGCTGGTCACACAGGGATAGTGTGGGCTCTAGCTCAAGGCTGCAAGACTTTCACCACAAAACAAGGGAGTTTTGTTCAAAATCTGATGAAAAGTTTGGACTGTTTTGACCCAGAAGAAAGGCAAAACGATTTTATTTTGTGTTTGTCTAAATTTACAACTTTTGAAAAGTATAAAATGGAGTCACAAGAAAACCTCCAGAAAGACAAGTTGAATCTCCACGGCACTTTAATCCTGCAGTTGCTATTAGAATTTAACAAACCAATTAAAATCGTGAACGGAATTCTGAACATGGAGCAGAATTTGCTGAAAGCGCTGTTTTCCAACACCATGGGCAGCCATGTGGTTGATTCGTTTGTGAAGAGCGTATTCGTAGGAGAGAAGAGCAGAGAGAGATTAGTCAGAAAGATGAAAGTACTGTTGTAACCAGAGTTGTCGATTTTTATTCATGTTTTGTTGTTCAGGGGGTTTACCAAGAGTTGGCCTCGACCAAGTACGGCTCAAGGTCGTTCGAAGCAATATGGAATGCGGCAAATTTGAAAAATAAATTGTCGATCATGGAAGAACTGGCGTACAAGGATGCGGCGTGGTCCAACTCGGAGCACGGTAAAATAATCGCCGGTAAAATAAATTTGTCGTTGTACAAACGTAACAAGGAGGAGTGGAAGAACAGCGGGGGTAGCGTGAACAAGGCCAAAGAGCTGTTTGCAGATATTCTCAAATAAAACGCGCGCAACAAGTGAATTTGTATATTGGGAAAGTACATCAGTAAAATATAAATAAAATAAATAATAAACACTAAATAACATGGAAATGTACAATAATGAGCTACCTGACTAATTTTTATAATACATAGAGTGTTTGGTGGTCAACTTACCGATCAGATTGCTTATGTCTTATCAAATGTAGTGATTTTCTTGTGAGTAAATCGGTAAGCTGACCGCCAAAGAAATTGTAAAAGTGACTAGATTATTACAAGTAACAAAACTGGACAAAGATAAATTGATTGGCACATAAACAAACGAATCCGGTGCATCCATTTATCTTTGAAACGTCGGAACGAGCAGTCCAGATTTTGTATGAAATCACGCAATCGTTGGTTAAAGTAGCGTTAGTGCTGAGGTGGGGGCGCGGCCGACGAGAACCGGCGTTCAGGCCGGCTGGCCCCGGAAAACGGTGTCTTCACCCGATCTACCGCGTGTCGTGCGCCCCCTGACGGGAGCCTGGCAAACACCCCTAGCAATACAACGAGACACACAGAGAGAACTACATGTGCTTCTTTGGTATTAACGAGGAACAAATGTATAATAACGATGATCAGCATGCTTAGATTAATGACTTAACGTTAATGACGGTTAAAATTTCCTACATCTGCGACTCTTCTTCGAGTGTCACTTCTTGAACTTGACCGTCTCGTTCTGGTTGAGGTGGGTAGGGGGCGCCGTCGTGCTGGGGGTCGACGTCCGCAGAGGGCGCGCCTTCTCCTTGGAACAGATCTGGTGGTGGTTCTCCCAGTCTTTGTGCTGGCAGAAGGGGCCGCAGTAGCGGGCCACGCTGCACCCGGAGCAGGTCTCGTGGGCCTTGCGTCCGCAGTTCCAGCAAGACTGCAAACATTTCGCTCAGCGAGAATCCAACAACGCGGTTTCACTTACGTTCTGCTGGGAGGGCTGCGGCTGCGACGCCGGCGGCGACAAGCTGTTGTCGGCGCCTTCCTGGCTCTCCTCCCCGTGCTTCCGCGCCTCTGAAACACGAACGTCACGAACCATCCGACCAGGCCGCACCCTTACCAGCTAGCAGCTTCTCCATCTTGGCCCGCTCCGCCGCCACCAACTCGTTCGCCTTGCTCTCCGCCGCCGCCACCGCTTTCTGCAGCTCGATCACCGCCTGTCTCTTCACGTCGTTGACGGCGTCCTCCGCCCGTCTCCGCACCTCCGCCACTCGGTCCTCTGTCTGGCGCACCGCCTGCAGCATGATCTCGTTGGCGGCCTTCTTCAGGTCGACGCTCACGTCCTGCTTCCGCAGCCACTCGTTCGTCAGGTCTTGACTGTTCCGCTGCTGGAGGATCGTCAGAGCGCGCTTGGTCTTCTCCACCATGGAGAGGATGCAGTTCAGCATGACGTGGATGTTGCGCCACTCCTCGTCCCCCCGATTCGGGGTGTTGTTGTTGTCTTCGACTCGCTGCGGCAGGTGGTTGTGCTGATTGTAGTCGAAAAAGTGCGAGTTGGGGACGGTTGAGCTCATGTTGGGGAGGAGGAGGCTCTGGTGGGAGAAGAGGAAGGAGTTTTGGGCGTTCACGGGACGTTTCACCGCCAGGCAGTCCTGCGAGTCGTGCGGCTGGCCGTTGGTGCCGTTCTCGTATATGCTGCAAAGGCAAAAAATAAAAATAAAACTGTTTAAAATTTTTGACATCATGAGTAGGCAACCAACAATGCACCAACTGTCATTTTGACAGTAGAGCTTCCCTGTTCGATCGAATTTAACACCACCGTAATGTTTCACCGTCAAGAAATGATCATCACAGCATTTTTGGGATGCTCATTGATTCATTTAATTGAAAACTATTAAGGTTTTTATTTAAATATTTCTAATAATTCGCTCAAGGTCATGTTGGGATTTTTTTGTGAAGGTTCTTTTAATTTTGTGAATAAATTAATCAATTCGGTGTTTAAAAGTAATCCTAAATGTGGAATCGATTAAGATCAAGACAAGAGAGTTTTTTAATTTGTTTTTATTAATTTGATGAGGTAATTATAATTTTTGCAGGTGGTTGAGGCGAGGCCGTTGCGTGGCGGGGTTTTATTCGTAAGTTAGCATCTAATGGGAGTTATTGATGGAAACGTCAGTTTGTCAGCAGTAAAAAGTTGAAGCCCGAGTCGATCCGCAATTCCCGTAATTCCCCAATAGCAGCACCTGCGGTAATGACGTATTCACGATTCGAACCGCACGCGATCCGGCAAATCCGCCCCATTGAAAAACTAATGAGTTGTAGTGGCTACGGAAGAAATTCGCCGCCGCCGCCGCCGCCTCCCCGCCGTAAATACGTTATTAGCCTTCCGGATCGAGGGGGTAGGTGGGGGCAGGTTGAAAGAGTGTAAATCCGGCGAACGATTGATTAACATGACACAAACAAGCAGAAATTAACGTTTTCGTCCTAAAATTTCAAAAGTTCACGTCAGTGTTGTAATTAAAAGGCAAGAGGGCCGTGTAAGTGACGTTGAAAAAGGGTGGTTGGCGGGGAACGGCGCGGGGACGTTTCCTGGTAAAAAGAGCGCTGTTCCCGCCAGATGGCACCGGCGGCGCAACGTGCGCCAAGCGGCCCGCCAACTGAAAGAAACCATTACTCATTTTAATAAAACGGTCGCATGCAGACTATTGAATATAGCGGATCGACCCCGGCGTCGGGGGCGGCGAAGACGTCGAAGGTCTTACCTGTCGGAGGCGCGTCTCTTCAGGCCGACCGGGGGCGTCTCGTTGGGCATGAAGATCTCGGAGAGTTCGGAGGGCGAGTGGGTCGAGTCGAGGATGACGTGGTCGTGGGAGCGGACGTACTGCAGGGGCGACTGAAAGAATTTCTCTTGTTTTTAGCAGGAAGTGTCGGCGGCGTCGATGCCGCAATCTGGAGAACATCGCCGCCGCCATTATAGGTAATATCGGAAATTGTAATATTTCCGGGCGGTTTAATTAATGGAAATTGTAAAAGCCACGTGTTACATGAAGTGGAGGAACAATAAAAGTCGCGCCCGTCCATAACATCTCGCCCGGAACTTTTACAATTATTTTTTGATTTGTTTCGGCTGTACCGAATCCATTATTGAGTTTCTTTGATTTATTTGTTTTGCCTCGGCCGATTTGCATATTGATCCTCGACCAGCAGCTCATGTTTTATGTAACCGTTTAAGACATTTGCTTTCCGCTTCCCTCTATTATTTATTTTTAATTTCTCCGAGACTCGCTGTTTATCCAAGACGTGCAAACTAATTCTTTCCCTCGGCCGATATTATTTACTTTGCGCCGACTAAACTTCCTTAAAACAACAACCGACGAGAGGAGCTGGCGGATTATTTTTTCTTCTCTTCTTACCTGTTTATTGGCGCGGGCCAAGGCGTGGATCTCGCGCTGCAGGAGGGGCAGGTGCGTCCGCAGGAACGGCAACACGAACGGCCGCAGCGGGAAGTTGGTCACATCCTGCAGGGAGTGGTGGAATTCTTCTATGCTTAAATTCGAGCTCTGAAATTGGACACTTTGCTTGGTACCAAAAGTCAGTACCGGTGGTGGTGCTTCACACTCACAACTAGATTCAGCACGAGACTGCGGACTCGCTCGCCGATGTCGGCGCCTATGTCGTTGCCGAACTGGACGAGGGTGCTGAGGAACCGCTTGACCTTGACCAGGGGCCTGGTGATGTTGGAGTAGTTCCCGTGGTACTGCTGCGGCTGGTTCGAGTCCAAGTTGACGGAGAGCGCCGTGGAGGCGGGCAGGGGCGGCGTGAGGCTGTCGGCCGAGCCGTTGTTGACCGGCGAAGAAGTACCGTTGGCGGGGTGGCGCGGCGGCGACGATTGCGTCGGGGACAGCGGGGCCGCCGCCTGACGGGCGCCTTCGGGGGAGTCGGGCGTCTTGCAGCGCTCCTTCGATGCTGCGACACAACGTCATCATTTTAAGTGGCCACACTGTATATAGAAAAAAAATGAACGTCGCGATGGTTTATGGCCTGCCCGAGGTGCAAAATCTGCAATTCGCGCTTGCATTTAAGCACATTTCGCCGGGAACGTGGCCGTTGGCAGCATTTAATTTTAATGGCGATAACACCTGAAGTTTATGGCTTCGGCAGAATTTTCCAAATCTCATCGGAAACTTTAAAATGTGCACGTTGCGTGCCGCGATAAATTAAAATTAGGCTGTCGCGCGGGGGTGGCGGTGCCGCCCCCGCCCGCATCCCGGGGTCGAAAAGTCGGCCCCCGATAGAAATCAGAACCGGGTGACGCTAATAAATTTACCTTTCAGAAGCAGCGAAAAACAATCAAAACTATGCACAATACAGACAAAGCAATCTATCACAAAAAACAATCGGGGCGCGCACGGCGACGCGCGCCGCCGCCATCTGTTGTCAACTTTTGTTTTAATTACGGAAAACAAAGAGCCTAAGAAGTGCCGCTTGATATAAAAGACAGATGGTCTCCCACTATTCTGAATGCGGAGTCGAAGCCGCCGCGTGTGTGCCGTCGGCGGCGGATGTGTCCTTTGATTGGACAAGTTTTCCGAATATATTCGACGGCGGCGATCATGTCGCAAATTTTCTTTTATTGCCGCGGCCGAGAAGAACGGAATTTTTCCGTGAACTCGGTTGGACGGGGGCGGCAATCGCGTCGCGCTCCCGCTCGCGAGTAAATCCGGGAGGAATTGCAAATTTCCAGCTTCAACCTGTTAACAATTTCCCCGCCGCCTCCAGGAGAGTGCTCTTGACTCGTTAATCCCGCAGCGGCGCTGTACAATGGGGGCGTATCGGGGTCCGCTCGGTCAAACAATCACCTCTGATCTGTTCGATAACCGATCGCACCGCACCTACCTGCAATTGACACCTTCCTGTCGCGCGGCCTCTACCTACCCCTACGCAATCAAATTCGACATCGCTGTTATAATCGAATGGAAATGGCTTTCATTTAGTGTATTTCAATCGAGAGCACCGCCACAAAGACCCCCGCCGCCGACGACGAGCGAGCTCTCTTTCAAAAGAACTCGACCCCCCCCTCCCCAAATTGCGATTCTCGCAACAGGTTACTTATATTCCAGACGTTTTAATTACAGGTGTTCCGGCCTCCCGGATTTTACCCCGGAAAATTCCAAGGGAGGACGTATCGCTCGTAAATCCTGCCAAGGGGGTGGCACCGCACGCCGGAGTTTCCGGTGCGTCCTGTCCACCTGACAGCCACCAAAAGAAGGTCGCCAGATGTACAGGGTGTGTCCCAACACGTTTTCCTTCGAACACTCTATTCGGTCACGAAAGACGAAAGCAAAATCCTAGATTGATTCGTACCAATATACAGCGTTATACAGGGTGTCTCAGCTAAGACTTTCGAGCCTAAAAACTCAGTTATTTTCCAGCGGATTAAGGCCCATATTCACCAACGCCATTTAAAGTTAACTGTAGGTTAAAATGCTTCGTTACTTAGATACCTATTGTTGTAACAATGCTTTCGTATAATTTAACTTACAGTTAACTTTAACTGGCGTTGGTGAATACGGCCGTAAGAAGAATAAAATCCAATTAATGTAATCACCCAAGTCTTAAAAACGTAATTTTTACATGCCTTTTTAAAATGTTGAATCAATTAATATTTACATAAAAAAATTGCTCGTTAATAAAAAATGCTGTCGGGAAAAACTCGTCCTTGAAAGACGTCTGGTTTGCAAGAAAAAAAGCAAAAAACTGTGTTAAACGTGGCTGCAAATGCAAAAACGTAGACGCGTATGAAACAAACGCGCAATTTTGCAGAATTTTGGTCATCCCTTTGCGCAGAAGCGCAGGTGACATATTTGACGTTTATCTTGCCAACCTTACAAACACTTACAAAGATAAAGACAACATTTGGACGTAATTTATTATACTGGATGGTTTAATTCTTCCATAAAGGACTAAAACACGATCGGGATATTTTAGCAAGGTAATTTAGTTCACGTACGCTTCCTGTGTCTTCAAATAAATTGACGACTCTCTTAACCTTACATTTTGTAAAGCCTACATTTGGATAGTGTTCCACGAGAAAACGAACTGTGTCACTGAAGTTCTTACGACACTCTCCATAGGCATTTTTTTTCATTTTTCAACAATATTGAAATTTCTGCCGCTGCAAGCTATTTTTAGAGTATTTTCAATAAATTTTCACAATTTGACGTTTCTAATAAAGCGCGCCCAATTTTGACAGACTTTAAAGGGTGTACAAAATGTTGCTTGGCAATTAATCATCAATTGTTTCAAAAGGTAACTGCTCAAATACCTTCAAATTTTACATTAAAATTTTAACGACAAAATCTAATCTTTTCGTTGAATCAGACAACTGATTTACTTAATTGTTTGTGTAGACCTCTAGTTTTTAATGTTTAACAATCTAATAATAATCGTGCATAATTTTCGATAAAGGAAACATGTGTTAAAATTACATTTTTTAACTTGAGGTAATTTTATTATTACTAATTGAATCTTCAGGGCCTAAAATATCTGTATTTTAAATTTCATAAAAATCCGTTGACAAATAACCGAGATATTAGGCTCGAAACTCTTAGCTGAGACACCCTGTATAAACGTTTCTTCTCAGCGTAATCGTACATTACACAAACTGATAATGGGGACACTTATTTGCTTAAAAACAAAAGGCTTTAAGACAATGTAATTTAAAATATAAATTTAAAAAAAAAAAAAAAAAAATTTTTATTGTAAAAAAAAACTTCTCACCACAGTAACGAACGTACCAGTCTTGAAAAACCACTTTGCTGCCTCAACTAACACGAAAATCCTTAATGAACACTTTGAAAAATGACAAAAACGAGAATCGCAAAATGACAGGTGTAAGTTGTCAAATGTAAAATTTACAAATCCCGAAGAGGCGGCAAATTTATACGCGCACCATAAATCGCAACCAATTATGACAACATTGACAGCCCTGTACCTGTCAAAAGAAAACTGTCACTGTCAAAGAGGTTAAAACTGCATGGTCGTGGTGGTCGAGGGTTTCGGTAGTTTGTTCAAGCCGTACGAACTAATCTACGAATTGACTTTCACCTCTCACGGCCTGCTGGATTATTTGCACACTTCCTCGTGCATTTATTTGATGTTTTGTTTGTCTTGACCGAATGCAAATTGATGACATGACAAATAACAACAGTTAGTGGTAGGTTTCTGAGTAGTATTTAATTTATTAACGGCGTTCGGTATTATTGGAGCGGAAATTACACGCCGAGCGCCGTTCTGCCATAAATACATTATTAAACTAAGAGCAATCGAGAATTATTACTACTGTATATGCCTGTTTAGGACACATCAGTTCTAGTATTATTATGCAGGTGGTTCGGCGGGTGCAGTTTAAGGTGCACCATGGCAACTCGTTGTCAACAGTGCGTCGTCGGAAGATTCTTGCGGAATGAATTTCGTTCGTGTCGGGTCAAACCGCGTCACATTTCGATATCGAAGCCCCGTTGGGGGCCAAGGGGCGCCCTGCGATGGCGGTACCCGCGTGCTCTCCTTGCCCCCGACAAAAACCAAGCCCGAATATAAAACCCGTATGGCCCGCTTGAAAAGTGCGGACCTAATTGCGAATCTTCATACAGTTCGCAAATTTGCAAGGGCCAACCCGCACTGATAGCGCCCTTTATCGCCGCCAACGCCGCCGCCGTTATTATTAGCTCGTTATCGTGCGGGGTTCGCATTAAACGAACGCTTACTTTTCCGACGATTCGACGAACCTGCCTGGATGCCGGCGCGATCGCGATTTTTCGCGGCGCTAATTAATCCGACATCAATTAGGTCCGGAGCGGTGGCGGTGAAAGGTGGCAGATGCCGAAGCTCGACGTGCCAATAGCAGACTCCTGGCCTTTAGCTCGCACCCTCGCCTTTCTCCACCGAGTGTCAATTACACTGGCCCGGACATATCTCAGACGTAATGTCCCTCCGCAAATTGCAAGAGGAAGACGGACGTGTTTGAATGAATAGATCGTGTTTTTTGCCGGGCGGCGGCCGGGGGTGGCGTTTTTAAAACGCGGGACGGGGGCGGTTTTCGAACCGATAACGGGCGGCGGTCGGAGGGAAAAAACCGCGACCGATTGCATTGTTGTAATAGAACACCGGGAATTGTTTGTGGCATTGTGATGTTTGTTTCATGTGCCTCTGAAATTTTCATATTGTGATGTCTCCGTGTGTGATTTTGACAGATTAATTATTACATTTTTGTTTTGCAGTCGGAATTAACCGCCGCCGCGATTTAGGTGCACGTTTATTACGTTTTGAATAATTCACGGTGCGGCTTTCGCCGGTTCGGACCACCCCCGAGAAAAAGAAGCCGATCTGGCGGAACGTGTTCCGCTAAGTCCTCCGAGGGATCGCTTTCGAATCGATCAGGGGAATCGAAATTCGCAAAGAAACAAACAAACACCGCCCGAGAAGAAAAAAAAAGAAGACGAGCTGCGCCAGGACGACTCGATCCTTTCGCTCCGACGTATCGCCGCCCTTTGATCGGTTCGCGTTTCCGGGAGAGCGACCGCCGCCCCCAATTATCAATTCACCGAGAATATTTTTTCGGCGATTAACGGGAGACGGCGCGCGTAAACAGCCGCAAGAACGCCGCCAGTCCTGGGGGTGTGCGTGCAGTGAGAACCGGTGCACTTGTCGCTACAACGGTCGCTGAGGGCGTGCGAGTCGCTCGAATCCCCGGATATCCGCTTCGGCACGTTCTCCTATTAGCCGCTAATCCTCAGATACGGACGGCTTCGGGCCGCAACGTTCCCACCACCCACTCGCTTTTACACATTTATTAAGACACCCGGATATTTCACACAAACAAGGGCGGCGGGAACGTGTCCGATCGGAGAAGTTGCGATCGCGGGGGCGGCGCCTCCACGAGATCTGCAAGACCGTGACACGCTGTCGTCCTGTTGGGCCACCCGGTGTATGTTTGGGGTCCGGCGGGAAAGTAAATCGGGCGCCGTCACCGCCGCCGCCGCCGCCTTAAAGACGCGATATTAATATGTATTTTGAACGAAATCGATAGTAAACTAAACAGTGAATTATTCCAAAACACACTCGAACTCATAATACCGCAAATGTCCTCGCCCCCAGGGCAAAGGCGTCCGTGCGCGTCGCGCAATAAGGGCGATTTTCGCGGCGCCGTTGTCCTGTGCGAGGATATGTATAAAGGAACCAGATGGAAGGATTCCAGTAGGAAAATATCGACTGAAACAGGTTGTTCTCTCGGTACACACCATACTGGAATTATTGAATACGGCAAAGTGGATGAGATAATTACGGGTTTTGATCGACACGGTCTATAATTTGGGGGGAATTGCTGATCTTGGTCGCCCCGCCGACGGTTCCACGGAAAAATGGATTTGTCGCTTTAAAAATGGATCACGGCGGATGTAAACACGTCGCTTTTCTCGCGGAAATTCGGAAGGAAACGTCCGGAGAATAATCGATGGGGCCGTAAAAATTACATCAGCCCGCAGGTATAGCGTTATTAATTATTATTAGTTATGTAAAAAGTACTGCAGGTGCGCCGTTCTCAAGACAATTTGATGGGGCTCACCGCGCGTTATTATTTTATGTGAATATTTTATCGATGGGGTTCGTGGATTCGGCCAAAGCTCCCTTCGCGCACGATAAACATTTTCCTTCGACCGAAAAATCCACCGACAGAAAATGAAAAATCGGACGAAATACTCACAAACAATCAAATTTGATGCATTCTGGCCCACTGACGATGTTTCACTAATAGCGGCGGTGCCCGTGTGGCGTGGCGTCTACTAACTGTCGTCTTGCCGCGTCGTGGCGTGTCTCCCGCCGTACGTGGACGTCGGTTATGGTGAATAAATCAAAATGGAGTGATCGAATCGTCAAGGGGAGGGGCAGGAAAATTTCGAAATTCCGCTTGTTGTATTTATCGTTTTGGGTGTTCGATGAGGCCTTGGCGATCGTTTGCCATTTATTTGAAAATCCAATTTCAGCCCCGCACCATAAATCCGTCGGCGGCGCGGCCGTCCCGTTTTTATTGTCCAAACTTTGTCCAAAATTAACAGGTGCGCCCCGCCAAATCGGGTCAACACCATCTTAAAAACTTCCGATAATAAAACACTCCCTCTCGTTCGTTCGAAATCTGCTGATTGTGTGCCAATAAGAAATCTGCGTCCGCCGTTTCCTCGTGATAGTTGATAACATTAAAAATGTAATAATGAACACGTCGAGGCGGACAACCATTGGCCACATGTGGCGCGATCCTGGCCGTCAGCTGCGACAAGATTACACATCCTTCGTCCTGATATGCAGAAACTTGCCAACAATACACCCTGCGGCCTTTTAAAATAAATATCAGAGAAAAAAAGTCAATTTCGGAGGGGTTCCTGCGTCTGACACTTCGAGTGGGACCGCTCGGACCGATTTTAATTGATCAAAACGGCATAAATTATGGAATTATTCACCCTTTGTGTGTCGACGACGAGCCAAACCGCCAGTTTTTGGTGTATTTCATGGGAAAATGGGATGTTTTGTTGTTGGCACCGGTGCCAGCGCTCCGACCGCAATACTTTATGACGTGGGGCATGTTGTACGGCCATCTGCGCGGGCCGTGTGTGGTCGTGTACCGTTTAATTGGGGCCTAATGACGCACACCGATCAACCGAAAGAACAACAAAAACGTATCGTCGGTCCTTCGAGCCGGATCCTCCCAAGTCCGTCCGCAACTCCGCTCTCTGTTATTCCACTTCAAAGCAAATATCCCAACCCTTCCGCAGGACCGTTCCGTTCCTTTTTCATATTAACAACGTCAACACTGCAGCGTTTACTTTGGCCTTTATATCCAGATCCGGACACGTGTTGTTGTTGCGGCAGGTTAGTTTGAAGCGAATTGATCCGCCAGAAGAAGGGGAGAAAGACACTCCAGGATGAGACCTATCCTCCACCCCTTACTATCTCCAGAACACAGTGGCACGCGGCACATCTAAGCCAGGCTAACCTGCCCCTGGGACGTGTCTTATCGCCGTCTGCCGACCACCGGACGCCTGCTCCGCACAGATTCTCCCTTCGGAGGGACAGCGGCGGCGGCTCTGCCCCCGGCCGACCGCAAATAAAACGCCCACGACCAGAATTCAAATCTGGCGCTTTCTTCTCACCTGCCGCCGAGTCTTTTCAAAATTGGCGACGGCTCCGTTATCGGTGTGTTTATCGTGCCGCGTCGTTTTCCCGGATGCGGTCGGGGGTGTGCGACGTACGCCGCTGGATCTGCTCCCGGTGATGTCAGAGAGAGTAATCGCGAACTCCTCTCGTTACGATACTCGTATCAGCTCTGTGCAGTGTGGACCCTGTCGCATTCGCTGTCACTTTTTAGGTTATATCGTTACAGCCCCGCAGCCTCCACACTACATACCCCATTTTATATTCGTACAATTACTCCGTGGAATGGCGCGATAAACGCCGACTAAAACCAACGAAAGCTCCGCGATTATCCTCATCGGAAAGCGGCCCCGCAAAATTAATATTTATTCGATGGTATTTACGTTAAATTGGCCGTCGGGGGATCATAGTTGGCGATAAGCCGGCCGAATTAAAAAATCCATATGAATAATTGATGCGGTGGCGGTTCAAGTGTGGCTAGAGAATGCACACAAAGGAGGCGGCGGTTTTTTCCGGGGGATGTCTGATTCGGCCCCCGCCGTTATTACCTGCTCCCCGGCCCGCTTTATAAATATTAATGTCCGGCACATCATAGATCACTTTAACTGGCTGTTTATGTTAAGGATTATCCTGCAATTTATAGATATTAGTGCAGCAGTGCCTCCGCGGGCGTAAGACTGTTAATTGGGCACGGACGCACCTGAGTCCCGTCCCGTTCCAGCTTCGTTAACGCTAATATATGGCCGTGCCATCGTTCACGCCGCCCCCGTGACCCGCCGCCAATCGCGCGGACAACTGCAACAATCTCCCAGATACGTATAAAAATGTTACCTTTGGCCCTGGTCCTCGGCGCCTCGACGTACCCGGGTGCGGCGTCCTTGTCGCCGTTCTCTTCCTTGATGAGCTTCGGCTCCATGCCCTGGAAAAAGGACGCGCGTAAACTACACATTGATAAGGAAAAAAATGGGCAAAAAGCCGTCGCCCGATTCGCAATTTCGAGTCCGTCGCGGCGATAATTAGATTTTAAAGAGCAGATGGCCCCAGTCCGTATTCTAAACACGGTGACGTCATAAAACAAAAATCACAACCAGGATTATGGTGCCTTCTCTGTCTGACGCGCGCCTCTCCTAACTAGAAAAACGTGACGCACATCGTAATTGCCAATTATTAAATGGCGGCAACGATGATGAAATTTTGCAATATGCCGCATCTGGTTTAGGGGAGAATTGCATAGTTGCATGTTAAATATCACGGGTTTGTGTGCGTTACGAGCCGAGCTATTCCTGGACTTGGGACGGGCCAGGGAAAAGCGACGGTTTCCGCTGGAGTCGGGAAAGCGGGAAACTCGCCCCCGCCAACACCAAAAACCGAAAACCGACGACGACGACAAAGACGACAGGAATAATCAGCGCTGTTCGAAAAATCGGTTTTCCGCTCGCATCTGTCACGCTTCTCCCATTCCTGACGTCACCGCCCCTCCTCGAAGCGACCTCTCCGCTGCCGCCTTGGCCGCCACATGTGTACATTAGGATATTCCAGACGCGGCCAACTGCGCCCGATGAAAGACCGCGTGTCCATAGCCGCCTGTTTGCACAAGTGCGCCAGCAGCTTTCCCTGCGGCAGTCTGCTATCCTGAGACGCACCATATGCCGGGTTCTCGCCCACGCTTTTCACTTTTTCCACTAATTAATCCTCCAATAGGGCACCGCTTCCGACACCGAATGACCAATGCCCGGTCCACTCGCTAATTGGGTCGTAAACGCGACGGTAATCATTACGAATGTTAATTGGGGATTTCGACACCCTTTTCCTCCACGATCCTCTGGAATTATTCATGTGCGATCAGAAAAAGACAGGTGGAGTGGAGGGGGAGGTGTTTACGCCGGGAGTGCGGAAGCGAATGGTCGCAGGAATTGCGTTCTTTTTTTAACGGCGTAAACAGAGGTGGCAGAAAATGTACGCGGAAAGGAGAGGGTGATGGAAGTGTCGACAGAGAGGGGAAGCACGAGAGTCGGAAAATTCGATGTGAAGATGATGATCGAAACCGAAGAGATTTCATGGTGCGCCTCAGGGTTCGCCGCTTGGAACAGTTTTATTTAACGAGACGAACAAGAGCTTTTACTTTTTAGTGATCGATCCTTGGGTGGTAAATTCATGAACTGCAGAGAATAAAGAAATGATGACAAAAAGATTTTGTTGATCTACCAAGTGAAGATATCTTCCCCACATTGTAAAATGCTGTCTTTGAAATTTTTACAGTCCTGGGAGAAAATACAAGAATTATTATAAATGTTTCGCACATCATAATTGGATGTGATTTATGATGGGCGTTTAGATTTGCCGCCTCTTCTGGATTCGTAAATTTGACATTTGACAGATCACATTTGTCACAAATTACACATAACTGCTGCAATATTAGCTAGACAATGTGACAAGACGTTTTTGAAAATGGGTAAAAAAGAGTAATTAAGTGTCTGGAAAGTTGCAATAAACATTTTTTCTTTGATAAAAGTACGTTTGTTTTTGTGCCGTGTTATTGTGTTTATCATTTTTCAATTTAAGCCAATCGAACAGACGAAATTTGTTCTGGGGTTATTTAATTTAAATTATTTCTGAGAATATGTTTTTTTTTCTTGTTTTTAGGCAACCAAGTAATCACATTCATTTAATTTTAGTTTCTATAGTTTAGTACTGTTACGCTATGAATTGTAGGCGGCAAATTTCAAGCCAACTACCATGTAAAAAACGCTTATAATAGAAGAGAAAAAATGAGACGTGAAATGCATTTTAGAGAAGATTTAGAAAGTAAAAAAAGAGAATGAATAGATTGATCCTGGAATAAGAAGAGGAATGGGAAAGAAATAAAAACAAAAAGTTGTGAAAATCAAAGGGGGAACAAAGAAGAAATTAAGGTGGTGGTAGTGTTTTTTTTTTGGGGGGGGTTGGGATGGGGGTTTTGACATTTCTACAGTCCTGGGAGAAAATACAAGAATTATTATAAATATTTCGCACATCATAATTGGATGTGATTTATGATGTCCGTATAGATTTGCCGCCTCTTCTGAATTCGTAAAGTTGACATTTGACAGATCACATTTGTCACAAATTACACATAACTGCTGCAATATTAGCTAGACAATGTGACAAGACGTTTTTGAAAATGAGTAAAAAAAGTAATTAAGTGTCTGGAAAGTTGCAGTAAACATTTTTTCTTTGATAAAAATACGTTTGTTTTTGTGCTGTATTACTGTGTTTGTCATTTTTCAATTTTAGCCAATCGAACAGACGAAATTTGTTCTGGGGCCATTTAATTTAAATTATTTCTGAGAATATTCTTTTTTTTTCCTTGTTTTTAGGCAACCAAGTAATCACATTCATTTAATTTTAGTTTCTATAGTTTAGTACGGTTACGCTATGAATTGTAGGCGGCAAATTTCAAGCCAACTACGATGTAAGAAACGCCTGTGATCGTTCAAATGAAATCCTGGGCTGAGTAGGCGTTGGAAAAATTAAACCGTTTAGAACAGTGTAAAGTTTAAATTTCCCGCCGTTTGAGACGAATGACATTTGTTTATGTTTAATCGGGACATAATTAAACATGCTTGTTTTCAGCAAAGGGTGCCCTTAGATATTTGCTTCAAGAATAGGAATCGTTACGTTCTTCTATTTTAAAATTTTAGGTTAGCTGTCAACATGCTCCAATTAATCTACGCTTTAAAAAAGCACAACAATTGACGGTTTCCAACGCCTTCCCAGCCCAGGATTTCAATTGAACGCGCATTAATAACCCCATAGCAGAGAAAAAATGAGACGTGAAATGCATTTTAAAGATTTAGAAAGTAGAAAAAGAGAATGAATAGATTGATGCTGGAATAAGAAGAGGAATGGGAAAGAAATAAAAACAAAAAGTTGTGAAAATCAAAGGGGAAACAAAGAAGAAGTTAAGGTGGTGGTGGGGTTGTTTTTTTTTTTGTTTTTTTTCTTCAGTTGCATTTTTCTACATGTTTGGAAGTGAAGTGTCGCTTCCTGTCTCGTCTCTGGAAAGATTCGTTCCCAATTAGAATTCGTCGTCAGAAGTGGGATTTATGGGGCGGCGACAGGGTCGGCCGAGGCGCTAACCCATTAAGATGGAGCACGTGTCCGATTGCAAGCGAGACGGCATGCACGAGAAGACGCCGATAGAAAGATAAATAGCGTCGGTCGGGGGCGGCGTCGCTGTTTACAGATGTCCCCCGAGCCTCGGCCGCCCCGTTTGGGATATCTCAATTCGACGGGGCCACCTGCGATGTGTTCGGCGCGCCGTCCACGGCGCTTTGTGCAATTTTTTGCCTCTCCGAGATATTTATGTTTTCGGGGGCACATGTGGCCGCGCCCCGGCACAATTATATTTTTACAATAACTCTGGATCGCGCTAAATGGGGAATCATCGAGCGATTTATGGGCCGATCGGACGCGATTATCGACTGTCGTCTTGCCGGGGACGATCGGTCTTCGCGCCCTCGTCGCATGATCTGCGGTTTTTCGGGGGCGGTAATCCATCAAAAGACAAATAGACACATCCAAGGAGGCAATCGCAGTGGGCGAGACGCAGGTGCGTTGCGGCCGATGGGGCGGAAGACCTGGGGGAGGGCGCGCGCTGCGAGGGTGCACACCTGACAGGGTTACACACACTAACACACCTGCGCCGCCTCCTGAATCATCATCGGCCAAATCCGACCCGGACTCGAGGATGGGGGAAACGACAAAGGGCGAGTTTTCTGTTTTTGGCACAAAAATTCGAACGCAAAGGGGTGGAAAAGGAGGCCCGAGGCCTACGTCGTCAACAAAAATAATATCTGTTTCGAATCTCCCTCCGCGACCAAACTAAACCCCATCAGTACTGCCAATTATTTTATTGATGGTTGTGTGGCAACTTTGACAGTTGCTAGTTTTGACATTTGTGATGTGAAATGTCGAAAGTGTTTCAAAATGGCGATTGTATGTTTCAGGAAGTGGTCGCAAGACGATGAGGCTCGGCGTGCTCGCCCCCGCGAGCCGTGCACTTACCCCATCCATAATAGATGGGCCCCCGGAAATAGATCGCGTGCCGGTAATTGTATTCCGATAAAACTATGATTATAAAAGGAAATCATGACGGTTTAAAGACGTTAATTCTTGAGTTCGGCCTGAATTATGGATGGTCTCGACGACAAAGGAATCTCTAAAGGGGCACCTGTGTGTGTGTTTATTAAATTAAGAGGGACACCCTTGAATAATATAACGGGGAAGAGGAATCGATGGGCACGTCGTCGATCGGGCCGCAAATCAACCCTCCTTACCTGTCGTAAAACCCCGGATGGTTATGGCTCCGAATGAATGGTCTGCTAAGAATATATGGTCAGTAAAAATAACCAATGATTGGAGTTGTTGAAAGATTTCGGTATTTGCGCACACATGGTGTCGGCATGTTTTGTATCTGTGTGTATTGTTTATCCGGTGTGTTGTGCTTGCATTTTAAAGTGTTTCGCCAAAGACTGACGAAAGAGGTGGGCTCACTGCGCCCGGTCACAAACGATTTTTTTGTGGTGGTAAAACTGACAAATGTAATTTTCAAAAATTTCGGGATGATCAATAAAGAGAACGTAATTAGTACAAAACAAAACAAACAAAAAAGCACTCAAATTAGGTTAACAACATTGACGCTTAAACAAACGCAAAGCCGCTCATTATTTCTTTCCTTATTTGGTGTTATATTTCAAATGTAAACAAAACATCATTGACGTTGACATTTGACCAACATGACGTCACCAACATCAGAGGGCGCTGGTTGGTAACAGATTTTAAGGTTCTCGATTATAAAAGGTAACGACAACGGTTGCGCCAATATTTCCATCTCACTTAATTTGGAGTCTATGCAAGTTAATCTGTTCGACACGATACAAACATCCCGTAAAATTGTGTATACTTCTGTCTTTGTCACACTCACGGCATTTGTCGATACTGTCCTCTTTTTTAATTTGGAGTCTCAAAAATGAGCAATGAGTTGTCGCTACCTTATTTATCATCGAGAACCTTAACAGATTTGCACCATACCTTTCAAAGAAGTTATAATTTTCTGTTCAATTTCTTTTTTAACCGTATTGTGTTTGTTTTTTGCTCGTAAAAGTCGTATCTATACAAAACTTAAAAAAAAAGATTTCACCATACATCGGTAAAACAGAATAATCTGTCAAGTTATTTTGATTTATTTATGATGAAAATTTGGTTTAATCGAAAGAGAACTGTTGTAACTAGCGATCAAAGGTGGCTTTGTGTTCGACAGATTTGTTTTGCGAATTGTGAAACTAGTGAGATTGTTGTTAGATAACGAGCGTTGAAAAAATTGTGGTTTCGTTTCCGTTTTTTGCCAAAGAAACTATTGACATCGCTATTCGCCGAATAAAAAACGTTTGACACACGTTAATGGAAACAAAAGCGAGCTCAGACCACAAATCTTTTTGAACGCTCTTTATAAAATGAAAAAAAACGAAAATTAAATGTAGTTGTACAGTTTCGTCAGTTATTTTACTGTCAATTCGAAAAAACTTGTGTAGCCGAAGCTTTATTGTCATTATGACTGACATTCAAAATTTTTGTGACAGAAATTCTGTCACGCACAATAAAAATTGATTGACAAATTGACATCCATAAAAAATTCCAATGTGGGGTTAGAAATATATAAAACCTGTTTTACAGCTAATGTCAGTTTAATGACAACGACTGACGAAATTCCGTGGCCGTGACTGTACACATACTAAGGAATGTTAATTTTAACAAACGTCAGCAGACGTTAGTGTCGACAAATTGTATAATTTGGTTTACAAAACGTTGACTTAGACAAGATATTAAAAAAAAAATAGATGACACCCTTTGTAATATGTACTTTTCAAAAATTTGTAAAAATTCGTGCAAAATGATCTTTATCTAATTTCCGAATAGTTTGTCAAATTGAAAACGGTGGGCTAATTCAAATGACGTTTAGCAGGAATATGATAAACAAACATTCATAGGAGGCGCCACTTGCGGCAAAATTTTGTGATAGACTACACAAATCCTACAAAAATGTGACATTTTTAGTTCCTTTGGAATCTAATGATTTTCTTGGTCGTGAAAGGATGACTCGTTTGCCAAAAACTAATTTAGATTGAATTCAAATTTGAAATGTCATATTTTGAAGTACTTTTCAGACATATCTAGTGGTTTGCTCTAAACAATACAACATTAAACGAAGCCACCTACAACTTACTTATTAATTCATGGGCCAATTTGGACAAAGGATTTAGTTAAAAGGAGGTCAAGTCTGAAGGCATCTTGGTGTTTGATAGTTTTTTAAAAAAAGTTCCAAATATGAAAATAGCGTAAGATAGTGGACGTTTAACAGGAACACCACTAGCATTCATTCATGAACGCCAGGGGGCGCTAGATAGACTTTAACAAATTCATTCTAAACTACTACAAAAAAACTGAAATTGTTAATTTTCTTGAATTTTTATTGCGAAAGCTCATTTGTTACGTATATTTGTTGATTGCAAAACAGTAACAAGTACAGAGTCATTATAAATGATTGTCCTATCGCAGTTGGCGTTGAAAACTCACACAAATCTGGGATGTGCCGCTAGCTTCGCAACGTTACACAAACTAGTAGACAAATTTACACTACCGCCAGCAGCGCTACCTATCAGCGATACTAGTCTCACTCATGTTATAAAGCTTGCGGCACATTCAACTACGTCACCAACGCCTACTGCTTCCTGATAAAACCTTTTTAAATCGTTGCTCGACTTGGACAAAATTAAAGTTTGAATTTGATCGAAAATGAGGTCAGTTAACGATCGAAAGTGGCTCGGCATTTGACAGATTCGTCAATTCGACGTGTAAAAGTGTGTTTGGTGTTAGATACAAAATGTGAACAAAGTACGTTAGGAGGCGCTAGTTGTGGACCAATTTTTTCTGAAATATACTTTCACAAATTTTAATTTGTAGTAGTACTATAGTTTTGGTGGTACTTTTAGAAAGACATTTTTTAAATATATTGTGATTGTACAACATTGAGATATTGAACCCCAGCCGCCTACAACTTGTTTGTTAATTCATTTCCCGCTTTGGACAAAATTAAAATTTCAGTTTAATCGAAAAGTGGGTCAGTACCGAGGGTGTCTTGATGTTTGATAGTTTGTCAATTTGCCGCGCTTGTGTTGTGTAAAAAGTGTGTCGGTTGTGAAGAAAGCAGCTGAACATACATCATTTTCCCTCGTAAAGAATAATTCAGTTGACGTTTGACAGGTCCGCCGGTGCCAAGTCTCAATAAACGTCAGGGGGCGCTAGTTGTGGACAAACTCGCCTGTCCCGCAGTAGATTTCGGGGGCGGTGATTCGATCGCGTCTCATTTTATAAATTCAAACGTTCCCTCGATTCCGTCAAGAAAAATCCATTACGAGATTGCCACGTTAGCGATTATCCAATTAGGAGTATGGAAAGTGATGGGCCATAAATTTTAACGGTCGACGTTTTCGACGTGTCGAGAAAAAAAAAACAAACTGACAAACGAGCTCACCTTCCTCGTTCGCTTTTGGGACGGTCGTCGGCGGACCTAGGGGCAATCCGTCACACCGTCGGAATCCATATCAGCGGTGGCGCGCAAAAAACCTCGCGATCGCGTGTCCGTCGAGTGAGCGTCGCGACGTCCGGCGTCGTCCGCGAAGCGTCGCCGACTGCGGGCCGGAGGCTCACGCACGAGCGCGCTATTATGCAACAGAGAGCGGTGGCGTGCGCCGACGCGACGTTTCGGCGCGCCGTCCTCAGCCCTAATTAGCCGTCCCCGGTCGGCGGCCCAACTTTTAATTAATTTTAAAAACATTTCAAAAACACTCGCAACTAGCCGAAAAGCGGCGGCGACGCCTTCCGTATGTGCTCGCACGCCGCCCCAGATTTTCAATCTAGTCGCCGTAATCCGGTTTGTTTTTCTGAGCTACGAACAAACGAAGCTCGAACTTGTTGAAGTTGTCAGACACAGAAACGCTTTGTGAGGCCGCTCTTTGAGACATCTAGCGGCTGTCAGAGGCAGCGCGTGCAATTTGTTTTCCAATATGGCGACCGGTGCCTTCAAACACACACACACACACGCGGAGGGACTTTTCTGGTTTGACGCGTCTCCCCTCGCCGCCGCCGACGAACGGGGATTTTTTAATCTTGGCGATGACCTCGTTTTGGGGGAAATTAACTCGGCGGGATAACGTGTACACGTCAAATGTCAGCGGCAACGGGTTCGACACAAAGGGAACTGTGGCCAAGTTGTTTTGCATTTACGAAATTAGCGCCTTCAATGGAACCGTTTCAGATGCAGGCGGCACTCATTAACGCGCGTATACACGGTGGTCGATTCAAACCGCTCCGCTCGCACGCAAACCGCACGCGCGTTTTCAGACGCGCCAAGAGATTGATCTAGCCGTGATGTCACACGCAGGAGTCAGTCCAAATTACGTGTCGAGGTGTTAAAGGCTGCGATTCACTGGTTAAATCTGGAAAACGCTATTTATAAATTTGATGAGGCTCAATCGGTGATAGAGATTGCGTCATATTTGTTGAAAGAATTTCCTAGCGCCTCCGCCATTTTACAAAAAATACGAGCGAGAGCATCGTGATTTTTTTTTCATTTTGATTCGTCACGCTGTTTTTTCTACATTTGTTCTAATTTGTTCGATGGCAGCAATTTTATCTTTTTTTTTAAAGAATCTCCTAACGCCTCCAAATTTATAAAACAAGGCACATTTAAATCTATAACATACAGTTTCTATAATTGTTTTAATTCAATCACTGACAGATATATCGTCATTTTGATCGAAAGAATCCTCTAGCGCCTCCACCATTTTCACAAAATATATACAGCATAATAATGCACATAAAACATAAACAGCTTTTAACGTCAGCCTAATGAATGTCAAGTTCTGACAGAAAAATACCTCTCTCAACAAAGTATGATTTAATAACAATAATAAACAACTACAATCACAAAAGTATGACATTTATTTTTTGGGCTACAATTTTTTTTAATTGCTTTTAGTTTTCTACGTTGTTCCATAACCTCGTAGGTACAATTTCGGCACATTTTAAAAATACACCCTGTATATCACGCTTTATAAAATATACGCCAATGCGAGGTAACCTCTAGGAAATATTCTTTAAAACAAGGAGACCGCATTGGTGTACGTTTTATAAAATATGATAAATGGGGTGTGTTTTCAAAATGTGCCGAAATTTTACCCACGGGGTTGTTTGACAACGTACAGCGTGATCAAGAATGACTGAATCTGTTGGTAACAATGAAAATTTGAATGATTTTGGTACCACTTTAATCTAAACGCATTTCCGGTTGTCACCTTTGACAGAGTGGACAGGCGAATTTGACGTTTACCATGAAAGAGTCATTTTTGTAATGACATAAACATACCCAATTTTTTTTAACGTCGTGTCAAGTTAAAACATCCGTTCAGTGCCAATTACGAAACAGAAAAACACCAATATTTTTCAATTGTTTCATTGCCAACAGACTCAGTCATTGTTGATCACGCTGTAGAAGACTAAAAGCAATTAAAAAAATTGTAGCTCAAAAAATAAATGTCTTTTTTTGACATAGGATCTTTTAAATATTTTTTCCGAGTTCTACATGAAGCTCGTGGCTAAAATTTGTACACGCATTTCAAAAACACCCTGTATATACAGGATGCGTCCTAAAAAACGCCGCAAGCCATATCTCCGTTATTTATGGCTCGATTTACATGAAACAAAAACTGGAATAAATCATTTTAAAAACACTATAGGCACGATGTAGACAATTTTTGTTTCAATAAGTCATTCAAGGTCAGATGATAGTCAACTTTGTTTTTTCAAATAGCTTGGTATATTTTTTTATCCTGATTTTGAAAGAGATTATTTTCCTGAATCCAACGATATGCCACAATAAATAAATAAATAAATAAAATAGCATTATTGGAAATTTTTTTTCGAAAAAAATCAAGTATACTATGGAAAACAATCCTAAACGCAATATTTATTACACGTTCTGTCATATTATTTTTTTTTAAATCTTCAGAAAGTATTGTTACTGCGTTTAGGATTGTTTTCCATAGTATATCTGATTTTTTTCGAAGAAAAAATTTCCAATAATGCGAATTTATTTATTTATTTTCGCGGTTACTGTTAAATGCATTCTGACATGTGGCATATCATTGGAGTGAGAAAAATAATCTCTTTCAAAATCGGAATAGCAAAATATACTAAGCTATTTGAAAAAACAAAGTTGACATTCATCTGACCTTGAATGACTTTTTGAAAAAAAATTAGTCTATATTGTGCTTATAGTGTTTTTAAATTAATTTATGACAGTTTTTGTTTTACTTAAATGGAACCATAAATAACAGAGAT
Source organism: Tenebrio molitor (assembly GCF_963966145.1). Lineage (NCBI taxonomy): Eukaryota > Metazoa > Arthropoda > Insecta > Coleoptera > Tenebrionidae > Tenebrio > Tenebrio molitor. Next base: position 1,113,465 of record NC_091047.1, read on the forward strand.
ATGGCTTGCGGCGTTTTTTAGGACGCACCTGTATATGTATTGAGTTTTCTTGACTAAGACAGCTTTATAAAGTTTTTTGTATTCGATTCATCAGTTTCTTTATTTCATCTAACTCAGACAGACGTATTATCATTTTTATTGAACCAGAACCTCCAATATTTTAACAAAAATTAATTTGTAGCTTGCTAAACTAATATTTAAGACAGCATTATGGAGTGTTTTGCCTTGGATTCGACAGTGTTTTTTAATCTATAAAGCACGGTTTTTATATTTACTTTAACTCAGTTCATGACAGGTATAGCGTCATTTTTATTTAAAGAAAGAATCTCTCCTGCCGCCTCAAATATTTTTACAAAACATATATTGGCAACTTGCTTAACTAATACTAGAGACAGCATCGTTGACATTTTTGTATTCGATTTGTAAAAGTAGAATGTATTAAACACAGCTTTGAGATTTTGTCTAACTCAAGCAGTAACAGAAGTATGTGTAGTTGTTTTTAGTGAATAAAATATCCTGGCGCCTCCACCATTTTTAAAAAATTATAAAACAACCGAAATTGAAAATTAAGGATTAATGGAGACATGCGTAATAATTTTTTGTGCAACCGTACGCGAAATGAGCACTTCGCGTACCTAAAACAGGCCACGAAATCTAATTTATTGTTATGTTAATAGAAAAATAAATGAAATAAATAGGACAGTATCGATTTAATGATTTTTGCAAAAATGTAACGCCCTGAATTAAATTGAGTGATAGATTTATAACTATTTCGATCATTTCATTTACCGGATCAGCGGTAAAGAATTTGGTTCTATTCGATGAAAGACAAACAAACTTATCGATTGGAATAAATTTTGTGGAACGTTTAATTGAAATCGAATCGAAAGTCTTACGTAAAATGCCACCAATAACAACAAAAATAGCATTTTGGAAATATTCGTAACAATTCCGGTCGTCACGCGACCCCTCGATTTCCTGCAGACATTTTTTGTCTTCGGAATCGGGCACGTCGCAGTTAATTGCGGCGCATTTAAACGTTTTAAATCATCCCTTTGACTGGTAAATTGGGCAAGTTCGAGTTGTGTTCGCCTCTGGTTGAATGTAAATTTCCCGAAGGCCTAGGTGTGCGTTCGTACGATGTCTTGCGCACGTGTTGAAGAGGTGATTTTTCACCTGTCATCCCCAGGTCCAGGAGCGCCTCTTCAACACGGCTCGTAAGGATGTTGAGAACTCCGCCGCAAAAACCATTACCGGGAGCGGCGCAATTCACAAAGGCCCACAGTGTATGTGCACACGTCTTCGGGGGGCGGCCCGATGATTTTGTTATTTAAAAAAAAAAACCAAAGGAAGGAAACGTTGGACAAAAACGAAGCGTCGTTCGACACCCTCCGCACGTCCGCGCAATTCGCCCCAAAATGCCGTCCGTGTGTTGTGTCATAATGAACCGGACCATTTTCAGGACGATACGGTGAACAAACCGAAAATTAATGGGAGCCAGTCGAACGGTAGTGATGTCTAATTTTATGAATTATTCGAAGCGACTTTCTTTTTGTGCCGGGGGTTTTAGGAGCGGCGGCGGCGGCACATGTTGTGCAGCTGTTGCCGCCGCCAGCTGTGACACCAATCCGCGCACACAAAATATATTAAAAACACATTACTGTGGAATAATTACCGGGCGGCGATCGATGGCCTACCCCTGCACCGGCCCTGCACTTAACATTCAATCGGCGTCTTTTATTGCGGTCGTTATTGTCATTCATGCCTCACGAAAATAAAATTCCTGTCCGGCTCGAATCGCGGATCCGCTCGATTCCTGCCGAAATGCAAATTAAAGTTGATGGCGTTTTTATGGCGTCTTGATCCAGGTGCTGCTTCTCCTTCGACTGTGTTTAAAATTTTCAGCTTTACAGTGAGGCGCAAAATAAAATTATGAAATCATTTCAACACACCAACGGGAATCATTGATTCGAACGTGAGCTGAAAAACACTGAAACGTGGTCTTGTAGGTTATTTTTCAGTGTTTAAAGAAAAAGAATTTGCGGCTGACGGTTTTTACACTTTTTTGAGTTGAGAAAAAATTCTCAAAAAATATCGATCGCTGTATTTATAATTTACAGACAGTTATTAGAAATCTCAAGTGGCTGAAAAATTTTGCCACGTACAGGGTGAGCGAAACTCGATGCGTCAGCTCTATTCATCGATTTTTTTCCTCCAGAAACATACGTATATTTTGGGATATTTAAAAGGAGCTAATTTTGGAAAAAAAAATTGCTATCTTTTTCCGTTAAAAAATTATAAGCAGATTTGTAAAAAAGAAGTATTATCAAAAATTCGCAATCGTCACGATTTAAACAAGATAGCAAATTTTTTTCTTTACAAAATTTGTTCAGAAAAATTAGCTCTTTTTAAATATGCCAAAATATAGGTGTTTCTGGGAAAAAAATTCGAGACGTCATTACTTCAGTTTCCAAATATGGAAAAATATGCAAATTTGGTTTAAAATGGACCTTGCCCAATCACATTTAAGAACCTCTTTTAAGATTTCTTCTATCGTCTTTCCTTTTTTTTTAATAGAGCTGGGACATCGAGTTTCGCTCACCCTGTACAGTACACAGCGTAACTATACTATAAGGAAGGTAATTGATGTGATTACTTGGTTGCCTAAATCAAGGGGATTAAAGACAATGTAATTTAACTAGTACTAGCTAAAATTTGGAAAAGCGAAACTTCACTGTCCCATTTTTCAAGTTTGTTCTTTTTTCACTTGGAAGTAAAAAGATTGTTAACGCTGCAGTATACAAAAAGGCTTTATTCTTCGCTATCGGAAAAATACAAAAACGACTATAAACAACAACAAATCAATTCTTGTTCAGAATCACGTCCCTGATCTGTTGGGTCAACCACTCGACCCCTTCCTGCAGCCCCTCCCCGGTGAGCGCGTTGCTGGCGGCAATGTGCCACGGCTTGTCCATGATCTTGTCGAGTCCCAACCCCGCGGCGATTTTGACGCTGCTGAGGGCGTCCTTGCAGTCCATCTTGTTCGAGAAGAACAAGATGGGGATCTTGCGGTTGCAGATATCCGGATGTTGCAGCAGCAGGTCGAGCTCCTCCTTTACCACAACCAGACGCAGCCTGTCGCTGCTGTCCACCACGAAGATGACCCCGTGGCAGTCTTTGTAGTAGTGCTCCCACAGGTCGCGGTACCGGCCGTGCCCCGACATGTCGAACGCCGTGAACGCCAGGTTTTGGTCTGGAACACGAGAGTGTGACGCAGTGCGCTATTTCGGCGCCCGTTCTCTCGACCATCCAAGGAAGTCTTCTCGGGGGCGACCGAGCGAAGGTTAAGAGCACCGTCGCGACTTACTTTGGAACCTCTCGACGGTGAACCCCACCGTGGGGACAATCTCGGCGGCGCGCTCCTCCTCATGTTTGAAATGGTTGACCACCGTGGACTTGCCGCTGTTGTTGAGTCCCACCACCAAAACGTTCACTTCTTTCTTTCGCACCCCCAGAAAATACGCAAACTTACTAAACAGACCCATGACGCATGACTCGTGTTTGTGTTGTCGCGGCGATCCGCGTTACCATGGCTCGGAACGATCGATGATTTAACCAACTGCTAAAGCACAATTTTTCCCATCACCTGGCGGAGGTTTGAGTTGGTGTCACTGCCGCAGAAACCCACCCGGCGTACAAAAAAATCCGTCCACAACTGGCATTCCACTTACGTATACATACTCTAAAGCAGCCTTTAGGAACGAATAACCTCACTTCACATTTTGACATATTGTGTCAATGTTCTTATGGGTGACAGAATAAATGTCAAACTTTAATTTGCAAACGTCAATCATAATGACAATAAAGGTTAAACTACACCGAATTTTTGTGAAATGACAGGAAAAGGGTGGACGAAATTTTTTGGCTGCACAAAACACAAATCATTCGCTTTATATTTATTATATGCACAACACAATACACAACAACTAAGTAGTACCCATTGTAAAAGTACCATAAATTTACTCACTGTCATTCGACAGTACCGAGCTACCAATTAAAACACCATAAATCCACTCTTTGTAACTATTAACATCAACATAGTACCCGCTAGATCCTCTTGCGTCACAAGTGGTACCCACATGAAACCCGACCAGATAATTATCTTCGTCTATCATGGGTGCCACCATTGTGCTCCCGCACCAATCATTTCCTGCGTAAACAAAACAAGACAATCCCACCTTTGCAAAACTAGTACCGTTGCATTTTACGTAGGTGCCAACGTTGACACCTGTCAACTCGTCGTATTTGCGTCTTTTGGACAACGGTACTTCCCTCCCCCCGTCCCATTTGAACAGTTGCACCTCCTTGTTACTCCAAACTCTCCCGATTCCGGCCCCATCGAGTCCGGTCCCTTCAAACTGAAGTAGTACCAATTTATTGTCATTTGAATGGACAATCTTGTCCACTTTTTTGACAGTACCATCTTGGGACCAGTAGTCCGAACCGACTCTGATCGAGATTTCGGTTTGGATGCAACCGGAGACAGTTAGGGCCCAGCCGTCTGCTAAGAGGGCCGCTGGGCACTTGAATATTTGTTCTGTTTCTTCGTCGACGTACAAGTTCTCGAGCAGAGCTGCCACCGACGCTCGTGGTCCTGCACCGCGAGTTAGTTTATGTGGAAGGACTCTCTGATGACTTACCCCAAACAGCGCGCTTTCTTTTTTTCTTTGTAGTCGTGGAAATAGGAGTTGTACTTGTTGCGTTGGTCTCTGTAGCGTTAACCGTCACTACTAAGGGTGCTCTCGTGAACACCTTCAGATTGTCGCACATCCGCCAACAATCAATCGATCTTGACCCCATAGCGCCGTACATGACGTAGACGATGATCATCGCGATCAGAAACGGCACGGCAATGAGCAGGATCAAGATGAGGCCCATCTGGAAGGGGGTTTTCGTGAGCCAACAGTTCTTCTACAAAGACAAAGATGCAGTACCAGTTTGAGTACTCGCGCGTCTTACCATGATGTTTCGGACGCGTCAGACTGACCAAAATGTTTTCAGTTTTGTCGCGAACAGCAACCACACAATTTCATTGTTTTCTGACAAATTTCAAACGTCAAAAATTTTTATTGACATAACAGTACACTTCAAATGTTTCTGACAAATTTCAAACGTCAAAAAGTTTTATTGACATAACAGTACACGTCAAATAATGTTTTTGATCATTTGCAACCAGCCAAAACGCCTGGCCACGTCTCTGTACCTAGACGTTGCGGTACTCTTTTCTTTGCAAGATTTCGACACTTGGAACCCCACCAGGTTCCGATTCGGGTCCAACAGAGGTGCTCCAGCTTCTCCGGCGCATCCCTCGAAGCGCACTCGACTCAGCAGCTTCACGTTCGTCTTCTTCAGTTTGCCATATTTGGTCCTGTCTTTGAGCGGACGCGTGATCTTCCCGTCCCAAAACAAAACTCTACCTTCGGTGGAGTTGCTCTTTGGTTGCGTCTTGATTGGTCTGAAGCAGTCGTCAGTTGCCGAATCGCGTTCCAGACCGAGTGCCACGAGTTTTGCAAATCTTGAAACTCTTTTGACCCTTCTGAGGAAACCCCCTTTTGACCAATAGTTCGAATTGATCCGAACAGACACGTTCTTCCACTCGTCCCTTCCCACACACTCTTCAGTTGTCAGTACCCAATTGCGCGCCACAACCACGACTGGACACTTGAAAGCTTGTTCGGTTGGGTCGTCCCGGTACAGATTCTCCACCAAAGCCGCGACAGAAGAGAGTCTGAGGCGCTCCTTGAAGCACAAGCTCGAAACTTCTCTTTTCAAGATTTGACCCTCGTCGTACTCCCAATCCCACTCCAACTCTTTTTCAGCCATCTCCCTTGCTTTTACAGTCGGCGCGGTACTCTTGGGTTTTCTCGATGTGACTGCGTAGATGTCGTACTCTGTCGTCGTTTGTGTCACGGATGTGGTCGCATCTGAAGACAATTTAGATGAAACATCTCGGCAAGGTCGACTCACTTACCCGTTCCATCGATGGGAAGTACTATATGAAATGAGAAACAAGATTATAAAGTTCGAGATGTACCGAATGAGATGATACTTCACCTCCTGGTATTGCGGCGCTATTCTGCATGTTGCGGCAAAGAGAGTAACAGTCAGACGATTGGTTCCACATGGTACCATATAGAATGTATATTATCACCATTGCGATCAGGAATGGTACTGCCACGCACAGTATCAGTATTAACGCCATCTGGTAAGGGGTTCTTTTTGCCCAACATGACTGCCGAAAAGCACATGAGAAAAAAATTAAATATTCCCCACACAGACTCTCTTACTCCTAGTCCTTTGGGCATCTCGCAAGATTTGTTCAACTGACACAAGTCACATTTGTGAAAAGTCGCAGAATGATTGATTCATTCTATGATTGGTATCGACAACTTGATGGGACTGGTACCACCCCAATTATAACGCGTACCACAAGAATTGGGTTTACACGTAATCCCTCTAAAACACGTTTCGGCTTATTTGTCAATGTTAAAGTATTGAAAAGAACTTGTGAGAATATTTATTAGTTTGTGAAGTATAGGCAACTTAATTTGCACCTTTGTGGTACCGTAAAATGTTTGTAGGCACTGGTCAATGCTTTGTGTAAAACAGAAATTCATTTCAAATTCAAATAACGCGCTAGACGGAGATTTTTGGTAAATAAATGTGTTTGTTAAAGAAGAAATAATACATTTCTTTTTATTTGAAAATGTTTGTATTTTTAAAAGGAGGGCGTGAGTCGTAGGCAACCCGTTATACAGGCGCGATCTTGTAAACATTTTGAGGGCCACTCTGCCAACCTAACCTCTGAAACCTTGTGACAAGGAGTTGTCCGCTGAACTCTGGCTGAACATTCACGAATATCTCCATTTCTCTCTTTCCGGCGGTGTTTGGGTCGCGTGGAGCGTATCCGTAAGTCGGTGCTTCACGTTTGTGAGTAAAATCTCGCCAGTCCGGCCAAGATCTAGATATTTCTAAAACAACAATAAAATGGAAGAGAGTGTCGCTGTAGCGTCCACAGCCCCCCAGGAAGCCCAGATCTCCCCAGACATATCGCAGGTGAGGTCCTCGACCGCCACGAGCACTCGTCGCATCGTAAAAAGAGAAAGACGTCGAGAAAAAATTAACAAACCAGGTCACAAGTTCAGGAGCGAAGTGGAGCAAAACGCTGCATTCTCGAGCGAATTCGCCTCAGTTTAATTATGACTTTGCAGGAAAAGACAACAGTCGACGCCGAGGAAAGCCAGAAGTCCCCGAACGAGTCAGAGTATGACAGTGCCGGCAGTTACAGCGACGACGAGCAGGACAAAGTCAGGTCCAGGAATTCGAGGGACCACACGGGCTCCGAGACTGACGGTAGCGTGGGCTTGGAAAGGGAGTCCGGAGATGGACAGGAGAGTGTACCAGCCCGGAAGGTGGACGACGATGAGGACAAGAAAAACCCACAGTATATACCGAAAAGGGGCACTTTCTACGAGCACGACGACCGAACGGCCGATGACGAGTGAGTTTTCCACGTTTTTTGGTCAAATCTGTAGAATTTTCACACTGTAGAGGAATTGCATTAGTTCCGGTCTAAAGACGGCCAAATTGACGGTCATAACATTTTTATTTATGTGTGCCGTCAATCGTGACTGAAATGATTGTTTTTTAGTGCAACAACCACTACTATAGAACTCGAGAAGGAGAAAGAACAGAAGAAGAAGGTTTGGCAAGACAAGAAAGAAAGGTGGAGTCACGATCGTTTCAACGATACCGAGCAGGCCCCCAAATCCAGATCCGAACTCGTCGCGATTTACGGCTACGACATCAGGAACGAGGAGGGGCCCCCGAGGGCCAGGAGACGCAGGAGATACGGGTAAAAATTCGTTCAGAGCAGTTAGGGATTTTTTAGTTTTTGGCACGGTCGATTGGTAGACGTGTCGAACTGTCACTGACGCGGCCAACTGCGTTCGAATGATCGAATGTTTGCACAAGATGGTGTTTGTTGTTTGATTGGAGAATTTTGCAGGCGCGGCCCCAATAAATACACGAGGAATTGGGAAGACGAGGACGCCTACAACAAGCCGCCCCCCACTCGCGTCAAGAAACCGCCGGTGAAAAAGCCCAGCAGAGGCGAAGAGTTTCCGCCCTTGAACAATTCGAACAATCGGGATGAGAGAAACACGGAGAGGGAGAAGGAAAGGGAGGAGGAATGGGATCACGAGGAGAAAATAGAGCAGAATCAAATAGAAACCAACGGGAATGTGAGAAATGCGCCGACGAACGAGGCGGCGTCGGCTCCCTCTTCGCAGGAGCCCTTCAGGGGGCAACCGCGCGTCGGTTCGGGCCGCGTGATCAAGCCGAAAAGGGAGATAAAGGATTCAGATTATAGAGGGTTCACGACGAAGACGCGTCAGGTCAGGAACATGAAGACCGACCAAAAGGTTGTGCCCAAAACGCAGAAAAAGGACGATTTCATCCAGAGTCAAAACTTCACCAACAAGAACAACAACGTGCAAGACCTGGAGAAGGATATGTCGAAGCTGAACGTGCAGGACGGGGTGTACAAGGGGGGCAAACACGGGGGGCCGAGACAAGGAAGCGTCCCCCCGCGACTCCAGTCCGAACAGAAGGGCTCCAAACGGTACAGTTCCATCCGACAGAGGTCGCTTCCAGAATCCGCAACGCCCCCTTTCACGCAACACTCGAATTACTACTCTAACGGTAAGTGTCGAAGCGTCCGTGACTCGTTTAACGCGGTTTTTGCAGAATTCAATCAGCCCAATCAAGTAGCCCTCCATCAGAACGCCCAGATCCATCCGTCCACCACACAAGTCCCCCAGATCGCGCCCCCACCGCTACCCCCGATCCCCCAAGTCCCCGTCACGGCGGCTCCCATCCTGCAGGCGCCCCAATTCGCGCCGCCGTTCGCCCAAGCTCCTCCGTTCCTGCAGCCGGCCCCACCTCCGTTCATCCCGCAGCAGACGCCCCAGATCATCAACTACGTGCCGAGTCAGCCGCAGTTCCCCCAGGGCTACCAAGGCTACCAGCAGCAGTTCAATCCGGTGGTAAGGAAGATCGATCAGGCGGGGATGTGTTGTTTGAACGGGTTTTTGCAGACCCAACCGGAGCTGTACCAGCCCCAGACCGGCATCACTTACTACTCGACCGACCAACAAGTGGTGGCGCAAAGAGCGGTGCCCCTCAAGCGCCCCAAAGCGGCCATACCGATAGTGGCGCCGCCGCCCATCGACTTCAAAGGTAAGGTGAAGGAGGACGACGTCTCCTCGTACGAGGGGGACGTCTCGGTCGGCAGTGACGGCCAAACAGGCGACAGCAGCAGCGCTCAGGAATCAAACGTGCAGGTGCAACAATGATGTTTACAGTTTCTTGTGTAATTCTTCCGCAGACGGTATAGTTGGCTTTTTATAATCGTAAGCTTAATGAATATCATGGATATTTATATATAAAAAAATATATATTATTTAATCGTTAGGATTTAAAATATTAAATTATTTATGAATGTAGTCTAGAGATATTTTGTTATCGAACTTTTCAATATTGAAATTTATGACGGTTAAAGACTTGATTGTTGGTAGTAATTATTCTTCTTTTGCAGGACTGTGGTGTTTGGCGAGAAATCTAATTTTTTATTAATTTTACTCATTTTAATGGTTGTCTAAACGGGGTTGCTTGTTTTCTGAGGTTTTATCCTAAAATAATAAAAGAAACATCACGTGCGACATTTTAGACGCAGAAAACCTAACATGTGACATTTATTTAAAGTGTCGACATATTTCTTTCGAATGTGTAAAGTTTTTGTAATACTACATGTATTAAACATACAACTGATACAAAAAATTATTCATTCATTGCCCCGAGCTCGATCCATTTTAGGAAACAATTGAAAAAAAAAACATTGCGAAAAGCGTTTATTAAATCGACTTTAATAGCCTCATTTGTCAAGGTGGCGAATGAAGTATTGGGTGATTGAGAATGATTTATAATGACCCTGTATAAAGTAATACAGTCATTGTGAGAAGCAAAACACTACGTTACTAATAGGTCTGTCACAATAGTGTTAATGTTAGTGGTAATATTATAATGTTAGTGGAGATGGCAATGGTGATGTTAGTAGTCCAGTGTTCACAATAATGTTAACGGAATGTTACTCTTACAGCTGTCAACGTGGTGTGAACTGTCACTGCGCGTGCGCGAAATTCTCGATGGTGATTGGTAGATGTTAAAGAACCAGACATTTTCTGGATCTCTTAACATCGTTTCTAACATTAACATCACCATCACCATTATTGTGAACGGTTGAACGTTTCACCAATGTTCTGAAGGTTAGCATTCTGGCTAACACTAACATTAACACTATTGTGACAGATACATAACTCGGCGAATCCATCGCTTCTTCGGTCACTGACGGGTCAAAGGTGAGCCAAGAACTGATACGAGGAATGATCCAAGAAGGAGAGCAATAAGGAAGCGATCCATTTGGGCGGAAGAACCTGACGGATCCGCATCTTTGTCTTCTGGATCGTTCCCGTCGGGAACTGGAGCGTTCGTCTGTCCGAAAAGACCGAAAACTAGAACATTATCTTGAGCAAGACCTGTAGTGAGCTGAACAAATGTAGAATCAGTTGCGTTGTTGGTGTCGCAATACTGAGTTTTGGACAACGGCTGGAGGTTGTAGTTGAGCGTGAGGGGGGTGTAGAATGCTGCATCGTCCCTCGGGAAGTTTCCTTTGACCGTGATCTTCCTAAACTTGGTGGTGGCGTTGACCCTCGCCCCGCAACTGTCTTGAGACTCGTTGGCGCAGACCACCAAGCTGCACAGACGGATGTGAGTGTTGTAAGAAGACCAACCGTCGTAAACCGCCACTCTGGAACGCAAATCAAGTCAAGAGGACCTGTCAAGGCTGAACTCTTACTGGTAGAACTCCTGCGTGTTGGTATTAGATGGGTCGGCCAAGACGTCGAAAGTGCAGCACAACTGGTTGTGACAGAGGCTGGTGGAGACGTTCTGGGCCAAGTCGACCCTTTGGAGCGTGTACTTGGAGGCTTCAAAGTCCGTCCCAGTGACGTAGCTGGTGATGTTCGCCTCGCCCAAACCCCCCGGAAGCCCATACGGAGTCTGAAACGACAAGTTTGAGACAAAACCAAGAGAGAAGAAGAACTAACAATTGTCGGACAGCTGGTCATGTCTTGCCTTTGGCTCCTGACCGTCAACTCGTCGACTACGAGTTTACTGCTCGGACTGCCGTCGATGTAGACGTTCATTTTGGTGCCGTCGGCCGAGTAAATTCCGGTGCCCCCGTGACCGTTCTTCGGCTGTCCGTAATTGGCGGCCAAGAGGTTGACCCCGTTGGCGACGGCGTAGCCGTTCTGGACCTCCAGAGCTGCAACCCAAGAATGTAAAAATGGACAAGCGGTTGGAGTACTCACAGGTGTAGAAAGGCATGATGGAGAACCACGCCGTGGGGTAGATCACGTCGGTCACGTTGCCGTTCTCCAACAGGGTCCTGGACGGGTTGGCGAAGAGGATGTCGAAACAAGTGAACATGCCGAAAGTGACACCGAAGTCGGTCCTGAAAGTGACTCTCTGATTCGCGTCTCCTGGAGTCACATTGGGCTCCTTGTACAAGTTAATCTTGCGATATCTAAATGAAAACAGTCAGATTTAAGAAATCTGGAAGAGCACTCGATACGCACTTTGCTATTATTGTGCCGTTCCGCCCAAACACCAGATTGGTGTTGTAGTACGCGGTTTCTTTGTTCGGTTCTTTGACCATCTCGAGGAGGTTGACCACCAAGTACATCTGGCGCTCTTTCGCCATGGCGGCGAGTTCAGTGATGATTTTTCCGTCATCGGTGAGCTCGACGGCGTACTCTGCGGGGTTTTCGACGAGGGTCGTGAGACCGTACTCGGGGAAAACTAAGATGTCGACGGCCTAGAAACACAATTCTAAATTCGCACTTTCGAGATAACATCACCTACTTGTTCTCTGGACCTATCGGCGTAGGATCGATATTCATCTAAATTTTTTAATATGGTATTTTGCGGAGTGTCAGCAGTGAGGGGGTTGTACTCCACGACACCAGCTTTGTAAGCCTGAAATTACAAGATTTTTGCGAGATTAAAAGAAGCGTTATTTTTGGAGCCGCCATGAAGTAATATCGTTATCGATAATCAAACATGAAGCTGTGGCTGGTTTACAAAGCCATAACGGTAACGTATTAATCATTGTGTGTTATCAAAAGATGAAATATAACAAATACTTATTTAATCTACTTACTGTTGCTATTTTAACTAGCAAAAACAAGACACAATGTGTATGGGATAACATTTTTTTTGCTCTAAGAATTGCACATATCTATTCAAATATTACATTATCTTATCTAGCGGTTGGGCAACGAACGTTTCACCAGAGAGTATGCTCATACCTCAAACATCTATTGCTAGATAAACAATTAATCATCTAGGTATCATATTTTGTGCGAGATTGACCATTAGAGCCGTGTTATTTCATACTTTGTTTATATACCATTAAAAAAAATACGTTTACTTTTTAAATTTTTTAGTTTGAATTAGGTACGAGTCATCTAACTCGGTAAAAATATTTGTAATTGTTGCAGTGTTATGCGATGTAGTATGTTAAAATAATTAATCATCAAGTAACGTGATTAAGCGTCGATTAACATCCAGGCTTATGTTTGCGGTTGCAAAAAAATGAAACAAGAATTGTGTCACACAGGGTGCGGTGCCAAAGTTTTGTTGACGTTTAACATTATAGTTACCGACACCGGATAAGATTGTGTTTACCCTCATGTTTGGGTTTTTTTTATCTTCAAATGTGATCTACAATAACACATCCATTTTGTGGGATCAAAGAACAAATAATAAAAATCAAAGCCGGTCAAGCGCAGATCCCTCGAGAACACCACTTAATACGCCAAATGGCGCTTTAAGGGTGACCGATACCAGCGTTGACTAGAGTGTATTTCATTAATTGCAAAGAACTCAGTTAATACGCAATCATTCGTCAAGTATCATACATCAAATTAAAGGTTTTTTAATTCTCCAGACCGCAGCGTTATACTTTTTTTTATAAGAGAAAAAGATTGTCTGATGATATGATAAAAACCTAAAGTGCGCGGCTTTAATACGATTTTTTATTACCTAAATTTCAATATCATGCTTCCAGATTTTGTAGAATGAATCTAAATAAGTTTACTGAGTCCGCTGCGTTGTGAAATTGTGGATGAAACATTTGTTTTTTTTTTTTATATTGAGCTTAATGTAAAAGTTAAATGTTTCGTCTTCCAGGCGAACATTTCGTTAGAATATTTTGTAATTCTATACAATATATTTACCTTTACCTACTACATTAAATAATAATTAAAAAAAACAGAAGTTGTGGAAGTTATTCATTTATAAATTTGCGAATAAAAACGGTTTTAGTTCATCGCTTTTGCCACCAGAGGCAGTAGAGGCACATCTTTTCTCCGATTTCAAAACTACCTACCTGTTTAGGAACGGGACAAATCCGGGGGTTAGTTTGGGCCGCCGATCAGTTTTCAACCAGGAAATTTTATGACTTTACAGATAATACCCTTTTTTCTTTCTTCAGAAATTCTAATATAAACTATGACCGTACAGAGCGAATTAATTTTTGCTTTTTTTTTATGAAAACTAATTTTTGGAATTAAATATTAGGTTTTTTTAAAAATATGTACGTATAAAAATAATGAATATATTGTTGTCTAATTTAGTCCGCACATTATTACGTCAACGTCGTTAACATTATATAATATATATACCGGGTGTATTATGAAAAATCTTTGGTGCTGTAACTTCCTTATTTTTCAGACGATTTTAATAATTGATGTGTCAAGCAAAATCGTTTTAAATAGGCTACAATTTGAATTGATCCAATATTTGTTCTTGAGTTCTGTTTATTAACTTTTTTTGCTCAGTTTTATAGAGATTTTTATTTAGAATATGAAAATGTAAACAACATGTTCATGCATAGAAACAAAAAGAAGAAATTAAAAAATAACGTTTTTTTTTTAATCAAGCAGTCACATTAAACAGTAATAAAAGTGCAATCTAGACAATGTCTATTTGACTCCGTCGATAACAGAAATGATTTAGTAACAAGAATCGTAGCAGTATGAGAACAAATACCACCAAAATTTTTATTAAACGCCGCAATAGGCGTCAGTGGAAGCTGTCGAATGTACCTTAGAGAGAATGGAGGTAATTTCGAACATTTGCTATAGTAAAGTTATGGTTACTTGATTTTTGGAAATTCAATTTTTTTTTAATTAAAAAAAAATTTTTGATTTTTTATTTTAATGTTTGTGTTTCAGAAGATAAACATCTATCAGAATAAAAATAAAAAAATATACAGTACAACTTAAAAAAACAAAGTTAGCTGCGGTCTGTCAAAAAATATAATGTCAAAAAAAAATTATAGCATGTCGAGCTATAGTGTTTCTAAAACGAATTTTGTTTGATGTATCATTTATTAAAATCGGATAAAAAATAAGGAAGTTATAGCACCAAAGGTTTTTCATAATACACCCGGTATAACAAATTAAGTATTACAGAAATATTGATTTATAAATTAAAGTATGATCGTATGAAAAGTTTTGTGCGTTGTGGAGTATGCAGGTAGGTATATGTATAAATCACAAAAAGAAATCGCGAATTGGTAATTATCTACTCCTTCGCGAGACCAGTAGTTCCATTGCAAAATAGGTGGTTTTTTGGTGGTCATTTGAATGTCACAATGACGTTCTTTTTCGCACTAATGCGTTTAACTGTCACTTTTTCGCATTAGTGCCAAAAAGAGTGAGAAGTATAAAATTACAAGAAAAGCTTTCTTTTCTTTTACTAAAGCAATCAAAGTATTGAATTGATCTCATCAGTTCATCATGTAAAAGAAACTTTTAAAAAACGCAAGCCATTGCTCAAATCGTTGATAATTGGCTGCGACTTCGCAGGTAATAAACTGGATATACATTACATATAGCAGCTATACCGCAGATCAAAATCACTCATTTGGCAAGAAAATCGCTGCAAAATTGTAACAATAAATATCACTTTGGTAATAAATGAATTGGAGTAGATAGAGAGTGATAGAATGATAGGAGTAATAAATTAGTGAATTAAAAAAATTAAAACCTGTATTTCTTTTTTCTTGTTTTTTGCCTAATACTTTACGGAATTAGAAAAAATCTTGTAAGTATGTAATTCGTTGCAAAAACATGTCTTTTTCGCATACGACGTCTAATGTGTCTAATGCGAAAAAGACATTTATTTATGGGCGTGAATTTTGGGACTTCATATTATTGGACCATTTTAATCTATTATAATATTAATAATTTTATTATTCGACAATTTTCCAGAAGAAAATTATGTCTTACATTTTTAGACAAAATAAGAAATGTATTTATTGTTTGTCTGATAAACCAGATTAAACCATAAAACTCCGAGAACCTTTCGGTAAGGGCATGGAAACGGTCAGGGCCTCAGGGCTTATTATTTCAGGTAAAAATTCAGTTTGGTTTCCATACTTATCTATATACTCTACTGTGTATTAGTGGCTGCATTATAAAGGTGGCAAAACTGAAACACTTCGTCAGTATCGGTCACCCAACACAACACAACATACAACATCCAGTCAATAGAGATTGTACAGATGTAGAAAGGCATGGTGGAGAACCACGTCGGTTACGTTGCCGTTCTCCAACAGGGTCTTGGACGGGTTGTCGAAGAGCATGTTGAAACAAGTGAACGTGCCAAAAGTGACACCGAAGTCGGTTGTAAAGGTCACTCTCTGATTCGCGTGTCCTCGAGTCAAATTACAAGATAATCTTGCAATGTCTGGTGTTGCAGTACGCGGGCGCTTTGTTCGGTTCTTTGATCATCTCGAGGAGGTTGACCACCAAGTATATCTGACGCTCCTGGGTCATGGCGACGAGTTTTGTGTTCTTCATCGGTGATCTCTACAACCTATTTTTTTGTTCGACACTGTCAGAATTTGAGAATTTTCTCCTGTGTGAATGAATTTTGATAAATGTCCAACTTGTCAAAACGAAACGTCAAGCTAATTTTACAGGTTTTAAACGATTTGAAGCCTTGAAGGGGCTCGTCGAACAAAAAAAACTTGTATTTTGCCCTACGGGCTTTCGGATTCCTGGTTACCTGGTTACAAACATAAAAATAACAATTTACTCTCCTCTTTACTCCTCTCGTTCTCTCCTCTTCCTTATTTTTTCATCCATCTCCCTGCCGTCTTCCCTCCATATTTCTCCCCATTCCCTTTCTCTCTCTCATTTCGCCGCATGTGTTCGATCTTCTCACTGTCCTCGCGTCACCTCCTGCACCTTCTCTCTCTCTTCTCCTTCCTTCCCATTCCTGTTCTCTCTCTCCTCGTCCCCACTTCTGCAACCCGCTATCATTTTCCTCTCTCACACACACTCTCCCCCCTCCCTATTGTACTTCGATTCTCTTATTCTCTCTCTTCTCTCTTACTTATCTGTGTCTTTATCCCTATACCTTTTTATTCACCTTCTCCTTGTACATTTTCTCGCCGGGTCGTCTTCTTATTCTCTCCTTCTTCTAGAAAATTTTCTTCAGTTTCTCCTGTCTCTCATCCCATCTAAAACAGTCCCCGTTTATCTGTATTTTCCTGTATCCTATTTTCACACTTTTTCCTCTATCTCTCTCTTCTCTGGCCAACTCTCTTAACTTCTTTTGTGTTTCCCTTTCTTCTTTTGTCAAATCGTCATCTATATACATCCTCTCACCTTTTTTTTCCTTTAACTCACTCTTACTTAGCATTATGTTCTTCTTCTGCTCCCAACTTTCTATTTTTGCCAGCATCATCTTATCTTTATTTATTTTAAATGCTTCCTTTCACCCCTATCTCCCTTTCTAACCATTCTTCCACCCCCCTTTCTATATTTCCACTTATTGCCCCTATTCCAGTTATTATAACATTATTCGTCCTCTCCTTCTTTTCTCTTTGTTCCATCTTTTCCTATATCATTTTCATCCTTTTCATCCAATCTGCCTTCTCCAATTGCCCTTTTTCTTCTCTTCCTCTCATCTCCTCTCTCACTGTCGCTAATTCTTTCCTTAGCTCCCCATTCTCCTCCAGACCCGAAAAAGGGTCGGCTTTCCACCCCCTTATAATTTCGCGACTTGCTGTCAACGGTATCGGAAGATTGGCTCGTTGGGTTCACGTCAAACAGGGAAGCTCGTGGATAATTAGTCCAGGATGTGTTAGGTTCCTTTTTCAGATCGTGGAGTTTTCTTTTTGCAGATTGTATCATTTCGTTAAGTTGTGCTAGATAAGAATTGTACATTTCTAGGTTTCATTCATTTTATCGTAATCTTGTCTTGTAACAACAATTTCACGTGACAGTCTGTAAATAAAAACCTTCTCCATCGAATTTGTTGTGTATCATTTCCCGTACTCCGGGCAGTTCTCACCATTTTTCAGCCTCAGTCGACGATACTCGTGGTTCGCATTTAAACCGAGTCGGAGCCCACGACCTGTTCGTTATACCCCTGAACATTCCGGATTTGTAACCGGTAACAGGGAGGCCCAGTTTCGGAGGGTAATTTATAACGTAACAATACATATACAGGGGTGTTCACGAGTAATAATGGGCCTAATAACGTCCCGAGGCAAGCAAATAAACATATTTCTCAAACGAGTAGATAACAATTGATTTCTTTATTTTTTAATGAATCAAAGGCTGCTTTTATTAAGACAATTTCCAGTTGTCGTTACGTGACAATAAAAATAACCTATAGTCGTTTTCAACGACATCCGTGCTGTCAGTGTCTTTTTTAATATGTTGGTATAGATTGTACACACAAATCCATAATCAATATTCAGAGTATAAGCAAATCCTAGTTAAAAAAATGTCAAACAAGAAATAGGTATATCATTTTAGTATCAATTACATTTTTATTTGAGTGGAATAAACATTTCCCAGAAGTACTAGGACAATCTTTACCGGTAAAAGCGCATATAAGAGATAATTTACGACCATTGGCCGCTTCTGCTGGTCAATGTACACATAAACGTGTAGATGTTCACATTGACCCTTTTTGCACACTTTTTTTAAACTTCTTTAAAAGTATTTGCTAGCTATAATAACGGGGTCATTAAAAATGTTTGTAACAACTAGTGGGCGTAGCGGCGCAAGTAAAGCATAGTGCACAGCCACCTACGATGGTAAAGGGTGTTCATTTAATATTTAATATAAAAGGTGTTCATCACCTATAGAAATCTTTTGTTTTGAAAAACGGATGTCGCAGCATTAAAATACGACATAACCTCACTAAAAAATAACAGCATGCCACGAATTATGATAAAAAAGTAACACAATTACAATTTACGCACAAATGAATAAATTTATTAAATGAGGTGCTGGAAATGTCTACCTTCTTCTTTTCGAAACAATTTGTGGCACGTTCCTGCTTTCCTACATAAGGTTCAGTCTGTTGCGTTGCGATAACTGACGCAGTGAAGTGTGGGGAGCATTTTGCATTATTTCTCTTGCAGTTTCATTCAATAACTGCACTAACTGCAGCAGTGCGTTTTAGCGGCTGACCTGTGGTTTTTCTTCGGTAAACGCCTCCAGTCTCACGAAACAACTTTACACCGTCAACAATGACATTGGGAAATTCGGCGATAAACTCTTCTAAGCAGTTTTGTACGGAGTAGATCCATGAACCATTCACTTTCAAACCATTGCGAAAATAACTTTCAATCAAAAACGTTTTCTGCTCTAACGTTAACAACACCAAACAGTAAACTTGTCTGAACGCAAATGTCAAAATTGACAGCTCTACTATAATTTTACTAACGGGAAGTTCAAACGACGACATGCCTTCACTGAAACAAAATATTTCCATTGGTAATGCTACCAGAATATTAAATGAACACCCGATACAATCATTTATAATGACCCCGTATAAAACAATTAGCAACACCTAGAATCACGAGAATGAAAACGGCGTAAAGGTTTCTCGCGGAACTCCGTCCGAGCAGACCGAAGACAAGAATGTTTTCTTGCGCCGCAGTAGTGGTCAACTGGACAAAGGTGCCATTGGTTCCGTTGTTGGTGTCACAATAACTAGTCTGCATTATAGGTTTGAGGTTGTAGTTGAGCGTCAGGGGCATGTAGAATGTCCCCTCTTCTTTCTGCAAATGTGCATTGACCGTGATTTTTGTGAACTTAGTTGTGGTGTTGATCCTCGCTCCACAACTGTAAGCCTCGTCGAACTCGCAAGCTAATAAACTGCAAACGCAGATGTGGACGTTGTAAGAATTCTGACCGTCGAAAGCCATCACTCTGGAAAGAAAATAGTGCGTTGATAAACTAGACAAGCTCGTCTGCACGGTCGTACTTGAAGTTGTCCCTAGAACTGATGTGGTTTTTTTCGACCGTGATGTTGAAAGTGCAACAGAACTGGTTGTGGCAGACCGTGGTGGAAAAATCTCCTTGATCCAGAGGGACCGACTGCAAAGTGTACTTCCAGGCGTCAAAGTCTTTCTTTGTGACGTAGTTGGTGATGTTCGTCGTACTCAAAGAACCGGGAAGTGCATACTTAGTCTTGGACGACCCAACGCCAGAAGAAGAACTAACATTTGTTGAGCAAACTGTCTTTTCCATTCTGTGACGACGAGCGGCCACATTACTGACAATGAGTTTACTGCTCGGACTACCGTCGATGTAGACGTTCATTTTGGTGCCGTCGCCCGAGTAAATTCCACTGCCCCCGTGGGCGTTCTTCGGCTTTCCGTAATTGGCGGCGAAGAGGTTGACACCATTGGCGCTGGCATAGCCGTGTTGGATACTCAAAGCTGCGATCGGCAAATATAAAAACAAAACAAACGACTGGAGTAGGTACTCACATGTGAAGAAAGGCATAGAGGAGTTCCATGCCGTGGGGAAGACCACAACAGTGACATTACTATTGTGCAACACTGTTCTCGAAGGGTTTTCGAAGAGGATATCGAAACCGGTGAAGATGCCGAAAGTCACACCCGAGTCGCTCTGGAAAGTGACTCTCTGGTCCTCATCTCCTGGAGTCAATTTGGGTTCATTAAAAAGATTTATCTTGCGGTATCTGCAACAAGTGATCAAGAGCTCCACTAACACACAATCGAAATACGTACTTTGCGATTATGGTGCCGTTTCTGGCGAACACCAGATTGGTGTTGTAGTACTTGGTGTCGTTGCTGTCGTCTTTGGCTTTCTCGAGAAGATTCACCACCAGGTACATCTGGCGCTCCGTCGCTATGGTGGAAAGTTCTGTGATGACTTTTTCGTCATCATGAATCTCGAGGGCGTAGTCTTCAGGATCGACGAGTGTCGTGAGGCCATACTCGGGGAAGACCAAGATGTCGACGGCCTAGAAAAAAAATTCTGAATTTGTCCAGATTTAGAATAACATTTCTCGGCGACTATTAAATAATGTATGCATTCCTGTTGGATATTAAATCAAAGAATAATGTCAATTCCGGACCCCGTGGATTCCAAACTGAAATCCACGGCCTGTCGGCCAATCACATCCATCATATTTTCGGAATCCACGGGCAGATCGCCGAATCGGATGCCCTTGTAAACAGTAAGTCGCGCGTCGCATAGCAACCGTTAAACAACGCACAATTTGAAGTGTCAAACATAGATAACAAATGATAACATAGAACATAATTATGTTCTATCTTATCTATGGTGTCAAATATAGCCTCTACTTACGAGTACAGTGGGGGCTATAGTGTCGTCAAAATGCGTCAAATATTTAATGGTGACATCTCGTGTTAAAAGTTTGCATGGTTTTTGTGGTACCTATAGTCGTGGAGAAAATATAGTGTTCTACTCGCGTAACACGTATAGCGGCTATTATTCGTATAATTGTCATTATTTATTATTATAAGCTTATTAAATAATGTACTATTCTCACTTGAGTTCTAGCCTTGTCGGCATAATATCGAAATTCCTCCAAATTTTTCAAAATCGTGTTTCTTGCAGTGTCAGAAGTCCGCGGATTGTACTCGATGACGCCAGCTTTGTAAGCCTGAAATTTATAAACTTTGTTGAAAAATTGAAACGATCACTTACATAGCGAAATAAACTGAAGAGTTTTGGGAGAAATAAACGCGGAAGTTTGTGATAAACTAATCAATTCTAGAGTCTAAGCTAATACCACTTATTGTGTGCTGCGAGTTTTGAAGAATGTTATATTCAAAGAACAGATAAGATGATAATTAATTGCGAGATCGACTTACAGATGCCACTATCAAGAAGAGAAGTAAAAGAATGGCACAACATTTAGTCATATTTTACTCAGGCGTCAACTGTTAGTGATAGTACTGATAACACAAGCGTGTATTATAATAAATATCACGAGTGTGATAATAAGCCCGGCGGAATTGAAAATGAAAATGCAACCCATAACATCAGACTCGGAATCTTGGCCAACATTTTTTAGACATTTCTAAAAAAAATGATGTGAACCAATCGTTAGTCTCATTAATAAATGACAATTATTAAAATCCACTTTGAAGTTTTTCTTGTAACATCAAAAAAGCAGGGAAATGGCATTATCTAGCATTATCGAGTCAAAAGTTGGGTTATCTTTTATAGGCATGTGGGCATGTATAGTGTTCCCATTTCTAATCTGGTTTTACTACCAGCCCTGTTGCCAGGGAGTTAAATACCCCGACAATAGGCAATTACCGCCATAAATCCTAGGACTGTAAAAGAAGGTCTGTTGTCTGACCAGGTTACAATATGTTCACTATTGCCAAAACCACAACCCCAGCCCCTAATAATTACAATTACAATTGCACTGCCATAAAACCAAATTATAAATGGGAAAACTATACTATGGGTTAGCAAAATAAACCGGTACAGTATGTTACTATAGAAACTCATTCAGTTTGGAAGTGTCTACACTCTACAAGTCTACAGTAACATACTGTACCAGTTTATCTTGCTAACCGATGGTACATACAGGGTATTTTTGTTCGAACTCAAGACTATAACTCAGGATTGGAACGATGGCTATGCGTGATTCTTTTTTTATTTTGTTCGTTATGGTTTTGGAGAAGAGTTCGGGAAAAAAAATTCGGGATAATTACAAAGGAGAGTCTTATCCCACTATACTATTTTTTTGTTCGATATGCTCCCGGGATGGAAATAACTCAATTGAATGTTTTCAAGTGAAAAGAAAATGTGGAAGATTTGGAGAAAAATGTGAAAAAATCAGCCTAAATTAAAATAAAATTACATTTGTTTTTACTTTTGTGTTGTTTCACGATCTATGCAACAAATATACTGTAACGAAGTTACTTAGGAAACGCTCCCGGTGGCGGAAAAATTCCGCTCTTTCTCCGAGCCGGGCCAGAAAATTAGCGCGGAGCCGACTACCTCAACCGCGTCCACCGAATCCGCCCCGGAACCCGTGCTTCTTCCGACCGACAATACCCGGACTCCGCGCTGAGCCGAGCTCCTCCACCGCCCCAGCCGCGAGTCAACGGCCGCGCGCAGCCATCGAGGCAATAAAAGGACCGCGCGGAGCCTGCAGAGCACATTCCGATTCCGATCCCAAGTGTGACCATCCACCTGACTCCTAGCACCAGCTCCGAACCGGCTCCCAATACAACCTCCGACTCCGCTTCCGACCCGTTCGCTCCCCTAGTGAGCGAACCAGGTCATCCCGCTCATCCCTTGTCTCCGGCCCGTTCGCTCCCCTAGTGAGCGAACCAGGCCTCCCCCAATCCCCCCCCCCCCGGATCCCGTCACACCCCCGCAACTCCGTCACACCCCGACCGGTTCTCTCGCTACGCCGCCAAGAGGAAGTTCCAGGGCCGACCGACGTAAGTACGAACACCCCCTTATCTTCCTTACCGCCGAGGACATCCCCCCCCCCCAGGTCACGGGCACCATCCCCGGAGGATCTCGCCTTCACCAGGTGGTCCCCATTGTACATAGTGTAAATAAAGGTTTTGCGACGACTGTTTGTTTGTTTCCTCCTTACCCCGCGCCCTGACAGCTGACCCCTGGACGCCGTCACTCCGCAGAGCTACCCCGGTCGTGTGGCGTCCCACCACAGCCGAAAAAAGGGACTGGCGCTCGAGGCATACCGCGACCGACCGGCGTCAAATCGCATCCCGTGACGTCACCACCGGAAGTGATCGTCACAATACCGTTGGTTGCAAAAAAAAACGGGAATTGAAAATTTTCCTAATGTAAATTTGGTTTTGTCCATTTGTCAGTAATTGTCTTCTTACCTATCAAATAACTTTTTCAAATGTCATTTAATTTTGACCATAATTCTAACCTTTCTCTCATAACAAGGATTCACGCTATGAAAAAATTGTAAAATTGGGTCAATTCCCGTTTTTTTGCAACCAACTGTAGTTGTTTTATTTCTATTCTAATTTATTTGGCTACGTTCACAAATGTCATTTGATAGCTGATTGTCAAATTGTGAATCAAACCAATCGGATTGAACATCGATCTGGCAATCGAAATCGAAATGTAAATAAAATAGCTTGAGATTCATTGTGATTTCAAATTTAATGGAAGAAATAAATAATTTGTTTGACATGAAATTCTGACTTAATTAAATTGTGACTTAAATTCTGGAACAAAACCGCATGGTTCCAACTCGATCACATTCCAGGCACATCATACATTTCCAGTATTTCAGCATTTTCAGCAGTGTAGAATACTGTCGATAGAATTAATCTCCGATGTAAAATTCCTTATTTTTTACTTTGTTTACACATTTCCAATAGCTTTTCACAAATTCACAAAACGATCACAAACAAATTTATTGAAATTTGGACAAGACAACGTCTGTCGGGTCAGCTGGTATTTAATAAAAGCCAGTTCACACATACGAGTATTTGTCAGTTAAATGTCAGTTGTGGCCAAGATTCCGTGTTCGCAATTGTACAGTGACGGCCACGGAATTTCGTACATCAATGTCATTTTAGTGGCAAAAGTTCTGAAATGGTCTTTAGTAATAGTAACCTCACTTTTAACATTTAACATGACTATCAATTTGTATTTGTCTCCATTTTTGCATAATGTAACTGATAGTACTTTTTGGAATACCAGTATTTCCGAAATACGCCCATAATATTGTTTTAACTTTATTAAAGTTAGAAATTTGACGAATTCTGACAATTTTGTCAGATTAGAAAACAAACTTCAAAATTCAATTCAAAACATTAGTCATAATGACAATAAAACATGAACTACAGTCGCGAGCAATAAATTTTGGTCGTCAAGGTCATTCTTTGACGCAGTCGAAAATGCTCCATTGTAAAACAGTCGTAAATGTCATAACCTTTCATCATGTTGTATGACATTAATTGTCATTTTGTTCTCATTTTTTTGACACTTTGTTGACATGGGCATAATCAGGCAGGGAATTTTTTTAAATTTGTGACAATCTAACCAAATTTTGAAATGACATTGACGACCAAAATTTATTGCTCGCGACAGTACATCGTCTGAAATGACAGTAATTTGATGTACGAAATTCCGTGTCCGCGATTGTACATTTCCAAAATTAACGTGGATAGATATTTATTTTTCGATTTTAAAAAACATGAAACATGGTTAGCTGTGCAGTTTCGTAAATTTTGACATAAACGTCATTACTTGGTTAAATGAAATGGTGAAAAAACGAAGAAAATGTCTATTGTCTGCATAAACGCGCAACGACAGAAGCATCTTTATTACGTTCGCCATAAATCAAAATCATGTCTGTTTTCTAATCGTTCGAATACATTTTAATCGTAGTATTTTAATTTTTTCGTAAATGTCAGTTGTGACAATAGTACATATATTACATTACGAGGCATGAAAGTGATACTTTGCAGACGAGGAGGCGTGTTGAAGAATACGAGGATGCGAAGCGTCCGAGTACTTCGTCAAGCCTCAGGGTCACGCATAGACACGTTCATGCTGCGTAATGTATTACATTTTTTCTAACATCGTTTTTTAAAAATTTAAAAATAAAATTCTATCGTATCAAGTCGGACACAGTCACCTAGGTAACGATAACCATTATAGTAAAATGACTATCTATTTGCAAAGTAAAAATGCCTCGGCAGGCAAAAATCGCAAAACTGACTAGGCTTGAAAAGTGACACTTTCCAGATCCAACTGCGTCTTGAAATGGCCCACTTTCTTGACGATTTCAGGAAAATAAAATTATTGGAAGCATAATTTCATTTTAAAATAGTACGATGTTTAAAACAGTCACGTTCACTTTGAAAATGTATTGTGGGTTGCATTTTCAGTTCCGCCGGGTTCATTATTACACGTGAAATACCTGTATATCACGTTTCCATATCGGAAAACTAGGCAGACGAAGATACTTCAAACAATTTTAATTCAAAAAATGTATCCTTTATTTTAAAAAAGTTGCTAGGACCTAGAGAACACCACTTGGTGACTTGATGCGTCCATCTTTAAGATTTTTTACAACATAACCAAACTGGTATTATATTTATTTCGAAACGATTGTATAATTGATGGAAGCGAAAAACTAAGGAAGAACTATTGGCCTATTCGCCAATGACCGAATTAGTTCGGCCAAAAAGACCAAAAACCAAAATGTTTTGTTGCGGTTCGGTCGTGCTCAACTCGATGGAGCCATTCGCTCTTTTGTTGTCGCAAAATAGAGATTTTGTGATCGGAAGGAGGTCATAGGTAAGGGTGAGGGGTGTGTAGAACGTCGTGTTGTCTTTCTCGAAATTCCCGTAGACGGCCATCTTGTTGAACTTAGTGCCGGTGGTGACTCTCGCCCCACAACTCTCGTCGGAGTCATCTCGACAAGCCACCAAACTGCAAACGCGAATGTGAGCCGTGGATCTGTCGAATGGAACAACACCGTCAAACGCCATCACTCTAAAAACGACAAAATGGAAACAAAGCAAATTTAATCCCACGTTTTACTTGAAAATATCAGAAGGAGTGACCCGTTGAGTGTCGACGCTCAAGTCAAAAGTACAACAGAACTTGCGGTCACAGATCCTCACCGATTGATTTTTCTGGGCGAGATTGACACGTCGAAACTTGTACCTCGAAGCTTCGAAGTTTCGTAGAGTCACGTAGTTGCTGATGTTGGACTCTTGGGACAAATGTTGCGCCACCTGAAATAGCACTGGTCAAAATCGGACCAAGAAATCGGAGAAAATGTGTTACGGCAGAGATACAAGTTGTATTTTGTTTATTTTTCTGGTTTGGCACGTTCTGGATGACTAGTTTGCTTCCGGATTTTGCGTCTAGGTAGATTTTGGCAGTTTTGTCACCAGGTAGGTATATTCCGCTCCCCCCGTGCGTCTCTGGAGGTACTCCGTAGTTGGCGGCCAAAAGGTTGACTCCGGTGGAGACGGCATAGCCGTGTTGGACCGTCAGCGCTAAAATACGTTAAGAAACTTGTTGAACTGAACTGTTGAAATACAAGTTAGCTCTGGAGTTCCCCAAAAATCCATTCTTGTCATTAAAAATAAAAATATTTGATTCAATTTGCTTTTAGTGATTTTTTAACTCTGCAACACTTGACAGCCTTGCACCGAACCCAACCTAACTTTCCATTTTCCCCTAGATCAAAACTCTCCAGTGTTGTCACATGTCGTGCGGTATTTTTGGATCTGTGATAAGTGAACAGGTATTACATTATAGACGCTTTGATCATTTTTTGAACAATTTCTTGACGAGCTCATTGTAATAAATTTCAAAATTGTCTTACACGCATAGAAGGGCGTAGTAGAGAACCACGAAGTTGGATATACCACATCTCTGACTGCGCCATTTGCCAGCACAGTCCTCGACGGATTCCAGTAGAGGATGTCGAAACAAGTAAACAATCCAAAATTGACACCGAAATCGGTCACAAAAGTGACAGTCTGATTGGCCAATCCTGGAGCGAGTTTGGGCTCGTTGAACAAATTGATCTTGCGGTACCTTCAAGAACTGTTAAACCAGCTCCGCGGTACAACTAGACACTTACTTTGCGATCACCGACCCCGTCCTGTCAAACACCAAATTCGTGTTGTAGTAAATCTCTTGTTCGCCGACCTTCTCCAAAAGATTGACCACGACGTACATGTGGTGGTCTCTCGCCAGACGCCGAAGCTTCTTGATGACGACGTTCTCGTTGATGATCTCGACGGCGTAGTCTTCCGGGTCCACGACAAGTGTGGTGAGTCCATACTCGGGAAAGACCAAAATGTCGACTTGCTACAAATAATTGTTTTTAATTTTGTCCAAAGCTACGCTAGTTTCACCTGAGCTGCAGCCTTTTCGGCGAACTTTCTGTATTCCTCCAGGTTTTTCAAAATTGTGTTCTGGGCCGTGTCGGCAACGGTTGGTTGATATTCAAGGACGGCTGCTTTGTATGCCTAAAATGATCATCAGTGGCAACAAAACAATTTTAAAGTCCGATTGAAGACATCCTACCGACACTGCTTTTTGAAGAGAGAACAAAACAGCAACCAGTAGTGTACTCCATTTCATGATGGTGTTGTAGTGTGGAGTGTTTTCTTCAACACAAAATAAAAGACTGTTTTGTACGCGGTCATCTCTGATTCACTGCAACTTTTCCACAACAAATTGTTTAATCTTCAAGGTCATGGGGGTTTACCATTTAATCTATTTATATGCCATATTTGTACGATAACCAATAATAATTTTTTTGTTATTTCTCAACATGTGAAAGGCGATTTGTATTTTTTGTTGTACAGTTAGAGACACGGAATTTCGGGCATCACTGTCAATATACTGTCAAAAAATGTAAAATTACTATGTAAATTATTAACCTCGATGACTGATATGCGAATGACGTGAATAGAAAATAAATTTCAAAAATTAACTTTTGAATGTCACGTTGACAATAAAGAGTGATTTACATCGTAATTTTTTGAAGTGACAGTAAAATGATGCCCGAAATTCCGTGTCCCTAACTGTACTTATTGTACCTATTATGTCAAAGAAGAAATAAAAGCATTTTAATTTGAATTGTTTTTTTTTATCTATAAACATCAACGTAATCCTGTTTAGTATGTGCAGGTCTCAACACTGAGCGCCGACCCTTGTGAAACACCACCATTTGTGGCAGGATTTGTGATTTCTGTGAAGTTGGCAACACATAAGTTTTATGTTGGGAACCTGACTTTCAAATTTAAATACGTTAAACCAAAAGTCAAATACAATAAAGTTATCATTATTACGCTTTATTTTTAGAAATTTATTTATTAGCTTAATTGTTATTACTCAGCAAAATACACTCATCGTGAGGACTTATTTATGAAGTGTAGATCGTCAGTTATTGTCATAGATAATATAATAATATACGGGGTGATCAAGAAGGACTGTTTAAGTTGGTAATGCTGAATTTTATTTTTAAACGGTACAACTGGCGTAACTTCCGGTTGTTGACTGCTTCACACTGACAATCGCATCAATGACAAGTCAAATTTGACATTTCAAATTAAATTAAACATGCTGGTGAATCGTTCGAGAGAAGAGTTAATTTATGTTTAGAGCAAAATGGGGAGCACTTCGAGAATTTCTTTTAGTTAATTTTTAAATTATTATTCCGAATTCCAACTTTGATTTCTTTTTACCGTTAATTTTTACTCTCATAACCCACCATTTTGTCGTTATTAATGTTACGTCAGATATTTGTCAAATAAACCCACAAAACCCATCCGGTTGCAGTGTTGTAAATAGCCGAATAAAAAAATGTTCTTAATTGTATTGCCAACTTAAACAGTCCTTCTTGATCACCCGGTATTATTATATAGAATGCAAACTTCAGGAAATTTGTTTGAAATAAAACAAGAGCGCCCTCTGCATTTTTGGGGCTAAGTATTAAAAAAAAAAAAACAATAAAAATGGATTTTATTATTCAGCGTCTTTTAGCGTTTAGTTTTCTATAGATGGATTTTGGCAAAAGGATTTCTATCAACAAATTCTGATTCGATCTCTGAAAGGGTTCGGAAAGCAGTGCCGAAAGAAGTTTTTATTAACACATTTAAAAACTGGACAATTATATTTTGACATTTTTTTACTGTCACAATTTAAAGAAAAAACCACGGCCTCCTAGAGACTCATTTTGAAATATATTATCAGTATGATTTTCCAAAATCTACAACGGATTTTGCGTTCTATATGTTCTATGTTATCAATAGCAATTATCAAAAACATTTTTCGAATGCGACTGGCCGGGATAAGAGACGAGTGTCTTACGTACAGTCGCGAGAATTAAATTTTGATCGTCAAGGTCATTCTTTGACGCAATCGAAAATGTTCCATTGTAAAACAGTCGTAACTATCATAACCTATCATCATGTTGTATGACATTAGTTGTCATTTTTTTCTCATTTTTTTTTACACTTTGTTGACATGCGCATAATCAGGCAGGGAAATTTTTTAAATTTGTGACAATCTAACCAAATTTTGAAATGACATTGACGACCAAAATTTATTGCTCGCGACAGTATTTGGGAGGCCGTGAAAAAATGGTACGTATTCATAGAAACCTGTGCTAGAAACATTACAACCGACATCTTTATATTTGAGGCTAAGCTCTTAAAACCAAAAACTTTCGCATTCATTGACTTTGCATTCTATATACGATAGTACAGGGTGTTTATAAATGTCTGTGATCGCGGTTTGCCATGAAATTAGATTCATACAAATGGTAACCAGTACTATAATAAATTTGAGGTTAAGTGTAATCTGACAACAGATGTCAGTGCAAAATGTCAATGCCAGCAATGTTTTACCCTTTTACCAATAAAGTGATAGCTGTAGTATAAGTGGTAGGTAAACGTGAAATAGACTTATCCATTTCAGGCAGATTTGATTTCAGTCAAGTCTGCCTTAAGCCAGGTTGAAAAAGAATGAAGGTTAGAGGAGGAACCATCTCTAAAAAAAACCAGGATTCATCTGGTCCGGATGATAGCACCCTAGAAGAGCTTAGGGTTACCAGATGAACATACGAATGGTCAGAAAAGCAAACGAGAGCAGAGGAGCAGATCAGTGGATTTAGACTGAAGTGCCAATCTCCGCAAAAAAATGTTTGGATTATCTTCAATTCTTTCGCGGATATCTTCCACAATGTCTTGAGCAACTGGTGGCCTACCTGAAGACTTGCTTTTTACGACGCTCCCAGTTTCCTGAATGCGTTCTAAAGTTTGTCTGATTTTCTGACGTAGACAATGATCGTTACAATGGTAATCTGGAAATCTGATGCGGAATTGATCGAGACAAGGTTCGACAGAGTATGCCCAGACACCATCGTTATCTGTACCGTTCCTAAAATAAGCCTCTAAAATGAATTTATTTTGTTCGAATTCGATCTTTCACAATCTGTCTACTTGACGTGCATTGCTAGTCAAGTTCACGATTTTGTAGAGAATTAGCTTTTTTCAAAGGCAACGTGATAACAGACATTTATAAACACGCTGTATTTTATTTTCTCTATGGTCATTGCAAATCTGTGGCGCCCTCGTGCGGTGATTTTTTATCATTATCAAAAGAGGGAATTTGGAGATATCTCCCCATGAAAAAGCTTCATTCGTTTTTTTACAAACTGTATACTTTAACATTTTTACAAATATGAAACTAGTAACTTACAACGATTACGCAGCTAAAAGAGAAAACATTTAACAACACCTAGAACGACGAGGAAAAAGACGGCGTAAAGGTTTCCCGCGGAACTCCTTCCGAGCAGACCGAAGACAAGAACGTTTTCTTGCGCCCCAGTAGTGGTCATCTGGACGAAAGTACCATTGGTCGCGTTGTTGGTGTCACAATAAACAGTCTGCGCTATAGTTTTGAGGTTGTAGTTCAGTGTGAGAGGCATGTAGAATGTTCCCTCTTCCTTCTGCAAGTTTCCTTTGACCGTGATCTTTGTGAACTTGGTGGTGGTGTTGACCCTGGCTCCACAACTGTCATCCTTGTCGGACTCGCAAGCTAATAAAGTGCAAACACGGATGTGGATGTTGTTTGAATTCTGACCGTCGAAAGCCATCACTCTGGAAAGAAAATAGTGCGTTGGTAAACTCGACAAGCTCGTCTGTACGGTCGTACTTGAAATGGTCCGAAGAGCTGACGGTGTCTTTGTTGAACATGATGTCGAAAGTGCAACAGAACTTGTTGTCGCAGACCGTGTCGGAAAAATTTCCTGCCTCCAGATCCACCGACATCAAAGTGTACTTCGAGGTTTCAAAGTCTTTCTTTGTGACGTAGTTGGTGATGTTCGTGTTGCCCGAAGTTCCAGGAAGTCCATACGGAGCCTGCAACGACATAATTTGAAAGTGTTCCAGCGCCAAAAGAAGAACTAACAATAGTTGGACAAATTGTCTTTTCCACTCTGCGACTTCGGAGGGTCACGTTACTGATTACGAGTTTACTGCTCGGACTGCCGTCGATGTAACTGTCGGCGATGGTACCGTCCGCCAAATAAATTCCACTGCCCCCGTGACTGTTCTTCGGCTCTCCGTAGTTGGCGGCCAAGAGGTTAACACCATTGGCGATGGCGTAGCCGTGTTGGATACTCAAAGCTGCAAGCGATAAATGTAACAATGGAGAGACTGATGGAGTACCCACATGTGAAGAACGGCATGATGGAGATCCACGCGCTGGGGTAGACCACATCAGTGACGTCATTATTCTCGAGCACAGTGCTTGCGGGGTTGTCAAAGACGATGTCGAAACAGGTGAAGATGGCGAAAGTCACACCGAAATCGGTTTTGAAAGTGACCCTCTGGTTGGGATCTCCGGGAGTCAAATTGGGTTCGTCGAAGAGGTTTATCTTGCGGTATCTGCAAGAAGTGGTCAAGAACTCCACCCAGAGACAATCGAAATACGAACTTTGCGATTATGGAGCCGTTTCTGGCGAACACCAGATTGGTGTTGTAGTACTTGATGTTGTTGCTGGCGTCTTTGGCTTTCTCGAGAAGATTCACCACCAGGTACATCTGTCGCTCTGTAGCCATAGTGATCAACTCTTTGATGACCTTCTCCTCAGGGCTAATCTCGACGGCGTACTCCGTGGGGTCCGTGACAATTTTCGTGAGTCCATATTCAGGAAAGACAATTATGTCCGCGGACTAGAAGTACTTTCGTTACGAATTGTCAACCACCAAGCGCACAACTTTACCTGTTGCCTGGCAGAATCGGTGTATTGCCTGTACTGTTCCAAGTTGGTGACGATCGTGCTCTTGGGCGTGTCGGCGGTCGTAGGGTAGTACTCGAGTACTGCAGCTTTGTAGCTCTGCAACAGATTGCCAGAGGAGGTTTTCGCGATCTCGTGCAAGCGTTGAGGAACTTACCACCACCGCCGTAAACGCGCAAAACAAGGCGACCAGGAATACGAAGCGCTCCATTTTGACTGTGATACACTGGAAAGGAGCCTCGACACAATTGCACACGTAGGTACCAACCGCGAGATAAGATATCGAATGGTGAAACAGTGCAAGTGTCGGGGACAGATATCCGCAGATAAGAGGAAACCGAAAATCGAGACCTGTACACCGGTGCCCCTCCCTCCAAAAAATTAACCAATTGTTGACACTTGAAGCTTTGGGGGCCAAGGTCTATTAAACACGTCCACACATCCTGTGGAGTCATGCTTTTTTATGATCTCTAATTGATCTGTAATGCAAAGTGATTTAGTGGGTGGTTACACCACAGCAGTTCAATTGGTGACAAGTCGGTCCATTTCTACAGATATTTGTACACAGCAAATATTTGCGCACACGTTTATTTGTACAAATTAAAAGCTACAAAGTTTTTATCAGTTGAATGGCTTAATTCTAAATACTCCAGAACAATTTTCGGGCGAAATGGTTCACAAAATCAACATTTGCACAAAATCATCCGAGAAACAGTATCTCGAGTGTTTTGTTTTTCTCCTGACCCCACCCTATGACTGCCGACTCTACGAGGGGGCCCCGTCCTTATCTCCCCTCTTGCGCGACTTCCTCCCTTTTGGCACCAACGGCCTCGAGTCCTCGTCAAAGCTCGCCTCGTCGTCGGTCTCTGTCTCCTGCGCGAAGACGTTCGTCATGGTCCTGGACTTCTTCAGGGCCAGAGCTCCTTGACTCAGGTTGTCCATGCTGACCGCGTCGCGACGCGGTTGCCTCTCCACGTCTCTGAAAGAGGTGGGGGCCAACTCGATTTCGTCGACGGGTCCCGTTCTCCTTTCGTACTGGTAGCTGAAGGAGTGTTGACTGGAGTCGCTGCTGTTGCCAGAATCTCGTTCCTCCTTGAAGAGGAGTCGGCCCTCTTCGACGCTCCCGCTGTCGCGGGAGTCGCCCCGCGAGGGTCTCCTCGACGGGGGCAAATCGTCGTCGTCGTCGGACCCTCTAGAAACAAATCCAGTTCTACTGACGAGACTCTGTGGTCGAGTACCTTTCCTCGCTGATGTCGGACATGTCGCCGTATTCTATGGGCGACAGACAGACCGTGCAGAGATTCTCCAAGTCGTCGAAGCACTGCTGGCAGTAGACTCCGGGACAGGACGGAGTGGCGCACCGGATCGGCTTGATCTGGTCCGACTCCCGGAAGACCTCTCCGCAGACCATGCACGCCTCCTGCTTGTCCGACCCCAAACACAGCCGAAACAGTTTGCAACTGGAAAGAAAGCAATCACGAGAGCCTCGACAGTACTCTTCGGTACTTGAGCTTGGCCCTGAGGTACTCCTTCAAGGTGATCTTCGTGATTCCCTTTTGTCCCAGAACGGTGCGCCTCAGCTGTCTCCGCGCAAACTTCAAGAAGCTCAGTCTGGACCTCATGATGTGGTTGTAGAGCCAGATGGCGCGTTGCTTGGCGCGGACCGGGTGGTAGTAGCACATGATCCAGTGTCTGAGGCGCAGCCCGTAGGGTTCCAACAGGGCGAGGAACCAGCACAAGATCAAGAGCGTACCGATTTGGACGTAGCGGTCGTAATCGGGAGGGATCGGATTGGGGAGGCACGGTACCGTGTCGATCTCCAGCTCGGTACCCAAGGGTCGGAAGGCTTTGACGATGCTCTTGAGGAGGTCGGCCAGGAGACCTTCGCCTTCTATTCGCACGGTGGGCATGTTGGGGGCTGTGACCTTCGACTGGAACCGGCCGTGGTACCGGATCAAGTTCAGCACCCAGTAGAGGGCGTAGTCGACGAGCATGTGCGAGCACAGTTTCAAGGTGGCGGTGGCTAGGACCACGGCGCTCTGCGCCAGCTTGCGCTTCTCGGTCTTGACCAGGCGACAAGAACTAATCTGGAAATCGCCGCTGGATCACAGCATCAAGGGATTGAGACGGGATTACGGTGATGTAGAGCTTGCGCTCGCGGTGGTTCAAAGGCAGCACCGTCTCGCGCCCCAGCTTGGCCCTCTGCAGGTCGATCTCTCGGAAGTCTCGAGTGACGTATTTGTTGTCGAAGCGCTCGCTAGTCAAAAACTTGAATCTGTAGTGGATGACTCTGCAAGGAACAAGCAGTCACTTTGAGAAGCGCTTGCGTCATGCGTACTTGACAATCAAAAACACGAAGAAAAAACTGGTGAGGAAGCTGACGAAGTCGAAGAACATCGCGAGCGCCTGCGTCCTGTCCTTGATCTCGTCGACTATCCCGGTCGCCACCTCCGAATAGGATTTGGAGGCGTTGGTGTGGAAGTGGAACGAGTGGGAGAACTTTATGCGGACGTAGAACATGGTCCTGACGTGTCGGATGAAACTTTTCACCTCTGAACAATTAATTCGATTAGGGAGCGACACAGTTTCGCCGTTTGTCGATACTTCTGACCACCACTCCGATTATGGAGTTGCTGATGAAGTCGACCAGCATGCACACGTAGTCGAAGATCTTCACTATGTAGCAGACGGACTGGATGAGGTAGACGATCGAACAGAGCCAGTTGAACCAAGGACCCAGCTTCGCGTTGCAGTCCTGGATGGCGCTGTCGAAGACGCGAGTGCAGCGCTGGAACGGAGTGCCCAGCTCTTTGTTGCAGATGTTGAGGATCTTGCCGAGGAACTGGAAGGCGGCTTTGATCACCTTCACTGAAAACAGTTCTCATTTTGCGGACTCGACTAAACCAAAGTAGACGAAGGAAAAGATTCTCAAGGAGAAAATGAAACATTACGGAGAAATTACTCTTAGGAATGAATGACGAATGATAACGTTTCTGGAAATGGTGTATCAGCTTTGGACCATCTGAGAATATCAGATTTGAGAGGAAAATCCATTTTGAAGTGTTGTTTCAACAATAAATTTGTGACTCAAGAGGTGTAGATTTTGTGTGGAAAGCCGATAAAGAAATTCTTAATAGATTGATAATCGTTTTATCAGAAACCGTCCTTTCTAAACAAAAAAACAAGAGTCTTTCTCTTTATTTTGGTTTGATAAAAAATTGTGATGCCCCAAATATCGAAAAATAAATTTGACATTTGACAGCGTGCACCACGCACACCACTTACGGCCTCCTAGATATGATATAATTTATAATATAAGCAATAACCATAGATGATATTACGATAGACTTTTATTCTATCCGGCCGTGCGTATTCGTAGTTCAAAGCATTATTTTTGTTTTCTATGGTGCGCTGTGGCACGGTGCATGGTTGGTTGCCTACTCACATTAATTTTTTTAATAAACACATTGTTTTGCCATCCATGCAATTAGAAAACAAGAACAATGGAAACTAGACACTGTAAAATTTAATAAAAGAGGTACTGCAACGATTAACAAGGGTTTCATTGCTTGATTTGAGAATAAATAAGTATGCAACCAATATTACACATTTTTGTGCTTTCAAAAGAGGGAGATAAATTAATGTGATTTCAAAATCACAAAGATTTTGCTGCCGCAGGGCCGGATTAGAAAGAGACTTGTCTAGGAGGTCGTGACACCACTTAACCTAACTTTTTATTTTCCCACCGATCAAAATTGTGCAGCGTTGCCACGTGTATTTTCGAGGCAAATTTTGGTGACGGTGTATTTTTGACATTTGAAGATATTCTAGTTCTAGTAGCAGCACTAGTGCTGGCTCTACTCACGTATGGCCATGATGACCCTTTTTATTTTCAAGAGTATCTCTTTGATCTTCTTGACGATGGCTTTTATGGTCTTGACCACGTTCTTGATGGCGTCCCTGATGGCGTAGAAGGGCTTCTTGATGACCTCGATGATCTGCCTGACGGCGGATTTGAGCTGTTCCTGTCCGCAAGCCAGCGACTCGCTCAGCACGCCCATGTTGTTGAGGGTGTTCTTGGCGGGCCCCGTGATGGCCAGGATGAAGGCGTAGGCGAGGAGCGCCTGCCGCCCCCTCTTGGAGAAAAACTGTGGCAGCGTCAGGAACACAATGCACCTAACAAAAGCCGAGACAGATGAGCGACGGTCTCATTGTGGCCGCTAATTGCGCAATTAGCATTCAAATTGGACCTGATGTAGCGGCTGAAGGCGAGCCCCAGGATGAGGACGCTCCCGGAGACCGAGCACATCATCGTCGCCGTCGACAGCTTGAAGTTGAGCTGCACCACGAAGAACATGAAGAACACGTAGGTCAAGAAGAAGCCGCCGACGAAGCCGAGCACGCTCTTGGCGATGTAGTTCTCGAAGGAGCCGTCGCGCCGCAGCCGGTAGAAAAACCGCCGGCACCGGCTGTTTTCGGGAAGCGAACAGCAGCGTCTCACCCGGAGGCGGCAGTCGAGGCAGCAGTGGCGGCACCGCTGGCCCAAAGTCAGGCGGGGCTCCTCGTCGTGGAGGAGTTTGACGGCGTCGGACTTTTCCTTGGCGAGGTCCGACCGGAAGCCGCGGATGCGCAAGGCTTTGCAGAAGACCCGAAGATGAGCCATCTGACAGCGAACTGTCACGTAGGGTTGCCACGAGAACCGCAATTATACCGACGGAGCGTGTCGCGTCAAAACAAACAAATTAAAATGTGGGCTAAAAATGGAAGTACCTAAAACTTTTATTTTGCGAATAATAAATAATAAAAATACATTGTTTCTTGCGTCACTAGCGTCTGGTGGTCAAGTTTTAATTCTGCACGAGGCACTAAATATGAAAATGTGGGAAAAGTAAAGCAATAAATGTTGTTTCATTATCTTCTTCAGCTGTAGTCTTGTCAACGTTTTGCTTCACTGCTCGGTCCCCTCACGTCGCAGAGTGATAATACTTAGCCCGTGTCGCTCCTGAAGAACCAAGTTATCTAACACTGAAAGAATTTTGGAAATCGGTCCAGTCGTTCTCTAGTTTATCCGGAACATGCAAACATAAGCGAGATAAATTGTGTATGTTAACGTAAATATAGATCAGGTTTTTATTTGGTCGTGTTTATTCTAAAATTAGAATTTTTCTGTAGTAATACCACGAGAGCTTAAAATTAATCGTTAAAAACTCGAAGCTCGAGTGGTATTTAATTGGATTATTTTGTGCATACAATAGTACAAAGAATTCGAAATGAATGTGTCGCCTTTTATCGGTGTGATCGATTGAACGATAAAAAACACGATTGGTTGAGCAGAAACGGTGTTATCAAAATGTTATCGGGTGATAATGATACAAAAACTTGTTTACGGGAAAATTTTCGCTTTTCGACAAAACCCTGTTGCCTAGAAATTTGTCACTATGAAATTGCAAGATCAGAGGTAGAAGATTATTTAGGGAAACAAAAAGTTCGAGTGGAATTCGATTAGATCATTTTATGATTCTTCACTAAAAAAGACAAAATTTTAGTTTTATTTTGTACTTGTTACAAACGACTATAGAATCATTCAGGTTCCTCAATAAGGACTCAGTTATTTTTTACTAAAAGGAAAGGTATTCTTCTGCAGTTTAATCAACTGAGTAAATAATGAAAACAAAAATGATAACTGTCAAAATCATTTTAATGCAAAGCTCAATGTGTAAATCATTTTCATTGAGACAGTTAACAATGTTGTTGTTGTTATTATTGTTATCTACTATTTATTGCAACGCGATTGTTGAATAAATATTCAAATAAAACAATTTCTGGATAAAAAAAAAGAATATTTTATTCAAAAAATAGAAATTACACCAAAACGGCTGGAAATAGACATGAAATAGACATACATAATGTTAATAAAAGTGTCCTTAAAATTAAATTTTACATTTATATTTAGCGTCAGAAATGGTATCGGGCCTTCAAATAAATATATATTTTCGACATTTTTTTATTATCAACTTTGAAAAATTGTAGTAGGCGTATGAAACATTAAAAAAATGTCACTAATGTCGCAAAAGATCGGCCAAACCTTTAGAAATTCAATGAAAAAAAAAACATTGTCTTTTTCCAATGGTTCAGGAGTTATACATTTTTTAATGAAGCCCTGCAACTCCGCTTTTTTGCGAAAAAGACAGGTCAAAAACGATGACAGATAAGTGTTGACAAGAGGACGTTCTGAACTCAAAATTTGAGGTAGAATCCAAATATGAAATCAAAATGGGGCGTTTCTACAAAAAAAAAACCAAAGATGGCGTCGATTTCCGGTCTTTCTGGAAGTGTCGCCATTTTGAAAATATTTGATTTGAACTTGGAGCAGTCGATTTTACTTTTAGTCGGCTACCAATTTTCACATTATGTAATACCATTTTGGGAAATCAGGAAGTTTCTACATGCTACGTGAATCACCCAATAGAAATTGGCATTACAAATTTTGTTTCTATTTTTGATCAGATAAAGCAGTACAACACGTTTTATTTGATCTTCCTTGATCAAACATTTTTTAGAAAATCGAATCACTATTTTCTGATATGAAAAGAATGTAAATATTTTAACAATAATTAATTGATAATCGATAAATACACGAAATTATTTAATTATCAGTTATGACATTTATTTTTTTAATCTAATCTAATCTAGTTTTTCCATTTTATCATGTTTGTCTTAAATTTACTTGGAAATTTTCTGATAAAGTGTACTGATAAAGCAACTGAATTGTAGAATTATTTGTTATGTCGTGAAAATCATTTAAAAAAAATAATAATTTTCAATTAGGAGTCACGTGTTATTACGTCATGGCAAACGGGCCAACAAAATAAGGAATAGCTATTGTGAATAAATGAAAATTTCTGTCGCTGTTTAAAAAAGGGACACGGCAACGAGGCCGGCTTCAGTTATTATTACAGTACTATTATTAATCTTATGTAATCTTTACAATATGATTCATGTTTTTTTTATAAAAGGTAATACCAGAAGTAACAATCAATTACGATCATAATACAGGGTATCCACAAATGATTGTCTGGTCCAGCTTGCTATGAAAACTTGTCAAGTTTTGAATGTGCCGCTTTATATGTAGAATAAATTCGACACTGAATGTCACATTTTCAGGTTAGGTTGTTGGTTTTTAACCAGAGACAAGTTTCAGCTGTGTTTTGGCTAACATCTAAAAATTGGGCATCTGTTTCGAGAAGGCGGCAAAATAATATTTTTTCCAACGCTGGCTTGATCCGACAATCATTTATAGATACTCTGTGTTATAATGTAATTCATTTTTCAAGTCCACTCTAGGACACCTTCCCCTAACACACGGTATAGCGAACAAGTGGAGATTTTAATTAGAATCGTTTAATTTTTTCTTCAAAGTCACGTTGTGGGTTGACCTTAATCCGTTAACGAGAAGAAATCAATTGATAATTATCTTCAAAGAAATGAATTAGAATTTACAGTCGATTTCCCGGTTTCAGATTTTGTCCTCTCCGGCACTTGCGAAAAATTAAATTTCTTCTGTATCAAAATTTTTTTAGCAAATTAGCCACACCAGATAATTTTGTGGACAATTAAAAATCGTCGCGGTTGCATTAACGAAGCAATTATCCAGGAAGTGCACAGATTGCCTTACTCCAAAGCTCCGTGAAACAAAGCCAATAATATTTTCCTGAAACGGAGTGGAGGGAAGCCTTATATAAAGCACGTTGTCACTTGTTGATAGCATTTGGCTTCGGTATTCTTACAGTGGTGAGTTTGCCAGCAGGGTGAGTCCCACCCCGTCCCCTCTCCCCGCTCGTCGCATTTTTTCCGAAATCGCGTCCACTTTTTCGAATTAGAGTTCGCGAAAAGGGCAAGTCTGAGCGAGTAGTTTTAGTGTCCCCCTCGCTAATTCCGCAATAAATGAGATTAGCCAAAGCTCCCCGACTCCCGAAAAGCTAATCCGAAACCTGTGCAGTGTCAACGGAGGATTTACTCGAGTTTCACCTGTTTTCAGCACTTTTCCGAAATCGACATGGACGCCCAGGAATACCGAGTCAGGGGTAAGTGCCACCCCTCCCGGATCATAAATGTCGCAGCTAACAATAATATACTGCTCAATAAGAATTTTACGAAACTGTAAAGCAGACGATTGAATCTTCGATGCGTTTAAATCTCAATGTAGTTGCTCGGACGATTTGCAAGATGACAACGACAAAATAAAGGAAATCAATAAACATGGTTAAAAAGAAGCAGCTGGAATGGAAAAAATCCTTGTTGAAAATATTTTAGTAAAGTGGATTTTTGAAAATCAAGTCAATTTTTTTCCTCAAAAACCGGAATTTGAAATACTTAAGAATTCTAAAAAATTTTTTTGTTCGACACTGTCAGAATTTGAGAATTTTCTCCTGTGTGAACGGATTTTGATAAATTTGACAACTTGTCAAAACGAAACGTGAAGCTAATTTTAAAGATTTTTAGCGATTTGGAGCCTTTAAGGGGCTCGTCGAACAAAAAAACGTTGTATTCAACTCGTTCTTGTGTAATTTAGGCTTTTTTTGGCTCTCGTGGACCTTTAAAACTCTCGTTTCACTCGAGTTTTAAACTGGTCCACTCATGCCAAAAAAAGCCAAAATTACAAACGAACTCGTTAAATAAATAACTATAATTTGTCTCAGTATTTTCATTTTGAAAATTGTGCAATTAAAGTATTTTGAAAAAAGCTTCTAAAACAATCAAATTTTGAAGTTTTACCTTTTTAGCGTGTTCGAGATAACATTTTTGTATTTTTAAATCCAAAATTTCAAATAAACAAATAAAAACTTTTTTTTTTACATTTTTTTCAAAATTTGTCTCACCAAAGAGCTACTGAGCAATTGCTGTTTTACCCTAGTTGAAAATATTTTAATAAGAAATTAGATTTCAAAAATATTTTAAATTTGGATTCTATCCACTCAAAGATTGATAGTTTACTCTCTTCTCCCTTTTGTTTTTTTTTTTCCAAAACGCCTGCAAATCTCTGTCCTTTCTCACGTTCGTCTTTCTCTCATTCCCCTTTCATATTTTTCTTTTTTTTCTTTTGCAAAACTCATTTTGAAGTTCCTTTCCCCTTCTTACATTTATCTTTCACAAAACTGTCTTAACCTTCTGCCCCCTTTTGCACTCCTTTTGCCCTATTCTAATTTTTATCTCTTTCTTTCGCAAAACTCCTTTTGCAATTGGCTGCCCCTTCTTATGTTCGTCTTTGGCAAAACTCCGTTAGTAACTCTCATTCCTCTTTTACGTTTTTCTTTTGCGAGACTCTTTTTTCCCTCTTCTCCTTCTTTCGCTAAACTCTCTTTCCTCTTTTACATTTTTCTTCTGGAGGATTTCTTTGACTCTTTTTTCTCCCATTTACTTTTATCCTTTTGCAGAACTCCTATTGCAATTCTTTTCCTCTTCTCACATTCATGTTTCGCAAAAACTCTCTTTCTTCTGTCATATTTTTCTTTTACGAGATTTCTTTTGCAATTGTGCAATTAAAGTATTTTGAAAAAAGGTTCTAAAACAATCAAATTTTGAAGTTTTACCTTTTTAGCGTTTTCGAGATAACGTTTTTGTATTTTTAAATCCAAAATTTCAAATAAACAAATAAAAAAATTATTTTTTTTGACATTTTTTCAAAATTTGTCTCACCAAAGCAGCAGAGCTACTGAGCAATTGCTGTTTTACCCTAGTTGAAAATATTTTAATAAGAAATTAAATTTCGAAAATATTTTAAATTTCGATTTTATCTACTCAAAGATTGATAGTTTGCTCTCTTCTCCCTTTTGTTTTTTTCCAAAACTCCTTCTGCAAATCTTTGTCCTTTCTCACGTTTGTCTTTCGCAAAACTCCGTAAGGAACTCTCATCCCCCTTTCATATTTTTCTTTTGCGAGACTCTTTTTTCCTTTTTTTCTTTTGCAAAACTCATTTTGAAATTCCATTCCCCTTCTCACATTTATCTTTCACAAAACTCCCTTAACCTTCTTTCCCCTTTTGCACTCCTTTTGCCCTATACTAATTTTTATTTCTTTCTTTCGCAAAACTCCTTTTGCAATTGACTGCCCCTTCTTATGTTCGTCTTTGGCAAAACTCCGTTAGTAACTCTCATTCCTCTTTTGTTTTTCTTTTGCGAGACTCTTTTTTCCCTCTTCTCCTTCTTTTGCTAAACTCTCTTTCCTCCTTTGCATTTTTTTACATTTTTCTTCTGGAGGATTTCTTTGACTCTCTTTTCCCATTTAGGTACTTTTATCCTTTTGCAGAACTCCTACTGCAATTCTTTTCCTCTTCTCACATCCATGTTTCGCAGAAACTCTCTTTCTCCTGTCATATTTTTCTTTTACAAGATTCCTTTTGCAATTGTGCAATTAAAGTATTTTGAAAAACGGTTCTAAAACAATCAAATTTTGAAGTTTTACCTTTTTAGCCTGTTCGAGATAACATTTTTGTATTTTTAAATCCAAAATTTCAAATAAATAAATAAAAAAATCTTTTTTTTGGCATTTTTTCAAAATTTGTCTCACCAAAGTCGCAGAACTACTGAGCAATTGCTGTTTTACCCTAGTTGAAAATATTTTATTAAGAAACTAAATTTCAAAAATATTTTAAATCTGAGTTCTATCTACTCAAAGATTGATAAATTTTTAAAAAATTCATGATTTTTTTAAAATTCAGCATTGGAGATTCTCAATAATTCCAAAAATCTTCATTTTCATTAGAATTTGAATTCTGAAAGATGTCAGTGCAAGTAAATTATTTTGGAAAAAATCCTGCAAAATAAAAATTTTAAGTTTTAGGATATTCAATGAAAGAATTATATCAATTCGACGCCCCGTGTTAGAAAAAACTGAAATCCACGGCTGTCGGCCAATCACATCTCTTGTATTTTCATTCTATAACGGCAGATCGCCAATCGGATGCGTTTATGAACAATAAGTTGCGTAGCAACCGTTTAACGAGGCACATTCTAACTGTCAAATATTAAAAATTCAATTAAATTTACTTTTGAAAGATTGTTTTTTCTTAGAAGAAAGTATAGTCTTCAACTTGCGTATGATGGCTATTATTCACTCGGATGATTCCACCACTCGCTTACGGCTCGTGTTGCAATTTCATCCTCTTTTTTTGCCAAATCTACTCTAGCTAATTTAAAATTTGAATTGAATTTTGAAGTTTCTCTATTTGAGCTTTTGAAAGTGAAAATTCCACAAAAACAAATGCTGCCTTCAGTCCAATTTTAGAAATTTTGAAAAACTTGACTTAACCCCCCAAGGTAAGGAAATGGTGGACTACATCGCCGACTACTTGGAGCAAATCCGCGACCGGCGCGTCTTCCCCGACAAGAAGCCCGGCTACCTGCACGACTTGATCCCCGCGAGCGCCCCCGTGGAGGGCGAAACCTGGCCCGACATCTTCGGCGACATCGAAAAAGTGATAATGCCGGGGGTGACCCACTGGCAGAGCCCCCACATGCACGCCTACTTCCCGGCCTTGACCAGCTACCCCTCCATGCTGGGGGAGATGCTGTCCAACGCCATCAACTGCGTGGGCTTCACTTGGGTGAGTCCCCTCTGGTCGTTTCTTCGACTGACTCGTGCTTCCAGGCCTCCAGCCCCGCCTGCACCGAGCTCGAGATGATCGTGATGAACTGGCTGGGCAAGATGGTCGGTCTTCCGGAGGAGTTCCTGCACCGGAAGGGCGGCAGCGGTGGCGGCGTCATCCAGGTGAGAGGGTTCTCCGGGTTGCGGACGAGTCGTGGCACGCTGCTTTCAGACCACCGCGAGCGAGTCCACCCTGATCAGTTTGCTGGCCGGGCGCTGGCGAGCCATCAAGAAGCACAAGGAGTCGCATCCCGACGCCGAAAACGGAGAAATCAACGGCAAACTGGTGGCTTACTGCTCGGATCAGGCCCACTCCAGCGTGGAAAAGGCGGCGCTGATCGGTTTAGTCCACATCCGGTACGTGGAGTGCGACGAGAATCTGTCGATGCGCGGCCCCGACCTCCTCCAGGCCATCAAGAAGGACCGCGAGCTCGGCTTCGTTCCGTTCTGGGTGAGGGAGTTATCGCTGTCTCGCGTTTCCACACAAATAACTAATTGGGGAAATCTTCTTAAAAGCGATCCGACTACAAATCCCCCAGGA
The DNA here is from genome assembly GCF_963966145.1 of Tenebrio molitor. Lineage (NCBI taxonomy): Eukaryota > Metazoa > Arthropoda > Insecta > Coleoptera > Tenebrionidae > Tenebrio > Tenebrio molitor. Next base: position 1,157,941 of record NC_091047.1, read on the forward strand.
CGCAATTAATAACAACATCCGATTTGTCCGCCGGCGGAGATTTACTTTCTTTGCGTAGGTCTGCGCCACCCTGGGGACGACAGGTGCTTGCTCCTTCGACGCCCTCGACGAGATCGCCCAAGTCTGCGCCGACGAGTTCCTGTGGCTCCACGTGGACGCCGCCTACGCCGGGAGCGCCTTCATCTGTCCCGAGTACAGGGTATGGCTGAAGGGCATCGAGAGGGTCGACTCGATCGCCTTCAACCCCTCCAAGTGGCTCATGGTGCACTTCGATTGCACCGCCATGTGGTACGTGCAAACTGATTCTTTTCGATACATTTTTGATAACTCTTCGACTCAAGGGTCAAGAACAGTCTGGCTCTGCACGAGGCCTTCAACGTCGAACCCGTCTACCTCCAACACGAATACTCAGGTTTATTTTACCCAAAGTGTGACGATAACGAATCTAAAAAAGAAAATTCGCTCTCAGGTCTTGCGATTGACTACATGGTAAAGATGATTTTTTTCGCGTTTTGTTCAGTTTTTAGGGCGGTTAGGTTCTGTTTCGGTTTTTATTTCTTCCTCTTTCGATTCTAGCACTGGCAGATTCCTTTGAGCAAAAGATTCAGAGCTCTCAAGCTCTGGTTCGTCATCCGCAACTACGGAATCACCGGATTACAAAAGCACATCAGAGAGGTACGACTCGGATTTTTTTCTTTTGAAAAACTCTTTTGCAATTCCTTCCCATTCATCTTTCGCAAAACTCTTCTAACTCTCTTTTCCCTCTTATATTTTTCTTTTGCAAAACTCCTGCAATTCTTTTCCCCTTCTCACATTCGTTTTTCACTAAACTTCGTTAGTAAATCACTTCCCCTTTTACATTTTTCTTTTTCAAGACTCCTTTTGCTCTCTTCTACACTTTACTTTTTTGTTTCTCCTTCTAACATTCGTCTTTCGCAAAACTCCGCCACTAACTCTCATTGTCTTCTTACGTTTTTCTTTTGCAAAACTCCTTTTACAACTCCCTTCCCTTTCTCAGATTTCTCTTGCACAAGACCCTCTACTCTCTTTCCCCTTTCACAATTTTTTTGCAGGACCCTTTTGCTCTTCTCTCTTTTCCTTCCTTTCCTTTGCAAAACTCCTTCTGCAATTCCTTTTCCGTTCTCACATTCGTCTTTCCCAAAGCTATCTTTCTCCATTCACATTCTTCTTTTACGAGATTCCTTTTACTTTCTTCTCCCCTTTCTTTTTTTCCCTTGCAAAACTCCTTTTGCGATTACTTTCCATTTCATCTTTTAGAAAACTCTCTTTTTCCTTTTTTATATTTTTCTATTGCAAGATTCCTTTTGCCCTCTTTTTTCTCTGCTTTTTTTTTCTTTTTCAAAACTCCGTCTTTCAGAAAACTCCATCAGTAATTCTCATTGCCCTTTTACATTTTTCTTTTGCCGGAATCCTTTTGTTCTTAGTATTTCTCTTCCCCTTTTCACATTCATCTATCACAAAACTCTCTCAACCCTCTTTTCTTTTTTACATTTTTCTCTTGGAAGACTCCTTTTGCCCTCTTTTCCATCTTACTTCTTTCTTGTCTTTTCTCACGTTCGTCTTTCGCAAAACTCCATTAGGAACTCTCATTTCCCTTTTATATTTTTCTTTTGCGAAACGATTCTTTCCTTCCTCTCCCTTTTCACAAAATTCTTTCTCCTTTTACATTTTTCTTTTGTAGGATTGCTTTGCCTTTTTTTCCCGTTTTCCTTTTTTTCTTTTGCAAAACTCATTTTGCAATTCCTTTCCCTTTCTCACATTTATCTTTCACAAAACTCTCTTCACTTTCTTTCCCCTTTTGCACTCCTTTTGCCCTATTCTAATTTTTATCTCTTTCTTTCGCAAAACTCCTTTTGCAATTGGCTGCCCCTTCTTATGTTTGTCTTTGGCAAAACTCCGTTAGTAACTCTCATTCCTCATTCCAGTTTTTAATTTCTAAGAATCCTTTTGCCCACTTCTTCCACTGCTTTTTTTTCCAAAATTCTTTCTGTAATTAGTTTCTGCTTCTCAAATTCTTCTTTCGCAAACCTCTGTTAGTAACTCTTTTCTTCCTTTTACATTTTCCTTTTGAAAAACTCCTTTTACAATTCTTGTCCCCTTCATTTTTAGTCTTAAGTCTCTTTTTCCTTTTACAATTTTACTTTGCATGGTTAATTTTGCTCTCTTCTCCCTTTTTTCTCCTTCTCTTTTGACGTACCTATTGCAGGGAGTGCGTTTGGCGCAGACCTTCGAAGCCATGGTCCAGTCGGATCCCCGGTTCGAGATCCCCGCCAAGCGCCACCTGGGCCTGGTGGTGTTTCGCTTGATCGGCGACAACATCATCACCGAGACCCTGTGGAAGCGGATCAACTCCCGGGGCAACATCCACTGCGTCCCGGCCATCCTCAAGGGCAAATACGTAATCAGGTTCACGGTGACGTCGCCGCGTACCACCCTCGGCGACATCGTCAAAGACTGGAAGGAGATCAAGGCTGTGGCGAACGACGTGCTGCAAGAGCTCAACCCTCCCGGGAGATCTCGAGTCCCCCTCGCCGACACCAAGAACCGGAACGAGAACTTCGGCACCAGCTTGCTCCTATCGAACTCCCCCATGTCCCCGAAAATCGTCAACGGGAGCTTCGCCGCGATCTACGACCAGAGCGACGTGATCGAGCAGTTCTGCAAGACCATCAAGCTGAGGCTCAACGCGCAAAACAGTCCTGGTAAGGGAGGTGGATGTGTCGAAGGGCCAAATTCATATTGTATTTGCTTTGACAGCGATGCGGAGACGCATCAAGGGGATTTTGATGTCCGGCAAGCAATTCTCGCTCGACTCCCGTCTGGACTTGTTTCACGGGATCGAAACCGGGACTCCTAGTCCCAGCGAGGGACTTCCTCCCCTGGAGGACCGCAACGAGAGCGAGGACAACGGGAGCAACAACTCGCCGAACGAGTTTTCTCCAAACGACGAGTTCCTCCAAGTGCCAAGCGTTCCAAAGCAGAAACGGTCCAAATCCGTGGACCATCAAGTACCGATCTCGATGCAAAAGGAAGAATACGAAGCTTGCAAGAAGTGCGGACACCAAGTGGTCCGACGCGGCAAATAAGAAGCTCCCGGAAGAATACTCGCCAAAACTAGTGCATCCAATAGAAATATGTGTTGTAAAAATTAAATGAATCTCGTATTCTAGAAAATTGTCTCTACTTTAAGGAAAAGTAGTTTTGCTGCTGTGCTGTGCAATAATTTAGGTCCTTAACGAAGTTATCCTTTAGAGTTAAGTCTAGATGTATGTCGTGCATGGAAATCAAATACATTGATGTTGCAACTTGTCGTCTTAGTTTTGTGACAAACCGGAACTGCAGTTTTAGGCAAGGCCATCTCAATCAAAAAGCTACGCTTTTGAAGGCCGTTTCAGTGTCCAAGACAATTGTTACTGCAGAGTGGCCATGAAAACCAAAGAAGACAGAACTTTGTTGCGCGCCCTCGGTGGCCGATTAACGAATCAAAGCTACAATATTAAATTGACAGCAATTTATAAACATTGGCGGCAATTTAAAGCAATACCCTTCTATTTTACAAAATAGATAAAATGGTAAAAGCGTGTTTCATTTGTGGGGCAAAAGATATTCGCTGAAACCAGTTTTAGATAATATAATTTGTCAAGAAAAAAACAGATTTATTAAAGAAATGTGCAAATCAGAACAAACCACTTTGCGGAAAAATATTAAAGTTATAAATTGTTCTAACCTACCTCGTGTTATGATTTCATGTTTTTTTGCAATTATAATTTATTAGTATTTTGCTAGTCCAGAATGCATCCAAAATAAGCTCGGATCTTGGATATTTTATAGCATTCATGTTTTAATTGATGTTTTAAGCACTTAACCTCAAAGTAAACAGTCTAAAAAGTCCATGGCTTACTAAAATTCACAGCTAAAATTGATATACTTTTCCGTCTCTATGGAAAAAGACTCAATCGACTTTGCGTTCGAAATCGGTAGATGGAGCGCAAAAAGGTTTTGCTGCCGGAAATGTCACAGAAACAAAGTTTATATGGAAAAAATCGAAAATTGAAACGGCCTCAAAACGTAGCTTTTTGATTCAGATGGCCTTGTTTGAGCATGGCCTACTAATACTAAATGTGAACTGCGCTTCGGTTATTAATAAGCGACGCGTAGTTCAGATTTAGTAGGCCATGGTTTGAGGGAAAGCTGAGCGCCCTCTCGCGACGAAAATTAGAGGTGTAGAATTAACCTAAAATGTGAGGAACGGGCGAACTGGTGATAAAAAATGATTGAAGAAGCTGGGAGGAGTGGAGTGAGTGATGAGACATTAAATAACGAACATTTATTATTTTTTACAATATAGTAGGACATAGTGAACCGTTCTGTAATAATTTGAAAAATCCGTTATCACACTGAATGTAAAATCGAAAAAGAAGCGAACAGTCTTTACACACACGAAGAGATAGATAGATAGATAGATAGAGAGAGAGAGCTAAATTCCACGTGATCGTGGAGACAATTTGGCAACTTTGTACAATGGAACAAAACGTGAAAAAAAGTACAAACGCCACTCGAACCTAAGTATACCAACTTAAATCTAGAGTTTATTTTATTAAAATAGACTTTATCATACAATAATGCACATAGAGGGGCACAGATATGCGAAACTGGACGAATTTCGAGATACAACAACATGATCCGAAGCTGCGGCTCGATAATTACAGCGATTACTCAGCGATTAGGCTTCGACCGATCAAAATTCGATTCTTAATTTCTTCCACGCGGAATGGAAGTTATCACAATCAGTAATACGGTGCCTCGCAGCGTTCAAACACTTGTAAATATGTACTTAATTCTAGAGATAAATAGAGCAACATCACTAGAGATCTGAAGTAAGTATAGAAAGCTCGAGACCATGCAACTCTAACCTACAATTTCGTAAAAGTTGATTGATTGATTGATCGAGTGCGATATGAAGATTGTGCATTGACAGGATCGGGCTTTGTAGTATCAAATGAGTCTTTGGTTTGGTGTTTGCTTTCCGTAATAATGAAACAACTGAACCGGGAGTCGTCGGGCTATTGCGTCGTTTTACAAAAATATCATCGATCGTGTTGCCCCCTACCTACTACTTCCAATGAAATCACAGCGATGCGAAATTTCCCTTAAAAAACGATCATGATTAATATTATCAGAATTGAGAGACTGATGCACGATTTTGTTTTCATTGTTGCAGTCACGCGCTACCAAATCGACAACAATATTGGTGTCACAATAATCTAACATTAAATTTGACCCTAATAGTAATTTTTTTATAAACTCCTGAAACTTGTGCTAACATGATAAATTGGCATCTCGTCGCGGCGCTCCTCCCAATCGCGTCTATGCCGACGCCTCCTCCTCCTGATTATGTTTGGCGATCGCCAGCAGGATCATCGTCAACTCCTTCTTGTTGATCTTGCCGTCTTGGTTGTAGTCGACGCCTCGCAGGATCGTCTCCTCGAAATCGAGCAAGTCCTGAGCGTCGTAATCCTGCAACAAGCGAAATTCGCAACGGAACCAAATCCCACCCCGGCGACCAACCTTCTTGACCAGCTCCAGCAGGTCCTTCAGGAAGCCGCGCAGCTCCTCGTTCTCTATTGTACCGTTATTGTCCTGAAAACGGAACCACCACATTAGCGAATTCTCGAGCAGCGCCCAAACATCGCCAAACCAGTAGAGCCTCTTAAATAGTTGGTCGGCGCTCGGGCGCTAGTGAGATGCAAAAACAGGCGCCAAATTTGAATTCGATCTACTGTTTTGGAGATTTTGCGCGAAATGTGTAGCGATTTCGACGGTAAAGTGACTCACCCTGTCGTACAAAGCGAAAACTCTCTCGATGTCATCCTTGGTGAGCTTGGTGGCTCCCTAAAGTAGCACAGAATGAGATAAATTCGGCGTAAACGGAGACGCAACAGTAAATATGTTGTATGTACTCCTGTGATATGTATGTTGTCGGAGAGGATGATAGGTGGAAGAGATGCGAGAGAGAGAGAGAGAGGTCATGCACAAGCGTCGTCTACCTCTAACATGAAAGGTGTTTTGTTTACTTACTTCTATTCCTTCCTAGTTTAGCCACAAAGACAGACGAATAAAGCCATGCAAAAAGTTTATTCATTTGATTGTCTTTTATACGTTGAGTCGTTTAAAATTAGTCTAACGATTTACCACATTAACTGTCAAATTTAGACTTGATTTATTAGAGAGAGCTAGACTAGTGCCACAATAGAATAGTGCAAAATAGAGAGACTCGTTCTCTTTTAACAGTGTCGAGTGTGTTGGATCGTACACTTATCCATTGCTCAAGTGTCGTTCACACGAACTTTGTGTTTTGACACCATCTGGAAAAAAATGCGATCGGTACCTCACTCACCTTGAAGACCTGCCTGCAGAGAAAATTCTCTTTGACCGGGAGCAACCTGCAAAGAACACACCGATCAGACCGACACCCGCACCCCCAGGTCCCCATACTTGGCCATCTCCGAGAGCTGCAGCCGGCCGTCCTTGTTCGAGTCGAACACCTGGAGCTGCAAGAGACTCATCAACTTGCGAACGCTCTCCCGCCGGATACTTTACCATCGTGTCGGTGTACTCGATCAGCTTGTCCTCGGACACGTCGTTGATCTTCTTCGCCTCCTTCAGCAGGTCCCTGAGAAAGTTCTGAGAGATGTGATTAGTGGTAGCGTGTCGGTCGCCGAGCTCCTTACCTTGAGCTCGTCGGCCTCGATGTAACCGCTGCCGTCGGTGTCGTACTCGCGCCAGATCTGCAACAGAGCGATCAGACCCCAAGCGCGACCCGCCGAAGGTTACCTTCATGAACTCCACGCTGGATTCCAGCGGGTTGTCGAAGCGGAAGAGCAGCAGGAAGTTCTCTTCCATCGGCAGCAGCTGGGCCAGCTGTAACGACACGCTTAAAACGTGGGGACTCCTCCGGGGGACTCACCTCGCGGATGTCGATCTTGCCGTCCTGGTTGTCGTCGTAGGCCTCCATGAAGCACGCCTTCAGCTCCACCAGCATGTCGTCGGACACGGCCTACGCAAGAAACGGTCACGAGACCATCGCGGACTTGGGGGTACTACTCACTTCCGGACCCACGTCGGTGGCGTTGGCGCTCGACACAAACTCCCTCAAGAACCCGTCCAACTCCGTCCCCTCGATGTAGCCGTTGCCTGAAATGGGTCAGAGAACGTCTCAAGAGCCGCGCCAATTAGTGTGAAAGGTGAAATATTGGTCGAGGCGCATTCTTTGCGTTTTTCTATCGGTGAGATCACTTTCACCGCAAATCCACACCGGTTTCTACTGGTTACGCGAGACAACTCGCGATCCCAACAAGGGAACATTCGCCCCCAGAGGGTGGCACAACCCGTCGCGGTCGGGAAACTTCCCTCGACAATATTTCAGGCGAAGGATAATCTCCGCCAGGATTAAATCTCGGGTCGCGTCCACTTCTGCCACAACGAGCCAGGGACAAAACAACTCCCTACTCACCGTCCTTGTCGTAGTGACTCCAGACTTCCATAAACTGATTTGCCGAAAGTTTCTTGAGTTCGCGGGAATGGGGGTCGCGATATTGCCTCATGAAGTTTGTTGCTTTTTCCAAGTTGAGCCGTTTGCTGTTAATCTGATCCGCCTGGGCCGTCATCTCTGCGATAATTCTGAGAAGAGAAAACAAGATTAGTGCTCCTGAGCCGATTTGGCGACGCCCACGCGCGATACTCTCCAAGTTTTTGTTGGCTCATCAAGCGAAATAGAAATCGGGTGGTAAATAACCATCAGACGGGATTACGTAAGCAATTTCTTCAAATTGGAATGGAATAGTTCGCTAATGGTGAATTTCGCGGTAACGTTGCGGCAGAGAATTCCTCTTAGTGGAATAATTATGGGACGTACGTCACGCGCGGGCGATCCGCACCCGCTCTCGATTCGATTTTCGCGGCACTTCCGCTTTATGTAGTCGGGCGGAAGTGCGACGCCGGTGAGATGCAAGGGCGCGCCAAATTCAAACCGGGAAACTTTAAATTTAGCATCGCCCTTTGCGAAAAAACTTGGTTCAATTCTGCAAGAGTTTACGGCACAGTTTGGAACGGTTTACGGTTGTTTAGCCCCCCCGGCCGCCTCGCAATCGATAAACAGACGCGGATGTGTGTTTTAGGGCAGGGTAAACGTTGCACAAGCCCCGAATCTTATCTGTTCCCGTCCAAAATAAAAGTGTTACGCCTTAATTTTTTGCGTCGACATGTCGCGCTTTCTACGACCGGTGCAGAATTAGCGATTTTGTGTTTGATTTATGAAAGCGATCGTTGCGAAATTCCAGGAGTCGCGGTTCCCGGAGCGCGGGGATTAACCGGCGGCACGTGATCGATTTGCATAAAAATGCACTCAGGTTCGAGGACGCGTCCGGAAGCGCCGAATTTCCGGGCGGAGGAGGCCCCATTTGCGCCCAGTTCCGTCCGTAAACCTTCTCCATTGTGTCGAGTTTCTTCAATTGATCGATCACGCTTCGGTTATTGATATTCTTTCGCACCGCTTGTAACCTTCACCTCGCCGCGACAAGACAAATGTGGTGCGGCATATAAAAGAGATTTAGAAATTATTTTGAAGCATTTAGTCCGTCGCAATGAAGGTGGTCGCAGCAGTCCTCCTGGTCGCGCTCGCCGGCCTCTCCGCGCAGCAGGTAATTGATTTTTTTCTCTTGGGTTGCGTCACGCTGCACCGATAATCATCGCGATTGTGATTTCGTTTTGCAACCGTCTAATGGCAACGACCGTTTCTCCGGCCCCGATATGTCAAAAGGTCATGCTTGTTTTGTCGCAGGATCCCGACGACCAGGCCAGAATCCAGAAGATCAAGAAGTACAGGGAGGAGTGCATCGCCGAGACCCAAGTGGACCCGGTGCTGATCGACCGCGCCGACAACGGAGACTTCACCGACGACCCCAAACTGAAATGCTTCTCCAAGTGCTTCTACCAGAAGGCCGGGTTCGTCGCGGAGAACGGGGACCTCCTCCTGGACGTGATCAAAGCCAAGATTCCCAAGGAAACCGATCGGGAGAAGGCGCTAGGGATAATTGACAAGTGCAAGGACCTGAAAGGAGCCGATTCCTGCGAGACGGTGTATCTCGTGCACAAGTGCTACTTCGAGCGCTCCTATCTCGACAAGAAGGAGCAGAACTGAAGGAATAAGAGAAGAGGGTCCTGGGCGCCATGAGGGACCACGTTTCGTTGTAGATTTTTTTAAATAGATTATTTTATAATTAATCCTTGTTTTTTCGTCACACCCCCAAATCACAAAAAACAAAATCGCTGTATTTAAACGAGCCCGGAAGTGACGCGTTAGTGAGATGGAGTATCGGCGCCAGTTCCAAATTCAAGGTCCCCCCCACTAGATTTTTTCTTCCAAGCTGTTGCAACTAGTGTCGTAATGAGCTCATCTGAAGCAAAATGTCACGTTATGTAACTCGACAGATGCAAAATTATTGTCTGGATTGTTCTCTTCCTATTTGGCAAGAGATTTCTCTCATGTCTGTATTGAATCCGCTCGGAACCAATCAAGCTGACGTTTTTAGAATTAGTCGGCCATAAAGTCGCCCTAATTGGAACAAACGACACGACACCGGATGTCCAACAAGTGTTCACTCGAAAACTAGTTTTTCTTAGTTTCCGGACGAGTCGTCGGATAGGCAACCATTTATACGGGTGCGCGTATCTGCAGTGTAATAACCGGAGGAGCCGGCGGGTGCACAGGACCGGCCCGGATCGATTCAGAGCCCCCCCGGTTAATTTATCGAGGCGCAACAGATTTATTTCGGGCGCGAACAAGATGATACCGGGCATCATCATTTCTTCCGCGTCTCCCTCGGCGTTGGCAGCGCTCCAATAAAGTTCCAGCGATGGCGGAGGGTATCACATCTGGCGGTTAGAGCTCTTTATCCGGTCATTTTATGGCGGAAGCGAAGAGGAACTGGCGGAAGGCCAGCCATGAATAATGATAACTCGTCTAATATCAATTTCGCCCCCGCGACTTCGCCCCAGATACAACTTCCAGGTGAGGTTGTTTCATTACAGCGACCACGATAAATCTAGGGGGTGGAGACGTGTCGCTCTCGCCACCCCTTGACTCGGGGGTGGATCCGGCAGAGTGGACTCGCTACCCGTTTTTAATTCCGCCTCTCCGAATTGCTCCTTTGTGGGGAATTTACGATTTCTTGCGCCGCCCCTGCTTATGGATATTTATGGAGGCAGAAAAATTCCGCCTCCGTAATGCGGCGCAATTACATCGCCCCGAGATCACTTAAAAGGGGTGAACGATTTTGGGTCGATCAAAAATTATCCGGCGGAGGCGGCGTTTTAATTGCCGTCGCGTCACTCTCCGAGGTATGGCTAATGTGCTTATGATTGTCGGTGGATTGCGCTCATTCAGCCAGGATAATCCGGTGACAGATAATTACAACGCAAGCAAAGTTAATCTGGGACGTTGTTCCCGCTTCCTGGACAATAATAATGGGAACAATAAAATCGTGACATGTCCACTTGTAGGATGTGAAATTACTAAAAAAATGTATGGCACCAGTGTGAATAGCACAAGTCCCGTGTTGGACCCTTGAGGACACTCCCAAATTGGAATGAAAGAATGAGGGAAATAATTCGCGGCTGCGAAGCAGGGTTATCATAAATGTTTCTTACGTCGTGGTTTTGTGATTTATGGTGTAAGGGTAGTAGATGAAATGGAGCACCCTCCGAAATGGGGTGGAATGATGAGTGGGCTCGTTCTGTCTTGGCAAGCAACAGTAAATACTTTTGATTTTAATAATATGCGACACTGTTTCCATTTGAAATTATTAAGCACCTCGAAGTCCCTTATTTTTAGGCAACCAAATATTCACCACTTTCATTTACTTTTGTGGTTTTGGGCGTCGAATTTCACAGCCAACTGCGATGCAAGAAACATTTATATAATCCTGAGTAATTAAGATTATTTTGGGATAGGTTTTGCCTTCGAGAAGATGCAGCTTGGCTCACCTTGCTCGGAAAGCATCTAGAATTTTAAACAAGTTGTAAATTGGTTGGAATTGTTTTAAGATCGCTTCTTTTATGTCGAGCTCGAGCCTCGCAAATAATTAGATCTTCGCAGCCGGCCGGCCAATTAAGTCGAAATTAGCATTTGGAATAGAAAAAAATTGGAAGCGAAATTGGAGCGGCTTTTATATGATAATTTAATCGACACAAATTGGCAACACAAATAAAACGCTTCGGCGGAAGGAAAGTGGGTCGCCGTCAATTTTAATATCGTCCCTCGCTTCGCACCCTCGAGCATAACTCACGTGCCCGAAGATCGGACAAACTGCACACCCCATTTTCGGGTGGCGCATCCCTTATCGATTTTCGCCGCGCAAAAAGAGAAACACCGTGAGTTCACCCTACATTTTTATTCAACTAAAAACTCACTACAACAAAATCAAGCGAGGCTGACGTGCGTCGGGCTGTTCTCGTAGTAGCACTTGATGGTGTCGAAGGCCGTCTCCTGGGGGGTGGCCTTCTTCACGGCGCACTTCTCGATCAGCTTGTCGGTCGCGGCTTCGTCCTTCAGCTCTGCGTTCAGCTTCGTCTTGAGCACGTCCTTCTGGATGTCGCCGGCGTCGTTCTGGAAGCCGGCCTTCTTGCTGAAGCAGAAGAGGTGCTCCTTCAGCTTGGGGTCGTCGGCGAAGTCGCCCTTGCGCGCCTTGGAGATCAGCTCTTGGTCGACGCCGCTCTGCGCCGAGCACTCCTTGTGGTAGGCCTTGATCTTCTCCTTTTGTTCGTCGGTGAGGGCCTGGGAGAGACGGTCAGTCACGGCCTACGGCGGCGCTCTACTCACCTGGACGGCGACGACGGCGAAGACAAACACCACGAAGACTTTCATGTTTCTCTGGCTGGGTTCGAACGGGTTCTAACCGGCACTAGCACTAGGTGGGCTTTTATACGGATCGGACGGAAGATGCCCGTGAGCCGCGCAAGTTCAAGGATGGAGACGCCGGAGGCGCGATTTTTCGGAGGAAATCGCTCCAGCCTCCGGATAATTACCGCCGCCATTTGCATTCGGATTGCATAATCGCTTCCTGCGATTGTGCACTTAATTGCACACGCATTTTGCTAATTAATAACGCGCAAGGCGCGCTCGGGCGCTAAACGATGACTCACCTGCTGCGGGAGTTCCAAGGGGATCCGCGACGGTCCTCTCCAATCTGAAACAAAGCGAAGTGCAAGGTTACAAAGGAATTGTCGCTCGCTCGGTGGACTTTGCACCACTTCTTCGACAACAAATCATCTCTCAAGCGCTCATTTCAATAATTCGGAGATTAATCCTTGAGTTACGTAACGCAGAGTAGCGGATTGAATTGTAGATCAAGTTTTTGTAGAATTTTTTTCGTGGCAATTAATTTTTATCCGCGCTTGTCGACGATCAAAGAACTTCACGTTTGGTGCTTTTCTTTGTCAGATTCGCTGAAAAATCGCGAGACCAGTCCCAGAGCCCAAGTAACCATGTCATGGTAACGCGAAGTTACGCTTGTACGATTTATGGTAATTTTCCTGTGTAAACAACCCAACTCCATAAATTAATTTGCGAAAGAAGAAATTAACATAGAAATATAAATTCTGCATTTGCACACACCGCTGGAACTCTTTGGGGACACGTGCCAGACGCCATCTTTGCGTTGGGACAAATCTGGCAAAATTTACCGAAATGTCCCCAAAACGTCGAAAACAAGTTCACGTTTTGGCCGCTGGCGCTGCTGTCATTTCAAACCAAACAAATCGTGACATTTTGAGATCAATTGAGAAAGAGATGTCACATCTTGCGAAATCTATGACAAATCGAAATGTTAAACTTATAAAAAGTTCTCATCAATTTTGTAATCTTGACAGTTGCAAATTTAACAAGCGCCGGTAGCTAGACCGAGAACTAGTTCACAAGCGGGATCCTATACTTCGTTTACTTCGGCCGTAGAGTATTAAAATCACGTGACAAGACAAGACAGAGGGCGGAAACAAAGTTCGGTGAAACGTTCGGTGCTCAATACAATCATACAGGGTGTTTCAAAATTCGCGAAATCCGAATTCAGAACGTTGATCACTTCAGTAGTCCAAATATGGAAATAAAAAAAAAATCGGGACTCCCCCCACAAAGATAAATTGGTCTGAAGGTGCACTCTTTGAACTGCGTTTTTTTCAAATGCAGGCTGAAAAGTTCAGTGTTTATTGTTATTTGTGGTGTAGATGATTGTGGGAAATAATAACGTAAAACAATTTTTTGAAGAATATGTAGCTTTACTTTGGAGTAACAAAATCTTAAATTTTTGTAATTTTTCTTAAAAATGGAACGGCAACGTAGCTAGAATAATATTTTGTCACTGCTGCTATGTAATGAACAAAGTTAAAGTGCTTATATCTTCTTCAGGAAGAGCGAATTTTTTTTTTCTAAGTATTTTTCGAGCTCCACTGGGTCCTTCCCTACCACGCTCTGAATTCGGAATTCGCGAATTTTGAGACACTCTGTATATTATTTATTCAGTTGATTCAGTATAATCGAATTATTTCCAGTTGAAACGCGACCACAGACCACACAATTAATGAATCGAATTAATTACTGGCAAAGTTGTTATCCCCAATTTTTTTCTTGAGGCATTCTAGTGTAAACATTTAAAAAAAAAAAGTTTTAATGAATTTTTCTTGAAGAATAAGTTTTGGAAAATGTGTCTTAAACTTTATCCGGAAATTCCCAAAATTGTAGAATTCATAATTGTTTTAAAAAAATGTTTATTGAAATGGTAGGCACGAAAAAATTTCAATATATTTTTTAGTTCTTGGTAACTTATTCGTTTATTTTTTTGAGATGAACAGAACTGTGGAAACATTCTATTCGCGGATGTACCTAATCGCTTATAATTTAATTCTAAGTAATTCAATTTGTTCGAAAAAATTTGTATATGTATTACATGAAAATCTTGATACATTTGTAAAGAAAAGATCTACAGTTTTATAATTGATCAAAATACCCGAAAGGAATAAAACATCCCCTCAACTGCCACTGCAGTTTGTTTCTTCGATCACTCGGAACGAGAGGCGGAGCCTCCAGCAGGCACTGCCCACTGTGCACGTGATTACTACACTCCTCCGGCGAACGCAGTATAGAAAAAATACTTTGCAATTTCCTCCACGTTTCGTTAACATTCCAAATGCAACATTGCAACTTTTGCAGTTCTCGCTTGATTACATCCCTTGCTGACAAGGGTGGAAAACACAGTCTAGCACGGTTGTGACGAGAATTTGTAATTTCCGGATCCGTCGTACGCGCCGAACGATGCAAATAAAATAAATGCGAGACGGACTCCGCCGTGAAGATAAAAAATTGTATCGCAATGTCTTGCGAGCAGAAACGTGACTGTCGTTGGGTTTGTCGGAAGTGATAACAATTTTTATTACGCGTACGACTAGCTGCAGTGCGCTGCATGTGCTGTGAGATAAAAAGAGTTGTTGTGGGCAGTGGCGTAGAGAATAAAATCAATTGAACCTGCAAGACATATTTGTCTCGAAAAATGAAATGTGAGAAGGTTACGCCACTGCTCAGGACGTCACCGTTTTTTCGTTTTTTAATTTATTTCAAGGCTAACGGGGAAATTCCAACCGCTGGAGACGCATTCTGCAATTTCCCTGTCAGGGTGCGTCAGCGAGTGACATGTCTTGGTTTTGATAAATATTGGAAAGTGACCCCGATGTCGCATTTTTTAATAGACTAGATGCCAAGCCAGACAACTTGATAATAAAATGGAAAATATTATTGTGAAGTCATGTTTTTTCCATTAGACGGATCGTAAAAACTTTACGGGTCATAAATTTTTGTATCAGTTTAATTTGGCGGAAGCTCGCTTTATTGTCAAAAAGCTGTTTCCTATTATAATAAACTTAATAAAGCACAACAGAAAACAAATCAACACATCCATCTGTAAAACAACAATCACTTGGTTC
This sequence comes from Tenebrio molitor, assembly GCF_963966145.1. Classification (NCBI taxonomy): domain Eukaryota; kingdom Metazoa; phylum Arthropoda; class Insecta; order Coleoptera; family Tenebrionidae; genus Tenebrio; species Tenebrio molitor. Next base: position 1,172,989 of record NC_091047.1, read on the forward strand.
CGGACAACGAGTCACGGACACTTGTCCATTGCTGCCAACCCTGGAAATAATTATCAGAATCGGAACGTCTAAAAATGAACACATGATTTGTGGCAAAAATTTGCATTTGTCCCTAATGATAGTTTGCACTGGACGTAACAAGTGGAATAACAACAAAAACAAATACACAGATGTTAACGAGAAACACGGTTCAAGGTTCTCTTCTCTTTGCATCTAGTCCTTTCTCTTTCACTTGTTAATGATCATTGTCTCGATAATTAAGCGCGTGGTTGGAAAAAATCAACCGGAAAGGATTAGGTCGCAAAACTTAACGAACCACAATCTGAAACAGACCGTGCAATGGTGTCGACAATAAAAAAACGATAAATCAACGATGAATGAACAGAAACGCAATCGGTTCATGACAGTTGCGTCTAATGGTCCGGCCGATCAGGAAAACAACTGTACGAGAAAAATTTCAAAACAATTAGGTTGCGAGGTTTTCACTCATTATTGTTTACAAATTATCATTTATGATTCTTCCTTCTTTGCATCCTTGCAGCTGGGGCATTATCCTGCTCCAATTAGGAGTATTCAAATAAGAACTCTGCAGTGTTGTGGACTTCGAGCGTCCCCCAAGCGTCAACCACAGGTCCATTCTTATTCCCGTTTTAATTAACATACAATTCACTTCAAGGAGTCAGACAAGTAATGGTAAACTCTTCGCTGCGAGTTGTATCTTACAATCAGGAATGACCCAAAGTCCTCACCCAATTCCATTCTTTTCCAAAAAAAATTGCCGTTTTGTTCTTGGAGATGGTGTCACCGTTTTAAAACCTAGAGGCTCTTCTTTAACTGTTAACTGTGTTAACATCTACTTGTTCGACATCCAATTACAACATACTTGTTCCGCAGGACCGTCAGAACCAGCCCGATCCTGCAAGTGAGCTTTAAATCGTGTTTACACCGGACAAAAGAGTCCTGCTGGTAATAGCTTCGCGTACAATGGGAGACCTTGCCTCGCAACATCGTTTGTTGAAAAAACCCTCTTTATGGAGTCCGTATTGACCCAACATTCCTCGATGATACCATCAATATTGACATTTGAAATGACAGCGCACGAGACCGTTAATATTTGATTGGGTGAATTTTTGATCGAGGACTCCGCACAAAGCCTTTTCAGCCCTTTTCAGCCTCGTCATATTTCATTTGCAGCGTTTTCGAATTTTACCGAACCGACAAAAACTTTCCTTTCTCCTCGGATCCGTCCACGAAATCCCTTCGGGCGAAAACCGTCAGTTAAACGTTGCAGTTAATCGCAAATACTCGACATCTTATTAATTGTTCGTGTGTGCAAAGATGGCAGAAAAAAATCAACGGTGAAATCGAGTTTTTTGCACGCCAAAACCCACTATATAAGGCCTTTCCAAGTGACAATGCACCAGTTCTAAGATGAAGGTTTTCTTGGCAGTCTGCGCCCTCTCGTGCGTCCTCGCAGCCCAGGTGAGTCAACTGTTGGATTGGTAAACGGTAAAAAAAATCTCGCAGGCTTTGACCGACGACCAGAAGAAGAAACTCGAGGAGTACTCCAAGGACTGCCTGAAGGAGTCCAAAGTGGAGGAGGCGGTGCTGAAAGAGGCCGAGAAAGGGGTGTTTCTGGACGACCCCAAGTTGCAACTCCACGCGCTCTGCTTCTCGAAGAAGATCAAGATGCAGAATGAAAAGGGGGAGGTGCAGAAGGAACACGTCAAGGAGAAACTGAACTCGCAGATGAAGAGCAAGGAAGAAGTAGACAAGCTCCTCGAGACTTGTCTCGTCCAGAAGGAGACTCCAGAGGTCACAGCTTTCGAAAGCTTGAAGTGCTTCCAGAAGAATTTGCCTAAAGATGTTGTCATATTTTAAGAAGTAAATGTCTATTAAATACCTAGTGTTTTTACAAAACAATATTGTTATGATTCATTCAAGAGTTGGGTGTTGACTCACGTAGGAAATAATATTGTCGGAAAAAATTGTTACGTAAATCGATGCTGGATCAGTGGCAACACTGGCATAGCAACAGTCTTCAAATATTTACAAACAAAATTAAATAACATCGAGAGATTTGTGCTGACGCCTTGTTAGATTTCCTTTCTTTTGTCGGAAAATAAATTCCATTAACCCAAGTTTATCATACATTGTTGCTTTGACTTATCTGCGCGAGGACTCTTTTTGAACTATGACCCCAAACCCGATAGTTCCACGTATAAAAACGCCTCTAAACCTAATTGACAACACAGTAGCATCATGAAACTCCTCATCTGTGTCGCCCTTGTCGCCGCCGTGGTCACGGCTCAGGTGAGTTCCCCTCGCGATTGTATCACTTTTGACACCCCTCCCGTAGACGTTGACCGACGAGCAAAAAGCCAAGTGGAAGAAATGGAGGGAGGAGTGTCGCCAAGAAACCGGAGTCTCGGAAGAAGCCATCAACAGAGTGGTGAGCAACCAGTTCGACGTCGTCGACGACAAAATCAAAGCCCACGGTCTCTGCTTCGGGAAGAAAGCCGGTCTGATAAGCGAGTCCGGTGATATTTTGATCGACCAGACCAAAATCAAACTGAAGAAAGTCTCCGTTGACGACGACGAAGTCGACAGGATCATCAAGAAGTGTGTTGTGAAGAAAGACACGCCGGAAGAAACCGCGTTCCAGACGTTCAAATGCTTGCGCGAAGAGAAACCCAAATTCAGTCCAGTTTAACAATAAAAGTTGTTTGTCAGTTGAGTGTTGTTTTATTCGAGTCCAAACAGGTTTGTTGCAGTTGTTGGTGCATTTCTATGGTGGTCAAAAAATCTTGTCGTATTTTTTGAAGAAATCTTCTTGAAGAGACAAGTGTACTGTTTCATCTGTTTTGAGTGAGACTCTTTTTCTCTGTTGGTCTAGTCTTGGTCTTGGTGATGGAGGTGGCGGTGCCTGGGCAAAGATAAGAACGAAGATGTTCTTCTTCTTCGTGGTTGAATCATAACTGAAGATATCTTTGTTTGGGTCTGGTGGACATAAAATGAAAGGGGTGGGATTCAGAAGATCAAAGAGAAATTTCACTTGCCGATGAAGAATAAAGAAGTCTTCGTTACTTGTCTCGTCCAGAAGAAATCTTCAGAGGTCACGAAGTGACGTGATGTTTTTAGAAATGTCTACGTGATAAATGTCGGTTAAATAATGTTGCATAAAAAAGAGTGTTGATGTTTGTTTCGCATTTGTGTAGATCTATTAAATAGTGTTCCACAAAAGAATGTTTAGCAAAACATTCATTGGTGATTCATTCAAGAAAGTACGCATTTTGTGTCGAGTCACACGAAACAATCTTGTCGGAAAAAACTGATTACGTAAATCCATTGATATAAAAGATACTGAAGCAGTGGTAATCCTGGCATAGCAACATCCTTCAAAATATTTACAAACAAACTGCACCAAAAGATCATTTGTGTTTATCATAAATTATTTTATTACCAAACCAATTATGCTATTCTTGACCTCTGACCCCAAAACCGATAACCACTGGTATAAGAACACCTCTAAGAGTTGCTGACAACACAGTCGCCATCATGAAACTCCTCCTCTGTCTAGCCCTCGTCGCCGCCGTCGCCACCGCCCAGGTGAGTCCTCCTCGCGATTGTACCACTTTTGACACCACCCCCGCAGACTTTGACCGACGAGCAGAAAGCCAACTGGAAGAAATGGAGCGACGAATGTCGCGAAGAAACCGGAGTGTCGCCAGAAGGCATCAACCAACTCCGCACCAACCATTTTGACAACGTCGACGACAAGATCAAAGCGCAGAGTCTCTGCTTCGGGAGAAAATCCGGTCTGATAAACGAAGCCGGCGACGTTTTGGCCGACCAGATCAAGATCAAACTGAAGAGAGTTGCCGTTGACGACGAAGAGGTGGACAAGATCGCCAACAAGTGTGTGGTGAAGAAAGACACGCCGGAGGAGACGGCGTTCGAGACTTTCAAATGCTTGCGCGAGCAGAAACCTAAATTCACTCCAGTTTAATAATAAAATATGTTCGTTACTTGAGTCTTTATTTCTGGTTTGAACAGGTTTGGTAGTGTTTTGAATGGGTGTGATGGCGTGCACAGGTGATTCTTCTGGAAGATTTTTTCCTGAAGAAGCAGAAAGTAACCACTTTGTGAACCTTTCTTGGTTCACTTTAACCTAGCTCTATCAAAGGGAGTAGAGAAAGTGATAACTTATCATGATTAAAGCTAAAACACATATTTTGTCTTCTCAGTCTTTTTTATGACAAAGAAACTGAGCTCCCAAAAAAACAAATAAAGAAGAAGGCATCAAAGATGTAGGTTTTTGTACTCTAAAAACTTGGCAATAGTCGAGAACTTGTGATTTTAGAGTAAAAGTATAAAAATCACCTACAGGGTACAGAAAATCCAACCCACAATACATCAGGAGGAAAAGTCGGATATTCATTGCCTCCATGTCCAGGTTTACGTTGAACAATGTATTGTGGGTTGCATTTTCTATTCCGCCGGGCTCATTATCACTCGTGAACAAAACAGCTGGCTAATAAAAACTAAATAAAAATGGACTCTTGAAGAATATGAATCTAGAAGTCAAAGAGCTTAACTCAGCACCATCAGACATGTGAGAGCTTTAAAAAGCGGCATCTGCGCGCACTCCTCCGGGTTGTACACGTTGTCAAATTCGTCAGTGTGGAACCTGCTTGAGATTCCCCCCTTCGAGTTTTTCTTGGTTAAACAATTCAGGACCGCCCTGAACTCTGGAATTGAGAATGGGTCCTTATCTGAGAAGAAGACTATTCTGAATTCATCCCAAGGCAGCGCACATTCTCCCAGGAGTAGTTGGATGTCTTCAGCTTCGCCGGCAAAGACCTAAAACACGAACCTGAGGGACAGATCTTTCGAAAGACTTTCGTACCTCGGAGCTTAGCGCGATGACGGCAACTAACCAAATCAGGACATTCATTTTAGTACTACACACTAGAGAATGCGCTAGTCTGGTACGTTCTTTTATAGAAAAAGGAACAATTGTTATTTTATTTCCAATTAAAATGTCGTAAAAGTCAATCGAGTTAGTATACAATTGGAAATTGCTCCATTACCTATATGCCGAGCAAAAAAACTGGTCGTCAAAATCATGCTTTGACACAATGGAACATGCTCCATTGTAAAACGGTCGTAAATGTCATAACTTATCATCATGTTGTATGACATTAATTGCGATTTTTTCTCATTTTTTTGACAGTTTGTTGACATGGGCATAATCAGGCAGGGAAAAATTTTTAATTTGTGACAATCTAACCAAATTTTGAAATGACATTGACGACCAGAATTTTTTGCTTTAATTGATAAATACTTAACTGATAGTACTATTTCAACTTTTACAGCCAAAGTGAACGACAAATGTCAGTCAGTACAATTGAAACATAACCTATAAATTTTGCGCGACATCAACATAACATTTACGGCGCGAAATGTCAAACTTGTCAGTGTCAAATAATGATCCATAGCCAACTCTAAGTGAAAATTTTAATAGTCACCCATTATTTGCATTATCATTGATGGCAACTGTTTTTAAAGAATCAGGGGACAACCTCAAGACGTCATATTTAAAAAGTCTTGTCTGTATCTATTAAATGGTCTTCGACAAAAAAATGTTTTGTCATGATTCATTTAAGAAAGTGCGGATTTTGTGTTGATCCACAAAGACAATCTAATCGGGAAAAAATCATATCAATATAAATATAAAAGATATCAGAGTTCAATTTTTTTACAAATTTAAATAATAACGAGAGATATTTTGTGTAGACGAATAATTAGAAATCCTTATCTTCGTTGGTAAACAAATTATCATCCAACTTCCACTAACCCATATCTGTCTGACATTGACATTGACTCTTTTTTTCCAGAAAGGCACCTCGTGACCCCTTGCACCACAAACAAGAATCACTTGGACGAGAGTGTTTCTAAAAGTCACTGTGACACTCCTCATTTGTCGCTCCTGTGGTAAGTTCTTGTCACGATTTATCATTTTTACCACCACTTCCGCAGCCTTACACCAACGAGGAAACAGCCATCCGGATCAAATTTACAATCATCGGTCGTCAAGAGAATCCGGTGTAGACTTCGTCTCAACCATGGGCGACAAAGTCAAAAAGTATATTCTCCGTTCCGGAAAAAAATCGAAAGAAGAGGAATTCCAATAAAAGGTCTCTGTCCCTTGAGTATGCTTTATTCAAGTTGAAACAGGTCTGTTGATGTTTTCGATGCACGTGATAGCGTGCAAAGCTGACTCTTCAGGAGTGGCTTTCTTGACAGTACACTTGGTCAAGACCTCCTCGATTTTGGTTTGGGTCAGAACGTCCAGGAAATTCGTCCGCAGAATGTCTTTCTGGAAGTCTCCCGCTTCGTTCTGGAAACCCATCTTCTTGAAGAGACAGAAGGTATACTGTGCGACTTCTTCGTCAGTCTCGAATTGTGTCTCGCAATAGGCGCGAGCCTTTTTGAATCTCTCTTGGTCCACCTTGGCCTAGTACCCAGTTGAGTTGAAGGATTTGCAAAAGAAACAACTTACCAAAGAGGTGGCGACTAGAGCGAAAGCCACAACAAGGAAGTACTTCATCTGGTCGATTGAATCACAACTGAACATGTGATTATTTGTGACCCACAGATATATCAGTAGGATGGGAAAAACAACTTGTCCAAAATTTAGTATTGTGAAATCTTCAAACGAAAATAAACAATCTGAGTTATGTGATCGTTTCTTCCTTTACCTCGAACCAACATGCTAATTGGTGCTAAATCTCGAAAGACCCACGACCCAGTCAGATCGATTCCACACCAGATACACAAACTCGTTATCACTTAATTAACAACTTTATTATCAAAACAAACTTAACACCAAAATCACGTGTATTTCTTTTGGAAAGTACTGTCGTAAATGCACTTCATGAACTGGAAGGCCGTCTCCTGCGGCGTCTCTTTCTGTTGGGTGCAATCCTGCACCATCTCCTCAATCGTGTCATCATTGTAGTGCCCAGCTTTCAACTTCACTCTGATGACGTCGCTCTGAAGATACCCCGCTTCGTTCTGGTAGCCTGACATCTTGCTGACGCACAACAGGTACTCCTTCAGGTTGGGGTCATTGTCGAACCTCCCCAGAGGGATGTTCTTCAGCGAGGCAGCATTGACATTCGACTGTTCCTGACAAGCTTTAACCCTGCGGAGGTCGTCTTCGGGGTTGTTGATCACCCCACCCTGAGACTGGGGTCAGTGTAAAACGACAAAGCGACGAAGACTCACCTGGATCCCCAACAGGAAACACACGAGAAGGAATGTCGATGATTTCATGGCTAACTAAGATTATCGCTTTTGGTTGCCCATTTATAAACTATGAACGCAAGAAGTGATAAGGAGAGAGAGTCATCAGAAGGGGAAATGTTTTTGCGCGTGATTGCCAGAATTGGGGGGCCCTTCGCAAGGTGCTGACAAAATTGGTGAGACTTCGATTGATTATGACTGCATTGACAAACCCTATTGGTTAAAAAAATGCTATATTTATAGTTGTTTTGAGAAATGTTTACATCATATCACTGGAGAAAAAAAATTATCAAATAACCTTGATCCGGTTTCTGGTAATCTCGGTCAAGCAAGTCGAAGAAGTTTAAAGGAATATTTGACAATTCACGGGAGATATTACGACCAAGAGGACAAACAACAACAAAATTGTCATCGCTTTTTGCTGAGTAGGCGTTGGAAAAATTAAACCGTTGAGAACAGTGTAAAGTTTGAATTTCCCGCCGTTTGACAAGAATGACATTTGTTTATGTTTAATCGGGACACAATTGAACATGTTTGTTTTCAGCAAAGAGTGTCCTTAGATATTTGCTTCGAGAATAGGAATCGTTCAGTTATTCTATTTTTAATGTAAAACGTTGCAAAGAAAGGAAAAAAGAAAGATTTTTTTGGCTTTAAATTTTAGGTTAGCTGTCAACATACTCCAATTAATCTACGCTGTAAAAAAGCACAACAATGGAGGGTTTTGTCGGATTTTACGACGTTTTAGAAGCAGCGCAACAATGCTTCCTCTAGCACTAGCACTAGCGCATCAGTACCTTACAGTACCGCAATAAATTTCTTGATGGGCTTCGTTGCGCTAAACTGCGAGATAGGAAGTCTTTAAAAAGATCTGTCACTCAAGAGTGTTTTGAGTTCTTCCCCAAAAAGCTAAAGATACCGAAGTACTCCGGGCAGAAGAAATTCTAAAAGCAAGCATTTCTGGAAACAACTTTCTATTCTAGATTCTAGAAATTGTCTAAAAACTTTACGAAATTATACCAGTTGTTATGTCTGGTAATAGAAAAAGTAGATCAAGAACTACACGTTGCGCCACCAAACTCTCCATATCTCGATCCACAGGAAACGCCCAATGCAAAATTTGGCACAATACACGATGATTATTTTATTTATATTATTGTTTAGTGTCACGAGATATTTTCCATTTGGACTTGTACGAATAAATAATTATATTATCTGCAATTAAATAAACACAAACAAATTAATTACGCCATTGTAGCCTCACGATATCCGTTCTCACGTCGATTAAATTTTACTTATGGATTGTTTTATATTTTAGTACCACCAACGAGTCAACATTATTGATAATATAAATTTTATTGGTGCTTTTTTACGTGTATAATATTTTATGAGAAAAAAATTAAATTCAATTTCGAAATCTCTAAATTATTCGGAAAAAAAAACCATTACCTAGTACCACAATAGCCGATATAAGTTTATGGGACTCAATTATTTGGTCCAGTTGCACTAATTGTTGATCGAAAAAATATAAATCGCCCACGCTGTACATGACGTAAAAAGTCGGAAGTTTACACCAGGTGGCCTGGCAAAAAAAAAAAACAGAAGAAAATTTTTGCAGAGTTATTTTTGCAATCTCCAAGGAAGAGCAATTGAAGAAACATATCTATTATAAAAAATATTTAACTTTAAGCGACTCTCAGAGTAATCTGAACTAAAAATCAACAAAAACATTCCTTTGACCTAACCTTATCGCCCCATGTGATTGTTTTCGTGGAAAAAATCACATATTACATAACTGGAGAGTACTCTTTGAACTCAAAAAACAGATAAATTCCCTATATAAAAGCGGTGCAATTTATCAGTACCTGCAGTACTTTCTTTGAAGACCTCGCAAAAATGAAACTCCTCTTGTGCTTTGCGTTCGCCGCCATCGTCATCGGAGCTCAGGTAAATTGTTCTCCTGATTAACTGTATTTTTCTTAACGGGTTCATATCTACTATCCAGGCTCTCACCGACGAACAGATACAGAAAAGGAACAAGATCAGCAAAGAGTGCCAGCAGGTGTCCGGAGTGTCCCAAGAGACGATCGACAAAGTCCGCACAGGTGTCTTGGTCGACGATCCCAAAATGAAGAAGCACGTCCTCTGCTTCTCGAAGAAAACTGGAGTGGCAACCGAAGCCGGAGACACCAATGTGGAGGTACTCAAAGCCAAGCTGAAGCATGTGGCCAGCGACGAAGAGGTGGACAAGATCGTGCAGAAGTGCGTGGTCAAGAAGGCCACACCAGAGGAAACGGCTTATGACACCTTCAAGTGTATTTACGACAGCAAACCTGATTTCTCTCCTATTGATTAATTGTTTTGTATTTGACTGAATTTTGACAATAAAGGTACTATTGTTATGTAATGGTAGGTGCATTTTTGCAAGTAATATCTATACCCAAATGGTACTTTTTAATAAATTAAGTGATTTGAACATTTTGCAAGTCTCTGATTTAGTCAATAACGGTGCTACTATCTTCACGGTGATATCGTTATATACAGGGTGTAATCGAAATACACGGAATAATTTTAACCACGAGCTACTGTATTCATGAGAACTCGGAAAAATTATTTAAAAAATTCTATGACAAAAAATAAATTGACATTTAATTTTTAAAGTACAGTTTTTTATAGTTGCTTTTAGTCTTCTACGTTGTCCCACAACCTCGTAGGTAAAGTTTCAGCATATTTTTAAAATACACCCTGTATATCATATTTTATAAAATGTACGCCAATGCGACGTAACCTCTCGGAAATATGCTTTGAAACAAGGAAACCGCATTGGTGTACATTTTATAAAATATGATATACAGGGTGTATTTTAAAAAAGTGTTGAAACTTTACCTACAAGGTTGTGGGACAACGTAGAAGACTAAAAGCAACTATAAAAAATTGTACCTCGTGGTTAAAATTATAAAATTCGGCAAAGTAATTGGCGAAACAAGATACAAAGCCCCTGAACTTTCACCTATAAAGAGATAATCCTGCGTATATAACATATCCGATTTAGGTGGATCACGAATCATTGGATGCAAGCAACAACAGAAACAAGATGAAGTTACTGTGTTATCTCATTTCTTTCACTCTGTTGGTCACAGTTCAAGTGAGTACCTACTTTACTTTTCTTCTGCTCCTTCTTTACCGAAACAATTTTCAAGGCCATAACTCTGGAACAAGCTGAAACAATGTACAAGATCGGCTCAAAATGTCAAAATGAAACTGGAGTGTCGCAAGACATCGTGAACAGAGCACGCAACGATGATTGGGAGGACGATCCCAAACTAAAACAGCAAATTCTTTGCGTGTCCAAGAAACTCGGACTGGCCACGGAATCGGGGGAGATGGTGGTCGACTCGTGGAGGAGCGGGTTGAGGAAGGTGAGTATCAACGACGAAGAGGTTGAGCGGATCGTCAATGAGTGTGTGGTGAAGAAAGACACTCCGGAAGAAACGGCGTTCAATGCTGTCAAATGTGTACACAAGAAGAAACCAACGTTTTCACCACTTGATTAAGCACCAAGTGCAGATAATTCAAATTATATATTTAAGTGTTTGTCTATGTAAAGAATAAAATATGTATTTCTGAGGTAACTATTTTTTTATCTTATGCAATAAAGGGCAACAGTTGTGGTGATTGAGCAAAAGTAAAGATCAAAAGAACGGTTGGAATAAGGAAAGTGATGTTTTGAACGAAGATCCCAAGAAATAAAATTTTTCTGACGTAACTAACTCTTGTGTCATTTTATATGCGTGTTCAAATGAAATTCTGGGCTGGGGAAGCGTTGGAAACCGTCAATTGTTGTATTTTTTTAAAGCGTAGATTAATTGGAGCATGTTGACAGCTAACCTAAAATTTACAGCCAAAAAAAATTTTTCTTTTTTTCTTTCTTAGCAATGTTTTACGATTCCTATTCTCGAAGCAAGTATCTAAGGGCACCTTTTGCAGAAAACAAACATGTTCAGTTATGTCCCGATTAAACATAAAGAAATGTCATTTGTATTTAACCGCGGGAAATTCAAACTTTACGCTGTTCTAAACGGTTTATTTTTCCAACGCCTACTCAGCTCAGGATTTTATTTGAACGCGCGATACAAACAAAAGAGCGAAATTAATGGTGTTTGTAAATATGTTAATAAACCTGTTTTTGTTACACATATTTTGCAACAGCACATTTTGGACATAATATTGTTTTGCACATAAAACGCTAGGTATATATAAAACATACTCGATCTGTTTCGCTCACAAATCATTGGACGCAAGCAACAACAGTACTAAGATGAAGTTATTGTGTTATCTCACTTCTCTCACTCTATTGGTCACAGTTCAGGTAAGCACGTTACAACTGGTTTGGGTTTTACTTGACCGAAGCAATTTTCAAGACCCAGATACCAAATGAAGCAATCTCCGAAATCGAGAAAAAATGTCAAAACGAAACTGGAGTGTCGCAAGAAGTCCTAAACAGAGCTCATAACGGTGACTGGGGGGACGATCCCAAACTGAAAGAGCAAATGCTTTGCATGTTCAAAAAATTCGGACTCGCCACGGAATCGGGCGAGATGGTGGTGGACTTGTGGAGGAGCTTATTGAAGCAGCTGGGCATCGACGACGAAGAAGTTGAGAGTATCGTCAATGAGTGTGTGGTGAAGAAAGACACCCCGGAAGAAACAGCGTTCAACACGGCCAAATGTGTGGACAAGAAGAAGAGAGTCGATTGAGCACCGAGTGCAAATGGATCAAATTATATTTGTTGACGTACAAAAATAAAATATCTCTGACGTAACTTTTGTATTAACTTATGCAAGAAAGAGCGATGAGTGATTGAGCAAAAGTAAAGATCAAAACAACGGTTTGAATGAGGAAAGTGATGTTTTGGGCGAAGATCCCAAGACGAAGAAGCACATCTTCTGCTTCAGAAGAACAATAGTCTGGCAACAGAAGCCGGTGACAAACTAAAACCAAGCTGAGACCTGACCTGACCTGACCCGACCATTTGGTCGGCGACCAAGAAGTGGACAAAATGCTGCAGGAGTGTCAGGTAAAAAATACGTCGGAAGACACGACTTATGAAATCTTCAAGTGTCTTCTTTTGACTTTTGACTGGTTGCCCAAATGGTAAAAGAGATAATGCTCTACATATAAAATACTCGATTCCACAAATTATTGAAAGTAAGCAACGACGCTACTAAAAAGTTGCTGTGTTATCTCACCTCTTTTATTCTGTTGGTCACAGTTCTGGTGACTACTTTACATTTCTTCCTTGACCGAAACAATTTTCGAGACCCTAATTGAGGAACAAACTGAGAAACTGAACAAGATCAGCAAAAAATGTCAAATTGAAAGTGGAATGTCGCAAGAGATTATAACCAGAGCTCGCAACGGAGACTGGGAGGACCTTTCCAAACTGAACATCTGGAAATCGATTTGCAATAAAAACCGATTACGTAGTACCACAATAGCCGATATAAGTTTATGGAACTGGATTAATTGCCCTAGTTGCACTAATTGTTGAACGAAAAAACGTAAACCACCTACATTGTGGTGGTCATCTGCGTTGGTTCAGAGAAATTTGAACTAAAAATCAACAAAAATGTCCCTTTGACCTAACCTTACCACGTGATTTGATTACTTTCGTGGAATACATATTACATAACTGAAGAGTAGTCTTTGAACTCAAAAAACCAGATAAATTCGTGTATCAAGGCGGTACAATTATCACCCAAACCTGCAGTACCTAATACCGTGTGAGCAACAAGTACTGATTGAGTTGGCAATAAATTCTGGTGATTTTTGGTGACTTTTATGTCATGTTCCAACGAGAAAACCATTTTATTAATAAACGATTACAAAAACCAAGAGTTTTAAATTTGAAATGTAGGTATACCAGCTGTCAATAATGTCAATAAAACAAACCGAAATAGGTACAATTCACAGTCTTGAAAATTTTATGTAAAATTTTTTTTTTGCCAACTGAATCAGTTATTGTTGCTCACCCTGTAGTACCCTACACACGAACGTGGATGCCTTGATCTCGTACGCTAATGTACCAAGACATCCAGGTGCGTGCGTAACCCACTAATAGTAGTAGATTATATCATTAAGAGTAGAAGTGAGCCATTTTGTGTTAAGCCCAGAGATTGAAGACCGAAACGCAGTTGAGGTCGACAACTGGGCGAAGCACATGACATTCAAAACCAAGCTGAAGCAAATGGTCGACGACGAAGAAGTGGAAAAAATGCTGTTGTGGTCGACTTCTGGAGAGAGAAGGTGAGGAAGGTGAGCGACGACGACGAAGAAACTGAGAAGATTGTTAAGTGCGTCGTGAAGAGAGACACTATTGAGGAGACGGTGTTCCATACTTTCAAATGTGTAATGAAGAACAAGCCAAAGTTCTCACCAGTTGATTGAACACCCAGTGTAGGTGGTTCAAATGGTGTGTTTAAGTGTTTTTTAAGTATAAAAATAAATTGTTTCTGACGTACATAACTAAATTTTGTATCATTTTATGCCAACGAAAGAGCGAAATTAATGGTGCTTGTAACTATGATAAACCCGTTTTAGTTACGCATATTTTGCAATTGCACAATATTTTCCCAAATTGTTTTGCACATAAATCCGAGTCTTAACACTATATATAAAACACTCCTCGATTCGTTTCGTTCACAAATCATTGGCTGCAAGCAACAACACCACCAAAATGAAGATACTGTTTTGCCTTACTTCTCTCATTCTGTTGGTCGCAGTTCAGGTGAGTACTTTACATCTCCTCGCTCCTCCTTGACCGAAACAACAAAACAATTTTCAAGGCCATAACTGAGGAAGACCTTGAGCTACTGCGCCAAACCAGCGCAGAGTGCAAGACTGAAAGTGGAGTGTCCGAAGACGTCATAAAGAGAGCTCGCAAAGGTGACTTGGAGGACGACCCCAAACTGAAAATGCAACTTCTTTGCATTTTCAAGGCACTCGAAATAGTCGCGGAATCGGGAGAAATTGAGGCCGACACGTTCAAGGAGAAGTTGACGAGGGTGACAAACGATGATGAAGAAAGCGAGAAGATTGTCGAGAAGTGCACGGTGACTGAAGACACTCCGGAAGATACGGCATTTGAAGTTACCAAATGTGTATTGAAGGACAAGCCCAATTTCTTTGGAGACCTATTTGTCTGAAAGCTTTGTGCACAAAAATAGAATATTTCTCACATAACTAATTTTTGTATCATTTTGTGGAAGTCAAAAGGCGAAACGAGTGGCTGGTGAAAGTAAAGATGAAGAGATGGCTTGAATAAGGAGAATGAGAAGTGCGGAAAAAAATTGCAGATTAGTAAAAAGCTGACAAAAGGAATAATCCTTCAAGACCATCAGTCGCACCTGCAGTACTTCCTCTCCCGGCGATTCCTTTTGAAAGTAATTAATTTAAGTAGAAGTGTTGGATTTTCTCATGGGGTATGAGTCATCTGCGCAAACGACGAATAGCGGTCTCAAGTGGGCGTTACAAACCGACCGATAAACATCGTCATTCGTTACGTTAGTTTCGTCTTTCTCTCTCTCTCGTCTATTTGCATGTAAAGTAGTCGATGTTTCAGTTTTCATTTACAGATTTTTCACTGGTTTATCGCCTTAGCGCATATATTTCCAAGGTCACAGCCCATGAGAGAATCCAACACCCCCAAGAAAGATAAATCTGCGCAATTCCATTTTTATACAGAGATGGCGTAACGTACACCGAATACTACTGACAAAAACAAAAGTAACGAGAAGAAGATGGAAGAAAGAAAACACTTGGTAGAATAATAACAGTAACAAGTAAAATGTTAGAAATAAGTAAAAAGGAAAAACAAAAGTGAAGTGTTGTTTAAAAATAAAATGAAGAATGTTATAAAAATATAAACAGAGTGAGACTATGAAAATTTAAAAAATTAAAAACCAATTGACCTTTATTATTTATTTATTGATATTTTCCAATTCATGTACCCTGACAGAAATAAAATGCATTTTTTGTCACCAGGTACAAGTAAGAATCAATTATTTTTTCAATTTAGAATGTAAGAAAAAAACCAGTTTGCAAAAGAATCAGTTGATAATGGTAAATTTCATACCATTCGGCGATAAATCATCGAATCAGTCTCAGATATGAAGTTTTCATTAACCACGAATGAACCTTATAATATAAAAACCACAGCCATAACAACCACATAATAAAAAATAGTGCACGATGAAACTCCTGCTCGTTCTAAATCTTCTGATACTAGCGGTCAACGTTCAGGTAAGCACAATGAACATTGTCAAAGCCTGTTCTAACCACCACGAAGGCGCAACAACTCGCTTATCCGGACAGAATCACCGACATATGCGACCAGGGAAGAATATCCACAAAGGACATAATCCGCAAGATTGACCACGGCATTTACTTGAAAACTATGGAGATAAAGTCGCGCCTACTCTGTTTTAGCTTCAAGATCGGACTGGTGGACGATTTCGGCGAGATCAGGAAAGGTTTCATCCGTAACGTCGTGAAAAAGGCTACTGACGAGGTGGCAAACATATGTTCGCTAGATACTGAGGTTTATGTTGATTCGATGGAGGACAGAAATTTCAATTATATGATATGCTTGCAGCATAATCTACCAATCTCCCTGTCAATGTTGTGATGTTTACTTTGTTTACAATAAAGGTGTTGAGATTATAAGATTTGTGAAACTTCAATTTAACCTTCTCACATTCAACTATTCAGAATTGGTACCACTTTGCTACGCCACTGGTGATAAAAGAACCTTGACGTCACGAGCGTAAGTGCCTTTGGCGGCATTTCATTGGACTCCTCCAAGAAAGTCGACTTTGATTCACTAACCCAGAATACGGCAGATAAGTCCGACTATAAAACACAAATAGAGAGAGGTCGCCTCTTTGTTACTGCAAGAATGAGGCATCTCAGTCTAATCCTCGTCACCTCCACTCAGGCGACTACCTGCACAGTCTTCATTCTTTCTGACACAAATCAGGCAGCATCAAAATGGTCCAAGAACGATAATTCGTGTGACCTCACAGAAATAAAATGCATTTTTTTCATCAAGTGCAACTAGGAATTAATTACTTTTTCAATTTAGAAAAGGTTATGAAAAAATCTGGTGATAATTGTAAATTTCACACCATTCGGCAATAAATCGTCCAATCAGAATCAGATTTGAACCACGAGCGAAACGTAAAACTTCTTATATAAAAAACCACAATCAGAATTGCCACACAACAAACAGTGCACGATGAAACTCCTGCTCGCTCTAAATCTTCTGATACTAACCGTCAAGATTCAGGTAAGCACAATGGACATTGTCAAATTTTGTTCTAACCAACACCAAGGCGGAACATCATTTGAACAATATCGGCAACTCATGCAACGAAACAGATGTATCCGCAGAGGACGTGCGACACAAGCTTTCCACCGGTCTTTTCGCAGAGATACACGATTCCGACGAGAAGTGGGAAATGCTCTGTTTTAGCTACAAGATCGGACTGGTAAATGAAAAGGGTATGATCATGAAAAACTTTACCAAGGACGTCCTGACTAGAGCTGCTGACAAGGCGAAAGACTTTTGTGTGAAGAAGAGTGATGTTCATCTTAAGGAAGACAAAGTTCGGAAATTGTTGATGTGCTTGCGGGATAATCTACCAGTCTTCACCTCCTTTTTGTAATGTTTACTTTGTCGACAATAAAGGTGCAAATATTTCTGAAACTTAAATTAAACTTCTATTCGGAACTGACTTTGCTATGCAATTGGTGATAAAAAAACCTTGACCTTTAGATCACCACACAGACAAGAGATGAGTCACGAGCGTAAGCGTCTTTGGTGGTGTTCAATTCAAGTCCCCCAAAAAAGTCAAACACACTGCTGATTTTGATTCTTGCCTTTAGATAAGTTCCACTATAAAACACCAGCGGACAGAGTCACCTCTTTGTTACTTAATAGTTCTGCAAAAATGAAATATCTCAGTCTAATCCTTGTCACGGTGATCTACTGCACTCAGGCGAATATCTGCACAGTTTTCATTCTTGCTGACACAAATCAGAGTGTATCAAAATGTTGAGTGGATATTTGTTATTGATATTTTCCAAAAACGATAATTCGTGTGTCCTCACAGAAATAAAATGCATTTTTTTTTCATCAGGTACAACTAGGAATCAATTACTTTTTCAATTTAGAACAGGTTGTGAAAAAATCTGGTGATAATTGTAAATTTCACACAAAAAAAAAAAGGTTTCATCCATAACGTCGTGAAGAAGGCTACTGCCCAGGTGGCAGATATATGTTCGATAGATACTGAGGTTTCTGTTGATTCGATGGAGGACAGAAATTTCAATTTTATGATATGCTTGCAGCATAATCTGCCAATCGCCCTGTCAATATTGTGATGTTTACTTTGTTTACAATAAAGGTGTTGAGATTATAAGATTTGTGAAACTTCAATTTAACCTTCTCACATTCAACTATTCAGAACTGGTACCACCTTGCTACGCCACTGGTGATAAAAGAACCTTGACGTCACGAGCCTGCGTGCCTTTGGCGGCATTTCATTGGACTCCTCCAAGAAAGTCGACTTTGATTCACTAACTCTTCACTAACCCAGAATACGGCAGATAAGTCCCATTATAAAACACAAATCGAGAGAGGTCACCTCTTTGTTACTGCAAGAATGAGGCATGTCAGTCTAATCCTCGTCACCTCCACTCAGGCGACTACCTGTACAGTCTTCATTCTTTTTGACACAAATCAGGCAGCATCAAAATGGTCCAAGAACGATAATTCGTGTGTCCTCACAGAAATAAAATACCTACATTTTTTTTCATCAGGTACAACTAGGAATCAATTACTTTTTCAATTTAGAACAGGTTATGAAAAAATCTGGTGATAATTGTAAATTTCACACCATTCGGCGATAAATCGTCCGATCAGAATCAGATTTGAACCACGAGCGAAACGTAAAACTTCTTATATAAAAAACCACAATCAGAATTGCCACACAACAAATAGTGCACGATGAAACTCCTGCTCGCTCTAAACCTTCTGATACTAACTGTCAAGATTCAGGTAAGCACAATGGACATTGTCAAATCTTGTTCTAACCAACACCAAGGCGGAACGTTATTCGAACTCTATCGGCGACTCATGCGACGAAACATATGTATCCGCAAAGGACGTGCGCCACAGGCTTTCCACCGGTCGTTTCGTAGAGTTAGACGATTCCAAACACAAGTGGGAAATGCTCTGTTTTAGCTACAAGATCGGACTGATAAATGGAAACGGTATGATCATAAACAACTTTGCCAAGAAGATCCTGAACAGAGCTGCTGACAAGGTGGTAGACATTTGTTTGGACGAGAGTCATGTTGAACTTAAAGAAGACAGAAATCAGATATTGATGATGTGCTTGCGGGATAATATACCAGTCTTCTCATCCTTTTTGTAATGTTTACTTTGTCGACAATAAAGATGTAAATATTTCTGAAACTTTAATTAAACTTCTATTCGGAACTGACTTTGCTATGCAATTGGTGATAAAAAAGCCTTGACCTTTAGATCACCACACAGACAAGAGATGAGTCACGAGCGTAAACGTCTTTAGTGGTGTTCAATTCAAGTCCCACAAGGAAGTCAAACACACTGCTGATTTTGATTCTTGTCTTTAGATAAGGTCCAAATATCTCAGTCTAATCCTTGTCACGGTGATCTACTCCACTCAGGCGAATATCTGCACAGTTTTCATTCTTGCTGACACAAATCAGGGAGTATCAAAATGTTGAGTGGATATTTATTACTGATATTTTCCAAGAACGATAATTCGTCTGTCCTTACAGAAATAAAATGCATTTTTTTTCATCAGGTACAACTAAGAATCAATTACTTTTTCAATTTAAAACAGGTTGTGAAAAAATCCGGTGATAATTGTAAATTTCACACCATTCGGCGATAAATCGTCCAATCAGATCACGAAAGCTACTACACACGCAAAGAAACTCCTTCTGAACTCTTCAAGTGACTTTAACTGCAAGCCAATTCTTTTTCCTTTTGATTGGTCATTTTGTATTTGACTGAACTTACACAGTACTACCGTAACGCAAGAGATATTCTATTTTTATAAGCAAATACTTTTCCTAAATCAAGTCTTGTGAATTGGTCATTCATTTTGGAAATAATTAATTTAGGTAAAAGTGTTGAATTTTCTCATGGGCTATGAGTCATATTTGCACAAACGACGAATAGCGGTCTCAAGTGGGCGCTACGAACCGACCGATAAACATCGTCATTCGTTACATTAGTTCCGTCTCTCTCTGGTCTATTTGCATGTAAAGTAGTCGACGTTTTCAGTTTCCATTTACAGATTTTTCATTGGTTTATCGCCCCGCCTTCGCGCATATATTTCCAAGGTCACATCCCATGAGAGAATCCAACACTCCCAAGAAAGGTAAATCTACGCAATTCCATGTTTATAAAGAGATGGCGTAAGGTACACCGAATACTACTGACAAAAACAAAAGTAACGAGAAGAAGATGGAAGAAAGAAAACAGTTGAAAGAATAATAACAGTATCAAGTAAAACGTTAGAAAGAAGTAAAAAGGAAAAACAAACGAAGTGTTGTTTAAAAATAAAATGAAGAATGTTATACAAATATAAACAGAGTGAGACAATGAAAATTTAAAAAAATAAAAGCCAACTTGACGTTTATTATTTATTTATTGATATTTTCCAATTCATGTACCCTGACAGAAATAAAATGCATTTTTTGTGACCAGGTACAAGTAAGAATCAATTATTTTTTCAATTTAGAATGTAAGAAAAAAACCAGTTTGCAAAAGAATCAGTTGATAATGGTGAATTTCATACCATTCGGCGATAAATCATCGAATCAGTCTCAGATATGAAGTTTTCATTAACCACGAATAAACCTTATAATATAAAAACCACAGCCACAACAACCACACAATAAAAAATAGTGCACGATGAAGCTCCTGCTCGTTCTAAATCTTCTGATATTAGCGGTCAACGTTCAGGTAAGCGCAATGGACATTTTCAAATCCTGTTCTAATCACCACCAAGGCGTACACAGTCAGTTATCCGGACAGAATGAGCGACTTTTGCGACCTGGAAGATATATCCATAGAGGATATGATCCGCAAAATTCAGCACGGCGTACTCTTGGACAGTCATGGGATAAAGGGGGACCTGCTCTGTTTTAGCTACAAGATCGGACTGATGAACGATTACGGTGAGATCAAGGAAAAATTCATCAAGGACGTCCTGAAGAGGGCGGCTGACGAGGTAGCAGACATATGTTCGAAAGATACTGAGAATCTTAGTACGATAGACGAGAGAAATTTCAATTTAATGATATGCTTGCAGCATAATCTACCAATCTCCCTGTCAAGATTGTGATGTTTACTTTGTTTACAATAAAGGTGTTAAGATTTGTGAAACTTCAATTTATCCTTCTCACATTCAACTATTCAGAACTGGTACCACTTTGCTACGTCACTGGTGATAAAAGAACCTTGACCTTTGAGCTAAGTCATTAGCGCAAGTATCTTTGGCGGCATTTCCTTGGACTCCTCCAAGAAAGTCGACTTTGATTCACTAACCCAGAATACGGCAGGTAAGTCCCACTATAAAACACAAATGGAGAGAGGTCATGTCTTTGTTACTGCAAGAATGTCAGTCTAATCCTC
This sequence comes from Tenebrio molitor, assembly GCF_963966145.1. Lineage (NCBI taxonomy): Eukaryota > Metazoa > Arthropoda > Insecta > Coleoptera > Tenebrionidae > Tenebrio > Tenebrio molitor. The sequence continues at coordinate 1,194,050 of NC_091047.1, forward strand.
GTCACCTCCACTCAGGCGACTACCTGTACAGTCTTCATTTTTTCTGACACAAATCAAAGAGTATTGACACAAAATGTTGTGTGGATATTTATTACCTACTTCCAAGAACGATAAATTCGTGTGTCCTCACAGAAATGCATTTTTTTCATCAGGTACAACTAAGAATCAATTACTTTTTCAATGTAGAACAGATTGTGAAAAGATCTGGTGATAATTGTAAATTTCACACTATTCGGCGATAAATCTTCCAATCAGAATCAGATTTGAACCACGAGCGAAACGTAAAATATCTTATATAAAAAACCACAATCAGAATTGCTACACAAATAGTGCACCATGAAACTCCTGCTCGCTCTAAGCCTTCTGATACTAACGGTCAAGATTCAGGTAAGCACAATGGACATTGTCAAATCTTGTTCTAACCACCACCAAGGCGGAGATAGAAATGTATCCGCACCGGATCGGCAACTCATGCGACGAAATAGAAGTAGATGATGAGGACATGCGCCACAAGCTTTCCACCGGTCTTTACTTAGAGATAGAAGATTTTCTTCAGATGCGGGATATGCTCTGTTTTAGCTACAAGATCGGACTGGTAAATGAAAGAGGTGTGGTCCAATTAAACTTTACCAAGGGCGTCCTGAGGAGAGCTGCTGACGATGTGGCAGACATTTGTTTGAAGAAGAGTGTTGGTGCTAAGGAGGACAAAAATGTGAAGTTTTTGATGTGCTTGCGGGATAATCTACCAGTCTTCTCGTCCTTTTTGTAATATTTACTTTGTCGACAATAAAGGTGTAAATATTTCTGAAACTTCAATTAAACTTCTATTCGGAGCTGTCTTTGCTATGCAATTGGTGAAAAAAAAACCTTGACCTTTAGATCACCACACAGACAAGAGATGAATCACGAGCGTAAGCGTCTTTGGTGGCGTTCAATTCAAGTCCCCCAAGGAAGTCAAACACACTGCTGATTTTGATTCTTGTCTTTAGATAAGTCCCACTATAAAACACCAGCGGACAGAGTCACCTCTTTGTTACTTAACATTTCTGCAAAAATAAAATATCTCAGTCTAATCCTTGTCACGGTGATCTACTCCACTCAAGCTACGGTTTCTTAGAGAAGTACGCCGCGCACAACTCACGGTAAGTCGTGCGCTGCGCACAACCGCGTAAATCTAATCAGTTGACACTGATGGAAGCGTTTTCTTAGAAAAAGCCAACAATGCGTTCAGCTGAACTTTTTCTAAGAAAACGCTTCCATCAGTATCAACTGATTAGATTTACGCGGTTGTACGCAGCGCACGACTTACCGTGAGTTGTGCGCGGCGTACTTCTCTAAGAAACCGTAGCTTCAGGCGAATATCTGCACAGTTTTCGTTCTTGCTGACACAAATCAGGGAGTATCAAAATGTTGAGTGGATATTTATTACTGATATTTATTTTCCAAGAACGATAATTCGTGTGTCCTTACAGAAATAAAATGCATTTTTTTTCATCAGGTACAACTAGGAATCAATTACTTTTTCAATTTAAAACAGGTTGTGAAAAAATCCGGTAATAATTGTAAATTTCACACCATTCGGCGATAAATCGTCCAATCAGATCACGAAAGCTACTACACACGCAAAGAAACTCTTTGTGAACTCTACAAGTAACTTTAACTGAAAGCCAAATCTTTTTCCTTTTGATTGGCCATTTTGTATTTGACTGAACTTACACAGTACTACCGTAACGCAATAGATATTCTAGTTTTATAAGGAAATATTTTTCCTAAATCAATTCTTGTGAATTGGTCATTCATTTTGGAAATAATTAATTTAGGTGGAAGTGCTGGATTTTCTCATGGGCTATGAGTCATATTTGCGCAAACGACGAATAGCGGTCTCAAGTGGGCGCTACAAACCGAGCGATAAACATCGTCATTCGTTACATTAGTTTCGTCTCTCTCTGGTCTATTTGCATGTAAAGTAGTCGACGTTTTCAGTTTCCATTTACAGATTTTTCATTGGTTTATCGCCCCGCCTTCGCGCATATATTTCCAAGGTCACACCCCATGAGAGAATCCAACACCCCCAAGAAAGGTAAATCTACGCAATTCCATTTTTATACAGAGATGGCGTAACGTACTTAAACACCGAATACTACTGACAAAAACAAAACTAACGAGAAGAAGATGGAAGAAAGAAAACACTTGGTAGAATAATAACAGTAGCAAGTAAAATGTTAGAAAGAAGTAAAAAGGAAAAACAAAAGTGAAGCGTTGTTTAAAAATAAAATGAAGAATGTTATAAAAATATAAACAGAGTGAGACAATGAAAATTTAAAAAATTAAAAGCCAACTTGACGTTTATTATTTATTTATTGATATTTTCCAATTCATGTAACCTGACAGAAATAAAATACATTTTTTGTCACCAGGTACAAGTAAGAATCAATTATTTTTCAATTTAGAATGTAAGAAAAAAACCAGTTTGCAAAAGAATCAGTTGATAATGGTAAATTTCATACCATTCGGCGATAAATCATCGAATCAGTCTCAGATATGAAGTTTTCATTAACCACCAATGAACTAATATAATATAAAAACCACAGCCACAACAACCACACAACAAAAAATAGTGCACGATGAAACTCCTGCTCGTTCTAAATCTTCTGATATTAGCAGTCAACGTTCAGGTAAGCGCAATGGACATTGTCAAATCCTGTTCTAACCACCACCAAGGCGTACGAAATATTTTATCCGGACAGAATGAGCCAGTTTTGCCACCTGGAAGATATATCCATAGAGGATATGATCCGCAAGATTCAGCACGGCGTTCTCTTGGACAGTCATGAGATGAAGGCGGACCTGCTCTGTTTTAGCTACAAGATCGGACTGATGAACGATTACGGTGAGATCAAGGAAAAATTCATCAAGGACGTTCTGAAGAGGACGGCTGACGGGGTGGCAGAACTATGTGCGAAAGATACTGAGAACCATACTACGATAGACGAGAGAAATTTGAATTTAATGAGATGCTTGCAGCATAATCTACCAATCTCCCTGTCAATGTTGTGATGTTTACTTTGTTTACAATAAAGGTGTTAAGATTTGTGAAACTTCAATTTATCCTTCTCACATTCAACTATTCAGAACTAGTACCACTTTGCTACACCACTGGTGATAAAAGAACCTTGACCACCATACAAACAATAGCTAAGTCATTAGCGCAAGTGTCTCTAGCGGCATTTCATTGGACTCCTCCAAGAAAGTCGACTTTGATTCACTATTCACTAACCCAGAATACGGCAGATAAGTCCCACTATAAAACACAAATGGAGAGAGGTCGCATCTTTGTTATTGCAAGAATGAGGCATGTCAGTCTAATCCTCGTCACCTCCACTTAGGCGACTACCTGCACAGTCTTCATTCTTTCTGACACAAAATGTTGAGTGGATATATATTCCTAATATTTTCCAAGAACGATAATTCGTGTGTCCTCACAGCAATAAAATGCATTTTTTTTGTTCGACACTGTCAGAATTTGAGAATTTTCTCCTATGTGAACGGATTTTGATAAATGTCACAACTTGTCAAAACGAAACGTCAAGCTAATTTTAAAGGTTTTAAGCGATTTGGAGCCTTTAAGGGGCTCGTCGAACAAAAAAACGTTGTATTCAACTCGTTCGTGTGTAAATTGGGCCTCTTTTGGCACTCGTGGGCTTTTAAAACGCTCGTTTCACTCGCGTTTTAAAATGGCCCACGCGTGCCAAAAAAAGGCCCAATTTATACACAAACTCGTCAAATAAACTACTATTTTTTCATCAGGTACAACTAGGAATCAATTACTTTTTCAATTTAGAACAGGTTGTGAAAAAATCTGCTGATAATTGTAAATTTCACACCATTCGGCGATAAATCGTCCGATCAGAATCAGATTTGAACCACGAGCGAAACGTAAAACATCTTATATAAAAAACCACAATCAGAATTGCCACACAACAAACAGTGCACGATGAAACTCCTGCTGCTCGCTCTAAGCCTTCTGATACTAACGGTCAAGATTCAGGTAAGCACAATGGACATTGTCAAATCTTGTTCTAACCACCACCAAGGCGATAGCAGTATATGCGGACGGTATCGGCGCCTTATGCACCGAAACAGAAGTAGACGATGAGGACATGCGCCACAAGCTTTCCACCGGTCTTTTCCTAAAGATGGAAGACCTGTATTGGCCAATGATGTGTTTTGGATACAAAACCGGACTGATAGATGAACAGGGTGGGATCGAAACAAACCTTTTCAGGGACATCCTGAAGAAAGCTGCTGACAAGGTGGTAGACATTTGTTTGAAGAAGAGTGTGGATCGTAAGGAGGACAAAAATGTGAAGTTTTTGTTGTGCTTGCGGGATCATCTACCAGTCTTCACCTCCTTTTTGTAATGTTTACTTTGTCGACAATAAAGGTGCAAATATTTCTAAAACTTCAATTAAACTTCTATTCGGAACTGACTTTGCTATGCAATTGGTGATAAAAAAAACCTTGACCTTTAGATCACCACACAGACAAGAGATGAGTCACGAGCGTAAGCGTCTTTGGTGGCGTTCAATTCAAGTCACCCAAGGAAGTCAAACACCCTGCTGATTTTGATTCTTGTTTTTGATAAGTCCCACTATAAAACACCAGCGGACAGAGTCACCTCTTTGTTACTTGCCAGTTCTGCAAAAATGAAATATCTCAGTCTAATCCTTGTCACGGTGATCTGCTCCACTCAGGCGAATATCTGCACAGTCTTCGTTCTTTCTGATATTGACGGTCAAGATTCAGGTGGACATTGTCAGATCTTGTTCTAACCACCACCAAGGCGTACACAGCAGTGGATTGGGAAAGAGTCAGCCACATATGCCAATTCGAAAAATGATTCCCACGGGACATGATCTTCAACCCTTGTGCACGGCATTGTCGGAAACGCCCTGAGGAGGACGGCTGAGAAGGTGGGAGACATTTGTAGTAATGGTAGTAACGAGGAGGAAAGACTTGCCAAATTTATAATGTGCTTGCGGCATAATCTACCAGTCTTCCTGTCTATTTTGTGACTTGTACTTTGTCGACAATAAAGGTGTAAATAAATATTTCTGAAACTTCAATTTCACCTCTTCACATTCAACTATTTGGAGCTGATACCACTTTGCTATGCAATTGGTGATAAAAGAACCTTTACTTTTAGATCACCACACAAACACCAATGTACGTGTCTTTGGTGGCATTTTCTTCGACTCTTTCAAGAAAGTCGAACACACTGCTCTTTGATTCCTGCTCCCAAAAAAGTGAAGGGTTTCACTAACCCAGAATACGTCAGATAAGTCTCACTGTAAAATACAAGTGGAGAGAGGTCACTTCTTTGTTAGTTAACAGTTCTGCATCTCCCTCGTCACCGTGGTCGTCTCCACAGCCTCCACCTGCACAGTCTTCATTCTTTCTGACCCAAATCGAGCAGAAACTGTTAAATCGAAATTTAATAGTAATGTTATCCATGAACGATAATTCGTGTGTCCTCATAGAAAAAAATGTTTTTTTTTGTCACCAGGTACAATCAATTATTTTTCCAATTTAGAATATTAAAAAAATCAGTAATGTCACACCTTTTGGTGATAAATCATCCGATCAGTATCAAATTTGGACTTTTTTTATTAACACAACCCACGAGCGAAACGTATCATATAAAAATCGCAGTCACGATTGCCAGCCAATATTTAGTGCAAGATGAATCTCCTGCTGGTTCCAGTTCTTCTGATACTAACGGCCAACATTGAGGTAAGCACACTAGCCATTGTCAAATCTTGTTCTGACCACCACCAAGGCTTACACAGTCGAGCAGCTGGAAAAAATCGGAAAGTTGAGCGACGAATGCAGCCTCGAAACAGGATCCACGATGGATATGATCCTCCACATTCGCCACGGCATTTACGTAGATGATCCCATCATGAAGGAGCACGTGCTCTGTTTTGGCCGGAAGATCGGAGTGATAGACGATAACGATGTCATCGACGAAGACTATATCAGGGACGTCGTGAGGGCAGCAGCTGAGAAGGTGGCAGACAATTGTTTGATAGATGGTGGTGGTTCTCCGCAGGACAGAGTCTACAGATTAGCAATATGCTTGAAGTATAATATACCAATGTTCTTGTCCAGTTTGTGAGTTTACTTTGTCCACAATAAAGGTGTAAACATTTCGATTTAACCTTCGTCAAACTAAACTGGTGATAAAGAAACCTTGACCTTTGGATGACCACACAGATAAGAGATAAGTCGCGAGTGTAAGTAAGTGGCATTCAATTCGAGTCCTCCAAGACCGACTGACCTGTTTCCAAAAAAATCCAACGATAAACTCTTCACTAACCCAGAATCCGCCAGATAAGTCCCACTATAAAACATTAATCGATAGAGAAGACCTCTTTGTTACTTAACAGTTCTGCAAAAATGAGACACCTCGTTCTGATCGTCGCCACGGTGATCGCCTCCACTCAGGTGAGTCCTTACAAAGTCCCTATCCCTTCTGACACAAATCAGGCGGTCTTAACAGACAAACAAATCCAACAACTCCAAAAACACACCAAGGTGTGTCGCGCGGAGACCGGAGTGTCGCTGGAGCTGATCGCCAAGGCTCGCAACGGCGACTTCGCCGACGACCTGAAGCTGAAGGAGCACTTCCTCTGCGTGGGCAAGCGATTCGGCCTCGCCACCGAATCGGGACAGATCGACCTCCACGTCCTCAGAAGCAGAGTGCGCAAAGCGACGGCGAGCGAAGAAGAAACCGACAACATCGTCAGCAAGTGCGTGGTGAAGAAGGACACCCCGCGAGAGACGTTCTTCGAGCTGAGCAAGTGCATACACGTCAACCTGCCGGACTTTGCCCCCGGCGACTGATCGCTCTGTATTTGTATCTTGTGGCGCAATAAAGTAAAACCTTCCGGAACGGAAAAGGTGAAATCGGAGTGAGTTTCCTGGCCGAAGAGCAATTTCATGTGTCGGTGAGTCCTGGGGATAAGTTGGGGGTTGGAACGAACAACCCCGTCGTGGTGATTTCGCAAAAAGGTCCTCGGCCTTCCAGGTGAAAGAACACCGCCAAACAATTTCAACACGTCCCGCCCCCTCAACTACGCAATTAGGGCCTCGGACAGGTGTCCTCCGCCTCGCGGCTGTAATTTATCTAAAACGTCAAGTGCCCTAAACACGAGTGGAGCAATAAAGTTGATCCTTTAATATCCCCCGCGCGATCAACGCCGCATCCTCCTCCCTGGGGAACTTTCAATTAAAATTCGTCGGCAAATCCGATCGCCGCACTTTTTCCACACAAACAATTATGTACAAGGTGCGTCATAAATCAAGGATAACGCTCTCGGCCCTCCATAAATCCAGACGCTCAATCCCGGTCCGTCCTTAAAATCCTGCAGGAACGCGCTGTTTCTATCTCGGGGGTGGCGCCTCTTTCACCCCTTTTTTCAACCTTTTAATTCATTCACGAGGCGGAATTCGCAACTTGGCTTTTACTCTAATGAAGGTGTGTCGACCGGTTCAGTTTTCAGTCCTTTCAGGCGAAGGTGGGAACGTTCAACGCTTCTTCACCTCATCGAGGTCGATTCTAATTTATGTTCCACGCCACGGCGCATGACCGACTCCTGGCGCTAATGACTAAGCACAAAGAGGTCTTACATAATTGTGATGTGCATCTCTCAGCCTGTTTAACATTCATGAGCGGTTCCGAGAAGCATCACTGGAGGACGTCGCAAAGGTTGCGGACTTTGCTTCCAGTTTTTATTACTTCAAACGCGAAAAACCTGACCAGATCAGGTCCAGCAATATCGCGCGTTCAAATGAAATGAAATCCTGCCAACTTAAACAGTCCTTTTTGATCACCCGGTAGAACGCAAAGCCTTCAGGCAGCAATTGTTTTTGATCGTGACGTCACAGTAAAGGCTTCATCGAAAAACGAATTAAATCTCCAGAATTTAATAAAAACAGTAAATTTTTTGGTTAGGACTCTTTTTTTTTAGTAGAATAATGTGTTTAGCCTTTACAATTACTGTCTCGTGGAATAAAATGCCATTAATGATGCGAAAATTATCATTTAAAAGTGAGGTTAAGTTTGTGTATTTATTGTTTTTGCGTAATTTTTACTGTGTGAATCATTTAAGTAACAACAAATGCCTTCTTACATCTTAATTATATGTGTAGCAAATATTTTTTCAACTAAATTGTACTTACAACGACTTCAATCACGAAAATGTTGATATGAAAATACTTCCCAGGTTTCAACGTCTTTTGCGACGTTCCATGAACAGTAAATACCCTGGTATCTACTGAAATTATTATATACACTTGCCACAAAGCTTTTGCTTATCTCACAATTTTCAATTTTCCATAAGAATGATGAAAACACCGTATTTGATACTTTCTTTCTAAAAACGTAAACAAATTTTGACGTTTGGCGGTTTGGCCTTCCTCATGACGTCACACGCTGTCTGGCAAGGCTTCTAGATGGCACTGGTTGGAAAAGTAAACCGTTTAGAACAGTGTAAAGTTTGAATTTCCCGCCGTTTGACACGAATGACATTTATTTATGTTTAATCGGGACATGTTTGTTTTCAGCAAAGGGTGCCCTTAGATATTTGCTTCGAGAATAGGAATCGTTAAGTTATTCTATTTTTAATCTAAAACATTGCTAAGAAAGAAAAAAGAAAACTTTTTCACTCTAAATTTTAGGTTAGCTGTCAAGATGCCCCAATTAATCTACGCTGTAAAAAAGACAACAATTGACGGTTTTCAACGCCTTCCCAGCCCAGGATTTCATTTGAACCGGCGATAGTAACAATTACACATTTGGTGCTGTCAAGAAAGCAAATCCACGAGGAAAGATTTTCTCGTAAATTAATAAATGTACCGATTAATTATTCAATGAGAAAATCAATAGACTGACAAACATTTGACGCAGCTACGCAACAACAAACTGAAGCCAGAGTTGTGAATTTTTAAGTGTTTTCGACAACTGTGGGATCGAGCTCCATCCTGCTGAACTCGTGTTCGCCGAGCAAATCTCTCCATAAATTCTATTTTGCAATCTGTTGTAGCAATTTTAGCCGAATTTTAAATGATGCGGCCTTTGCAATCTACCCTTTGCCCTTCGACCCTCCATCAGTATTCCTTCCCTCCGGATATCGGAATATCTCTCTTTGTACACGGAGTGATCGCTAAATATTTATCGGTCGACTAGTTAGTCAACGCAAACAATCCAATTAGCATAAGATAACCGCAGGGGGTATTATGCAAACGAGGCGTGCTGCAGGGCGGAGCCGCAACACCAGCGCTCTTGTCTCGTGTGCGAGGTAAGAAACGAGAGGAGCGGATGATCCGGGGGCGAATTCCCGGACCGACGTGTAAGTGGTGCGAATGTGAGCAATAAATTTGAAGGGCGCGCGGTGGTGAGAGTGGGTTAAAATAAATGCGGCGATCTGAAAGCCGTTCCCATTGGGAACCATCGACTTGGAAAATAACGCCACGAATTTATTAGATTATCTGGACGTTTTTAGACTAAAAATAATAATAAATAATCACGAATTATTTACATCCGCCTAATCAGAATCCTTGATCGTCTAATAACTACGATCAGGACGCGATATTGATAACAATTTCCTCTTGTCCAAATATAAAACGCAACAAATTTGGACGTTTCCGACAATGTCTGCCCCATGTTGAGCATCAAATTGTGTTTGGTGGCGTTGGCCGCCGCCGCGTGGGCGGCGCAGGTAAACCGCATCGAAAAAAGTCCGCGCAAAACTGTGTAGATTTTCCAGGGCGCCAACCTCACCCCAGACCAGAAGGCCAAATTGGACGAGTTCAACAAGAAATGCACCGGATCATCCGGAGCGAAACCGGAGCAGATCGCCAAAGTACGCGCCGGAAACTTCGCCAACGACCCCCAGATCCAGAAGTACTTCGGCTGCATGATGCGCTCGGTCGGGGTCGTGAACCAAGCGGGACAGCTCCAGATGGACGCGCTCCGGAGCCGCGTGCCCAAAGACATGAAAAAGGACGAGGCCATGAGGATTTTCTTCGCGTGCAAGGACAAGAAAGGGTCCAACCCAGACGAAACGGCGTATCTGCTGTACAGGTGCTTCTGGGAGGCGTCCCCGCGCCGGATAGGTCTTGACGGGCAATGAAAATGTCTCTGTGGTCAATAAATCGTCGATGTTGAGAGCGAGTGTTATTTGCGCAAGGGTCTATGAATTCGGAGAATGATAATTACAGCAGCAGGTAATTGTTTGTCAACAAATTGGGACGGCGAGCGAGGGCGAGCTCCAATTTCCAGGAAAGGGTGAAGTTTTATAAATTGGGAGTCGGCGGTGGAGTTTTATCGCGGTTTGGATGGGTTAAGTTGAATTAGATCGGGAATTTGTGCTTTTTACACGACATTAATCCGGGGAAGATGTCTGGGGGAGTTTTGGGAAAAATACGTCAGATTTGGGAGTGTTCAATGTTTTTAAAAACAAAGCTGCTTTTGCAGAAACGGTAGCGAACCCTGCTTCAATTTTATTTATGGCAATTTCACAAACTTGCATCAATCTTATTTCAACAGCATTTTATTGCTACGAAAGCATTCCATCACCGCAAAGGAAATTGTTATTGTTTTTCTCTATTAGCTGATGAGTTTCCCCGATTTAACCGGAGAAACACATTTGGGCGCAGATTTTCCACATTGTTTGTCGATAATTTTCAATACGACTCCGGTAGAAATAATTACTGAAGTGTTAACAGTTGAACGTTGAAATAAAATCTAAAAAACTTTTTTCCTCGAAAATCAAATACAAAAAGAAAGCAGTTGTGAAACCGTTACGAAATGAAGAAAACATCATTTTTAATTAAGCACGGTCTTTCACAGTTCCAAAATTAAATAAAACGTGAAGACTCCGAAGTTTCCTTTTAGCAACATAAATGGAAAGGAATTTCCTGTGGGGTGTCATAAGAAATTCCATCAGGATGAACTTTGATAACAACTAAAACCTTGGTCAAAGTTTCCGAAGTTATATATCTTACACAACTCTGATGGTTTTATGTACGAAACAAAATTACGAATTTACAAAAGCAAAACATGTAAAGATTTTCCTGGAGACAAATTGCTTTAAGAACATTCATTCCATTCTAGCTGTTGACCGACTTTTGCTCAAATTATCTAGATCTTAAAACTAATTTAACTTTGAACAACATACGTGGAACACTTTTACCAACTTTTTATAATAAAATTTAATCGAGCTTATGACGCTGTCAAAGTGTGTCAAATATGTCAAATCGGATCGTGCCGCTTAAACATGATATTACAATTTAGAACAACGAACCCGAGTTAGGACGCACTGCAGACATGCAGTTGCTCCGAATTCTCGCTGCAAAGACTCGTCTTTTATTTTATAACTCAGTCCCCTCTCAAGGTGATTTGTGTACTAAAACTCGAGCTACAGAAATGCTCTAGCCGTTCGTGAAAACCACATCAAAATATGTTTAGCCATTCTTGAATTATAAAAGAACAAGTGATACATAGATACACAAAAATGTTACCTTTTATGATACGTTACGATTTAAAAAAATACTTGGTCGATCTTGATACGAGCCGCGAACGAATAAGTTACTTTCTGCATTTTTCTGATGAATTGAAGAAGTTTTCTTTTTATTTATTTGTCCAAAGAAAAATTCAAGCAATGTGAATTTTTTAAATTGTAAAAAGTAACTATTCAGTACACCAAAAACAAATTTGCTAAAAGTAAGCACATTTTATGCGACGTATGACTCTTAAATTAGCCTTTTAGGAAAAATTGAAAAAAATTTAAAAGCTGGTATTGATTGACAGAACACATTGTGTGTATGCTTGTTAATACTGTAAACCTGTTTTTAGCAATTTAATAAGCTTCAAAAATAAACGAAAGAACTTTGCATGCTACTACACCATTTCCCATAGTAAACATTCCATTCTGTTCTCCACTTCTTTTTTTTTAATGTTTATTTGTGTTTTAGCGGACGTAAATCTAAATCAGGCGAATCGCCTCTCGGAACCGATCCCAATACGCTTTGATCCACCGGATGCATTATTTTTTTAACGAACAACAAAACCGAAATTATTTGGTAAAACGAGCGATCCGAACGCGCAAAATGTCGCTTTTCTCTCGTTATTCGCAGCGCAATTAAATTTCCTGCTCGCTTCCTAAGTCCGACACTTGGGCCGTTTCCACCTAATCAAATTACTCTCGAGTTTCCCTCTCCGTGTTGATATTTTCCCCGTCGGGTGTTGAAGAATTTTTACGACGGAGTTAAAACCGTTGGTGTCAATCGCCGTTATGACTGATGATAACCGCGGGGGCACTCCAACCCCTCGAATAACACACCAAAGTGGCTCCGACAAACAAATTACGTTCGATCCGCCCCCGGGGGCGGAGGGCGCGCTCGATCCGGCTCTTGTTTTATTAAACTACGAAGTGAGGGAGCGGATCCTTGCGGATTTCATAAAACCGGAGAAAAATTGTAAATTGGGCGACGCGTGCGGCGAACGTAAAATACTACATTTATCCAGTCGGAGGCGGCGACCTGCACCGTTCCAGGTCAACAGGTTACGAATTGACAGTTTTAATTCAGCCAGTGACGTCTTCGCCGACCATGATTTAACGTCAGATCGTTAAGTAATGACATCCTCATTAGTCACGCAGAGCCGGACAGCTGAAATTTTTCTTCGGGAATTACTATCATTAGGCGGAAACCTTCTGGGTACGCTTAATACAAAATAGATGAGCGCGACGTCCCAAATCGCTGTTGTTTCACGAACGTCACAGATGGCGCCAGCCTCAGCTCCCTACTCTCCCAAACGAACCGATTTACTTGAAAAATGGAAACTCGTCGTCAAGTTTTTTTCCCAAACTTTGTAATTAAAATCGTACGTGAGGCCGTTCCTGTTGTTAAATATGCTAAAAGGGGTTCGCGGCGGATTCGAAAGGGGATTGGATTCGTCTTTGTTGGAGACAAAGGAGCATTGTATGTTGTTACCGGCTACAGAACAAAGTTTTTAAGTGAATACGAGATACATTTGAATGGGGAAGTTTTTCGGTTTCTTTTTGCAAATGGAATTGTGTCGGCGCAAGCAAATCAATTGCACGGCAATAGGTACAAAACGATCAGAATTTACCAAGATTATACAGAAAATTTGTTAAAATTCTGTTGCAAAATATTGCAACGCAGAGAAATACTTGACAGATGCCTGAAATTCCCCGAATCACCCCACCTATGTCGCGAACGGAGGTGCTGTCATAAAATCGTGATGCGAATTAGTCATCTTGCGAGAGAGAACACTCCAAGTTTTTTTTGTTTTACAGAAAATTAGAGTAATAAGGAAGAATCGGGATATTATTTTGTTGGTTTTCAATAAAATTCCCTGCCGCTCTCCAATCTACCTGTCTTCCGGGACACCAAAATTCTGTTAGAAAATATTGCATATTGCAAGGCGTGGAAATAGTTGGTTGACAGGCGCCTAAAATTCTCCCGAATCCGCACCTGTGTCGCGAACGGAAGTGCTACCATAAAATCTCGACGACGAATGACTCATCTTGCGAGAGAGAACACTCCAATTTTTTTAACAGAAAGTAACAGCGAGTAACAAGGAGGGATGGGGCAAAGGAGACAGCAAATAAGAGTGAGGCGATAGTGCAAAAGTGCGAACTTAAGTTAATTTCTGTAATTAGTTGTACATATAAAGTAAAAGGCTTTTTCATGACCCTTGCGCTGAGTGGAACTGTTTCGACGCTTCCTTTCTCTCTAACACGCGATGCAGAATCCAAACTGCCTCTTCAAAAATCGTTTAGATTCTTCGTGAATTGCTACAAACCATCCTAACGCGTTTTCGCTTCGTACATTTTACAAATTGTTGCCTTTCCATCGCGGGATCACATGATTGTGTAAAGAGCTAAAATGATGGAAAAAACGCCAGGCAGAGGTCAGGCCACAGATAATATAATAATATACTATCGCATATACAGTGTGGAATAAAATGATTTACATCTAGTTACCTTTGCATTACCCTTGTAAAAATACGAAATGCCGCTCTACAAAAAAAAAGAAAGCCTAACCTCAAAATATTCCAAAATTCCAAATGTGATTTATTGCGAAGGGATGATATGAATGCAAAGTAGAGATTTAAATTAAAAAGGAGCTAACAAAAGCAAGTCACAGCTAGTGTTGAAAGTGGCCACCAACGTTTGTTAATTTAATTTAGTAAATTGTAACAATTGTCAATTCGATTGATGACATTTATTGACAGAACTAATAGTTCGGCACTTCAAAAAACAAAGTAGAGCGGTACAGGAAAATTTACATGTGCAAAAATTCCAAAGGTAACTAGATGTAAATCATTTTATTCCACACTGTAGAATGCAAACTTCAGGAAATTTGTTTGAAATAAAACAAGAGCGCCCTCTGCATTTTTGGGGCTAAGTATTAATATATTAATTAGAGGTATTTTCATATTTGGTGGCGGAAACAAAAAACCGAGAAATGTCACAAAAATGTATTGTCAGTGTCAAATTTCTCATAAACGCCGTAAAAAGGCATGTCTAGGTAAATTTAAATTTTCCCTAAATTGATTGAAAAAATAAATTCTAACGAAACCAATTTTTGTCAGTGCTTCAAAAGGAAAAGTTATTCTCATATAATCAAACGTATTACATAATTATGTCTCTAGTTCGACGATAAATAACTTTCTTATTGCCAATTTGCTGCATTTCTGCCTAAATCACGAACGCCTTTAAGAAATTTGACACTGACAATACAAATTTGTGACATTTCTCAGTCTTTTGTTTCCGCCATCAAATATGAAAATATCTCTAGTACATATTAATAATAATAAAAATGTATTTTATTATTGTATTTTACTAAATTGTATTGAAGGTATTTACCTTCAATTACCTAATAGATACTTTTTTTAATAAGAACAACATCAGTTAATATTTAAACTGATTTATTTTTACAACGAGAAAATACATTTAAAAAAATACAAAAGTACAAACCACTGACTTTGACTGTTATTTACCTTCAAAAGCAGGTTTTTCGGAATAGGCACTATGATTTAGTCTTCCATCACTGGTAAAATTTTCTGGAGCAAAATGAATTCCACAAATTCGATAACTATTAAAAGTTCTTTGTCTTTTAGCGTTTAGTTTTCTAAATATGGATTTTGGCAAAAGGATTTCTATCTACAAAATCTGATTCGATCTCTCAAAGGGTTCGGAAAGCTGTGCCGAGAGAAGTTTTTATTAAAACATTTAAAAACTGGACAATTATATTTTGACATTTTATACTGTCACAATTTAAAGAAAAAACCACGGCCTCCTAGAGACTCGTTTTGAAATATATTATCAGTAAAAACTACAACGGACTTTGCGTTCTATACGTTCTATGTTATCAATAGCAATGATCAAAAACATTTTTCGAATGCGACTGGCCGGGATAAGAGACGAGTGTCTTATGTATTTTGGGAGGCCGTGGAAAAATGATACGAATTCATAGAAACCTGTGCTAGAAACATTACAAGCGACATCTTTATATTTGGGGCTAAGCTATTAAAACCAAAAAATTTTGCATTCATTGACTTTGCATTCTATATACGATAGTATATTATTATATTATCTATGGGTCAGGCCATGAATTTTCCAAACTCCCTTCCTACATAATATTCTTTATTTATGCTAATGCTTGCCAGTTTTCTGTCAGTTTCTCGACCATCGTATTAAACCTACGTTTCCCTAGAGGGCGGGATTTCGCTTACTTTTTGCATTTCATTTCCCGGCATTGTTTTAATTTATGAATTTATGATATATGATGATCGATAACCCTACTCTCGTATTCGTCGTAACTTTTACACACTGAACCATTTAAATCAATAAATGTTCGTGGAGTTTCTTTTATGACTAATTAATGCAACATTCTTTTAATGCCAAGCTTGCATTTTTCATAAACTAACTTTAACTTCTTTGAAGATTAACGACAAACCTCCCCTCACTCAAAAACTTCTTCTTATTTTTTCAAAAACTCTCAATTCTTAGAAATCAGAGTCTCTGAGACTCGCCATCTGCCACTTTCCAATTGGGAGGTTTTGTTAATAAGTAGTATCGGAAATCCTGGGCTGGGAAGGCGTTGGAAACCGTCAATTGTTGTGCTTTTTTAAAGCGTAGATTAATTGGAGCATGTTGACAGCTAACCTAAAATTTAGAGCCAAAAAAAATCTTTCTTTTTTTTCCTTCTTTGCAATGTTTTACATTAAAAATCGAATAAATTAACGATTCCTATTCTCGAAGCAAATATCTAAAGGCACCCTTTGCTGAAAACAAACATGTTCAATTATGTCCCGATTAAACATAAACAAATGTCATTCGTGTCAAACGGCGGGAAATTCAAACTTTAGGCTGTTCTAAACGATATACTGTTTCCAACGCCTACTCAGCTCAGGATTTCATTTGAACGCGCGATACTGAATCGTCGAGCAGTAGCGACTGTCAATACACTAGAACAATTTCATAAATTGGTGCGCTTTTTCCATATTGGACCTACATCAATAATAATAGTGCACCGTGACAAATAAACCGATTTGTTCTTTCTTACAAATTGCCAAAAACCTGGCCACGAAAAATTGTCCACTTTTGTCTTTTCGACTCGGTGGTACTCGCAACCCCCACCCCTTCTCCGCCTCGGATGCACATCCTGCGTCCGTTCCAGTCCTGCTGATTTATCACCGATACATGAGCAACGAATTTAGACTTGGAGTTCATGAGCGGCGATCGATACAGGACGGGTCAAACAATATCAATCCGATTTTCCAGTCTCGCCGAATTTAGTTAGCGATTAAGCTAAGACTCCGCTTTCCAACTTAGCCGCCCCCTCATCTCTGATTGATAGCGACTAATTAGCGCAACTTGCCCGGTTATTGTCGCGAATTAGTCGAGGATTTCGGTTTCATCCCGTCGTCGATCGTTTCCGAATCCCAAATCCATCATCCAGATTTTTAGACCCGGGAAGATCGCGCTAATCGCGGCCAATTAAAAAAGATGTGGATCAAGGTCTCGCCTATCGATTGCATTCAAGAGTCATGCACGAATCAGGATCGAAAACGGCGTCACCTTTGCGCTCCCAAATTCAATACCTCGCACCTTCCGTCCTGATTGAACACGTCCGACATAAAGAAAATAATAAAGGCGGCGAGGGGCGGGCAAGTGTCGACTTGTAACTCAATCGGCGGCCCGGACCGCCATAATGGACGTCTTAAATTGCCTCTCCAAACAAGTTTGCATGTAGATTGGCCCCGACGACTTTGTAGTTTAATAGCTCGGATGAATATTTCCCAAACTCGTTAGTTCCACATAGGTTGCTCCGAGGTGGCCAAAATTTCCGATTACATTTTATCGGGGGCTACCCCATTTACCCCAAGTTTGCACAAATCTCGCAGAACCGCAAATCTCTTTCCGAGCAAACCGGATGGCATTTTTAACAAGACAAAGACCGACCTCAAGCAATTAGTCCGAACAGCGCTCTCCTGCCCCAGATCTGGTCCCACTCGAACAAGCGTGGGAGATGAAATTGTAACCGTTAATAATTATTAAGTGACAATCTATAAACAATAGCTATTTTCAATACAAGTGAGCAAAAAACATTACACTTTGCTCACTAGTGAGAAAATATTTTTTCCTCACTAGTGATTCAATTGCCATCTTTTAATAATATGTATGTATAATGATGATGATGATCATGATGAGCTAAGTTATTCTGATTTCTGTTTTAAAAATTCATGAAACGTTTAACGCGTATAAGGTAGATTTTCTGACAGCTTCTTTTCCGGCTCTTGTGGAGCACTTCCCCAAACCGGCCATTTTCGAACCCACGCGAACTAAACAGCCCTGACAGCGCCTCGGGGCGCGTTTTGCGCCCCCGCCACAATCATACCGCAACAACCCTCTGAATATTTGATAAAATCGTCCCTGGAAAAACGTTTTAAACATGCCGGTGCAGGCGAAGCGATCAAACGACAACCCCCATCGATTCCGAATAATCGGCGAATGACGTATTTGCGTCGTTCCGCAAATATCGACTGGAGCTAATTGTTGTTTTTTGATTTTGTTTTGGGTTAGATGTGCACTTTATTATCAACAAATGTGCGGCGGTTGCGATGATGTAAACAGGTCATATTGTGCTTATAAATAAACCGTTGTTTATGCGATTTTGATCGAAGCTGTTTACTTCGCGGAAACACCAAGAGGGTTCAAGGTGTTGTGTCGGGAAGCTATTTCTGGCGAAACACCCCGAACCGCTCTAGCGCGGCGAAGACATGGTCGTGGACGCCGGCGTCCACAAAATCGGAATTAATACGTCATCTATTATTTAAAGCGCCGCGGTATTAGCCACCCAAGGCCGTGACTCGTGAATCAGCCATTAAGTAAATAATGTTACGCCGGGAAAAATCCACAAGGACTCTGTCAAATTGTGTCCTCTCGCGCACAATGAAACCTTAATTATCCTTTGCCGCAAAATAAGCGAATTAATTTCGCAGCCGGCATAATGCTCAATAATTACCCTTAATCTCTTCCAGTGCTAATTCGTTTTGTACGTGCATGTGTTCGTTTGTGTAAGTGTTTTTATTGATTGCCTGCCGTGACGGAAAATTAGGTAAACATTGTCAATTTACCCCGTTTGTGTTCAGTGACGGAGCTAATTATCGAAATATTCTTCGGTTTCATCTTCGCCGTAATTGGATGATTGATGACGCTGCGAGAGGAAATAACGAACACTGCACCCGCTACGAGATGAATTCGAAATCGATAGGTCATCAGCGATCGCTTAACGCGCGCGAAAAATATCCACCGAGAGGTGGAGCCAGTGTCCACCGCTCGCGCCTCCAGACGGCCGCGATCACGTTATAGCAGCTCCACTCACGGCGTAATAAAAAATATTAAACTGTTAATCTGCGACTGATCTGAATGGACTGAGTTTGGCGAGTAAATTTGCATTGTAAATGTAAAGTATTACAGGGAAATGTGGGTCTGGGTAGGAAGTACTTGACGTGTCGCGATAAACATCTGCCGAGTTGAGCATACAAGTTAACAGACTTGGCCAAATTTCACACAAACGTCATTTAAATGTGAACACAACTTAAACAAAAATGTCCGTTTCGAAGGATCGAGGGCCATTTAACAGGACGCTCGTCCAAACGTCAAATATTTAGATTTGCAACAATAAACCTAAAAGAGTTTGTGCGGTTGTTACGGAGATGGAATTGGCGTTATCTCCAGGCTCCGAATTCATATGAAAAAAATATGGGAAGCTTGGTTTGTAGGAAAGTACATTATCATCAACTTCCACTCTTCACGATTAAGTGTGTCGTCGGTGAAACAAGCCGAAACATCCGTCTCTTCGACAGTTCGGCCTCGCTAACAACCCGGGACATTTAAATCGTGTCTCGGGTCCCGCGGGACCCCTTTGTCATTGACAGATGACCCGACCGGCTGAAATTCCAACTTTGCGTGCGCTCGCGCCAAAAAAAATTCATAAAATATCGAACAGGAACGTTGCAGAGTGGCGGTATCGATTCGAAAATAAAATTTGCCAGTTGGACCGCGTAGGAAGAGAGTCGAGTCGACGGGGGCGTATGTTTCACGATCGGGACAACTCAGGGATTACCGCGTACGCCAAACATGTTCGCGAATTCGAGGCGGCTTGTCATTGAAAAAGTTGCGGGCGGCTCTTGGGAGCCATAAATTCGGAGTTTCCGCCCGCTCCGGGTCAATTTTAATGAAGCAAGTTTTCGTGATGGATGGCGGTTTGCGAGAGAGACATTTTGGAGGCGGTGGAAAAATGCCGGAACAATTACAGAACTCGGTCCCGCTCCCGAATTGTCTTTGATGCCAACGAGTGTTGAGATTTGCATCCAAAAGTCCGGCGGAATTCCGGGGATAAATAATGCGCGTTCCCACAAATTCCGGAGGGGTGAATAAAAACCGCCGCCCTTCGCATTCTCGCCGCTCCTCGGCCCTTCATGCATTCACATCAAACTTACATGAGATGTCGTAAGCCTTAGCGGGGATGGTGCGACGCGGGCGAGGCTGAACGGCACACTGAGCTTAGACGGAGCCCCGAACGGCGTCCCGACGCTCGCGCAAGCGTCGGCACAAGGTGTGTTCGATTCCGTTTTGAATCAGTGATAAGGGTTTTTGTCCCTTTGTCGGGGGTGTCTTTTTCGTCGGATAATTGCCGAAGAAGTTTTGCCGTCGGAGTCGCATCATGCTTCCGGTGAAGAGAGCCGGGCCCGGACGCAAACCTTGACGCACCCCCGGCACTAGTTTTTCTGGGCGCGAGGTAATCTCGGCCGTGGCCATTATTCGACACCATTTATTATTCTTGCCGTTCTCGCAAGTTATGATAATAAACACCTTTTAAGCCGAGCTTTCGTAAATGACTTCGCCGAGACTCACCCCACGACGAGATTAAAATAGAAGAATTTTGCATAAATATTTATCTCCGCCACCAAATATTTGTTTGCGCGATGAAACGTTTCTCCGTCGTCGGTCGCACCATTTAAATTTAACCCTCCAATGCAGAAAAATACAAAAATATTATAAATCTGTCCGCAGGCCTGCCGCATCAGTTATTGGACCAACTAAATTATACTAAAAGCTCAAGTTTTTTCGCCGCGACTTAGATTTGTTTGCTACCTCGCCTAATACTGTTTTGATCAATCCGGCTAACAAGATATATTATGGCGGAGGCGCCAGGATAAAAGTATAAAACTTTCACAATAACGCCGCCCAACAACTTTCCAATTTGGGACTTTTTGCAAGCTCGAATCCCTTAATGGCGAATTTTCCCCGACGATTATTGGAGCAATCTCATTTTTTCCTAATTACCAACATCCGAAAATCCAATTAACTATTAATCATTTTAATTTGGGAGCTTCTGGGAGCTTTTGCAGTTAATTAATTACAAATCCGACCCGGTCTCTTGGGCACAGTAAATCTGTTCGATTAAAAAAACTACACAGTCCCGCAAATAATAAATGTTCGTACCACGAAAAATCTAGAGGTGTCAGACCTGGAGATTCGGCAGTATCCAAATGATGCCCCGCACGCTGTGTTGCCTAACCTCAACCAATCACTGGTATTTTCCCAACAAACTCTTTATCTCGGCGATGTTTTTGGCAAGGCGAAGTTATCACTCATAACCTTCCCCCTTTGATATGACTACCCAAGAATCAAAATTGTCGATTCAGTTGTTGCAAAATAAACACCATGAGACACTCAACACTCCTGGTTCTTGTCGCTTTAGTGGCTGCAGTACAAGTAAGTGAAAATTTGTCGATTTTGTAACTTTTTCAACCCCCTGTGATCTGACAGATGCAGGAATTGAGCAATCGAGGGGTCGAGCTCTTCAAGCAGATGTATTCTAGCTGTTTGCAAAAATCCAACGTTAATGTGACGTACGCTTTGGAGACTTTTAATGGTGTGGTGGAGAACGAACCAAAACTGAAGGAATTTCTGTTCTGTTCCAACAAGCAAAACGGGTTTCAAGACAGACGTGGCAACTTGAGGCCAGACGCTGTGAGAAGACGACTGCAAAATAATGTTTTTATTGACTCGCAGACTATCGAGACTATTGTCAGTGAGTGTACCGAAAGGAAGGAGAGTCCACAAGAAACGGCTTACCATTTTTGGAAGTGCTCGTTCAAGAAAGTGACCGGAACGGCATGATTTCCACTAATATAAACAATTTAAGAAGAATTTAAAAATAAATAAATAATATTTATGTTTTTATTTTAACGATAGTGGATTATTTAATCTCAGTTAATTAATTAAGAATGAGAAAAGGATTTTCAACATTGATCAGGTCAGAAATTTGTGAACTCTACTGCGCATTACGATTTGATTAACCTTCTGCAAGAATTAAAATTTCCAATATATTTTTGTACTAACGATTGTGTGTTTTCTGTGGATTTTATCAAAGAATAAAAATAATTTTTTAGCTAAAACTAACCAACATCTTTACTTTATCGCTTAACCTCTTTCACTTGCAAAAATAACAACAAATATCTAGTTCAGCAAAACAGGTCAATAACAAACCGTCATTTCCTTCACTTTTACGCTGTTGCAACTGGCGCCGAAATTTTGTTTTTGACAATTTAGTTCGAATTTGTTAACGACGAGGGCGCCTCCGTGGAGCCAAATCACATTAATAAATAATTGTTGATAAGATTATGCAATGTGCGTCTGGAATCTCATTTGGTAGACTCCACTGCAAGAATTCGCGACTGCCAAACTGGTGAGTTTGTTCCAATTAATTTCTTAAGAAAAATTATATTGCGTCGATTGTCTCACTGTTGCTGAAAAACACTCGCTCAAATGAGAAAAGTGTCATCGTTAGCGCACTTTGTGTTCAGCTGGTTGTTTGTTTCACTTCACATAAAGATACAAGATCAACAAGTAAACTGGCAAAAACGGAACAAGGAAACATAATAGGACAAAAAAATCGTGATACGAATGGTGCCAGTTTGTGGTTGTTTCAAGTCCGCTCCGACGGTTTTTTGTAAAAAAATCTACAAGTGAAATTGAGGCTTAGACTAACGATGCAGTTAAAAATTATATTGTATTTGCAAAGGTAAATATAAAAGATATGTTCTGATCTCATAATCACAGTACATACATACAGAAGAGATAATGTTATTAAGACAACAAATGAGACTGTCTTTCTAACTCTGGAATAATAGTTATTTATATTACATATGCGGTAGGCTACATTTTACAGCGCGAGGTTTTTAGATTGAAACACGACCGCGCAGCGGGAGTGTTTTAACAAAAACCGAGCAATGTAAAATGCCTACCGCATTAGTAATGCATTAATCTTTTTGGCCAACGACTCATTAAGTACTCATTAAGTAATTAATGAAATGGCAGAAAGTTATCTATTATACCAATAACTGACACGCTTACGATTTACACCACAAAATAGCGCCATCAGACTTTAGAAGAAAACAATTAATTTCTGTTCTGTTCTGAGCTGTTCAAAATGTGTAAACATGTCATTTATAGTTGAGGACGCCAAAAACTTATTTTCTCTACGACTATTAGAGCACGAATGCATTCTTGTTGGATATTCAATGAAAGAAGGATATCAATTCCACGCCCAGTGACCGAATATAGTGAAACTCATGACTAGGGCCCGGATTTTAGGCAATTAAAAAGTCGGAAATAGGTGCCTAAAATAGTCCCTTAAACTACTGCAAATAGTCCCTTAAAAACTGAAAATAAGCCATACTAGGTCCTTAAAGTTGTGGTTAATTAAATTAAAAAATGTGTTTTTAAAGTTTTAAGTAGGTACACACAACAAGATATTTACTAATTATTTTTTATTAATTAATATACAATACTACAAGTTTGTTAGTTATTTACATTGTTACGTATTTACATTGCATACAAGATATTGCTCTAAATTTTCTACTTTAAAACATTGTCGGTTATCCACCAAAATGGACTTATATTTTGAAAAACTTCTTTCTACCTCGCAAGAGGTAATGGGCGCAAATTTGTAATAAATTTCTTCCATTTTGGTGTCATGTTCCGGCACATCTTCACCTCTAAAAATTCTTGCCAATTCTAGAAGAAATTTGTATCCAGGATTTTTTTCAGTAACATCTTCAAGTTTTTTTAATGCTACTGCTGCTACAGGGCCTGGAGATTTTTTTAGGGAGGTAAATACGTTTTCAACAATTTTGATTGAATCGGTTAAAGGTAACCCATTTTTTTCCAATTGAGTAATACTTTCGCAGATTATTTTAAAATTACTGCGAACATAAATTAATTGGTTTTTTATTCCGGGTTTCTTCATTATAGACTGTGCTTTTTGAATAGCAACAGCAGAACTTCCATCAAAGGACATGACAACCTGTGAGTAGTTAAAAACAGTTTAACAATCAATTAATTTGCTTATCTTTTATATACTTACTTCTTTAATGGAATCAAAGTGTTCGCTGTAAAACATAGCAGCCTGAAGCCATGTTCCCCATCGTGTTAAAATTGGCTGTGGAGGCAGTGGCATTTCTTTTAGTTTTTCTTTGTACATTTCAACTCTCAAAGGTGCCTTAACGAAAATTTTTTTCACGTTCGAAATTAAATTATCCACATCTTCATATTGATAGCGAATTTTTTCAGCCACTAGATTTAAAGCATGCGCTAAGCATGTGACATGCACAATTTTTGGATAAAACACCTTAAGGTGTCTACCAGATTTTATCATATATGGTGCTCCATCCGTTACAAACAAAAGAAACTTTTCAGCAACAACTCTGGTACTCCACAAGATTTCTACGCATAGAAATTTTAAATCAAAATAAATTTAAAAAAGTGAAAAACCCTTACCTAAAGATTGATTTACGAATCTAGCTATTGTCTCATGATTTGTTCTTTCTAATTGTTTAGACGCCAAAAGATAAGATTTTCCAGGTTCATCTTCTGAAAGTTTCCCAACCAGACAATTCGCCACATATCGCCCAAGTGCATCTGTTGTTTCGTCAACTGAAACCCATATGTTAAAAGGATCCAGCTCATTCCGAATGCGGTCAATAGTCTAAAAGTGAAAATAATTTTAAATTAAATATTAAAAGATAGTATGTTCATACATCTTTGTAGCATTTTGGTAAATAATTTTTCCGTAAAGTAGACTCATCCGGAATTTTTCTACCACAATATTTTGTCAGAAAATTCTGAAACGCAGGATTTTGTAGTTTGTGCCATGGTATATTGGCAGCTAAAAAGACGTTACAAAGTTCCATATTGAATGTACTATTTGCCGATTCCTCCAAGTTCTGTGTCAGCAACGTTTGCCGAAGCGGTGTCATAATGTTCTCTTTATGGATGGCCGTTTGCTCATGCTGTTGCAAGTGACATTTTTTTTCGCATATAAACTACAAAAAATAAAATTTTCAAATAAGTAAAAAATATAAAATGACATATTTTTAATTATGCTTAACTTACCAGTTTACCACAAGCTTTACAAAACATTTCTCGGGTTGATTTTATTTCATATAAATCTTTCTTGCTTGTCCACTGTAATATTTTTTCGCGTAAACTAATTTTTTGTTTCGGCATTATGTTCACTTTAAACAGGTTCACAAGAAACACGACCACTGCACGGAGATAAAGTAAACGAGAAATGACAAATTTGTAATGCTTATATTTACGTCTCCCACCAAATTTCAGAGGAGATGGTTAATTTTATATTTCTTAAATTTTTAGAAAATGACACCCTTAAGGTTTCTCTTATTGTTTCACTTCCGGATTTTAATTTTCGTTTTTATGGCAAGGACCATTTTATAAACGTTAAAGCTTCTAACAATACCTAAGTATCAGAAAACATTAGACCGCGTATACCTGCACCCCTTCGAACAGAGGCAAACAGATAAACTCTGTAATTTATGCCAGTCCAGTCTAATGGTTTGTGGTACTTAGGTATTGTCGGAGTATTTACCGCTGACATCATGGTCCCAACCGTAAAAGCGAAAAAGTAATTCCTGTATTGTACTGCACTTTGTACATTTCAGTAATTACATCTCCTTAAATTTTAAAATCATAAAGCATTGTAAATTTTATTGAGGTACCACTTTTACATTTTCAATACCGTAAACTTCCCAGAATTCGAAAATTGGGAAAAAACCGCAAAAATGAAATTGATTTTTGGTCATTTTAGGCATGTTCAGGCAGTTAAAAGGTAAAATAGGTATTTAAAGGGCATTTTAGGCCGAATAGGCAGAATCAAATATGGCTCTAATTACTCTAATTAAGCCAGAAATCATTTATAGACAAGTTTCATACATGTGCCTTAAAAAATAAAAATAGTCCATTTTGCCTAAAATCCGGGCTCTACTCATGACTGTCGGCCAATCACATCCCTCGTATTTTTATTCTATCGTCAATCAGTTTTCCGAAGAATCCACCTGGCCGTTAACAATAAAATTAATAAAAAAATCACCGGAACGAGGAGCAAAAATCTGAGCCCGGATTCTTGTTTAGAATAGTCAAATTGACAAAATAGCCAGATTTCAACTGAATTGAACGACCTTAGAAATTTCATAAATTTCACCCTTAAAAATTTTTTTCGATTTTTAAAAAAGTCTTCAGATTGACCTGAAACTTTGGTTTTTAAGTAATTGGACCCTTCTGAATTCATTTCCGCCGTCAGATTGGACGTTACTTTTTTGGTTTATTAGTAGCAATCGGATATCCGGTTCCGATAAAACGTTTCTTCAAATCAAAGCTTTCTAGTTCCGGAACGAAAAATGGTAGGTCAATGCGGTTTACAGCTGTCGATTTTTAGGATTCTTTTGGTCACATTGAATGATTTTCAAGCCAAAATTGGGCTTCGTTGAAGTTTTACGAACCGGAATATGAGACGATGTCGTTTTTCGAAGAATCCACCTTGTCGTTAACAAAAAAATTAATAAAAAAATCACCGGAACGAGGAGCAAAAATATCAGCCCGGATTTTTGTTTAGAATAGTCAAATTGACAAAATAGCCAGATTTCAACTGAATTGAACGACCTTAGAAATTTCATAAATTTCACCCTTAAAAAAATTTTCGATTTTTAAAAAAGTCTTCAGATTGACCTGAAACTTTGGTTTTTAAGTAATTGGGCTCTTCTGAATTCATTTCTGCCGTCAGATTGGACGTGACTCTTTTGGTTTTTTCGTAGCAACCGGATATCCGGTTCCGATAAAACGTTTCTTCAAATCAGAGTTTTCTAGTTCCGGAACTAAAAATGGTAGGTCAATGCGGTTTGCAGCAATCGATTTCTTGGACTTTTTTGGTCACATTGAATGATTTTTAAGCCAAAATTCGGCTTCGTTGAAGTTTTACGAACCGGAAAATGAGACGATGTCCTTTTCCGAAAAATCCATCTTGCCGTTAACAAAAAAATTAATAAAAAAATCACCGGAACGAGGAGCAAAAATCTGAGCCCGGATTCTTGTTTAAAATAGTCAAAGTGTAAAAATAGCCAGATTTCAACTGAATTGGACGACCTTAAAAATTTCATAAATTTCACGACTGAACCCTTAAAAAATTTTCGTTTTTTAAAAAAGTCTTCAGATTGACCTGAAACTTTGGTTTTTAAGTAATTGGACCCTTCTGAATTCATTTCTGCCGTCAGAGTGGACGTTACTCTCTTGGTTTATTCGCAGCAACCGGATTTATCCGGTTCCGATGAAACGTTTCTTCAAATCAACAAGCAGCACTTCTTTAGAATTCTCTCTTCAGAAATTAAACCGTCATAATGAATGCTTTAGAGTCCAAAAGGACCCAGACAAGATACTTTGGTTGTGAAAAATTTATTAAGATTCGAACTGCATCTTTTATCAATAGAAAATACATATAGCGCAAAAGAGAAAAAATGGTACGAGAAAAGTGTCTGGTGAAAATGTTGACATCATTTTCCGCAGATCGATCGCTTTCTCCCATATATCCCTTTATCGGATAGTATTTCCGCGTTCACAATTCTTTTGGACGTGGCTCTGTCAGCCGCCACCAACTTCCCTCTCAACTGTACACCGTTCCACCCCCGAGAAGCTCACCCCATAAAACTTCTTACACTCCCGAAGTGATGAGTGCTTTGCGCAACAGTTATCGACGTGTCCTTTAGTACATGAATAGAGCAACCAGCTCCTGTCAGAGCTCGCCTCATTCATCTGCGGTAAGACGTCAGAGTGGGTCAAGGCTGCCAGGTTGTTACGATTTCATCATCCCCCGACCGCCCCCTAAAATATTCTTCGGAATCGATAAGCGGACAAGTCAGCGGTTTCATCCCCAAAGTAAACACCAATAAATCCGGAATGTTTGTTTTTGGCTTCGGGAAGCGGCAGGAAAAATAAATCTCATCTATCTAATTTGTCTAGGTGTTTATTTTAACAGGTGACTAGAATAACAACACCGCTCTATGTTTAAGAATTGAGATAAGGACCTGCGTCACACTGCTCGACAAATATTTAATTCGCACACAGTTCATAGAAGTAGGAGCGATACGAACATGTTGAGCGCCAGAGTTGTCAACAGGCGAGGATACGGCGAATCTGCGCCGCTCTCTGGCGGGTTCACCTCGATTTGCGGATTGTCTTCGTTGTAGAAGATGTCGAAGGTTATCCCCGTGGAGTCTTCCTCACGGGCCAGGCCGTACAAGCGTCCTCCGCAAACCAGAGGACTACCCAGATAAAACTGAGTCCTGTCGGTCTTCTCGACAGTGAAATCTACAACTTCCACCCTTTCCACACTTACCTTGCCGTCAACGATCGTCAAGTACGAGCAACTATCTGTCGTGTTGTAACTCTCGGTGATTTCAATGTGATCCTGTCCGGCTTGTACCGTGGTCATTTCCACAATTCTCTCCCCCAGATTGCTCTCCTTCTTCAGATTCACCTCCAGACCGTTCGCTTCGATCTTGAGGGTGATCCCGTCGACGTGATTGAACGATTGATTGTAGACCGCTTCGTGCACGGCCAATTGCTTCGGTCCGGTGAACACCCCGAGAGTCAAATTCTTGTTCAAGGTGTCGGTGATGTTCTCGAATATGCTCCTGAACTTTTCCACTTCGTAGATGTCACGAGTCGTCACGTTCAAGGCCTTGTACAGCTCCAGAGAACTGTGACGGCTCCACCCGTTCTCTTTCAGGATCTTCATGAAATCGGACGCGCTCAGCTCAAGCGTCTTCCTCACGACCAGGTCTCTGGCGGCGGCGTAGACCTCGCTTCCGGTCTTGCCCACGGTGGCCAGCGCCTGGTTAACGTGCGCTTCGTCGTAGATCCCCTTCCTCAAGGCGTCGTACACGTAATCGTTGTTGAGGATCGCCATCGAGAAGTCGTACACGGGGATCGACAGATCGTCCAGGACCTTTCCGAGTTCGGTCGACACGTCCAGCTTGGCGGTCAGGTTGCGGTAAAACTCCACAAACTCTATATCCAGAGAGCTGAGAAGGTTCTCCAAAGAGTCGACGGTGAAGGCTTCTTGGAGGGTGATGTTGTAGTAATTGAACGCTTCGCGAATCTCCCCCAGGTCGTATCGATCCAGTTTGCTCAACTTGATGATGTCCGCGGTTTGGATGTCGTGCATTTCCAGGCTGTTGTTGAGCAGGTAGTTCACTATGGACGGGACTCGCTCCTCCCTCAGTGAAAACTTCAGCTGAACCAGATAATCTCCGGTGGGTTCTTCGGCTTCTTGTCCCAGAGACGTCGAGACAGACACCAACAAAAAAATCACCAATTTCTTCAATTCCATCGTTCTAAAATCGCAGCTTGTGTCAAGGGAGCGGTTCAGAAACGACTTTTTCTTACCAGAACTAGTTCAACGTTTATCACATGAACCACAAAGTCAAATGATAACACAGCATTGAAGCTGTATAAAAAAATATGGAGACTAATTTATCACTTTATGTTGGGCAAACATCTGGTAAACGGCGAATGCTCTATTGTTCCTTTAATGACGTAATAGCAGGCGCTTTTAGGGAAAAATAATGGAGGATTTTGCCGAAATAGTGAGGCTGTAAAACGCTGTGTTGATTTATTTACGCCCAATAAATTTTTTGACGACGTTCTGTGAGAGATTTGAGAGAGAGAAAAGTGGTTTTATCTCGTGTGCGTTTTTCATTCATCGCCGAACGTAAATAGCGCCGCACAAATAACATCAGGCGATCTTTTATAAATACTAATTTTATAAAAAGACTGAAGAGAAAAGGGAGGATGGAAAGTTTCCAGACGCGGTAATCCCAGGCTTCTGGTGTAACCCCTTTGCAAACTGACACAATTGTCCACAACAAACTATTCTTTGCGGTATCATGATTTCAAGCCGCAATAAATCAGCGATGACACGCAATGTCATCGAGAGAAATAAAGAAACGCTGCACCATTTGACCCAGTAGCGTTGCCACCATGAAAGTTTCCGCCAGGGTTAAGGACGAGTGGCTGCAGATCCCGTGCAAAGACGGTAGGATCATCCTGATCCTCCCGTGTACAATTTTTATTGTGCCGTGACGTTCGACGCTCCTTATCTAGTCCTTCCGCCCCAGAAACACGCCTCCGGGAGATAAGACGAGACTAATTCGGTCCTTTCAGGGACGAACACGGTGAGATGGTTGGGCGAGGAGGCCTGGAGGAAGTACCAGAAGCTGATGCAGGGCGTCAAGATCGAGGAGCACGACATCATCAACGTCATACAAGAGGTGAGGAAGACGAGGGGCGGCGCCCTGTTGGACCCGGACGACGTCGTCTGCGAAGTCTTGGATAACGACGATTTTGTCAACATCGGTAAAGATGATCCAACAGAATAATAATTCAATGCAAAACTGTTAATTGTTGTTGTCGATACCTGTCAAGGTTAGCTGCGGTTTATTCCTGTGAGTTTTTATCTGTCGCAACAATAGGCTAATTATAAAAAGTACAAATGAAAAAATAATGAATGTGTAAATATTTGACGAGGTAATTGCGAAACGATCGACCGACCGAGTCGCCGGTGTATTGTTGGTTGCCTGCTCGCGATTTTTATTTTATCGATTTGATGCACTTTTCGATTGCAGTTTTGACCACGGACACTCAGATCAACGTCGGTACGATTCCTGACGAGCTGAGGCACGTCCTGGAGCCCATGTATCCTTGAGGAATTTCATCAATCTCAGAAAAAAAAATGCGAACTCGCCGCGAGCAAATTTTGCCGTTCCCTCGTCCGTCAGTGCGTCCCGCTTTGTTTTCTTTCCATAAACATTTGGTCCGTGGCCCGAAACGAAATTCATTAGACCTGCGAGGGCTGAACGAAACCTCCATAAATATTAAAATTGCCATCAGGGCAACACTTTGGCCGCATTAAAAACCGACCGTAAAGAGCCGCCGCGCCGTGTTTAAACTCTGACCGACGAAATGTGATCGTTTGCTTTTATTCTTCCTTAATTTTACGAAGGCCCAGCAATTTCCTGCCGGCTGATAACGTAAGTGTCTCGATTTATGCCCCCGTAACTCGACTAATCCCGTTGTTATCAGTACGTTTTTCTGGACGGGTCCAACTTGTCCACAGAGCTCTTGGTGAATTTGGGCAACGGAGAATTCAAGATCAAGGTAATGCGATTCAGTTTTTTCGTTCAACCCCTCCAGGTCGGTTTCAGCTGTCGAAGGAGGCGATCAACAACGTGCTCAAGTCGCGCTCTTTGGTCGAGACTTTTTTAGAGGACAACCACTCGGTCTACGGCGTGACTACTGGCATAGGCAACTTCGCCACGGTCGACATCCCCGTCGAAAAGCTGGAGTGAGTCGTGGGTTGCGCCCCCACGCCCGCATAATCGCCCCGTTATGTTCCAGAGACTTGCAATACAACATAATCAGATCGCACGCCGCCGGCGTAGGTAATCCCTTAAGCCCCGCAAGAACCAGGATGTTGCTCGCATTAAGGATTAACGTCCTGGCAAAGGGATACAGCGGCATATCCTTAAACACCCTGCAGGGCCTCATCGACGCGTTTAACGGTATTTAATTGCTCCCCGTACAATGGAAATTTTAATCGACATAGCTTCCAGCCTCGTGCTTATCTTGGGTGCCAGAACAGGGCTCGGTCGGCGCCAGTGGAGACTTGGCCCCTCTGGCACACTTGGCGCTCGGGATCGTCGGCGAGGGCAAGATGTGGAGTCCCAGGACGGGATGGGAGGACGCCAAACGAGTAATTCCTTTTTATTATTCAAACGTCAAATTTAAATCTCGCGCGCTTTATTATCGACTGAAATGTCAACATAACCTAATTTTTTCCCAAACAATTTTTTATTTTTAACGCAACTAATCAACACAATGGGTGAGTGTACGTTTCTCATTTTGATCTGTTCTCCTGGCACGACGCTCACATCGCGATGACAACTCGTAGGTGCTGAAGTTGAACGGGCTGCAACCCCTGCAGTTGGGGCCCAAAGAAGGTCTGGCGTTGGTCAACGGGACCCAACTGATCACGAGCATCGGAGCGGAGGCCGTGGAGAGGGCCCAGCACATTGCCAAACAGGCCGACGTGGTCGCTGCGCTCACTTTGGAAGTGCTGAAAGGTACTTCGAGAGCGTTTGACTCTGACGTGCAAAAAATCAGACCCCACAAGGGGCAGATCGACGTGGCCAAGCGATTGAGGGCGCTGCTGCACTCCGACACGTATCCCTCGGAAATCGCAGGTGAATACACAATCGTTTAGCTGGAAGCGGCAATTCTAGATTTTCTTAGAGAGTCACAGATTTTGCAATCGAGTGCAAGACGCCTACACTTTGAGGTGTTGTCCCCAAGTTCACGGCATCGTCCACGATACGATCGATTTCGTCCAACAAATAATCAAGACGGAGATGAATAGCGGCACCGACAACCCTGTATCCTTATGTAACGAGTGTAACATAACAGAGATGTAACTTGGAATATTACTGCGATGTAACATTTACGTAACTTTTTTTCCTTAATGAAAATAGATTGTTTTTGCGGACCGCGGCGAGATAATCTCCGCCGGGAACTTCCACGGCGAGTACCCGGCCAAAGTGTTGGACTTCCTCAGCATAGCGGTCCACGAGCTGGCTTCGATGAGCGAGAAACGCACAGAGCGTCTGATAAACCCCGGTAATGCCTCCAAACGACATCTTCCGATGTTAAAAGTATATTTCTAGCGCTGAGCGGCTTGCCCGCCTACCTCGTCGAAGAAGGCGGCGTCAACTCGGGCTTCATGGTGGCGCACTGCACCGCGGCGGCTCTAGGTTCGCCCCCGCGCCGCTCCCTCGCAAAATTCAAACTCACGATTGTTCGCAGTGTCAGAGAACAAAGTCCTCTGCCATCCGTCCTCGGTGGACAGCATGAGCACCAACGCCGGCCAAGAAGACCACGTCTCGATGGGGTGCTTCGCCGCCAGGAAGGCGCTCCAGGTGATCGAGAACGTGGAGCACGTGATCGCGATCGAGTTGCTGGCGGCGTGCCAAGCCATCGAGTTTTTGAGGCCCTTGAGGACGACCACCCCCTTGGAGGAGGTCTACACGACGGTGAGGAACGTGGTGAAGCCCTGGGACAAGGACAGGTTCATGGCGCCCGACATAGACGCCGTGAAGAAGCTCCTCATCGAGAACAAAATATGGAACGCGGTGCAGCACCACATGATGTTCTACCACGCGCCGCAGGTGAGGTTTCAGACGTGGAGGGTGTTAGAGTTAAGGGATTGGTGTTCAAGGAACACGAGACTAGAGTCTTCAGTCCGACGGCGATCACGCTGGGGCAGGAGAGGGCCAAGCCGAGGATCAGGGTCGCCCTCAAGAGGAAGAGTTGCGAATAGTTTAGGGCTTAGTTGTTAATTCTCAATAATAAAGTACTCTGCGTTGTAAAAGTGTCGTTATTTATTGACCTGGTGAAGCTAAATAAAATCTAGTAACTTTAGCTTTCTTTACGTTGCAGCGCCACCTGGGATTTACCCCCGACAACAGCACCGTCAAAAATCGAGTTCTTACAGTTCTCTGCGAGCTTGCCGCGAGTCTATCGATTCGCAAACTCCCAGCTCGTCCTAATTATGTCCCAATTGTCGTCCCGATTTAGTAATTTGCGTAAAAAACGTCCAAACAACCCTCGCTAAATTAACAAAGGCCGATTACACAAGAACGGTACACGCAAAACACATTAACTCTTCTGTCCGTCCGGTTTATTTAAGGTCCGCCAGGGTTGTTTGCTTTTAATAAAACCGCCGGAATCGAATCGCCCCGCATTTATCGTGGCCTCTTTATTGTTTCAACAGGCGGAGGTCGGTAATTGCGAATAATGGCGCGTCTCACGTTTTCGTGTTTCCGTCGACGTCACTCCACTTTTGGATAGTTTAACAGTTTAATTAAAGCGCCGAGACGTGACGGCCTCACGTAATCTATCAACGGAAAAATTACCTCCAATGATAAGGGTGCGAAGTGGGGTTGCAGCGCAGATTATGACATGATGTTAAAACCGGGACGTAACAAACATTAAACGCGATACGATCGCGCCGGGGGATTAATTCGCTACGAGATCGCCTCTCCCGACGACCTTTGATTTTATTTTTAATCGCGCGATGATTAATGGTCGATCTACAAATAAATCCGGGTGCAATTTACATGTAAATTCCAGAGGTCTACGTGCACTCATTATTCAGCGATCCGCCTTGATTGAACGCCGTTTCGGCGTCGGAATCTTGTCCTTGATGGCGCCGGATTAATAAGTTTAATTTGCGACATTAGAGCGTTGACGGGACGCTGCAAATCGGGGTAGCGTCGGTAACTTCCACTTCCAAATAAATGTGGGCGATAAAAGTTCGCCTCGTCATCTGCGGATAAGATATTAATCAGATTCCCAAAAGACGAAACAAGAAAGGGAAGCGAAATATGCAAAAGTATTCAGTCAGGCACGAACAAAATTAATTATTCTTCGGCTAGTCCGAATCTGGACGCGCTAATGCGGCAGTTTCATAAATTTCAACAAGCGGAAAAGCAGAGGCGGATCAAGGGGGAGAATGTGCCCCCGCACTGAATTGTATAGAAAAATGGGTCAAAAATAAATCATAGCAGAGACTTTTTTCGTTGTCATTTAATTCAAAATTAAGTCATTTTGACAAGAACATCGATCTTAACCTCAATTTAAATCACAATTGTCTTTCACCTACCTGGAGAAAACCGATATTGTCTATGGTGAACATTCAGAGCTAGCACGGCAAATCTATGGCGAAAAGTTGCTTCAAAGGATATTTCGCAATACACGAACCTTTGTAAACGTTGCACAAGATCTTCGCGATTTCGGGCGTTTCGAGAAGATCGCATTTTAGTTGCAGAAGAACACATTCCTCACGAAATCCAAGAGCGTCACTTCCAGCAGTCATTTTAATTAACGTGTGGGTTGTAGATCCCTGTTTTACCTACGCCTCATCGCGTTCAAAACGCCGCTCAGGAAATTCGTGAAGACATCGGAGGGATTCTGAATCGAATGTGGCTTTAATTTTATACTTTTACTCACAATTACAGTCCTTTCACTTTGTTGTTTTCTGAATAAGTTGCAGGCACTATTTTATCATCACTTTACAAATTTTATCCAAAATTCACGATGAAACTCAAAAAACTGTAACGATTAAAACCAAACATAACCTCAAACGACAGAAAAACTTGACATTTTTGGTTGGTCGTTCGTCAAAACTGCGCGCCAAATTTGAAAATTTTCCCAAACAAAGTGGTTTCTTTGATTTTCTTGTAAACCATTAACATTTGTATAAGGCAAGTTTGGTTATTTTGCCTTCTTTTAACATGTACCATCTCAAGTTAAAATATTTGTACAACTTTCAAAGTCACGCGTATATCTCTATAAACTATCGGGTGTTCAATTAAATTTCCCGTTAAAATTCGCGCTGAAAAGTCGATTATGAACGCACCACGTATTACAGATCACGGATCAGCGGTGTAAATCTAACCTCACTTTTTGCGTTGTTTGTGGTTTTACTCTGCAGATTGACAAGTGGTGCGATCACAATCGACTCTTCAATGCCAACTTTGAGAGAAAATTTAAATCAACACCCGATATAATTAATGAACGAATGAATGATAACTTCTAAAAAAAAGCGCCGTTTGAAAAATTCGTCAACTTTTTCGTTCACGAAAACTTCTTCAAAAAAAGCGCCATTTCGAATATTTGCCTGACTGGCTGTTTGTCTCCGTTCGCTCATTCATTGATTCATTCATTCCTTCAAGAATTTATTAATTCATTGATTTCTTTCCTTCTCGACATGTCATCAATGGAGAAACGGCAAACATTTTGTACATTGTCGCTGCGCCCCCGTCCCTGCCTGTCACGACCCGCCACTGCCAAAGCCACCGCAACTCGCGAGCTTTGGAAGCTTTCAAATTACCAGTTACATTTGCATCGGCATTGTTAATCGGCCGCTCGCGATTAGCCGCGAGTTAAACGTCTTCGAGACACGCACCCCAATGTGCACCCCTCGAAGAGCCCTCGCGATGCGATGACGAGCCCATGATCTGCGAGTTTTTCTTCCGGACACTTCGTTCGCCGCCGCCGAAAAAATTAACCGGATCGGCGGGCGCGCGCCGCCCCTCATTAAAATAATTAAAGCGGGCCGCACAAAGAGGTCCCATTCAAAGACCTTTCCTCCGCGTCCAGGTTTATTAGACATGTGAAGAAATGAAATAATAAACAATGCGGAAATGCGCACGCGCTCGTCTTACCCGGGCTCCGACCAGTTTTGGCAGCGTCGTCGAGGGGGAAAGACGCGCCGCGACGCACCGCTTCTGGGCCAAATCTAGTGTGACACCAATCGGGTGAGTGGCCTGCCTAAAAAAAAATCCTGCCGCAAGCACCTGGCGAGTCTCGACCGCTGAGACCGGCGGTCGGGGGTGCGGACGGCGTCCTCCTCCTCCGGGAGGAATCTTCGTAACTTGTTGACTTGGGTCTCGAGTTTGTATTTGTCGGACACGAATGCGAGGCGATAACGGCGAGTTTTTTCCAGATAACTCCCACGGGATGGAGCTTTTGGCGGCGTGAAATGGGCGCCCGCCTCGAGGAGGTGCTCTTGTCAGGCCGGCCCGCCGCTTGAAGCTCTTGGCGCTAGTTGGGGCGAGACATGGCCGATCACGACAACTTCGACGATGAGGTAAGTCCCAAGTTTCCGCTCTTTTCAAAAGCGAAGTCTCGCGCCTTCGCGTGGGAGATCGATAGGTCCGCAACGTTTGAAAGTGTCAACCTTTCGGATGATGGGTCGAAATGCCAATGGAATTTTTACCTTTTAATCTGGGACCAAGTCGGTTTTGCTCACCCACTTTTCACCTCAATCGATAGTCGGTGAGGAGCGGGGCGGCACGATCAAAGCTGCTGAACGGGCCCCCATGTTCGCTACGAATTATGATTCGGAATCGTCGGCAAAGGCCAAATTAGAACGGGCACGAAGCGCCACCTGTTTAACGTCGCCGAGGGACCCTCATCAATCATCCCCGTCGCAGAAACGACAATACATTTTTTATCTTGGATATTTTTCAATACAAGATCAACACAACACCCCTCACAACTTTGTTACGAAAGTTAGAAACCACAGGTCCAAAGTGAACTAAGCGACGGAGAGCGAAGCCATGAACTCGATACCATTTATCAGTACAAACCATGATGGTGTAGCACCTGTAGGTTTATTCAATAAATCACAATCACTCGCCGACTCATACAAAAAATTTGAGATACATATGAGAAAAGCGAAAAAAAATATTTGAATTGCAAATATGGTGGATGCGCCGGGTGCGATGTAGAACCATTTCAGTTACATCGTTACATCGGGTTTTTGGAAGTTTTTTGCAGAGAAATGTCGACCTTAGGTCTCGTTCTATTAAAATTTGAACGCAAAAAGTAAATTGAAAGCTAACAATGAATGCTTCCACTGCCTAAAATTATTTTTGCGGAAATTCTCTTTTCCAATCGAAAGTACATTCAGTTGATTGGTATTGTGTGAACGAAGATTACAGTGTGAGGTCGCGCATTGTCCTGGTAAAATATAAATGTGTGTGGCTCTTAAGCCATCAAGTAAAGTGGATTAATGTCCAATTCTGTTTTATATTGTTAGATTCAACTGTTATCAGAGACTGTTATCTAGTCTATTTTTACTTTAAGTTCGTATTGAAATGCGTGAAATTAGAAACTTTCCTTTATTCCATTTTTGTTTTTTTTTTTAATAAAAGTCTTTTGATCCAAACTTTTCTTTTATTAAGAACAAACCAAATAAAAAAAATACCCGTAATAACGAAGTGCAGTCTGAGTTCATTACAGGTTTAATGGTGGGTCCGAATAATAAACAAATAAAGAAAATACAAAATCAAAAGAAGAAAGCAAAATAAATTTACATTAGTGAAAAATAGTAAAACAATCTGAATAAAAAAAAAATACAAAAACACCAAGAACTAAATAAAATAAAGACATTTTAATTTTTACATTTCTATAACAATAAAAATAAATTTCATAACTTTAAATGCGGACCTATGATTCTCCTAATAAAAATTTTGGCAAAAAAATCCAATAAGAAACTTGTCTTTGATCAGTAGAAAAGTGCAGAAAAAATCGTGAAATTGACGAAATGACCACCACACCCTGCAGAATTGACACACATTGAAAAACCCTGGCGTGAACTTGATCAAAAGCCAATAATTGTCAGTGTGAACAGTTTGATAAAAGTTTTACAAAAAAAAGCTTGGAATCAATTTTCACAAAAAACCCGGAAAAAATTCAGTGGATCTACCTATTCTATGGGTCTGATCAGGGTATCAATAAATGATTGTCGGGTCAAGCCAGTTTTGTAAAAAAAAAATATTGTGCCGCTTTTTTGATACAGATACCCATTTTAATATATTATTAACTGTCACTTCTGACATTATGGCATTTTATTCGCGCTTTTCAATTCAGTTTTCGTTCCTTATACATATTCGTTTCATCCTTAATAAACCCCAAAAACCTGTATTTTTCAATACAAATTGCAAATACGTCCGGTTTTAGAGCTCAATAAAATTTGTGAGGGTAGGTTTTAGCCAACAACCTAACCTGAAAATGTGACATTCAGAATTTGCCGAATTTATTCTACATACAGTGTGTCCAAAAAGCCTGGAAACACCCCAATAAAATAGAAACGATGAATGATTTTCGAGAAAAACGCAAAAACAGGTGAACTAGCGTTTTCAAAAAGCTTTCTGTTGATGGTGTATCTGTTTGCTGTTTTTTATGACCTTGAAAGAGTTATGATGTCATCAGAGGTTTTTTTTAAATGGCAACGTCGCATTTTTACTGTTTTTAATACATCTTTTAATTGTCTACCCGACGGAAAAAAAAATTTCAGTTTACATAAGAAATTTCCTGAAAAAATTTATTTTTTTAATTACATAACTTTTTCAAGGTCATCAAAAAGACGAAAAAGAAAATATCAGCAGAAATCTTTTTTAAAACACAATTGACCTGTCTTTAGATTTTTTTTTAAATTATGCGTTATGTTTTCATTTGGGTGTTCCAGACTTTTTGGACACAGTGTATAAAGTGGCACATTCAAAATTTGAAAAACAAGCTGGACCAGACAATCATTTATAACGTTTTTTTTAATGGGGCTTTGAAGTTGGCGTTGAAGAGTCGATTGTGAACCAACCACCGGATTACAACTCTGATCACCTGTTCAAATATAACCTCACTTTTTGCGTATTTTTAATAATTAATATGCAGTTTGAAAAATCAGTCATTTTTAAGAGGAGTGGTTCATTCTAATCAACGCCACTTCGATGCCAAATTTAAAAAACACCCTTATACACCCTGTATAAATAAGTACCAAACTGGCTTCTTTTATATTAATTTGAATGATGGTTCCGCCGACTTAATTTAGTGGCATTCAAGGTGGAAAAAAAAGCTACATAATGCGTAATAAAAATCATTTACCGTAGTGCGTGTCTAAATACGATTAAAAAAATCGTATTGTTTGCATTTTGCCATGCTGCAGCTAATTTTCATTTCAAATAAAAACGTTTTATATTTCTGAAACCAATTTTTAAATTATGAACATTTTTTTAAGTCATAAAATACGAGTATATCATATTTTCCGAAAAATATAAATAACAATGGGTATTTTTCCTCGATCAATAACCTATAACCGATAAGTTAACCTTTTACGAAATTACACAAATCAAAGATACATTTGTATGACAGACACAAAACAAAATCCCACGATCCAAAAGGTCAAATAAAATTTCCATGGTGGTCTTCATACATTGGATACAACCATGCTAACAAACCTTGATATTTTCGTAAAAGTTCTTTATTTCTGCTCCTATTGAATAATAGTGTAATTATTAAAGTGTTTTTCATTGGATAACAGGATTCATTACGCACGCCCGTTGAATAATAATTTCAAAACTCACTGCAAATATCATAACAACCAGTTTATGAAGTCCAATTGCAAATTTTAATACAATGGTATCAAGTATACAAAGCAATAATTTTAAAACGTCAGTTTCAGTTTGCCTAATAATGAAACTTATTTATCAATTTCTCTTCATAGTCGTAGAAAAAGTATGGTATTCTATTCCCGGATAATGTCTATTACTCGCTCGGAAAAATTACACCACTCGCCTGCGGCTCGTGACACAAAATCACCTCACGAGTAATATTCCTCGTTATCCGCTCATTACTTAATCCGAAACATGAGCACCACGAAAGTGAATTTTCAAAATAATTACTAATCACTTAGGGCTAGATCTGGTGAATAGAGAGGCCGTTTGAATGTTACACAAGCAGGATTATGTCTCGATAGAAGAAACCTCAATTTGCCCTTTTCATCCTTGCCCCAATTGCGAATTTTTTTGCTTCACGTGGTATAAAATCAATTAAGACTGTTGTCGTAACTTTTCCTGCTCCGGTAAGTAGAGGAAACTTCCAAACAAGTGGTAAATCCTTGTCTCTTCACTCTTTTGGACCCTTTGACTCTGGACCAAGCTTCATCCACCGTAAAAAACCTCTCAAAAAGTCCATCCAGATCAGTTGTCAAATTTTAGGCCTAATTCATTGTGTTCTTTTTACACAGAAAACCCGGTGTCATAAATTTCGCCGTGATCGTGGAGAACCACGCCACAGCCAAAATCAATGTTTTCTTGTGTCACAACAGTTCTGGAACGCTTGATGCATGTTCGCAGCGTTCCCTTCCAAGTTTAAAATCACCGGACCAGTTCTTGGCCATTCGATTTCCATTAATCCTTCTCTTATGTCCTTCGCGACCAGTTCTTGAACCTTCCACGTGGGGACAACAAATGGCGAACCGCCCTCGTCCATCACCGGCTTTTTCTTGTGTGTTTTAAGAGCGTACATTATCCGGCAAACCGCACTTCCAATCTTGACATTATCGCTTTATGCCTTCCTGCTTGCGGCCTTTCTCTTCCCGAAAGACCAAGCTCGGGCCCATTCTCGTTCCTCCAACGACGTAATTTAATATTGGCTTCGTGTCGTCAAATATCCCGCTACGGATGTCAACGCTGCTGACCTGCAATCCCACCAGTGAATGGTCTATTTTACGGCGGCTGCCATCTGCTCGATACATAAAGCGCCCGGGGGCGGCCACATTGGACGGTTGAAACTTGTCCGTCGAAAAAACTTCGCCGTTGTTTTCGGTGTCGGCAACGTTTTAAAATTCGCGGCGCGCGTCTAAATTTCGGAGAGATTTCCCGAAGGACGTCGTCGTTAATTGCGCGGGGGCGGCGCGATTCCGGTCAATTACGGTGTCATATCTTAATCCGGGCAAATATTTGTCGCCGCCAATATTTGCGGACTTTATCTATCAGAGGCAATAAAAGAAAAGACGGGACAATCCCCGGAAAATCACTGGAAATTCCGCAAGACTCGGCTAAGCAGATTGGCTGAGATGAGATCTGAAAGCGAGCGTTTTCAGTTTTAAGTTTCTCATCGTCGCCGAAACGGCGACATTAATCTTGTTGCGTTTGGTTTTTAAGTTTCTCATCGTCGCCGAAACGGCGACATTAATCTTGTTACGTTTGATACACCGTCAAGTCGTTTATTTTTATCATTCAGCGCCGGTCGAGGAATCAATTCTTTCGAGACCAGATTCGTAAAAAAACAAAACGGCAATTTGTAACGTGATACGCCCGTCCGGGATGTTTCAGAGGCGACACCTGACGCCGCTTTATTACAAAATTCTCATCGGATAATCGTTAGGGGGAAAAATCGAATGGCGAGCTTTAAGCTCGCGCCATTCATCACGCCCCCACACGATTACATTCAGTCGACAGACTCTGAAACAAAGAAGCGATCCACCGATTGACGACATACTTCTCTTCGAGAGTCTCCGGCCGGGCCAGATTAAAGCTCTGTTTGAATTAACTTTATCTACGATCGGTCGTAAACTGCCGGAGCTCGCACACCGATAGATTGGAAAGCGGTCATTCCCCATCACTGTAAATCGTTTAAGACCGGATTTTGTTAGTCAACTGTTGCTGAAACACTCCCGGAAGGTGAAAATCCTCCCAGGCGACGACTCCGGGAAAGTCTCTCCGGTGATTTATTCCGAGGTGGTCCCATCACCAATCCAATATTTTCGTCCTGACGTTCGTCGACCTTTTCAAGTACTAAATAAATCAAACGGCGCTTAAAGCTCATGTAACCTGATCGCGTGCCATGACATTGACAAAGCTCTCGGCTGCTCCCTGCAATGCACAGAATCAAGCTCTAAATTGGTTATCTTTTCGTGACGCCAACCCCCCGCTAATAGACGTGTTGCTCGTCGAAAAAATGCTTTCTCGACGATATCTGGCACAGGTTCAGACCGAAAAAGCTCCCGGATTCATTTGCATGAAACGGTCGGCTTTTGGCTGGCGCTAAGAGCTGCAGGACAAGACCCGATTTGAATATTTTTGCGGAGCGGAGCCGTGTTTAAAAAGGAATTTTCAGTAAGGCGAGCCATGTGTCATCGAGAAGTGCTGCTTTTGACAAGTCGCCATTGTTGCTTTTTAGTTGAGCGGGCGAGGCGAGGGTCTTTAGCATAACGAGAGAAAAAAACTCATCTCTGAATCCATAACAAACGAAACAGACAGACCGAACGTCGAACGGAAAGAAAATTGCCGAACACAAACACAGCTGCATGCAAATTTGTCTCGCAATTAAAACCGCCCCGGAGGGTGGTGGAGGCGGTCGAGCGTGAGGGTAGCAAGGCGGTTTTGGTTAAGCGGTCAGACGCAAAGATTCCTGCTAAAAG
Organism: Tenebrio molitor; assembly: GCF_963966145.1. Taxonomy (NCBI): domain Eukaryota; kingdom Metazoa; phylum Arthropoda; class Insecta; order Coleoptera; family Tenebrionidae; genus Tenebrio; species Tenebrio molitor. Next base: position 1,236,893 of record NC_091047.1, read on the forward strand.
TCTCAAGTAGAATAACTTCCTCGGCAAGATATTTCCTTACAGAACCTTAACTGATTCTGACGGTTTTCAATTTTTTACAGGGTATTTCACGAGTGATAATAATCAGCCCGGCGGAATTGAAAATGCAACCCACAATACATTTCTGTTTTAAATGAACTTATGAATCCATGTTGGCTTTGCTTCCAATAATTTTATTTGTCTGACATTTTCGCAAAAGTCAAAATATGATGACTAAAAGGTATTCGAACGATGAGAAACCAAATCCTGATTTATGGCGAATGTAATAAAAATGCTTCTGCCGTCGCGCGTTTATGCACAATTTCATTTAACCAAGCGATTGTCAAAAATGTTTATGTCAAAATTTACGAAACTGTACATCCAATTATGTTTTATGCTTTTTAAATAAAAAAAGAAATATCCACGTTAATTTTGCAAATGTATTGTGAGTTGCATTTTCAATTCCGTCGAGATTATTATCACTCGTGAAATACCCTGTACATATTTGTCGTTTACTCAACTAATGCTAAAGATGGAGTAACGCAGCTCTTGCGTTATATTTGTCATAATAAAGTCTACCCAACACAGTTTTTACATTTGATCCAGCTCCGAGAATCACAGAGATATCTTTTTTAATTGTCCTGGCATCCACCATTTTTGTTAAGTATATTTCCAATTTTCTTGACCAACGTAGCGTGACGCAGTCGTTTGTATTCGATTCGTCACGATTGGACCTACCAGATGCAGTTCTTAGATTTGATCTAGCTCTAAAAGTCACGGAGATATAGTTACTTCTTGTCTAGAAAAGTCTCCACCATTTTTGAGAAACATATTTCCAATTTTCTTAAATAATGTCGCAGTTTCTTGCAATCGATTCGTCGCAAATAAATATGTAAAAAGCACTTTTTTCCTTTTGGTTTGGCTCAAACCATCCACAATATATCATTATTCGAGTTTTTAAAAATATCCCAGCGCATCCACCAATTTTGTGAAACATATTTGTCGTTGGCTTGAATAATAATAAAGATAGAGTAATGCAGTCTTTTGCATTCAATTTGTCACAAAAGAATCTACGTAACACAGGTTCTAGATTTAATCTAGCTTTAAAAATTACAGATAAATCGTCATTTCTTACCGGAAAAAAATTTCCCGGCGCCTCCACCAATTTTGCAAGACATATTTATCGTTCGCTTTAGTAATAATAAAGATAGAGTAATGCAGTCTTTTGCATTCTATTTGCGACAAAGAAATCTACATAACACTGGTTTTTGATTTAATCCAGCTCTAAAAATTACAGATATATCGGCATTTCTTGTCAAAGAAAAATCTTGGTGCCTCCACCAATTTTAAAAATTACATTTCCGATTTTTTTAAAACTATTCTCAGGGATAAATTGATGCAATTTTTCTAAGATTCGATTTATTGAAGTTACGTTTATAAAGGGCAGTTTTTAGATTTCATTTAGCTCAAACCATAGGGGAGATATCGTTATTTTTATTCACAATTAACAAATATTTTGGCGCATCCTACCATTTTTCAAATTACGTTTTTTTATGTTTTCAACTTCCGCACTCGATTCGTCATAATAGAATCTATCAAAAACATTCTTTGGATTTGATTTAGCTCCAAGAATAACAGAGATATTATACTAGAAATTCCACCATTTTTGAGAAACATATTTCCAATTTTCTTAAATAATGTCAGATAGAATAACGCAGTTTCTTGCATTCGATTCATTGCAAATAAATATATTAGAGGCACTTTTTCGCTTTGGCTTGGCTCGTACCATCAAGAACATATGATTATTCAAGTTTTTAAAAATATCCCAGCGCATCCACCAATTTTGCAAAACTTATTTGCCTTTCGCTCTAATAATAATAAGTATAGTTTTTGGCATTCAATTTGCCACAAAAGAACCTACCTGACAGGTTCTAGAATCCAGCTCTAAAAATTACAGATATCTCGTCATTTCTTGGCAAAAAAAATCTTGGCGCCTCCACCAATTTGAAAACTACTTTTCCAATTTTTTTTGTAACTGCTTTTAGGAATAGATTGATGCAGTTTTTCTTAGATTCAATTGATTGAAGTTATCTTTATAAAGGGCAGTTTTTAGATTTGATTTACCTCAAACCATAGGGAAGATATAGTTATTTTAATTCACAATTAACAAATATCTTGGCGCATCCACCATTTATGCAAATTATGTTTTTCATTTTTTCAACTTCCGCACTCGGGAATCTTTAAAAACATTTTTGGATTTGATTGAGCTCTAAGGATAACTTTTAGTGAAAAAAAAATTTTCCCGGCGCCTCCACCAATTTTGCAAGATATATTTATCGTTCGCTTTAGTAATAATAAAGATAGAGTAATGCTGTCTTTTGCATTTGATTTGCGACAACGAAATCTACATAACACAGGTTTTAGATTTAATCCAGCTCTAAAAATTACAGATATATCGGCATTTGTTGTCAAAGAAAAATCTTGGTGTCTCCTCCACCAATTTTAAAAATTACATTTCCGATTTTTTTAAAACTATTTTCTGGGATAGATTGATGCAATTTTTCTTAAAGTTTACGTTTATAAAGGGCAGTTTTTAGATTTGATTTAGCTCAAACCATAGGGAAGATATCGTTATTTTAATTCACAATTAACAAATATTTTGGCGCATCCACCATTTATGCAAATTATGTTTTTCATTTTTTCAACTTCCGCACTCGGGAATCTATTAAAAACATTTTTGGATTTGATTTAGCTCTAAGGATAACTTTTAGTGAAAAAAAATTTCCTTTTTGGAAAATATATTTCCAATTTTTTAAAACTACATACTTTGTAGTTGTGCAGTTTTTTAAATTCGATTTATTGAAGTTATATTTATAAAAGGCAGTTTTTAGATTAGATTTGATTTGAATAAATATCTTGGCGCCTTCACCATTTTTGCTAATTATATACAGGGTGTATCCGACTTCGACCGACAAACTTTCAGGGCAGATTCTATGATCAAAAATAAGCATAAAACTCTTAATACATATGGGGTCAAAAATGCTTAGTTTGCGAGATAATCGACTAAAAATTTCTACCAGCACAAAAAGAATCGGGTGGAATTTTTTGATGTAACGTACAAAAATAAAAAGGAGCAATGTACTATTTACAAAAATTGTCCAAATTTCGCCTCCCTGTTCAAGGCACAGATAAACCCCATAAAATCCACGGAATTCAGATTGTAATTCTTTTTACGTTTTTGTTGATTATCTCGTAAACTAGGCGTTTTTGACCCCATATGTATTAAAAGTTTTATGCTTATTTTTGATCGTAAAATCTATCCTGGAAGTTTATCGGTCGAATTCGGATACACCCTGTATACTATTTTTCAACTTCCGCACTCGCGAATTTTGAGACATCCTGTATATGTACTATCGCTATTTAAGCACGTTATTATTTACTGTATAATTCTCGCTGTGGCACAGGTTGTTCCGAAGCGATCCGAAATGAACTCCCGCTGTTCCTTTGGAGGAACGATCGGCCCTTTGGCAGTAATCGGCGAAACTTTCACAATATTCACACAAAATCGAAAACTTCGCCACCATAGCCGGAACCGTCATCTCGAACCGACTAAAATAAACAGACACAAACGACGACAGCTTTCCGGGGTCGTTACCGAACAGCGTTGCACCCGGAAGAAATACCATAGAAGAAAGTAAAACAATAAAAGTTGCAAGGCGCGAGTTGCCGCCTCGCTCCGAACCCTGAAATACGTCCATTAGCATCTTTATATGTTTTTTTATTGTTCGCGCTTTTACATAATTTGTCTTTCTCGCCGGGGGAGGACTCCGAAACGCATTAAAAACGGCACGAGCTGAATTCCAATCTTTTTCCTCAACTTATCCCGCTTCCGTCGCAAATCCGCCCCAACTATGATTACCGGACCGGTCTGCTAATTTATTTACGACGCAACCCCGGCGCCAATTAGGGATGTTTAAAATTTCAAAACAAGGTCGAGATTGAATCGGACAATTTCAATTAGGGGTGATTTGCGACATGCGTGGAGACGTTCAGTCTGGCGGGGTGCCAACATCCCTCGACTGGGGGACGTAACAAGTAGGCTCGACGCTGGCGACCTAGTCTCAGATTGACTCTTTTTTCTGAACAATTGTGGAGGGTGTTGCGCCCCGATTGCTCATGCACGAGTTCAGCTAATTTAAGTGTCAAAGGGAGGATTAAGACGTTGTGATGTTGCGAGCTGGAGGGGGCGCCTTTCGAAATTAATTTATTCCATTTCAATTAATCCGTCGGGTCGGGCTCCCCTCCGACTGTTATTTATTAATGGGGCATTAAAAAATTCGCAACTCTTGCAGATCCAGAACAATTAAATTAGACCGGATCGTAACGACGGACCCCGCTTTTAAAACAAAATTGCCCGGAGGAATAATAAGAAAGTCGGGATGTTGGTGGCAACAGTAACCAATTATCTGTCCTTTATTTTTACATAAAGGCTCAGCTGACTGAGTATTGATCACTGGAGCTATTATTAAAGCGACTGCTCGAATACAATCGGAGAGAAATGGAAAATAATTAAAAACACAAAGGAAATAAACGACGTTTGTGTCAGTTTTCTTAGTTCTTTGTCATCCGACACACTTTTCGATCGATTTCATTAAATCGTGATCTCATTTTGCCGGACGAGACTCGGTGCAACGTCTCAAGATTCTCATATCGTTGAAACAGTTTTAATCCAACACACTTTTACGATTTCGTTGCTGCAACGCAAATTTTATTTACGACGACTTACAGAGCTAAGAGACGACAAGTCTGCAGCGAGAAATTTGCTTCCACGATAACATTCTCTACAATATTGCATTTTGTTTATGAAAAGAACAAAAAAGGAGTTGGCGTGCAGACGACGGGTTGAGGTAAACTGCCCATAAACCTTAATGCTAGTCCTTATAAAACTTTTTTCTACCTTGCGAAAAACAGCAAATAATTCGCACTTTGCAGCAACATGTAAGAACTGAGACGAAAAATTGAGAAAACCATAAAAAACTCAACAATTAAGTTTTTGCTGCTTAAATTTATGAGATGGTCTCGAAGTAATAAAATATTTGGGACAAACAAGTTTTTTACATTGACTTAAGTTATGTTTTGTCAAAAAAACTATACAACACGACTTGCCAATTTCCGATTTAGTTTCTTACAAGAGAGAGCTAGACTTAAATTGCTTGGGGCGCTTCTTCGCGAAGTATCTTTGGTCTACTAAAAGTAGAACGAAGAGAAAGTCGTATTGCTAAAGCGCAATTCACTCAGCCTTGATCAAGATCTTAGGTAGCCGTGATCGTCTAGTGGTTAGGACCCTACGTTGTGGCCGTAGTAACCCAGGTTCGAATCCTGGTCACGGCAAGGTCGTTACGTTTTTTTATTTAGATTTTATAAGTTTTGAAATATTTTCATTTCCACCATTACTCTTGACCAGACATTTTTTGAATTGTGTGGTACATTTGTATCTAAATTTTATCAAAATGTCTACAGTTGGCAACTAACGGGCGTTCAAATGAAAAGTTTATCAAGTTGGCTATGGCTTCTTGGACAGATGTCAGTTTTGTATTGCAAGTGTCTTTTTGAGTGAATTTCTGAACTTAATTAATGCACCAAAAACATCTCTCTGTTGGAACAACGCACACAATGTTACACAACAATTTAATATACAGGGTGTTTTTGAAAGTTGTGCAGAAATTTTAACCACGAGCTACTGGCTTCATGTAGAACTCGGAAAAAATATTTAAAAAATTTTATGTCAAAAAATAAAATGACATTTTAAAAATACACCCTTGTATATCATGTTTTATAAAATGTACGCCAATGCGAAGTAACCTATAGGAAATATGCTTTAAAACAAGGACACCGCATTGGTGTTATAAAATATGTAGATATAATATACAAGGTGTATTTTTAAAATGTGCCGAAATTTTACCTACGAGTTTGTGGAACAACGTAGAAGACTAAAAGCAGTTAAAAAAATTGTAGCTCAAAAAAATAAATGTCATTTTATTTTTGGACATAGAATTTTTTTAATATTTTTTCCGATTTCTACATGAAGCCAGTAGCTCGTGGTTAAAATTTCTGCACAACTTTCAAAATCTCGATATAAAGATTTTAAAAATTTAGAGAAAGCAAACCGATCGAAATCTGACTAATCCTTCTATAATAAATGTATTCACCAACAACTAACAAACTTTCTGTGTGTTCTCATATTCGCTACAAAGTGGAGATCTTAAGTTTTAACCGTTCGAAACTTATAATTAATTGTTCAACGTTCGCTGCCGACTTATTTTCATCAAACTTTCTTGCACAAAATTAAAAACACGTTCTATTTTAATATTATCTTCTTTTAAATTTCATACAAATAGGTGTGAGCCAAAGTTGATATGGAAAAACTTCATCAATAGCAACGTCAGTGAAATAGTTATTTACATTACAAATGCGGTAGGCTACATTTTACAGCGCGAGGTTTTTACGAGTAGATTGAAACACGATCGTGAAGCGGAAGTGTTTTAACAAAAACCGAGCGATATAAAATGCCTATCGCATCAGTAATGTATTAATCTTTTTGGCCGACGACCCTTTACTCGTTTTCTCAAATTAGAATTTTGTTGTCACCAAAATTTTTGTAAAACCTGTCAAGACTGACATTTTGATTAATGAAATGGCAGAAAGTTATCTATTATACAGATAAACGACAGGATTACGATTTACAGCACACACACTATAGAAGAAAAGAATTAAATTATCAGTTTCTCCTAAATACATTTTTTAGGATAAAAAGGATTTTTAAGATTGCAATGGGGACACTGTGGAACAGAATAGTTTAATTATTATTTCATTTTATGGAAATGGTGCAAGATATGAAAATGGAGAATGGTCATAATATAATGTGCAAGCATGTGAGAATGAATATCTTGCAAAGGTTCCTTATTGAGACATAGAGCAACAATCTTTAATGATTCACATTCGAAGGATTGTGGATAGATTTGACAAAACTGAAGATGTTTCGAAGGGAAAGTCATCGGGAAGAGATCGTTGAAGATTTGAGAGAGAGAATGAAACAAAATCCCTGGACGTCATTTCCAAGACTGTCAGCACAGTCAGATGTACCACTGAGCATATGTCAGAAAACTGTGAAGAAAATATTAAATTTGCGCCCCTATAACAATTGGACATCTTATAATATCAGGCCTTCAAATAAATATATATATATATTTAGAGTAGGCGTAGGCGACATTCTAATTGTGTTAACAGTGTAAAGTAATTTTGGTAGGTAACCAATTATTCTCCGGAGTTACACAGGTTACAGCTTTTTCCCAATTTCATATTGTCATATTCCATGGAGGGGGAATAGGGAGAATGCACTACAAAACATTTTCTACGCTGGAAAAATATTGCAAACAATTGAATTTCCATAGGTTGCTCTAAATATAAATTTATTTGAAGGCCCGTTAGAATTATCTCAATGAAATCATACACAACAAATATGTAGAAAAATGTATAAAAAAGCCAAATACAGTTTTTAGATTTATTCTAGCTCTACTTTCGAAAAAAAAAATATCCCAGCGCCTTCACCGTTTTGAAAAACATTTTTCCAATTTTCTTCAATAATGTCAAGTTGTGCAGAACATATTTGTGGTTTTCTCAGGCAATGTTAAAGACGAAGTAATAAAATTTCTTGTTTCCAATTTATCGTTATAAATTCTTTCAAAAACAATTGTTCATTGTTATTTACTTTCCGTTGTCCGGAATTAATCCTTCATTGAAAATAAAAAAAGCCTCGTGCCGTGACCAGGATTCGAACCTGGGTTACTACGGCCACAACGTAGGGTCCTAACCACTAGACGATCACGGCCGATCGAGACCTGCTTAATCCTTCTGTAACTCATTCACCAACAACCAACAAACCTTCTCCGCGTTCTACTTTTCACCACAAACCTCACCTCTTTAAATTCCCTCCTCCTGCTTCTCCTTCGGACCACGTTCCCAATGATTTTTTCCCTTCGACCGTTAACCACCTTCTGTTTCGCTAATTCAATCACTTCCGCACCATTTGTCTTCACCTCTCCACTTACGCAAATTCCGCACTTCCTTTTCGGCCACCCCACTCGAACCCGTCATTTTCCCGGCCGCACGCCACTTCCCAATTTATTACGAAAAAAAGCGCACCACGCCAAGACCGGCGACAAACAGGTCTCGCAGTCGAAATAAGCGAGACTGATTAATGACGCCGTCCGTCCTGAAGGATTTCCTTCGGAGTCCGACTAAGTGGCCCTCGCCCATTTGACAAATCCCGGCAGGACATGAGTGATTCCGCTCCTTCGAATCAATTTCCAGGAGTCCGCGTCGCGTATTTTTTTACGACGCTCCGATAAATATTTATGACACGGAACGTCAAGTCCACCCTGTATGTCGTAAAATAGCGGAATAATGGCGTGAAGCTTGGAGCTTTTTAAATTCGATCACTTTGACAAAGACGTCCGTGTAAAGCTGCGGGACACCGACGTCGCACGCATCGTTTGATAGACCTGGAAATAACACCGGAGCGAGATTCATCCCCCAATTGCGAGGGGAGAACCGAGACCCGTAAAACAAACATTCTGATTCGGAAACGGCCCCGTTAAAATCAATTTTTCCTTTGTGCGTGCGATGGGAAATTGTTGTTGTGTCGACCACCCCCGCCATTACTAGGCCCACGTGGACCTGACGCCCGGAGTTAACGACTCCATCAGACGTAATTAACGTGAAAATTTGGCCCTGACAGCGAAACAGGGCCTGATTAATGACAGGTTTAATATTCGACGAATCCGGATCGATCCGGCGATTATTTTTTTTCCGGGGAAAACAATTTCGTCGGGTCTGATTAGGGTGCCACGCAAAAATGAGAATTTCCTTCCGACTTAATAACGTGAGATGGATGAAAGACAGTTTTGAAAGCGCGCGCTCCGGAGTATTCATGAAAATGTGTAGTTTTTCAGCTGCGAAGTTATCTCAAACTCGCTTCTTTGGTCTGACATCTGGATAACAATGGAAGACCGGAGGAAAATGAAACAAAGCTCGCGGTATTTTTTATGAAACGCGGACGGCAAATTTCTTTCGGAAAGGAGTCGATACGCGAACCTGTAATTATTGCGAAGGGGTCTGAGGCACTTCAAAGTGACGAGAATTTTATTCCGTTATTTATTGAATCGCGGCTCGGTGCCCGCGAATTATTTATGACTTCAAGTGGAACGAGGAGAAAGTTTTATATTTTTCTGAGCCATAAATCACGACAAATTTATAGAGATCTTGAGCCGTGATGGTCTAGTGGTTGTAGCCATGGTTCAAATCCCATTTACGACTCACGTTTTCCTCTTGCAATTTTGAACATTTTAGAGCTTTATCAATTCTGAAAACTCTGCTTGACATATTTCGATAAATCAAGTACAAGAAGTTGCATTAACTCATCTTTAGTATTACTTGAGAAAACTACAAAAATGTTTGGCAAAGTTAATAACGACAAAAAAATAACAATGCGTCCCTTATGGTATAAATTTGTGCAATTCGAAAAATTTCCTTTTATACAGGGTGTTCCAAAATTGGCAAATTCCGAATTCAGAGTGTGGTAGGGAAGGACCCAGTGGAGCCCGTAAATACAATAAATAAAATTCGCTGTTCCTGAAGAAAATATAAGCACTTTAATTTTGTTCAATTCATAGCAGCCTGCATATCCACAGTAACAAATTACTATTCTAGCTACGTTGCCGTCTCATTTTTAAGAAAAATTACAAAAATTTAAGATTTTTTTTCTCCAAAGTAAAGCTATTCTTCAAAAAATTGTTTTACGTTATTATTTCCCACACTCATCTACACCATAAATAACAATAAACACTGTATCTTTGTGGGTTTGTGGGCGGAGTCCCGATTTTTTTTTATTTCCATATTTGGACTACTGAAGTGATCCCCTACAACGCTCTGAATTCGGAATTTACGAATTTTGAGACACCCTGTATATTTGATTTTAACAAATCAAATACAAAAAACTGCAAAACTCTATCCTAGATATTATTTAGCAAAATTGGAAATATGTTTTGTAGATGTGGTGGAGGCGCCGGGACTTTTTTTACCAAGAAGTAATGATATCTCTGTGACTCTTAGAGCTGGATAAAATTTAAAACTCCCTCTGGTAGATTTAATTATGAGGAATCGAATGCAAACAACTACGTCACTATTCCTTCGACGTTACTTAAAAAAATTGTAAATATACTTTCCAAAAATGGTGGAGGCGGCGGGTTTGTTGTTTACAAGAAATAAGGATATTTCTGTGACTCTCGGAGTAAGATCAAAAAAAAATTCAAAAAACTGCATTTCAGCACTTTCAAGAAAAAGACAAAACAGTGATTGTGACCGTGATGATCTATCTAAGATTCAATTCTAGTCACATCTGTAATACAGGGTGACTTTGAAAATTGTGCAGATATTTTAACCAGTGCTCGAACTCCCCAATAGGGAACGATTGAGCCAATAATGCCTTATACCGGGTGTAGAATTGGTTTACGAGACATAGGATTTTACATGTAAAAATAAAGAGTTCCAATTATTGGCTCCCCTAATAATTTTATGCCAAAATAGTTCAAATAAAAGTTAGAGAAAATTAAAAATAGTGTCTAATTCCACTCTTTGTTTTTTTCTAACATCTTGTGGTACTGAAAGAAAAGCAAGAAAGGAGTTAACACAAAAATACAAAAAAGTAGCATTAGCCATGAAATTTGACTTTTAAAATACTATGTATTAGTCGGATGGTTTCTCTATTATTTAATTGTCTTTTAATTTGCCCTTCAAATGAAGTCGTACAGGACTACATGATGAATGAAAAGGTAACTTCCATTAAATGCTCAAACTTCTCTCCAGTTCTTCGAATTGTTTCTATGGCAGGAATTGATCGGTCTGGGAAACCTGAAGCAAATGTTGCTTAGAAGTTGCTTAAAAAAGATCCTCCATTATAACATTTAAAGAAAGAAATACAATTTCATGCTTAGTAGTACTTTTTACTGTTTTTGTGTCAACTCCTTTCTTGCCTTTCTTTCAGTACCAGAAGATGTTAGAAAAAAAGTAAGACCGAAATTAGACAGTAATTTTTATTCTCTCCAACTTTCATTTTAACTATTTTGCCGTAAAATTAATAGGGGAGCCAATAATTGAAACTCTTTATTTTTAGATGTAAAATCCTATGTCTCGTAAACCAATTCTACACCCGGTATATTATGTTTATATAACATGTACGCCAATGCGAAGTAACCTACAGGAAATATGCTTTAAAACAAGGAAACCGCATTGGTGTACGTTTCATAAAATATGATATACAGGGTGTATTTTTAAAATGTGCCGAAATTTTACCTATGAAGTTGTTTGACAACGTAGAAGACTAAAAGCATTTTTGAAAAATTGTAGCTCAAAAAATAAACAATTTTATTTTTTGACAGAATTTTTTAAACATTTTTTTCGAGTTCTACATGAAGCCAGTAGCTCGTGGTTAAAATATCTGCACAACTTTCAAAATCACCCTGTATGTTGTTTAGTTTTTTTAATTACAATCTATCTTGCATCGATGCCGTTGATTATTTACACGAAAACATTTTCAAGTTGTAGACTTTAATCTTGATTATTATACTTAAGATTTTTTTAGTGATACAATTAAAATAAAAAATGTGTTTAATTTTGTGTAAGAAAGTTTGGACAAGTTGGCAGGACAAGATAATTATAAGTTTTAAAAGAAAAAAAACTGTTCGCTTTGTTGCGAAAAGTAGAACACGGAGAAAGTTTGTTAGCTGTTGGTGAATAAATTATAAAAGAATTAATCAGATCTCGATCGGCCGTGATCGTCTAGTGGTTAGGACCCTACGTTGTGGCCGTAGTAACCCAGGTTCGAATCCTGGTCACGGCACGAGATTTTTTTTGTAATTTTTCAGTTATTTTCAAAATTGGGCAAGAGAGCAGAAAAGATGAAACGCAAAATTGAAAAGAAAAATGTATTTTTGGTTTTTCAATTTTTTTTGAAATTTTCAAAATTTTGTCAGTTGTCAACTGTGAATATTGAATAACTTATACATATTAACGATACACATGATTAGGCTCCTCATTTGATTGTAAATTTTGAAGATAAAGGAGAAATATAAATATATTTTGCGTAATAATAATAATATTCACACATCGACGATTTTTATTTCGAAATTTTTTTTTTAAATTTGTAAAAAAAGAATCTCATCTGCCGTGACCAGGATTCGAACCTGGGTTACTACGGCCACAACGTAGGGTCCTAACCACTAGACGATCACGGCTACTAGAGACTTATTAATAGCGCTATAATTTATTTCCGAATAGTAAACAAACTTTCTCTCGATTTATTTCTTGCCTCGAAGCTGCCCGACCGGATGCCAAAAAATTGTTCGCTTGAATACCTCACGTGCTCACATTTTTCGGTGAATTAGACGGAATAAACCAGATTCGAATCTTGACCTTGAACCGTTAGAAATAAATGAGAATCTGTAATACCTTACAGGACCTAGGTAATTTTTTCAAATATTTCCCAAAAACAAATCTACCAAATTCTAGCATGACCTGAATTACTATTGAAACGGTTAGTATGTCTTGAAAATTTGAATAAACGGCAATCCGTGACTAATTAATCGTGTTATAATTTATTCTCCAACAAAATAAACTTTCTAGCCCTGGAGCTATCCGACCGCAACAACAAAATCCTCCGCTCGAATACCTCCGGTGCGCGCATTTTCAAGCGACTCGTCCCGTGTCATTTCCCGTGGCCCCGAGCATTTTCAACGGAAAGTTTAGTCACACCGCAACGAATCAATTTACTGCAGTTTTGTACTCTTTAATGGTTGTCGGTTTTTGGTCCGGTTCAATTAGCGAAAGCGCTATTATAGCCCGTAGCCATCTGTCGGTATCGATCCTTACTGCAGTACGCTTGTTTATGCTATCATTGGCTTGGGCCCCAGGCACAAAGCCAATATTTATCTTTACCATAAGACAAACAAAACAAAAAAGAAATGTTGCGTAAACAGTGCACACTTGGTTCCCAAAC